>NC_079222.1:53876744-54481382 GCF_029633865.1 Lampris incognitus
AGACTCCCTGGCAGATCGGCTGTCAGGGCTCTCATCCTGGTCTCGAGTTGTTCGAGCAGTGGCGCGTATCCTTCGACGAATCGGCAACGATAAATCCAATGGACTCTCCACAGTGATGGAACGAGAAGACGCGGAGCGCCTCATAATCAAGGATGTACAGAGACAATCATATCCAGAGGAATTGAAGCTTCTGAAAAAAGGCTCTCAGCTGCCACTCCACAACAAGCTGCATAGCCTCAATGCCTTTCTGGATGACGATGGCGTGATCAAGGTTGGAGGAAGACTCTGTGACTCGAATCTCCCCCACGCAGTCAAACATCCTGCAATCATCCCGAAAGAACATCACATCACGAAGATGATCATCGCCCATTGCCATGAGAAAAGTAAACATCAAGGTAAAGAAATGACCAGCAACGAGATCAGATCAAAGGGCTACTGGATATCAGGATTTGGTCGGGCCGTGGCATCTCATCTTCGCCAATGTGTGACGTGCAGAAGGCTCAGGAGACACACAGAAGAGCAAAGGATGGCAGATCTCCCTCCAGAGCGTGTGGATCCATCTCCCCCCTTCACATACTGTGGAATGGACTGCTTTGGGCCCTTTTACACCAAACAAGGACGGAGTGTGCGCAAACGATATGGCCTTCTCTTCACCTGTTTCTCCTTCAGAACCATTCATATTGAAATGCTGGAGGACATGTCAACGGATTCCTTCATAAATGGACTGCGCTGCTTCATCGCCATACGTGGTGCAGTGCGCCAGATCAAATCTGACCAAGGAAGCAACTTCCTCGGAGCCAAAAACGAACTGAAGAAAGCTCTCGAAGAAGTCGATGGTGACAAGCTGGCAATATTTCTCTCTGAGAATCAGTGTGACTTCATGATGAATGCTCCAGGTTCAAGCCACGTCGGCGGAGTGTGGGAGCGTCAAATTAGGACGGTCAGGAGTATCCTCAACTCGACCCTCTCTCTCTCTTCTGGGAATCTGGATGATGCTTCTCTCCGAGCATTCTTCTATGAAGCGATGACAATAGTCAACAGTCGCCCTCTCACCGTTGAAAACCTCAATGACCCCAACAGTCTCAAACCGCTCAATCCCAACCAACTTCTTACCATGAAGTCTACCCCAGCTCTACCTCCCCCTGGCAAGTTCGTCAGGGAGGACCTGTACGCGAGAAAGAGGTGGCGGCATGTACAATATTTAGCGGAACAGTTCTGGAGCCGTTGGCGTAAGGAGTATCTATCCAACATCGCCATCAGGCAGCGCTGGCACACCCCAAAAAGAAACCTACAGGAAGGGGATATAGTGATGATGAAAGAAGATGATCTGCCTAGAAATGAATGGAGGTTGGGTAGAGTTTTAGAGACTGTAGTAGATAGAGATGGACTGGTTAGGAGGGTGAAGATCTGTCTAGGGGATAGAAACCTAGGCAAAAAGGTGAACAGCTCACCAAGCAGACAGTGCTTGAACGGCCAGTTCAAAAACTGGTCTTGTTACTAGATAGTGACTAGTTAGTTACTAACTAACACATGCCTTGCATCTCTTGAGATGCGTTTTTTTTATTTTGTTTTAAAATACTTGACACTCCTTTCCCACGATACTTATGGTTTATGGTCATTTTGAGTTGAGAAATCATTTGTTTTTGCTTATGCTTGGTTTTCTATATTCGAAACATTAATGATTTGGTGGGAGTGTAAATTACCCATATAATTTTGTCATAATATGTTTTATTATTATTGATTTGTATGGTGCTCATTATTGATTTGTATTTGGTGCCTAAAGTACAGTCCTGATTGATATTAACAGCGAATTACACTTCCTTTTGTTATGTGACCTTTATTTGAAAAACTCTGGTCTCCCATGATGCTGTGCGCTGCTGCGAGAAAACGGCAGAACAAAACTGAAAGTTGGACACGATGGTCATGTTCGCTATGCACAGAACGAATTCACAACTTATAATACATTGATCATCATCATTTATTTAGCACCTAGCTGGAAGGCGAACAGGTATGATTCGAATTTTGTTATGTTTTTATTTACAATGTGTTCTTTGTGATTTGGAAATCGCTAATGATAAGCTAATGCTAGCTAGTGCTATGCACCAAGTACTGGTGGCTAGCTATGGGGGAAACGTGGTTGCACATATAATTGAATGATTGTTTTATGTATATGCTTTCAGCTCTTACGGTAGTTCTATGGTGTGTCTACGGTGTGACTAGTAAAATGCTGCAATAAATGGTCTGATACCGCACCATGGACCCATCAGTCGTTATTGGAGTGCATCGTCTGAATAAAGTCCGGCTGGAATGCTACAGTTGGTGCTCGAGCTTTGGTGCACCAGCATTACCAGCACGTCTGCGTCCTCTGCTCGCAACTGTAAAGAGAGCATGTGAAAATATTTTTAAAAATCAAAACTCTTATTTTAAAGTAGTTAAGCAAATGAAAGTTAAATATCGACACAAACTACTGACCTCAACAGAGCCATCTTTAGCAGCAACCAATGCCTCTCTCACAATCGAAGTGTCAGCATCATTGTCAGTCAGCTCCACAGTGATGTTAAGTTTTCTGAACGTTGAGGAGAGGAGGTGAATGAGTTCACTCTTGTTATGGATGTTGTCCAAGAACTTTGCTCTTGGTGTCACGTGCATAATATCTGGTTGAATCTGGAGATCACAGCATGGTTTCTTGCTACGTCGGATGTGGTCATGATCTGTTATAGCCATCAAAGACCACGATGATCCTTTGAGAGTTATAGCCAAGACGCTGCACGTACCTTAGGTAACTGTTGGCAATCTCCTGCGAAGTCTGGCCTTGTTCCCACTTCACCATGTAGAGAAGCCATCCTCCATCAACCACCAAAGTGGAACAGGGTTGGTTAGTGAGTTCAAGTGGATCAGTCAACTCCTTCAGGCTAGTTTTAGAAAACCCTGCCTTGTTTGCCTTGTTCATTTTGTGATCTTTGTTGCTGAAAAGGGACAATGGGACGGGAGTTAGCTCATACTCCAAGTTTGTCTCAACTGTCATATCCCGTTGAGCAAAAATGATCAGTCGGCTGAACAACCTGAGTGAGTCAAGATGAATCTTCTTCTCGTTGATCTTGGGAATCTTTCTGAGTGATGACAGGGCTTGTACATTTGACTTCATCTCCATGGTTGATGTTGCTGACTGTCCATCCTGCTTTATCTGCATCTCTCTACCTACTTCAGCTGCTCTCTCCGCATTGACCGAGTCATCCCCCGTGCTTGTGAATCCTGCAGAGAAAGATACAAGCATATTCTTGTCTCGATCGTGGTCGAATGGGTTGTTCTCTTCAAACCATTGAATGAAACGGGGTGTTTCCACTGACAGAGACAATGTTTAAATCTATATTGTCCCCAACGAACTGAGTGACTGCATTGTTTGCTTCCGCAACCTCCATGGAGACCACCTGATTGTCACTTTCACTGGCGGTCGGAACCGTTGGTGTTATGCTTGCGCACCAGAACCTGACCCGTGTGGCGAAACCCAAGACAGACAGACACGAGATGACTTCAAAAGCTACAAAGGGAGGTTTTATTGTGGGAGGGAAATGTATGGTGAAAAAAGGCGTTCTGTTAGTGGGATGTGTGAATAAACTATGTGTGGTGTCCCGTGGTTTGCGTGTATAACTATGTGTGAGTGTTTTTAGCCAATGTGTGGTGCGGTATGTAAATGACCAGGAGGTGTTGAAGAAATGTGCGTGCACCTGGCGAGAAAGTCCAGTCCGTGATCCAAGAGGGGTTGTCCGAGAAAGTCCAGGTCCGAGATCCGGGAAGTCGAGTCCGAAAGGAGGGGTCCAGGTAGAGGGACAAGGGGGGAGATCGCAGGAGAGGTCCGGGGAGAAACGTGAAGGTCGCTGGGGACGAGGGAGACGCGGGGAGCCGTGGAAATCGCGGAGGGAGAGTCTTGGGAGGAAACAGAGACACGAAGATAAGACACTGGGGAATAAACAGAATGCAAGGAACGCTGGAGTGCTTGTCAGAACTTCACCGCAGGGTTCAGTACGTCGAAGCACTGAGAGACGTTCTGGGAGGCTTTTTGTAGAAGGCTGCCTGATTGCCACAGGTGTGCCTGATGGATGATGGCAAACACCTGGTGCAGTGCAGCGCTTGTCTCAGAGCGCGAGCCGAGCGCTCGGATCTTTCCGGCACGTCCGAGCTGGGGGAGTGCCTTGAACGTGCCGGGGAGGCAGCTCGGGGCGGTGTAACCACAACAGGACCCCCCCTCCTACGGGAGACACCGGGCGACCGTCCGATGGCGTTGGGGTGGGCCCGATAGAGCTCCTCCACGAGTGCGGGGTCGGCCAGGTAGGACCGGGGAACCCAGCTGCGGTCCTCGGGCCCATAGCCAACCCAGTCCACCAGGTATTGGTACCCACGCCCCCGGCGGCGTACGGCGAGCAGCTGGTCGACATCCCAGACCATGTCACCACCGTCGAGGACCCTGGGGGGTGGAGGAGCTTGGACAGGGGGAGACAGGGGGCTGGTGGCTACCGGTTTGAGGCGCGAGACATGGAAGACGGGATGGATCTTGAGTGAGGTAGGGAGATGGAGACGCACCGCCGAAGGGTTGACGATGCGGTCGATGGTGTAGGGACCGACGTAGCGGGGAGCCAGCTTCCGGTTGAGGGTAGGGAGGGGCAGGTCCCGGGCCAGGAGCCATACCCTCTGGCCAGGTCGATAAGCCGGGGCCGGCACTCTCCGCCGGTTGGCGCTGCGCCGGGCCCGCTCTGTAGCTCGCAACATAGTGGCCCGGGCGGTCTTCCAAACGCGCCGACATCGGCGGAGATGGGCCCTCGTGGACGGGACCGCCACCTCCAACTCCTGATGGGGCAACAGAGGGGGTTGATAGCCCAGGGAACACTCGAAGGGGGACAAACCGGTAGCCGAACTCTCCATGGAGTTGAGCGAGTACTCCACCCAGGGCAGGTACTTGCTCCAGGAGGCGGGGTTGCTGGTGGTAACGCAACGCAAAGCCGCCTCCAGGGCTTGATTGGCCCGCTCTGCCTGCCCATTGGTCTGGGGGTGATACCCGGAGGAGAGGCTGACCGTGGCCCCAATACCCTTACAGAAGGCCTGCGATACCTTCGAAGTGAACTGGGGACCACGGTCAGAGACAATGTCCAGGGGAATCCCATGAGGTTGGACGATGTGGGAGACGAGAAGGTCCGCCGTCTCGGCTGCAGAGGGGAGTTTGGTGAGGGCAACAAAATGGACGGCCTTGGAAAACCGGTCGACAATGGTCAGAATGGTGTCATTGCCTTGGGACACGGGGAGGCCAGTTACGAAGTCCAAGGCAATGTGGGACCATGGTCGGCCGGGGACAGGAAGGGGGCGCAGGAGACCTGCTGGAGGGCGATGGAGAGCCTTGCTGCGGGCGCAGGTGGTGCAGGCTGCCACGAACTCTCTGGTGTCTGCCTCCATGGTGGGCCACCAGAAACCCCTGCGGATGAAGGCCGCCGTTCGGTAGACACCGGGGTGGCAGGCAAGATGGCTGGAGTGGCCCCACTCCAGCACCTGGGGCCGGACAGAGGGAGGCACAAATAGCCGGTTCCGGGGTCCATTGCCTGGGTCGGGATGGGCGCGCTGGGCCCTTCTCACCAATGATTCGATGGCCCAGGTGACGGCACCCACCACCCAGGCCGGGGGAAGGATGGTGTCTGGGGCGTCAGGGGACCCCTCGGGAAACAGATGGGAGAGGGCGTCTGCCCTGACGTTCTTGGTGCCCGGGCGGTAGGTGAGGGTGAAGTCGAACCGGCTGAAGAAGAGAGCCCAGCGCGCCTGCCTGGGGTTGAGCCTCTTAGCCGCCCGTACGTAGGTCAGGTTTTTGTGATCGGACCATACGATGAACGGCTGCCCTGCTCCCTCCTGCCAGTGTCTCCACTCCTCTAGGGCGGCGTGGACGGCCAGCAACTCCCTGTTGCCGATGTCATAATTCTTCTCCGCAGGACTGAAACGCCGGGAGAAGAAGGCGCACGGGTGGATCTTCTGGTCCTCCTCCGACCGCTGGGAGAGGACGGCTCCGATGCCCGTGTCCGATGCGTCCACCTCCACGATGAACTGTCTGCACGGGTCCGGGTGGGCGAGCACCGGAGCCGTTGTGAACAGCCTCTTCAGGGCCAAGAAGGCAGCTTCCGCCTCCGAGGTCCAGGAGAAGGGGCGGAGGTTGGAGGTGAGTGCAGTGAGGGGGGCGGCCACACGGCTGAACCCCCTGATGAAGCGCCGGTAGAAGTTTGCAAACCCCAGGAAGCGCTGGAGCTGCGTCCTGTTGGTGGGCCGTGCCCACTCCTCCACCGCTCGGGTCTTCCTGGGGTCAGTGCGGACGAGCCCCTTCTCCACGATGTGGCCAAGGAACTCCACGGAGGCGGAGTGGAACACGCACTTCTCGGCTTTCACGAAGAGCCTGTTCTCCAGCAGCCGTTGGAGGACCAGGCGGACATGCTGGTGGTGTTCCTCCTCAGTCCTGGAGAACACGAGTATGTCATCCAGGTACACCACCGCGAACGTGTTCAGCATGTCCCGGAGCACGTCGTTGACCAATGCCTGGAAGACGGCCGGGGCGTTGGTGAGGCCGAAGGGCATAACGAGGTACTCGAAATGCCCTAGGTGGGTGTTGAAGGCCGTCTTCCATTCATCCCCTTCCCGGATGCGCACCAGGTGGTACGCGCTGCGCAGGTCCAGCTTCGTGAACACCGTGGCGTGAGTGAGTGGCTCGAACGTGGAACTCATAAGGGGGAGTGGGTATTTATTTTTCACCGTGATATTATTTAACATTCGATAATCTATGCAAGGCCTCAGGCTGCCCTCCTTCTTTGCCACAAAAAAGAAGCCCGCCGCCACCGGGGAAGACGAGGGCCTTATGATTCCTGAGGCCAGGGACTCTGTGATATAATTGCGCATAGCCTCCTTCTCTGGGACGGAGAGGTTATACAACCGACCGGTGGGAAGGGCGGCCCCGGGAAAGAGATCTATGGCACAATCATAGGGACGGTGAGGGGGGAGGGAAAGTGCACTCTCTTTACTAAATACAGGGGCTAAATCGTGATAAATGGAAGGAACACCAGTGAGATCCGTGGGAGGAGGCACGGGTCTGAGGCCGCTGGACGGGGAGTGGGCGGAGCGAAGGCAGTTGGCATGACACGCAATGCTCCAACCCAAAATCCGCCCAGTAGACCAAAAGATGTAGGGATCGTGCCGTTCCAACCACGGTCTTCCTAACACCAGGGGCGCTGTGGGAGCGTGCAAAACCAAGAAACGGATAGCTTCCACGTGATTACCCGAAAGAGTGAGGGTGAGGGAAGCAGTGCTGTGTGTGATTTTACCAAGTGGACGTCCATCTAGGGCTTGGGCTGTGAGGGGTGTGTCTAGGGGGACGAGTGGAATGCCGGCCTGCCGGGCCAGCGAGGTGTCCATCAAACACTCGTCCGCCCCCGAATCCAGGAGTGCACCAACAGACAGTGAGCGGTTACCCCAGGTGAGAGTGACCGGAAAAAGGTGGTTGTGCTCCTTCTTGGGCTGGGGCTGAGGAAGGGTCGTCAGGCTCACTAGGACACCCCTCACTAGTGAGCCGGGTCTTTTTGGGCGAGTCGGGCAGGCCTTGATATAGTGGCCCGACCTCCCGCAGTAGAGGCAGAGGTGGCCACGCATCCTCTGCTCCCTAACTTCCAGCGGGAGCCGTGACCGACCCAACTGCATGGGCTCCTCCTCCGGCCTGGATCCAGAAGCCACCCAGGGTTGCGAGGGGGAGTGTGAGGGTGGAGAGAGCCCACGGGACGCTGACCCAGGGAAGGCACCGGTAGGACGGACGGGGGTTGGTCTATGGGAGGGGCCAGCGCGTGGGGCGCGTTCCTGGCGCCGCTCCCGCATCTGTTCGTCCATCTGGAGGGCGAGGGTGACGTGCTCGTTGAAGGAGGCCGGGCGGTCCCGAACGATAAGATCTTTGATGGGCTCGCTCAGCCCCCTCCTGTACGCGCTCTTGAGCGCAGTGTCATCCCACCCACTGTCAGCCGCGAGTATCCTTACCTCCAGGGAATAATCTGCCACCGACCTGGCTCCCTGTTGGATGGAATGGAGGCGGCCGGCAGCGTCCTGCCCGTCAGCTGGGTGGTCGAACACCAGATTGAACTCGCGGCGGAAGGCACCATAGTCCGAGGCGAGCTGCTCGGTATGGCCTACCGCCGCTATGGCCCAGCTGAGGGCTTTGCCGGTGAGGAGGGACATGACAAGGGCTACCTTGGTCTCTCCTGTCCTATACCTAGCTGGCTGGTGTTTGAACAGGAGCTCACACTGACCAAGGAAACCCCTGCACAGCTCGAACTCCCCACCGAAGGCCTTGGGGCAGGGGAGGTTAGGCTCGCACCGGGGGTCCAGTGGGGGTTGACTCGGAGGGGGAACGTCGGGACCAGGAACGGGGAAACCGGAGGCCGAGCTGGGGGCAGAGACCGAGGCCAGGGCAGGGTGGTCGCTCATCCTGGAGACAGCTGTGGAGAGTGCAGCGATCTGCGCGGTGAGGGTATCTAACGCGCTCGTCGCAGCCTGGGAGCCGGACTGAAGATCGCTGATCTCTCCGGTGACACGGGTGAAGGCAGTAGTAAGCTCTGAGCGGAGAGAGGCAAGTTGGCAACTGCGACTTCTTACTACTGCCTCTAGGGGGACGGAGCTCTGGGGCGTCACAGGGACCGTCCGCTCCTTGGGTTTGCCTGGGTCCATAATGGCTTCGACGTTCTGTTAAGCTCGCGCACCAGAACCTGACCCGTGTGGCGAAACCCAAGACAGACAGACACGAGATGACTTCAAAAGCTACAAAGGGAGGTTTTATTGTGGGAGGGAAATGTATGGTGAAAAAAGGCGTTCTGTTAGTGGGATGTGTGAATAAACTATGTGTGGTGTCCCGTGGTTTGCGTGAATAACTATGTGTGAGTGTTTTTAGCCAATGTGTGGTGCGGTATGTAAATGACCAGGAGGTGTTGAAAAAATGTGCGTGCACCTGGCGAGAAAGTCCAGTTCGTGATCCAAGAGGGGTTGTCCGAGAAAGTCCAGGTCCGAGATCCGGGAAGTCGAGTCCGAAAGGAGGGGTCCAGATAGAGGGACAAGGGGGGAGATCGCAGGAGAGGTCCGGGGAGAAACGTGAAGGTCGCTGGGGACGAGGGAGACGCGGGGAGCCGTGGAAATCGCGGAGGGAGAGTCGCAGGGTTCAGTACGTCGAAGCACTGAGAGACGTTCTGGGAGGCTTCTTGTAGAAGGCTGCCTGATTGCCACAGGTGTGCCTGATGGATGATGGCAAACACCTGGTGCAGTGCAGCGCTCGGATGTTTCCGGCACGTCCGAGCTGGGGGAGTGGCTTGAACGTGCCGGGGAGGCAGCTCGGGGCGGTGTAACCACAACAAGGTTACTGCACTACTTTACTGTCTTGTCGATCTGTGGTTTTTGAATTGGATTTCTTTGATTTGGTGGGGGCCTGTAGGCTTTAAGTCATGTCAGAGCCTACACTGCACTATTTGTCTGACCTGTCTAACTGTTTTACACTTCAGCTGAATGTCTTGTAGCTTGCGTTTACTTCTTGTTATAATGATTAAGCACATATCTGTGTAAATATGTAAAAAAAAAAAGAAAGATGTCTGTTATGCATGTTTTTAATAAAAGAGAGAAAAAAGAAAAAAGTGTTATCGCCTCACAAAAAGAAGGTCCTGGGTTCGAGTCCAACCTTGGGGGTTATCCCAGGTCATCCTCTGTGTGGAGTTTGCATATTCTCCCCTTGTCTGTGGTGGGGTTTCCCCGGTTTCCCCCACCATCAAAAAGACATGCATGTTAGAGTTAATACTCCTGTCTCTGCCCCTGGCCGAGGCCTGGCAAGACGAACTGGAGTTGGTCCCCAGGTGCTGCACGGCGGCTGCCCCCTGCTCCTAGCTACACAGCTAGGGAGGGTTACATGCAGAGGAAGAATTTCCCCACAGGTATTAATAAAGGCCCTGCGATGGCCTGGCAGCCTGTCCAGGGTGTCTCCCCGCCTGTGACCCAATGACTCCAGCATCCCCGCGACCCTGATAATGGATGGATGGATAATAAATGGATTGGATAATGGATGGTTTGGATAATGGATGGATGGATAATGGTAGATGGATAATGGATGGATAGGCTAATGGATGGAAGGATGTATAATGGATGGTTTGGATAATGGATGATGGACAATGGATGGATGGATGGATGGATAATGGATGATGGATAATGGATGGATTGGATAACGGATGATGGATAATGGATGGATGGATGGATGGATAATGATGGATTGGATAATGGGTGGATAGGATAATGGATTGATGGATAATGGATGGTTTGGATAATGGATGATGAATAATGGATGGTTTGGATAATGGATGCTGGATGCTGGATGGATGGATAATGGATGGTTTGGATAATGGATGCTGGATAATGAATGGACTGGATAATGGATTGTTTGGATAACGGATGATGGATAACGGATGGATTGGATAATGGACGGATGGATGGATGGATAATGGATGGTTTGGATAATGAATGGCTTGGATAATGGATGATGGATAATGAATGGATTGGATAATGGATGGATTAATAAAGTAGTAAAAAATAATGACCTACAGTTGTTGGTGCCGTTTAGCTAGCGGGCCATACTCGTCTGATCCCACAGCATACTGTTATTGTGCTTTAGCAGGTTTTTCTCGTAAATAAATCACATTTCCATACAACGAACTAAAACGGTAAAGACTCATTCATTTTACTGTAGGCTCAAACAAAAGTTAACCGTCATATTGATTTAAATCTAAATGAACTTCAAGTAAATAAACAGGTAACTTTACGGGTAATACTATTAGATCATGTAGTGAATGTGAAGCGCTTCGGGTGATTAGAAAAGCGCTATACAAATGTAATTTTTATCATTATTATGATTATGATTATTATTACTCATCCACAGAAAATTTGGTAGCAATGTGTTTTTCAAAAAAATTCAGAATGGCGGGAAACGTAGCCAGGCGGACTTAAGTGGTTCTTGAGGCAAATTTGTAAAGTGGGGACAGATGGATGTCTTTGCCAAGTTTGGTGTGAATCGGAGTAACGGCTTAGGAGTTATGACTTTCAAAATGTCCAAATTCTGAAGTTATAGTTACCCCTCTTAAGAACTGGGGTAGGAAATGTTACTGGGTTAACAGGTATAATGAGTGTACCTCTTTGCCTTTCACTTGGTGTTTTTCTCTTGAAACAAGTGGGTAGAGTTGGGTGGGAGGAACTACTGGGCTAATGGGTATATGAAGATGGGGTAAGAATTAATTGGAATAGGGATTAATTACTGTTCTTGTTGCTGCTATTTTTCTACTGTTTGTGTACCCCACTATAATGGGTTCTGTTTATATATTGTAGCGAAGAGGCTACCCCGTCAGAATTGTGCCCTCCTGTTTTACCCATCAGGCACTGCGTTCAGATTTTCAGTTGTTATTAAATGTTTTGTAAGTGTTTTATGTGGTTTTATGTGTTTATGTAATTACTATTTGGTGTGGTGTAATTGTAGTTGTCATTCTGTTGTGTTGTGTAACTTCGATACTGAAACCCCGATAAACTTTGTTGTTCAAGTAGAGGACGCCCATGTATTGTGTCGCATTTTTGCGAAGTTCTCATCTCTGCGTGAGATTAATAAAGGAAACTGACAAGTTACCTTTGATGTTTCTTCTACGTTCGCCACATTGATGTCAGAGGTGGGATCGCAGCCAATACCCACAAATCGAAGATGGCAACGTCAAGAAGAAACTTCACTGTAGAGCTCCATGAGATTGAGGACTTCATCGAGCGTCTTGAAAAAGAGAGTTCCCGGGGAAAGAGCACCGACGCTTGGAAGATGTCCTGCCGCAGAGAAAGGGCCGACGGAGCCGACACGGCCGGCCGGTCAGCGATTAGGAGGCGGCAACTACCGCCGAGACGTCGGGGCCCACTCTGATTTCAACGCCGACCACATGACCACCGGCCGCCCATCCACTATCAACAGCCGCCATGCCGCCGCCGGCCGCCGCCATTACGTCACCGGTCACCGTCACCACTTCGCTGATCAATGTCACTAGTACCCCAGCATCCGCTGCTAATGTGATACTGCCATCCCCAAGCATCTTCAAGCTCCCACGGTATGCGGGCATCACGGCCATGGAGCCATACCTAGCTCAAGTGAAACTGGTAGCAAGTCACAACCAGTGGAGCACTCAAGACACTGCTGCGCATGTTGCACTGGCGCTCGAAGGGAATGCGCTGCAGGTATTGCTCGACCTTATGCCATCAGAACAGCAGGATTACGAGACACTGGCCGCTGCTTTAGAACGACGCTTTGGTCAACGGGTCTCTACTGACAGCATGCGAGACCGACTGGCCCGCCGGTGCCGCCAAGAGGGCGAGACCCTGGGAACCTATGCAGCCGACGTGCACTTCTTTGCACATCGTGGCTACCCCACCTTTGATCCAGCAGCTCGTGACGAGTTAGCCCTGAGTGCCTTCATCCAGGGGCTCACCCCAGAGAGGTTGAAGGAGCACCTCCGCATCACGGCATATACAGCCTTCAAGACTGCCCCACACAACCAACCAAGACCCCGAGTGCGTCAGGCTGAGGTCCACGCAGATGAAGGAGACGTCGAAAGAGGGGTCGTCTGCCAGGCTCGTCCGTCACCACGCTGAAAGCAACCAGGCCGACGCCAACCACCCTTCAGACCTTGGTCGCCTCGTGATCCACGCTACCGCTGTGGAGAAGCGGGGCACAAGGCCCGTGGCTGCCCTCGCCGGACACTGTTGCCGCCATCCAGGATCTGTATCAGCGGAGCAGTGAAGGGCTGGACCCTCAGCAGAGCCAACAGCTGAAAGATCTGCTCCAACAGTTCGCTGAGATTTTCGCTGTACGCGAAGAGGAGTGCACCCAGACCAACCTGGTGCAGCACACGATCGACACTGGCACAACCCCGCCCATTAGACTGCGACCCTACCGGTTAGCGCTTGCCAAGCGTGAAGCTGCAGAGCGGATGATTCTAGAGATGGCTGCGGCCGGGGTGATAGAGCCATCCAACAGCCCTTGGGCCGCCCCTGCCATCCTGGTCAAAAAGAAGGATGACACCTGGAGGTTCTGTGTGGACTTTCGTCGGCTGAACAATGCAACTCGCAAGGACTCCTACCCCTTGCCCCGCATTGACGACGCTCTGGACCACATCGCAGGGTCACATTGGTTCAGCTCACTTGACCTACGGAGCGGTTACTGGCGGGTGGAGCTGGCACCAGAAGCCAGACCCAAGACAGCCTTCACCATCGGTCAGGGACTCTGGTAGTTTCGTGTGATGCCCTTTGGTCTCTACAATGCCCCCGCCACGTTCGAGAGACTAATGGAGAGGGTGCTGGCTCACATTCCCTGCAACCGGTGCGTGGTTTACCTTGATGACCTTCTGGTTCATGCCGCTGAGTTCGAGCTGGCCGTAGAGAACCTCCGTCAGGTCTTCCAAGCCATTCGGGGGGCGGGCCTACGCCTGCATCCCAAGAATTGCAACCTCCTTCGACATGAAACCAAGTTTTTGGGCCATGTGGTGGGGGCAGAGGGCGTGGCCCCTGATCCTACTAAGGTGGAGGCGGTCGAGAAATGGCCAGTTCCGCGAAACGTCAGCAAGGTGCGCAGTTTCACGGGGCTCGTCTCCTACTACCGACGTTTTGTCCGCAACTTTGCCTCCATTGCCAGTCCCCTACATCGTCTCACCAAGAAGGGACGGGAGTTCCACTGGGACGACAACTGTGCAGCCGCCTTTGCCCGGCTCCGCACCGCCTTGATCACTGCACCCATCCTGGCCCTTGAGCAGAGGGAGGATGAGAAATAGTGATTCTGGCCACAAGTGCTGGGTCCTCACTCTCAACCACTTCTCCAATGTCAACCACCGCATGGAGGAAGGTGTCACGAAACATGGTCCACTCCACAGAGACCTTACCGAAACACAGATGAAGCGAGATGCTGAAGCGACTGAACTTGCCCCCAAATGGTTTGAGGAGAACAACCCATTCGACCACGATCGAGACAAGGAGTTGCTTGTGTCTTTCTCAACAGGATTCAAAAGCACAGGAGATGACCCAGGCAATGCAGAGAGAGCAGCTGAAGTAGGGAGGGAGATGCAGATAAAGCTGGATGGACGGTCAGCGACATCGACCATGGAGGTGAAGTTGAAGGTACAAGCCCTGTCATCACTCAGAAAGATTCCCAAAGTCAACGAGAAGAAGATTCACCTTGACTCACTCAAGTTGTTCAACCGACTAATCATTTTGGCCCAACGGGATATGACAGTTGAGACAAGCTTAGAGTATGAGCTGACTCCCTTCCCATTGTCCCTGTTCAGCAACAAAGATCAGAAAATGAACAAGGCGAACAAGGCAGGCTTTTCCAAGACTAGCCTGAAGGAGTTAACTGATCCGCTTGACCTCACTAACCAACCCTGCTCCACTCTGGTGGTTGATGGCGGATGGCTTCTCTACATGGTGAAGTGGGAACAAGGTCAGAGTTGGCAGGAGATTGCCAACAGTTACCTGAGCTACATGCAGTGTCTTGGCCATCGCTCTCAGAAGATCATCGTGGTCTTTGATGGCTATAGCAGATGACCAAAAGATCACGACCACATCCGGCGTACCAAGAAGTCATGCTGTGATCTCCAGATTCGACCGGATATGATACATTGGACACCAAGAGCAAAGTTCTTCGACAACACTCATAACAAGAGTGAGCTCATCCACCTCCTCTCTTCAACATTCTGAAAACTTCACATCACTGTGGAGCAATGTGACAATGATGCTGACACTTCAATTGTGAGAGAGGCATTGTCTGCTGCTACAGACGACTCTGTTGAGGTCAGTAACATTTGTGTAGGTATTTTACTTTCATCAGCTATGATTACTTTAAAAAGAAGAGTATTCACATTGTTGAGTAACTTGACAATTGTTATCTGTTTTTGCATAGTTCAACACGCTTTGCATATCTTGTTCTATTTTCAGGTGCGGGCAGAAGACGCAGATGTGCTGGTAATGCTGGTGCACCATAGCTCAAGCACCAACCATCCACTCTTCTTAACCACATCGAAGGGCTCTTATGATGTCAGAAGGATCCAAGAAGCCCCCTCTGAAAGACAGAGACGCTACCTGCTCTTTTGTCATGCCTTCACTGGTTGTGATACGGTTTCTGCAATCGCTGGCCATGGGAAAACAACTCTATTTGACAAGTAATAATAATAATAATAATAATAATAATAATAATGAATTTTATTTCTATTACACTCTACATTTGAAACAAATCTCAAAGTGCATTTCTTGCAGGTTTTGTGCAGGGGACATTGATGAACACATGGACATCTTCCTTGACATACAAGCTACTGAGGATGCAGTGATTCAGGCTGGTACTGCGATCTTCCAGTACATTTACCATGCACCAGGTACTACTTTGGGTGCATTTCGATGCAACATGTTTGTTATGTATGCACACATCGACAGTGCTGCATTTGATTTGGTGCTGTTCTATTGTGCTGGGATCGATTGGTGATGCCTGCGGGCTCTGGGTTGTTTGATCGGGTCTGCCTTTGATGCTGTGTCAGTCTAAATAAAGAATGCCACGGAAAGGTTGTGTCGAGCGACAGCGCTGTGTCCTGACGTGATTTAAAAATACAATATTGGCGACGAGGATGGCTGATATCTCTCTCCCACCACCTGCCCCCTTCCTGGCATTACCTGGCGAGCCTCCGGTACCATGGACTCGCTGGCTACATAGTTTTGAAAATTACATCATCGCCTCAGGGCTCGACGACGTGAGCCAGGCTAGGAAGACGGCTCTGTTGCTACACTGCTTGGGAGCAGAGGGTCATCGTGTGCTCGGGACTCGGAAACGTCACAAACTTTGCCGAAGCTGTGGGACTTATGAGCACCCATTTCGCTGCTCCACAGAGTGCCCTCCTTCGGCGATTTATATTCCGTCAGCGACACCAACTGCCTGGTGAGTCTGTGCGGCAGTACGTAGCTAATTTGCGAGGGCTAGCTAGCTCATGCAAGTTTGGCGCGCTTCAGGACGAGATGGTTCGCGACCAGCTAATCGAACACACCAACAACGCAAAGGTGCGTGAGACTCTCCTGCTTGAAAAAGACGATCTGCTGCTGTCCAGAGCAATTACCATCGTACTACAGGTTGAGGGAGCAGCTGAGTGTGCTGCTATGCTAAATACACAGCAAGTGGCCACCTCCAGTCAAGCTGCCAACGACTCCTCCCTCTACTCACGGCTGCCCCTCGGGACGCAACCCAACCAGAGCGAGGCGGGCGCCGACTCCACTGGGGACGTCTTGCAACTGCAACGACGGCGTTCTCGGCCCCGCCCTCAACAGTCCTGTGGTAACTGTGGGTCTCGGTCTCATGTTTCAAGGGCTCAGAACTGCCCTGCCCGTGGCCAGACATGCCGTAGCTGCGGTAAGCACAATCACTTCGCCAACGTCTGTCGATCTTCCCTGGCTGGGTCAGAGGGCCACACCCCCCAGTCTTCAACCGCCGTCGTTCACAAGGTGAGCTCTGGGCCAGTGTCATTCAAATCATGCACAGTCAACATTAATGATGTGTGCATCCCCCTGCTGTTGGACACCGGTGCAAGTGTGTCTCTCCTGAATGTTGATACCTACAGTCAATTTTTCGGTTCACTGCCACTGTCCGCACCCTCAGCTGTCCGCTGTGGGTATGGTGACTCCAAAATCGATCTGGTTGGCTCTCTCCAAGTGACTGTCCGCTATGGAACCAAACTGGTGCCCAATGCAGTTTTTCATGTGGCACGCCGTGGGGCCAACCTGATGGGCCTGGACCTGTTCTCCGCTCTGGGGTTCTCCCTCTTAGACACAAGGGGGGCAGCAATCCTGACTGTCGCCACACCTTGGCAGCAGAAGTGGCCATCGCTGTTTATGGGGCTGGGCTGCCTCTCCGCCTTCACCCATCAACCTCTCCTCAACCCTGCTGTGAAATCTGTCATCCAACCACTGCGCCGCATCCCGTTGGCTCTCCGTGATGGGGTCTCCGCCGAGCTGCAACAACTGCTGGAAGCTGGCATCATTGAACCGGTGGACGCGTCACCTTGGGTCTCAAACCTCGTGGTGGCTAAGAAGAAGTCGGGGGGCCTGCGTGTCTGCGTCGATCTACGTGCAGTAAATAAGGCAGTGGTCCCTGATAAGTATCCACTGCCCACCTCAGAAGAACTCACTGCTCAGTTCTATGGCTCTGAGGTGTTCTCCAAGCTCGACCTCAGACAGGGGTACTTACAGGTGCCCCTCCACCCCAGCAGCCGAAACCTCACAGCCTTTGTGACACATGCAGGAGTGTTTCGCTACACCAGGATGCCTTTCGGTCTCAGCTCCGCCCCTAGCTGCTTCCAGAAAATCATGGTCTCCGTGCTGGCTGGCATACTGGGCGTGGCCATTTATCTGGACGATATAGTGGTACACGGGCCCACCAGTGAAATCCACGACAAGCGCCTTAACATGGTCTTCGCAGCCCTGTCCAAGCACAAGCTAACTCTCAATGCTGAGAAATGTGTCCTCTCTGTGCCAGCCATCGACTTCGTGGGGTTCCGGCTGTCAGCTAGCGGTGTAACTCCACTACAATCCAACGTGGACGCCATTCAGGCCATCCCTGAGCCCAGCTCGGCCGCCCAGGTCGCCTCCTTCCTGGGTATGACAAGTTACTACCTGAGGTTTCTTCCCCAGTACTCTGCGACCACAGCCCCCCTGCGCCAGCTGCTGCGTAAGGACGAGCCATGGGTGTGGTCAAAGGCATGCAGTGACGCTGTGCGTGATCTCAAGACTCAACTGATTTCACCACCAGTGTTGGCTCACTTCGACATCTCCAGCTCCACCTTTGTGACCTGTGACGCATCAGCCACAGCGATAGGGGCTGTGCTGTCTCAAACCCAGAACGGTGTGGAGAAGCCCATTGCCTTCGCCTCCCGTGCCCTCAACCTGACCGAGCAGCGGTACTCCGTGGGTGAGCGTGAGGCGTTAGCCTGTATCTGGGCTTGTGAAAGGTGGCACCTCTACCTCTATGGCCGCTCCTTCACCCTCAGGACAGATCACCAGGCCCTGACAGCGCTGCTGTCCACATCTGGGACAGGCCACAAACCCCTGAGGCTGCACCGCTGGTCTGACCGCCTCCGCCAGTACAACTTCAGCCTGCAGTTCACCCCAGGCAGAGACAATGTTGTCGCCGACCTGCTCTCTCGCTCTGTCTCCACCCCAGCTCCACAGACGGACACTGACTGTGTGGAAAAGGACATTGTCCAAATGCTACACACACCCCTCCAGGCCACTGTCTCTCTGCAGGAGCTGAGGGCAGCCTCCGAACAGGACCCTGTCCTCTCCCAGCTCCGCACCTACATCCAGAACGGCTGGCCTCACAAGGTCCCAGGGGAGCTGGCTGCGTTCGCCCGAGTCAGACAGGAGCTCTCCTGCTGGAACGACACCTGCGTGGCACGTGGGTTTTGCACAGTGGTCCCAGCTGCTCTCCGTGCACGTGTTTTGAATACGGCGCATGAAGGCCACCTGGGCATTGTGAAACTGAAACAGCGCTGCCGAGACCTGGTGTGGTGGCCGGGGATAGACAGAGATATTGAGGCTCTGGTGAAGGACTGTTCTGCCTGCCTTGTGAGTGGCAAGACTGGCCACCAGACTCCCCCACCCCTGCAACCTCTCGCCTGGCCCTCTCAGCCCTGGGAACACCTGCAGTTGGACATTTGTGGTGAGATCCATGGAGTTCCCCACCACCAACGCTTCATGGTGGTCGCCTACGATCTACACTCAAAATGGCCTGAACTCACCACTTCCGGCACTGTGACCTCACAGATCATCATCGACTTCCTGGACTCTCTTTTCTCTCGCTGGGGCCTCCCAAAGGCCATCACCACTGACAACGGCCCTCAGCTGGTCTCTGCTGAGTTCACTGCTTATCTCGAAAGCAAGGGCATCCGTCATATACGCACTGCATACTACCACCCCCAGGCCAATGGCGGCGTTGAACGTTTTCACCAGTCACTGAAGAACGGCCTCAGAGCACACATGGCCCAAGGGTGCTCTTTCACGCAGGCCATCCGTCACACTCTGCTGCACTATCGGGCCACACAGCACTCGACCACAGGCGTCTCCCCAGCCTCTCTCATGCTAGGCCGGGAACTGTGCATGCCCCTTGACAGGCTCCGCCCCTCCACACCTCAGGCACCTCCCTCTGGGGTCAGAGCCTCAGTCACTCGTCAGCAGCCGCGGATGAAGCAACGGTTTGACCAGTCAAAACGAACCAGGGTGCCAGACATCAATGTGTCAGACTGGGTCAGGGTCCGCAGGCCCCACAGGGACAATAAAATGGCTTCATACTGGTCCTCTCCTCTCCAAGTCACCCGTCAGCTGGGCCCAGCCACTTACCTCCTCAGCGATGGCACTCGGTGGCACTCCAGTCGTCTACGGAAGGTGTCAGCTCCGCCACACACAGCTGGTGACACAACCATAGCCATTCCCTCAGCATGGCGAGACGCCCCGGGGCTTCATGCAGCTCCTACACGGGCCCCAGACATTCCTGGGCCTCAGCTTCCCCTGCCTTCTCCCTCCCCACCTCGGCCTGCCCAGCCTCAGGCCGCCCCGCGACCTGTTCGCACACGTTTACGCCCTGGCCACCTAGAGGACTTTGTGTCAACCTTTCATGTTTGAAATCCTGCCGGGGGGGGGGGGGGAAATGTTATGTATGCACACATCGACAGTGCTGCATTTGATTTGGTGCTGTTCTATTGTGCTGGGATCGATTGGTGATGCCTGCGGGCTCTGGGTTGTTTGATTGGGTCTGCCTTTGATGCTGTGTCAGTCTAAATAAAGAATGCCACGGAGAGGTTGTGTCGAGCGACAGCGCTGTGTCCTGACATGATTTAAAAATACAATAATGTTCTCACAGAAAGCGGCGGCTGGGCTGATCAAACCAGAGACTCTATCTCCAACAGAGGGTGCAGCTGCACAGCATCTCTCCGGGCCTATCTACAAACCCGGGACTGGATCCTTCTACAGAGCATGTCTTTGGACCCCAATGACTATGGATGGACATTGGATGTTCATGGTTATGAGCCAGTTCCAACATTAGACCCCATGGCTCCTGAGGAGGTACTCCAGTTCACAAGCTGTAATTGTAATGGAGATTGCAGCAACCGGCGGCGCAGCTGCAAGAAGAATGGTGTCAAGTGCATCTCAGCATGTGGCGTTTGTAAAGGCATTACATGCAAGAATTGTATTCATGATGGTGTTGAGTCTGGAGAACACTCAGACATTGACTCCTGAAGCACTTGACATAGTGGATCAATATTTGCTCTAAGTATTATGCAAGATATTGAAATAAACTAATAAAGCTACTTAAAATTTAAATGTAAAAGTGGGCGTGGCCGTTTTTCCACCAAGGAGGGGTTTGGGTGAAAAACTAATGATCGCAATCAACTCGGAGTCATGAAAAACCCCTAATTTGACCCCTCATAAGTTACTTAACGCCAAATTAAACATTTTCGATTTTTTGAAAATAGGTTATGGGTACCCCAACTTTGAACAGTTTTTTACGAGGTTTCTCACGGGTGTTCAATTTCAACATTTTAATACATGCTATTACCCACCTTTACAAACACATTGGTGAAGAAATTTCTTGGTAAAGATTTAGTTCGCAGATTTTCATATGTTTCCCTTACTAATTGGGCAGAGCTGCTGATACCTTTCACCTAAGTTGTTCCGCCTCAGTTTCCGTTAGATTGTTTTTCCTTATATTGGATTCTGTGGATGTGATCAGGTCAACTATAGGTAGTTGTTTGGGTGTCATGGCGAAGTTCAGTCCTTTGGCTAAGACCTCCTTCTCTGATTGGGTAAGTACCTTGTCCGACAGATACTTGATCCATCTGTTCTGCGTTCCGTTTTGTGTGGGATGTTCTGTCTTTTGTCTCCAGGTAAGTATATCTGCTTGGCTAGTGCTGTTGGTTCGTCGCTGTAAGTTTTGAAACTTCCTGGTCTGCCTTTTTTTGGTTTTGTGGTGTTGAGATAGTTGGGCTTTCTTGGTGAAATCAGTGATCCTCTCCAAGACTGCACCAGACAAGTGGGATATTAGTTTGCTGGAGTAGTTGGTCAGATTTCTCCTTCAGCTCTTCAATAGTGAAATGGACCTGTCTCACTCTTTCATTCAGGAGTTGATTCTGTGCCTTCTCTATGAGTCTGTCTGTTCTATGTCCTTTCATTGTGGTACACAGGCGCAGTCTAGTGGGTATGAGCCTGTGTTGTCTGCATCTCAGATTGAATCGCAAGTGGTTTCTGAAGTCAGCAATCTTCCGAGCCATCCTTTCATATTCCCTCACCATTTTAAGGGTGTCAGACCCAAATTGTTCCGCAACATGTCTGTGAATGTTCTAATTTCCAGGTCACGGTTATCCAAAGGAATTGAATCGAGGGCAACTGGACTTGGTATATATCCGTGAAGACGTTTCGCCTCTCATCCAAGAGGCTTCATCAGTTCGTGCCTTTCTGACTAGACCAAGCTAGTCTGACTGGCTGGTGATGAAACTCAGATATTTATCCTCTTTGGAGTCGTTATCAGAGCTATTGATGTCCATGACTTGTTTTGTTCCGACGTCTTCACGGATATATACCAAGTCCAGTTGCACTCAATTCAATTCCTTTGGATAACCATGACCTGGATGAATGAGAACATTCACAGACACTTCTCCGTCTCCTCATTCCTGCACTCCCACATTGGATCACGTCGGGGTCACCAATGTGGGAGTGCAGGAATGAGGAGACGGAGAGATCGAATCGAGTCAATTCTCTTTACTTGCCACACAAAACGACACCGATACAGCACAATCTCTCGTGGCAACCAGCTAACCGATAGGCTGCTGCAAACATGGCTCCCCCCGGAAACTCTAAGCAGTGCCTACGTCAGCACTCTGAATATCTGCCTTAAAGGAGCAGCAGCCCCTGGCGAATCTACCCTGAATTGTGTATCACCGTAATGTCATCAATGTATACCTTGACACCTGGAATGCTCTCAAAAAATTGTGGCTTGTTCTATGAAACACCTGGGGTGCAGAAGCCAGCCCAAAAGGGAGTCTTTTGAAAGAATACCTTCCGAATAGAGTACTGAATGTACAGAGTCTGACACTCTTCATCTAGACTTATCTGCCAAAACCCTGAGGACGCATCTAGTTTAGAAAAGTATTTTGCGCCTGCTATGTCACCAAATATGTCCCCTCATGTAGGCTGGTAGTGTTCTCGTTTTAAATATCTGTTCAGCTCTCTGGGATCCATACATAGCCTATGTGAGTCATTCTTTTTCTCTGCTAGAACGAGCGAGTGTGCCCACTCAGTAGGCCCCTCTTTTTCTCTACTATGTCCAATGGTTTCTAGTCTGTTCAACTCTGCTTTTAGTTTCCCCGTAGAGCTAGTGGCTGCATGGATGACTGGTTTGTTTGGCTTTTCTACCTTAATTTTGTGAGTGACTTTAAGTTTCCCAATACCCTGAAAAACATCAGCATAATCATCCCTTACATTTCCTGTGCCCTTGTCACTTTCATTTTTTACCTCATTGTAGGACCTGACATGACTACATAGTCATGTTTCAGTTATAGGACTACAACTACCAGTGTTCATTGTTTTAGGTAGTTAATGTTGATATCTGGACTGAGACGGTTAGGTTAGTTCTGATAGCATGCCTAGCTGACAGCCACGAGTGCCTCACTTGTAACTTTTATTCTTTCATTAAATGTCGTTAAACAGCACAACAAGTTTGGTTATTATGGTTAAGAAGACACACTCCTACATGTGGCGACGAGGATTTTTCGAACTTGAACGTTGAACGCTCACGAAGCAGACGTAGAGGCATTACAGCCTTGGCAAGTGGCCGAGCTAGAAGAGCTAGCTACCGAGCCCGCTGTAGAAATGAATGCGTCCGCATTTTTGGCACCGATCCAGCCCTTTCTGGCCTCGACATGCGACCCTCTTCTACAATGGAAAATATCGAAAAAGCACATTGAAACTTACCTGCTGGCTATTGGATTAACCAAGGTCCCGAAGGAGCAACAGTTGGCGATCCTTCTCCATTGTTTGGGGACCAAAGGACAACGCATATTTGCTACGCTACCAGGTGATGCCGAGGTTACTCAAATCGAGCATGCTATCGCGTGCCTGGATGCGCATTTTCTGCCCAAAGTAAACGTCACTATTAAACGGGCTAAATTCTACAGAAGGGCACAACTACAGGGAGAATCTGCAGCAATGTATGTAGCAGAGTTAAGGCAGCTAGCAAGTACTTGTGAATGGGGACAGCTTACAGAGCAGTTGATAAAAGATCAGTTGATAAACAAGACTGCAAGTTGAGGGAACGTTTGCTTAACGAGGGTGACATTACCCTGGATAAAGCTGTTGTCATAGCAACTAGCATGGAAGCTACGAGAGAGGGAGTGAATGTCCTGCAGGGGGCAGCGGCAGCACAGGCTAGTACAAAAGCTGATGTGCAGAGAATCGATTACTCACATAATCGTAGGGGTAATTCACAATGGAAAAACTGAAGACAGCCTCAGTCAGATGACAGAGAGTGAGGAAATGGCTCAAATGTGAAATGTAATAACTGTGGATTATTGGGTCATAAGTCAAGAGATGAAAACTGCCCAGCTCAGGGAAAAAGGTGTAACAGCTGTAAAAAGTTTGGACATTTCAGTAGAGTGTGCCGTTCTCTCATCAGCGCATTGTTGGTGGCATACAGGTGAAAATGACACTGGATACCAGGTATCTTTGCTGAACTCAGATGTTTACTATGCAAAGCTAGCACAGAAGTTTCCCCTAAAGCCACTGGATGCTAAAATCAGTCAGTATGATGGCTGTAGTGTGCCTGTTGATGGATATATAGTTGTGCCAGTGTCTCACAAAGGTAAAACAGTCCAAGCTAAACTGTATGTTGCACGTAATGGTGACTGTCTGATGGGACGACCTCTCCTACAGGCACTGAAATTTCACTTGGTCCAGGGAAACCCAACCATTGCACCCTCACAGCCTGCTCTTCATATTGCAACAAAATCAGAACCAGAATGTGTAAAAGAATATGCACAACTCTTCACTGGTCTAGGCTGTATGAGAGGTTTTGAACATGCTCCTAGAGCGAGAGAAGATGCCTGGCCCATGGTGCAACCGCTGAGACGACTTCCGTTGTCTGTCAGGGAAGAAGTAGCAGCAGACCTGAGATGACTTCAACAAGAGGAGATAACCGAACCAGTCAACATACCAGAATGGGTTTCGAACATTACAGTTGCCAGGAAGAAATCAGGAGAGATTCGTACTTGCTGAGACTTACGAGACGTCAACAAGGCGATCATAGTAGGAAAACTCCCACTTCCTTCGATCGACGAGCTGATTACTGAGTTTGCCGAAGCCTCAATTTTCTCCAAATTATACATGAGAAATGGATATCACCAAGTTCCGCTGGCCCCTGAGTCTCGCCACATTACCGCATTCATCACGCATGAGGGCATGTTCCAGTACAAATGCTTACCTTTCGGATTAGCGTCTACGCCAAGCGCTTTTCAGAAAATAATGGACCTTGCGCTGACTGGCCTGAAGGGCGCCACTACCTTGACGATATCACAGTCCACAGAAAAGATCAAGAAGAACACGACAAAAGACTGAAAGAAGTGTTCGCACGCCTTGCAAAGTACAACATGACGTTGAACAGAGAGAAATGTGTCTTCAGCACCAACACAATCAAGTTTCTTGGCTACAAGGTGAGTGCTACTGGAGTGAAACCATGCCAGTCCAACGTGATTGCCATCGAGAAGATGCCGGTACCACAGAGTTTGAAAGAGCTCCAAACCTTCTTGGGGATGACAAACTACTACTTGAAGTTCATTCCGGATTATGCAACGACAACAGAACCCCTGAGACTGTTGCTACGCCAGTATGCGGAATGGAAATGGACATGCACACAAGACCAAGCCTTCACCGAACTCAAACATGCAAACAGCAGAACCACCTGTTCTAGCTTACTTCCACCCAGCTCATACAACATTCCTTACCTGCGATGCTTCAGCAGTTGGATTAGGTGCAGTCCTATCGCAGATCGTGGATGGAGAAGAACGTCCAGTTGCTTACGCATCAAAGAGCCTGTCAGCCACTGAACAGAGATACTCAGTTGGGGAAAGAGAAGCACTGGCTTGTGCATGGAGCATGGAGAAATGGCACGTGTACTTATTCGGACGACCATTTACTCTAAGAACAGATCATCGGGCCATGACCACTCTTCTGTTGGCCTCGGGAACTGGAAGACGGCCCATGAGAATCTCCAGATGGTCAGATCGGCTTGCCCAGTACACATACAAAACTGAGTTTCACCCAGGAAAGTCCAACAATGTTGCAGACACCCTTTCGGGACTTGCGCCACAAGATGATGGTTCCGAGAAGTCTTACTTCGATGAGGAGGAAGATGAGCTATTCATACAGCAGACCTTCATTGATGAGCTTCAAGCAGCCATCACTCCTGAAGAGCTCACAAGAGAAATACTGCAAGATCCAGTAGTGAAGGAAGTGCTGCGCTACATGAAAACAGGATGGAAAGGTCCACCAAAGACATGCTACTCAGCCCATACTACATGGTAAAGGAAGAACATTTCAGTTGGAAAACGTCATGTGTTGGAAGAGGAGACCGTACCGTTGTACCAATCACACTCAGACACAAAGTCCTACCCCAAGCACATCAAGGACATCCAGGGACAAGGAAGATGAAACAATTCCTTCGCAGCAAAGTATGGTGGCCAAAGATGGACGACGACGTCACCAACTTTGTGAAAAACTGTGTGCCTAGTGCACTGAGTGAAAAGTCACTCGTACCAGAGAAGCCACCACTACAGCCAACACCATGGCCTAAACGACCTTGGGAGAAGATTCAAGTGGACATCTTCAGGGAACTACAAGCAGCTCCAGCACATCAGAAGTATCTGATCGTTGTTACCGACCTGTACAGCAAATGGCCTGAAGTCATATCCACAAGCAACGTGACTACTGCAACAGTGATTAATGGACTTTCAGCCCTGTTTACACGACGGGGCCAGCCTCAACTTCTAGTGACAGATAACGGCCCGCAATTCCAAGCTGACTTCACATGCTTCTTGGAGAAGAAAGGAATTCCGCACCAGAAGACACAGTTGTACCATCCACTGGCCAATGTCAGTGTGGAGAGGTTCTGAAGTATGGTCTTCGTGCCCTGCTCCAAGAAGGAAAACAGTTCTCTGATGCACTGAAAACACTACTGTTGAGCTACAGATCAACGCCTCACAAGGTGACAGGGAAATCACCCGCAGAGGTCATGATCGGTCACAGTCCGTCCACCCTTCGCGGCCGACAAAACACCTGATGATGCAAAGCTACGCAAAAAAGGTACAGAAACGTCAGGAGGCTCAAAAGAAGTACTACGACATAAGAAACCACGTCAAGGAGGATCCCTCACTGCAAGTTGGAGATTGTGTCTGGGTCAAGCGACCACTGAGGGGACACAAGCTCAAGTCCTGTTTGTCTGGCCCTTATAGGATCATCGCTCAACACGGCAGGTACACCTTCCAGCTTCAAGATGGAACCTTCTGGAACTCAAGAAGAATGTTTCGCACCAACCAGCCTGCTGAAGAGGACATGGATGCTGAGTTGATCATTCCACAACCACCTGATCATGATCCAGGTCAAGATTAGAGCCTTCAACAACCGAGACAAGAAGTAGCTCAGGGAGATGCGCAACAAGCAAGGGCACAAGAAGAACAACATGCAGAGCCACGGCCAGCTCGTAAAAGAAGACTACCTGCTAGACTGAATGACTTTATCTTGACCTAGGCTTTTAGTTAAAGAAGGGGGAAAATGTAAGACCTGACATGACTATGTAACCTGCACGACAGGGGAATGGGCCTATGCTTGCGCAGGGACAGTTTACAGTCTAATGTCTAAGTTCAGTGGAGATTGGTGTAGGTTTTTTTCTAGACCAGATTCTAGTACTCACCCCAAAGACAACACACACACTCGTGGGTATAGTTTACAATAAAAAAAAACAATTTATTTCAACAGTTCAAAGTAAAGTTATTTCAATATCAATACTAAATTAGATGTGTTTTATATATATATATATATATATATATATATATATGTATACATATTTTTAAAAGTTCTTCCTAATATTCTATTTATTGTCTATATCTATCTATATTCTATTTTATACCCTTCTAATATATTACTTATGCAGCCATATTCTACACTAACAAATTAAAGAAAATAATCCAAAATAAAGTATGAGTGCACTCAAAGAAAATAATAAAGAAAAGAAAAGGGGGAATGATTCAGTCTTCCAATCTGTGCAAGGTGCAATGTCCAGATCCTACCACAATCACAGAGGCAAGTTAATGTAGAGGCGATGATGATGAATCCAAATCCAGGGCGATGATGGGGGCAATCCAAAGGGGGTATCCAAGGGTTCCAAACGGTGTAGCAAGGGGGGTTGTTCGGGGTACAAAAAAAACAGTCTGCACAAAATTGTATAGATTCCTTATTAATTGCAATCTCTATCAAACAATTACAAACAAAATAAAAATACCCAAATCTAGAGTCAATTCTCAGAATTAAATCATTTCCTACATATAACTAATATGCGGCTGAATGACAACAGCCTATTGCTGTAAGAACAGTTAAAAACAATGTCATCGCAGCCAGGCTGCGGCACTATCAACGTGAATTCACGTCTAGCTGGCTGCTATGGGTTCCATGGATGCCATGTAGCCCGAGTTGGCTCGGTGGCTAGTGGCAACTGGAGCTTACATTTTTTTTTAACAACAAGCATATTATTATATTAAAATGTCTAACATTCCTACATCAAATAAACCCTATGGACCGGGTGTCCTGACTGGTTTTAAAGCTCTGAATCATATGGGAACTGCTAAGGATCATAGATATACGTTTTAGCTGGGTTAGCTTAGCTTAGCAACCAATGGAAAATTGTCAGTCTTTAGATTTCAAGATTTTAAACTCTTATCTCACCAGGATCCCAGCAGCGTACAAAACACAAGAGAAAAGAGTCTTCCTTCTTCCTTCAACAGGAGATCATCTGTCTTTGGATAAAATCAAGATATCCTACGTAAATGGCTATGATTACATGGGACACAGAAAGCTGTTTACTTTTTAGCTTTGGCTAGCGGCTCACCAAGGAAGCTTCGTGGGAGGGATCTTTTTTGTCGTAGTTCAATTGTCCTGTAGCTCAAATATCCGTGGTTCAAATATCAATAATTCAAGTATCCATAGTCACAGTTGTCTGTATTTCTAAATATCCGTATTTCTCTTCTCTATTGTCGACGGCTGTTTGTATGGTTTAAACTCTGTAGCTAGTGTGCCTCCTAGAGGCTACTCGTGGAACTTACATACGTCACAGGGTACATGTAATCATGTGGGTTACAACTACATAGTCATAGTTTAGTTATTGGACTACAACTACCAGTGTTCATTGTTTTAGGTAGTTAATGTTAACATTCGGACTGAGACGGTTAGGTTAGTTCTGATAGCATGCCTAGCTGACAGCCACGAGTGCCTCACTTGTAACTTTTATTCTTTCATTGAACTTCGTTAAACGGCACAAGTTTGGTTATTATGGTTAAGAAGACACACTCCTACACTCATGAACACGTTTTACCAGACCTAATGCATTGGGTGACTTGCTATCTTGCATAATTACAAAAGGCACACCAAATCGCTCACCTTTTATGGACATTACCAAAGTGCATGTACCCATTGTAGGGATAGCCTCCCCACTGTATGCTCTCAGTTTCACTCAGTCCTTGGTGTTCACAATGGCTGGAATCTCCAACCTGGCCAGGTCAGTTTCAGCCATTATGTTGACCTGTGTGCCTGTGTCCAGTTTGAAACAGATTTTTGTTCCATTTACAGTGTACTCGGCAGTCCAATCCTCGTCCTTCCCCGCACTATAGACCAATCCCATGAAGAGGTTACCTGCAGCGTCACTGTCGTCTTTGTTGATACAGTGGGTCTTTCTCTGGATCTGTTTGCAGACCCAGGCGAAGTGGTTCTTTCTGCCACACTTTTGACATTCCCTTCCGAACGCTGCACATTGTTGTGGTTTGTGTTCCCCGCCACAGTGCGTGCAGTGCCTCATCTCCGCACTCTGCCACTTTCTCTTTTCGTGCTTTTCGCCACTCTGCTGCTTTGCAAGTGTTTAGTTCCACAGTCTATTTCTGCACCTGACTACAGGCCATGCTATTCAGTCTATTCTGTGTCAGTTCTCTTGCATGACACACTTGTATCGCTTTCTCTAGCGTCAAGTCAGCTTCTCCAAGTAATTTTTCTCTCAGACTCTTGCCACGCACCCCCATTGCTATCCTGTCACGGACCAGCGAGTCAGCTAAACCGCCAAAATTGCACGACTGAGTTTTCAACTTAAAGTCGATAATACATTCTACAACAGTCCCTGACTTGGTGTGTGGCCTGCTATTGAAAACATACCTTTCATATGTCTCACTGCAATTCTCTCCACCACCACATCAAAATCCACATGTTCCTCCTCTGTCAGCTGCATGCTGTTGAAGATGTGTCTGCACCAGCTACCATCGGCAGCAATGCACCCTTTTGTGCATCTTCCATTTTGTCGCCCACCTCAGTAGACGTGGTCGATGACAGGGGAACAGCTTCCGGCCACCTGGTGGCCCTGTCACCATGGTGAGAAGGTGAGTGAACCCGTGGGAGGGGGGCAGGGGGCAGGGAGCCCACCAGGTCCACATTCACATGGTCAAAACGCCTCAAGGGCACCAGGAATAGCGTCAAGGGGGCTTTGGTACGACGGTGTACTTTGGAACGCTGGCATGCCACGCAGGAGTCAGCCCAGGCCTTGACGTCCTTCCTGAGGCCGGGCCAGACGAACTTGGCCCCCACCAACTTAGTGGACGCCTTTACACCCGGGTGGGAAAGGCCATGGATCACGTCAAAAACACGGCGTCGCCAGCCGGTGGGCACCATGGCCCGTGGAAATGTTGCAGAGGAGCGTGGCGTTGGCACTATCAAACACCACATCCTGCAACCGCAGCCCCGTAGCGGCCGTCCGATAGGCCGGGATGTCCGCGTCAGCGGCTTGGTCTGCAGCCATGGCAGCGTAATCGAGTCCCAAGTGAACGCACCCTGCCACCGCCCGGGAGAGGCAGTCAGCGACCAAGTTGTCCTTGCCAGCCACGTGCCGGATGTCTGTGGTAAATTCCGAGATGGCAGAGAGCTGACGCTGTTGGCCCCCAGACCACGGCTCGGAGGTCTTGGCCATGGCAAATGTCAGCGGCTTGTGGTCGATGAAGGCAGTGAAACGGCGGCCTTCCAACAGGAACCTGAAGTGTCGGGAGGCAACGAAGAGACCCAGGAGCTAAGCTGTTTGCTAAAGACGGCAAGGGGCTGCCAGGCGCCGCCCACCCAATGCTCGCACACCGCCCCGACCGCATAGTCAGAGGCATCGGTCGTGAGGGCAATCGGGACAGTGATGGACGGGTGCGCCAGCAAAGCGGCATTGGCAAGCGCAGCGTTGGCGTCGTCGAAAGCTTCGTCCATCCCCGGGGACCTGTCTACCTCGCTCTTGGCTTCCTTGCCCCGCAGGGCCTCGTACAAGGGCCGCATGCGGTGAGCTGCGTGGGGAATTAACCTGTTATAAAAGTTCACCATGCCCAAGAACTCCTGCAGGGACTTCACAGTGAAGGGGGCGTGGAAAACTGGCGACGGCGTCCACTCTGGCGGGAAGTATTTCAGTAGGCTATCTTATAAAGAATGACACACACACGAGTTGCTCAGTGCAGCCAAGTATATTCAAAGTGATGTAACATGTTCCTGAGCGCGGGTCATGTGTATCTAAGGTAAACTAGTGGATAGCCGATGGCATCGATCTATCTAGACCAGTAACTTCCTCCTTTTCCAAGTATAAACACATACACATGAAGTTAGTGCAAAATAAAATTACTTTCATATACGAACAACCAATAACAGTGCAACAGCAGTAAATCTCTTCATATCCCATACCAGTGTAATAACCACAGTCGCGTATGATAACATTTCTCCTCTTTCCCCCCTCTCTCCCACATAGCAACCATCAACATTATTTAGATTACATAGTGAGTTTCAGTGGAGGTTTAGACAGCCGTCCAACCCTTGTGTAAGTGTGTCCATCCGAACGCGGAGCGCCAACAGGAGTAGATGGCGCCTTGGGCATGGACCTGATGGGGCTCGGCTCGAACACAGCCTGAGGGGTCTCAATGACAGTTTCTGTAGCTGGATCCCCGTCCGGTGTGTGTGCCGCAGCGGGTTCAACAGGATCGTGCGCGGCTCGTGCAGCTGGCTCAGCCACTCTGTTACGACGGTACAGGGAGCCATCAATGTCCACAAGATAAGACCTCGGCGCAACCCTGCGGAGACAAGTTCCGACTCTCCAGCGGCCAGTGTTATCACCTGGCAGGGGCTTCATCCGTACGACTTCCCCAATTTCAAGTGCCGGCAATTCACGGGCAGATCTGTCATAGAAGGATTTGGCGAGTTGCTTCCTGTGGCGCAGCTTTTCAGTGACGCCCACGACAACAGCTGGTTCCAGGAGCTTGCTTGCCGCCGGGATGGACGTCTTCAACCGGCGGGACATGAGGCGTTGTGCTGGGCTGCTGCCCATGTTTTCCGTAGGTGTATTCCTCCAGTGAAGCACGGCTTTCCAGGGGTCTTCACCATCATGCGCGGCCTTACGCAGAAGATTTTTTACAATCTTCACGGCCGACTCGGCCTTGCCATTCGCTTTCGGGTGTCTGGGAGAGGAGGTCACGTGCTCAAATTCCCACTCAGAAGCGAACCGTGTGAACTGAGCTGTGAACTGAGGGCCGTTGTCTGTAATAACCTTCTCTGGGTGACCATGTCGGGCGAACTGTGCCTTACATCGCTTGATGACTGTCTCTGCAGACATGTCGGGTAGAAGCTCAATCTCCCAAAAATCGGAATAGTGGTCGACTATTAGGAGATAGTCTTTCTGTCTGAAGCTGAATAGGTCCATGCTCAAGACCTGCCATGGCCTGGTTGGTACTTCGTGAGAGAGCATGGTCTCCTTTTGCTGATTGTGGGCGTACACATTGCAGGTCGAGCAGCTGCTTACAAAGTCCTTTATCTCTGACTGCATGTTGGGCCAGTACAATGTCTCTTGAGCGTGTCGGTAGCATGCATCACCCCCTATGTGACTTGAATGTATGCGCGTCAACATTTCTGGGCGGAGTGACTTTGGGATGATGACTTTTTGCCCCCGGAACAGAACTCCGTTCTGCACACTGATTTCATCCCTGAAGGGCCAGTACTCCCTAGCGATGAGGGGCGCTTCCTCCTTTACATCTGGCCAGCCCACGAGAACAGTGTTCTTCAGTGCCTGTAAGCATTCATCTCTGTCGGTGTGTCGTCTGATCTGTTCCAGCCGCTGGTTAGTCACATTCAGGTACTCTGCCTGGTTCACGTGCTGTATGTCTTCCTGCTCTTGTTGCAGAGAGCAGATAGCGTGTCGCTGATATGCAGTCCCTCTGCCGGAGCATCCAGCCGTAGCTCTGCTGAGCGTGTCGCTTATGAACATCTCTGGGCCTGGTTTGTAGATTACCCTCAGGTCGTAGTTCTGCAGAGTCATGAGCATGCTCTGGAGTCTCTTGGGCGCATTGAGAAGTGGCTTGCTGAAAATAGAGATCAGAGGCTTATGGTCCGTCTCTGCTGTGATTGGGTCGCGGCCATATAGGTAATGGTGAAACCTCTGGCAGGCGAAGACGATACTGAGACACTCCTTCTCAATTTGTGCATAGTTTTTTTCGGTGGGGGTAAGAGCCCTCGAGGCAAATGCGATGGGCTGACCTTCCTGCATGAGACAACAACTGAGACCGCTCTGGCTGGCGTCGCTCTGGATTGCGATTGGCTTAGTTACATCATAGTAGCGCAGGACGGGCATGGCTGTCGCCAGCGCCTTAAGCTCATGAACCGCCGCCTCGTGCTTAGGCAGCCAGTGCCAGGGTGTGTCCTTGTCCAACAGGCGTCGCAACGGCTCGCAGACAGTAGATAGATGAGGCATGAACTTGGTTAAATAGTTAGCGAAGCCAATGAGACGCTGCACGCCCTTGGCATCTGTTGGGTTCGGCATGTCAATAATGGCTCTCACCTTCTCTGGATCGGGCTTCAGTCCAGCAGATGAGAGAATGTGGCCATGAAACTGCACCTCAGCCACCTTGAACTGCAACTTCTTCAGGCCGAGGTGAAGCTTGACCTCGCGGCAGCGTTCCATCAACGCCGCAAGCTTGACGTCGTGGTCGTCCCCAGCCTCCTTGTCTGTGTCCCCGCAGCCGACGACCAGGATATCGTCTGCAATGGGCTCAACGCCCTTCAGACCGGCGAGGAGCTCGTGCTGCTTGCGCTGATATACCTCGGGCGCCACCGATACTCCAAATGGTAGCTTGAGCCACCGCTTCCTCCCCCAGGGGGTCCAGAACGTGGTCATGAGGCTACTCTCATAGTCCAGTTTGCATTGCAGGAATGCATCCCGAGCGTCCACTAACGTGAAGACTCTGGCCTTGGGCAATTTATACAAAATGTCCTCCAAGGTAGGCATGATGTAGTGAGAGCGCTTTAGGGCTTTGTTCAATGGTTTAGGGTCAATGCATATTCTCAGCTTCTCCGGTTTTTTAACAATCACCATGTTGCTGATCCAATCTGTAGGATCTGTGACAGGCGCAAGGTGGCCGTCAGCCTCGTACTTGTCCAGCTGGGCTTTGACTGCTGCTTTCATTGCGATTGGGACATTGCGAGGGGCACTCTGTACTGCAGCAACACTAGGATCAAGGTCAAAATGGACCTCCCCAGGCACGGATTCTACAGGGGAGTTGAACACGTCACTGTATCTGTTGATAAGCTGTTCTTTAGTTAGGGCTCCTGGTTGTGTGTGTTCCATTTTGAGCACATCCTCTGGAATTGTGAAATGCATGAGCCCTAAGCGTTCACAGGTGGAGCCTGATAGAAGAGGATGTTGGCTGGTCCTCACTATTTCGAATGAGAGCTTGTGTGTTTGGCCTCTCACAGTACAGTCAGTCTCAAAGGTGCCCATAGAGCTCAGTGTTTCCCCCGAATACAGCTTCAGTCTGGTGTCACTCGGGCGGAAAGGTGTGTTTGGGGCCAGCCTTTTCTTGTCTTGAAAGCCCATTACATTGCAGGTGGCTCCAGAGTCCAGCTGACATTGTTGTGGCTTGTCGTGGAGTTTCAGAGTCACAAACCACTTCTTTCCTTTGGTGTGCATTGCGCCGATTGACTCAAACATGTACAGATCATCTGCATCATTACTATGCCTGGCACCAAACCTGTCACGCTGGCGGCGGGCAGCCACCGCAGCCGCGGTGCCCGCTTCGTCCTCCAGCGGCGGGGGCGAGGTCTGGGTGGGGAGCATCGCATGAACGAACTGCTGCCGGTTTGCGAGGAAAATCCAGTCCGCTTCCGCACCCAGAGCGCGGTAGTCTTTGGTGGAGGAGAGGGGGGAGCTGGCTGGCGCTGTGCGCACAGGCGCTGGGAGCTGCCGTAGAAAAATACGGGTGAAAATGAAGGAGGGGTCCGCCGAGCCCAAAACGGCCAAGATCTTCTCCAGCAGCTCAGAAGGTTTGCTATCGCCGAGTCCGTTGAGTGACAACAGGCAATCCGCCTTCTCCATCTCCGACAGCTCGAAGAGCTGCAAAAGGGAGGCCGTGAGTGCGCCGTATTTCCCCACAGCCGGGGGGCTTCCAGTAGCCCCATAGCTCGGGCCGTCGTCCGGGCATGCAACGCCGCCACCACATGGAAATACCTCGTAACGTCCCGCGTTATTCCTCCCAGCTCGAACTGGGCTTCAATGTGCTGAAACCATGGCCGGGGACGGTGCTGCCAAAACTCGGGCAACTTCACCGTTGCTGCTGAGATGCTAGCGCTAACATGAGCCATACCGTTAGCATCACTCGGAGCCGGAGCGGTGTCATCATCGCTTTGGGTCGACATGTTGGTTGTCAACGTGTGGGGTCACCAATGTGGGAGTGCAGGAATGAGGAGACGGAGAGATCGAGTCGAGTCAATCCCGTTTACTCGCCACAATAAACGACACCGATACAGCACAAACTCTTGTGGCAACCAGCTAACCGATAGGCTGCTGCAAACATGGCTCCACCCCGGAAACTCTAAGCATTGCCTACGTCAGCACTCTGAACGTCTGCCTTAAAGGAGCAGCAGCCCCTGGTGAATCTACCCTCAATGGGCTAGGTGCACAAGCGGTCGTCATTGAAACTTCCGGGCGTCCTGGAGTGCATAGCCATTTCCGGTCAAATTTGTTGTGAGGACAACGGATAGCAAGCTAGCTGTATCTTTCAAGATGAGTGTCTTCAGGGCAAAGAGGAGGCGACTGGTTACTTATCAGCGACAACAGACAGCGACAACTAGTTACCACTGTTGTGTACCTAAGTGTGCTAACTCATCTCGGTATAATTCGAGCTTTCATAGATTTCCAGCTAACCCTGAGCTACGAGCCCAGTGGCTAGCTAAGATCCGTAGAGACAAGTTCACTCCTTCAGAGACTACTTGTGTCTGTAGTCGACATTTCAAGACAGGCGATGTAGTTATGACTGGGGGAAAGAAAGTACTCAACAAAGGTAGTGTACCATCTCTTTTTGCTTGGAATGAATATTCTACTCCAGCCTCAAGGCTCAATGTTTGGCAACGCCGCCTGAGATGCCCTTCCCCGGACATAGCGTTACCAGTCTCTGACTCTGACCTGGAAGCACGGGTACCCGATCACGACTACTGCATTACACTGGCGACCACCGTAAGGGCTGATCAGTTGGCTGAGGAAAACGAAATGTTGAAAAGGAAAGTACTGGAGCTGCAACAGGGGCGTAACCACGGGTGGGCCTGGCCTGTCACAGGCCCACCCATTTCAAGCCCAGGCCCACCCAATCACGCTGGCTTACAAGCACGTAGGCCGGCCCCTTTTACGTACGTAGAACTGCAAAATCTGAGCGCGCATACCATCACGCTCTGTATTTTTCACTGCTGCTAACTAGCCAATAGCCAATAGTTAGCCATAACTTATGGAATGGCGAAACAAAGTTCAATCTTCCGCTTTTTTAAAAAGCCACGGATGGAGGAGGAGGAAAGCACACCTGCTCCAGCACCGACTGAGCCGCCCAATGAGAGCGAGATACCGCCGGAGAGAACGACAGAGGAGGCTACAGCTTCTCCGTTGCAGGCAGCTTCTCCTTCCCCCTCTGACGACGGTGAGACGATTCCTTTGACCATGCCACCGCCAGATTTGTCTGCTGTGGATGAGCCACCCTCACAGCCTAAATTAGTGTTCCCCGCAACCAACATTTCAGGAAAATTACGTTCATTTTCCCATAAGTGGTATGAAGAATTTAAGTGGCTTGAATACAGCTCAGCAAGGAACGCTGTTTTCTGTAAAATGTGTAGGCATTTCCCCGAGCCCCATACGGAAAACACGTTTTTTCGAAGCGGGTTTGTAGATTGGAAGCACCTCCGCCAGGCATGCTCGAAACATCAGGCTAGCAAACCCCATTGTATTGCACTTGGTAAATTTGAGGGTTACAGAGCAAGCCTGCAAGGTCGGGGGACTGTTCTAGACCAACTAAACCCTGAGGCAATGGACCGCTCATTTGTGGAAAGAAATCGTGATCACGTATAGGTGGTTCTGGACATTGTTATGTTCTGTGCAAAACAATAACTGCCATTACGTGGACAAAAGGAAAGCGAGGAAGCAGAAGCACTAAACAAGGGAATTTTTTTAGAATTGTTTGAATTCATTTCCAAATATGACCCAGAAATTCAAAGTCGCCTTCAACAAATGCCTAAAAATGCAACGCTCATGAGTGCAAAAATTCAGAAGGAATTGCTAGAATCTGCTGCCTCATTACTGTTGCGCAAGATAAAAGCAGAGCTGCGTGAATCACCCGCCGCCTACTCTGCCATATTAGCGGACGAATATAAGGATATGTCAAAGCGTGAACTGGTCTCTGTGTATGAGGTACATTCATGCAGGGACAATAAAAGAAAGAGCAATTGGATTTGTAGACACCAGTGATATGAGTGCAAACGCGATATCTGAGAAGATTTCAGAAGTGCTGCAACCACTGGAACTTGATCCCTCTCTGTGCGTGGGTTTAAGTTTTGACGGGGCTGCCGTAATGTCAGGGAACAGAGGGGGTGTGCATGTTATTTTAAAACGCACTTTTCCACACGCGGTATACGTCCACTGTAATTCCCACCGTCTTAGTTTAGCTCTTTGCACCGCATGGAAAGTGTCGGGACACGTCAGCACTTTTTTCGAGACACTGAACTCTCTATACAGTTTCATGACAGGTGCGCACAGACACGCTAAACTCCTCGATATACAGAAAGAGATTCATCCTAACAGACGATGCCTAGAGTTAGAGCGCTCAACAGACACCAGGTCGAACTCGGAGTCAGGATCAGTGAGCAAGGTTTTGGTGTTACTTGACGTTATCTTGGAAACGCTAGCACAATTTTCCGAAACTAGTGGTCACACTAAAGTTGAAGCCGAATCACTTTTTTAAAAAATTTATTTCTGATTTTTCCCTTTTTTCTCCCAATTTAGTGGCCAATTGATCCCTATTTTAATTCAAACACCCACCCTCGTATTGCATGCGTTCGCCAACTGCATCTCTCCGGCCGGCAGTCTCGAAGGAGACGCCTCCCCACTTTCGTGACAAGGCGAATCCAAGCCGAACCACTGTTTTTCCGACACACACAGAGACGCATTCACATGACGAACACAAGCCGACTCCGCCCCCCTCCCGAAGACAGCGTTGCCAATGATTGCTGCTTCATCGAGTCCGGCCATAGTCGGATCTGACGAGACCGGGGCGCGAACCCCAGTCCCCAGTGGGCAACTGCATCGACACCAAGCCGATGCTTAGACCGCTACGCCACCGCGGACCTAAGCCGAATCACTTTTGCAACAAATTCAGACGAAGAAATGTTTGTTTTTGCTGGTTACATTCTGGAAATTATTCGAGCAGCGATTTTGCAACAAAAGGTTTACAGAGTGGCTCATTGCCTGTCACTGACTGCATAGATCTAATTCAAGGCCTCAAAGACAGTTTTGCACAGTTTAGAGATAATTCACAAGGTGATTTCAACAAAGTGTTAAAACTAACAGAGGAACTGATGGAAAAGAATGACGTCTCCAGCTGCGATGTCACCGGCGCTCGGGAGAGAAAGCTGCCCGCGAGATTCAATGAGTCGGTGGTTACCACTAGTTTGGGCAAAAATACAAACGTGAGGAACAACGCTGACCTGAAGCAGCTATGGATTAACATTCTGGACAGGCAGATTACTGAGCTGGACAGTCGCTTTCAGCAAGATCAGTATGGCATCATGCGAGCAGCCGCTGCATGTTTACCAGGATCAGTTACGTTTGCCCAGAAAGAATCATTGCAGCATTCGTGTGATCATTACCGGATATCTATTGAGGACGCGGAATGGACCGTTTTCATTCAGGCACTGCGTCGTAAAGTGAAGAGGGGTCAGTGTTACCCATCCCTCATTAAAGTGCTGGACAGCTGCAACTCTGACGTTTTCCCAAACATTAACAGACTGTTAAGGGCAATGATCACCATTCCCCTGACTTCATATACTGTTGAAAGACTCTTCTCCACTACAGGCCGTATCAAAACATGTCTAAGATCTTCCATGCTAACTGCACGCCTCAACAATCTATCCCTGTTGCCTGGAAGAGATCTTGAGAGACACTGAGACCAAATGGCAAACGTTTCCAGCAGTATCTACCAAATGGAGTTCGGAATGTGGTTAGCAGTTGTGACTCTTCCTCTAGGTGTATTGACCAATATCCAGCTTTTGCGTCAAGTTTGCTGAATATTTTTGCATTTGCAAACTTCGGGTTCAGTTCCTCCACAGTAGGAACCTGATGGAGAGAGCAGCCAAGACAGGTATTGTGTTCAACAGTGACAAGTGCACAATCAAACAGACAAGCATCTCATTCTTTGGCAACCTGTACACAGACAAAGGTATCAAACCTGACCCAGCCAAAATCAGGGACATCCAGAAAATGCCAACACCCCAGAACAAAGATGAACTGAGCAGATTCTTGGGGATGCTGACCTACCTGTCACCCTACATCCCAAAGTTCGCATACAAAGCACACACACTGAGGGTGCTGCTGAAAAGTGATGCTGGCTTTTGAACTTTGCGCTGATAACAATCTGGATGGTCCTTTTCCTCTTTAGCCCGGAGGACACGACGTCCATGATTTCCAAAAACAATTTGAAATGTGGACTCGTCAGACCACATCACACTTTGCGTCAGTCCATCTCAGATGAGCTCGGCCCAGAGAAGCCGGCGGTGTTTCTGGGTGGTGTTGATATATGGCTTTGGCTTCGCATGGTAGAGTTTTAACTTGCACTTGTAGATGTAGCGACGAACTGTGTTAACTGACGATGGTTTCCCCAAGTGTTCCTGAGCCCACGTGGTAACATCCTTTACACAATGATGTCGGTTTTTAATGCAGTACCGCCTGAGGGGTCGAGGGTCACGGGCATTCAATGTTGGTTTTTGGCCTTGCCGCTTACATGCAGAGATTTCTCCGGATTCTCTGAACCTTTTGATGTTATTATGGACTGTCGATGATGAAATCCCTAAATTCCTTGTGTTACCGGCCTAGACCTAGGGGAATCTGAGCGGTAGCAAGGATCCACAGACAGTGGGTACTGTGGACCGGTGAGGTGAGCTGGGTAGATAAACTGTGGATCATAGAAGAGAAACGCATGAGTCCATGTTCACTCCAGCTCGAACCAGTTTATTCTGCTTAACATAAAACATTCAGTTCGTTTTAATAAACCATTTCCATGTATTTTACTGTATCACTCACTATACAGTACCAAGCAAACAATCACATCTCAAATAATAAACAATAACCCTCTTTGGCAATTTCGATAATATCCAAACGTCACCATTATAATATTATCAGTGACAAATAATACATCCATTTACAATGCACAATTGAATAAACATACTGAAGAACACTATCTTTACTATGAAACTTTCATGACTACTGAACTCTCCTGCCGTAATCTGCACCCGCTCCCCTTTCTCTCTCTCTCTCTCCCTCTCTGCACGGCTCCATGCGCGTGCGCGCGCATGCACCCACACACACACTGCCACGGTGCACGTGCACATCTCACTCCCAGAGCGCGGGACATACAATCTCAACGGAAATCGCGGGAGCTAAACATTTCTCAAAATGTACACTTTTCACATAGTACTACCCTTAACGTAGTAACACATTCCTACAAACTTGCATCTCGCTATGTCTCCTGACATTATTATGAGATTGTCTTTCACGTTTCACGACTTCGTTGCTAGCAACGAACCTAGACTGGCTAACCACCAGCATAGAGTTCGTCACATCCAAATCAACACATAAATCAACTCCCAAAACATTGGACACTACCAGCACTTGCTATCACCTATCTAGTTAACTTTTTCATGAACCAACCAAGTGCTTAATGTATTGGTGCAGTGTACCTGTGGATCATAGAAGAGAAACGCATGAGTCCATGTTCACTCCAGCTCGAACCAGTTTATTCTGAGCTGGTTAGGAAACTGGGAGTAGCTTGACTCCGGGGAGCCACAGAAGCGCTACAGCGCCCTCTACTGGCTTGGTGGAGAAACACCCTTACTGCATTGCTATCTAGATAGATAGATAGATAGATAGATAGATAGATAGATAGATAGATAGATAGATAGATAGATAGATAGATAGATAGTGACCCCTCCAGGCCGATCGCGGTTATATTTCTTGGGCAGCACTTACACACCACTTCCAACCAATGGGCAAAATCTCATGGTTCTACCATTTACTATCTCATGGAATTTGCGCAAACATTTCTGAAGAAAACAAATAAGTAAATAAATGAAAATATAATAATAATAATAATAATAATAATAATAAACCAATACAAAACAATAGGGTGTCAGCCCTAGCAATAGGGGGTTCAAGCTTGAACCCCTAGGAGAGCTTGGAGGTGACTGACAAAGATAGGGGGAAATTTGGCAAGCAAGGCCAAAAAATCTTTCTTTGTTTTTTTTCAATTCTTCCTAGCTTTGTTTTGTTTTGTTCAAGGCCTCCTAGGTTTTTTGTTTTGCTTTTTTTATTGTTTTTTTCCTTTAAGGCCTCCTATCCACCCATTTGTCGTGATATGAAGAATGCGTTGCGTATTGTGGTATCTGTAGTTTAGAACAAGGCTGCGATCATATTTGCAACGAGTGTCAATTTGTAGAAAAAGACTACAAGACCCAGAGTTGCTTGCGGTTTGGCTCGTGATATACGCGTGGAGGCTATGGCGTTGTCCACATCTGACTGACAGTTCGTCAGAGAGCTCTCGCAAAGTGTAGCGTCGTCTGTAAACGTTGTAAGCGTTGGGTCGAACCGCAACAATGGGGTCCCGCATCAAGTAAGAACCCTTTATTGAATTATTTCAGTTAGTTTTAAATCGATCTTTTTCAATTCCTTGTAAGTCATTCGGGATAAATAAAGGTACTGCAAGGCCACGACTTGTTGCGACACATAACGACTCGAGAGGCTAAACCAACCTATTATTATTATTATTATTATTACGATTACGCCACTTCAAGCTAAAAGTGCGTTTAAAACAATTCTGGTGGTTTTAGTAATAAAAATGATAGTTAATGATAATTCCTGCTAAATGGCATCTAAGGGGGGTACCTAAAGGGAGAAAGCACCAATTTACAAATCCTAATATTTTGATAGTTACTGTAAACGCTGTTTAATGTTAGCTTTATAAAGATGTTGCCCAACACATATCAAGCCTACTTAAATGATGAGCTGCAGACTACAAGTTTTAATTGAAAAACAAACTAATTTGGACACAAAACGTAGTCGTTTTGACTGCCTCATTCCTCTCAGACTGATGTAAACATTAGCATTTGAAAGGAGGACAAATATAGCCTAGTTTGTACGAAACGTTATGCAAGAGAACATTTGTTTAACGTAGACAACATTGTCTAATTTGCACAAGATGCTCATGGCTAAATAAATAGATGAGTGCAATTTCAGTCAGCCTCTGTTCGTGATTAGTGTTGCTAATAGTGTGAGTGGGCAATCTTATCCAGAAAGGGCCGGTGTGGGTGAAGGTTTTTGTTTCAACCAAGCAGTTACACACCTGATCCCACTCATCAACTAGCAGAGTCTTTGCTGAGGAACTTGATTAGGAGACACAAGTGTGTAACTGCTTGGTTGGAACAAAAACCTTCACCCACACTGGCCCTTTCTGGGTAAGATTGTCCACCCCTATAGGCATAGGAGCTTAAGAGGCTGGTAAAACTTTGTGTCTTATATGGGCCTATCAATATATAATTTAATAAAACTCAGTTAGTAGGGAATCTAGGAGCAATGCCCACTAATGTTGGGTCGATCAGGTCACTGGTGTGTATTTGTTGAGGCTTTACTAAGAGAAAATACTCTTTCTATAGTTCATAAAGTCATCTTGATCCCTATATTTGGTGCTACATTTAAACAACTACATTAGAATTATAGAATAAATTAAGTAAGATAAATTGAGTAAGATTGAGATAATAAATTGAGTAAAATCATTAGAAGTTGTAAGGGCAGAAAAACAGACAGTAATTATCTAAATGTAATTAAATATAAATAGCAATACTGCTAAAAAATTTGCAATTTAGAATCAGAATCATCTTTATTTGGCAGTGTATGTTTGTACATACGTGGAATTTGACTCCGGCTATAGGCTACAAGCAGGGGTGGGCTTGATTTTATGCATCCACCAGCAATGGGTGTGGCTGAAATAGCTCGAATTTAGATTTTGGGAATGACATCACAGCCCCTTCTAATAGGGGCTGTGATGGTCTGGCGGCCTGTCTAGGGTTTCTCCCCGCTTGCCGCCCAATGACGGCTGGGATAGGCTCCAGCAACCCCGCGACCTTGAGAGCAAGATAAGCGGTTTGGATAATGGATGGATGGATGGATAGAAGGGGTGGCCACATACTTTAGGCCGCATAGTGTACTGCATACTGATAACAAAGTTCAGGGGGAATATGAACAAGTGCCAACTTCTTACACACAGTTAGAGATGCTTACATTCTCAAGATACTTAAGGTAAGTGTCAGAGATCCACCCTCTCCAAATCCTGAGTGTTAATTTAACTTCCTGAGTATTGATTTAACTCACAGTGTACAAAAGGATCCATTTGTACACTCTCAGAGTTAAATTAACACTCAGGTTTTACAGGGACTTTGCATCGTTGTAAACGTTTGCATCCATCCTTACAGACATGGACACGCTGTCCAGTTAAACAAGTTGTGACTACATATGTGTTCCTGATGGAACTGGCCCTGGTGTTACCTGATCTGGTAACAGGGCTCTGTGGCAGACTCCAGACATACGTAGACCATTTCTATCTGTTGTTGAAATTCAGAGATAGCTATTTGAATAGTCATTTCTCTGAAGTGTTTGCTTATGTTGTCTGTTCATCTGTCTGTATTGTCTCTTTATGTCCGTGTTTGTTATGTGATGAATGGTGCTAAGAGCTGTTTCACTGGTGATACCTGGTACACGTGCACACCGTTGTCTAGGGTTGACGCCAAATCCAAGATGAGCTCTGTACCTACTTTGAATGATCTTTTTCTGTTTTTGTCTAAATGCCAGGATCTGTTTGTTTTCTTCTAAACGTGGGATCATCTCAGTAACGTCCAGCGACTCTCGCCTCATTTTGAACTCGGCTTTTTGACAATATCAGCTGTGATGTGAATATTGTTCTGCTCTCTGATAGTTTTTCTTTTAGAAATCCTTCTCTGTATTGCTTTGATTGTCAGTGTTAGTGGTTGACAATGATTTTTTTCTTTTCAGTAAGTTGTGCTCTCCTTTTTAATTTCCCTCATGCTGTTTGTTCATGTTTTACATATTTGGCATATGTTGCTTGCTCCGACTTGTTATTTATGATGGTTGCATGGCAGAGGTAAAAGAAATCATCCCTTGTTTCATAGGAAGTTCATTGGCAGTAGAGAATGCATGTCTTGGGCTGCCGAGGGGCTCCGGGTGAAGTCAACCTGTGGATCGATAGGTGGACTATGAGTGCATAGTGTGGATCAATAGGTGGACTATGAGTGCATAATGTGGATCAGTAGGTGGACTGTGAGTGCATAATGGAGTTGACATTTCATCACTGGACACGATGAAAACTTGTTGATTGCTAAAAGATGATACATTATTAGGAGTAACAGGAAAATTGCCATACAAGTTGGGAAGGTTCACACTGGGAAACTCTTGCAGGGTTTCCCCCCAAAAAATTGTTAGGCCTGGTGGCAAGTTCCTTTTTGACGGGGGTCCGGCATGGGCCAGCGACACACTGATGGCAGCATTACATGTATGCTGTGCAGTCCTGTCAACATGACTGTCAGTTTACATCACAGATAGGCATCATGATCCAGAAAGGGCCAGTGTGGGTACGGGTTTTTGTTCCAACCAAGCAGTTACACACCTGAGTCTACAAATCAAGGTCCTTAAACAAAGACTATTGGTTGACTAATAGAATCAGGTGTGTAACTAGTTGGTTGGAACAAAGACCTGCACCCACACTGGCCCTTTCTGGATCATGTTGCTCATCCTTGGTTTACATCCGACACTTCCCTCTCAGAACCTCCATTTTCCCCTATGGTAGCACCCCACATTAGTAGTCCCCCCGCTAGCTCCCCTTACTGGCCTAGTCTGTCATTAACCATCTCACCGGGAGTTACCCCATACAGACTGTTATCAGGCACCGGCCCTCTCACCCACACCACATATCTAATGGTAGAAACAATAACAACCTAATATCTGGAGCAAATATCTGCAATGTACAGCTTATTTGCTGTACTTCCGTTGATTTTCACTCTGCTTTGACACCAAACAATTTTGGCCTCTTGAATTTGAGCTCTCTTGGTAATAAGTCCTTTATCATTAATGATTTTATTGTTTCTAATAAACTGGACTTTTTTACATTTACTGAGACATGGCTGTCCCCAGGGGACACTGTTCTCCTGATTGAGGCTAGCCCCCCTGATTTTGCATATTTTCACATTCCCAGACCCTCTGGTAGAGGAGGCGGCCTAGCTGTTTTCCATAAGTTAGGTTTAAATTGCCATCCTGTTACTTTTGGTAATTTATCTCCTTTGAGGTTTTTAGTTTATTTTTTTCCTGCCTTTTTCTCCCCAATTGTATCTGGCCAATTTTCCCACTCTTCCAAGCCGTCCTGGTTGCTGCTGCAACCGCTCTGCCGATCCGCGGAGGGCTGCAGACTACCACATGCCTCCTCTGATACATGTGGAGTCACCAGCCGCTTCTTTTCCCCTGACGCTGAGGAGTTTTGCCAGGGGGACGTAGCGTGTGGGAGGATCACACTATTCCCCCCAGTCCCCTCTGCCCCCCGAACAGGCACCCCGACCGACCAGAGGAGGCGCTAGTGCAGCGACCAGGACACATACCCATATCCGGCTTTCCACCCACAGACACGGCCAATTGTGTCTGTATGGACGCCCGACCAAGCCAGAGGTAACACGGGGATTCGAACCAGTGAGCCCCGTGTTGGATAGGCAACGGAATAGACCACCACGCCACCTGGACACCCCCAGTTTTTAGTTTCTTAATCACTGGCCCTTTGCTCTGCATCTTAATTTGTAGGACCCCTAATTCAGTTAGTTTTACTTCTGAGTTTTCAGAGCTTCTATCTATTGTCATGCCTAAATATGACAGGGTGCTTATTCTTGGTGATTTTAATATTCATTTATGTTGTCCTTCCCATTCCCTCCTTTAACCTCATTCAATCTGTTAAATGGGCCTCATATTCCTAAAGCCACATCTTAGACCTTGTACTCTCATCTGGTTTTTCTCTTGCGTGTCTTAATCTGGTGGATAAGCTTGTAACTGACCATAAAGCTGTTGTTTTCAAAGTTCCACTATGGCTCTCTATTCCTAGTCACTATCCTAAAACACACTCTCGCATTCTCAACGCTGGTTCTGCAGTTAAATTCTGTGATGCTTTTAATTCATCCATCCATCCATCCATCCATCCATCCATTATCCAAACCGCTTATCCTGCTCTCAGGGTCGCGAGGATGCTGGAGTCATCCCCAGCAGTCATTGGGTGGCAGGCGTGGAGACACCCTGGACAGGCTGCTCCACCATATCCTCTCTCCATCCAGATTGCACTGTTTAAAGTCATTCAATGATCAGTGCCTATTCATTCTTGACCAAATTGCACCGTTTAAAACTAGGAAACAAAAATCAAATAACCTCCCCTGGCTGAACGATCACACTCGTGCCCGTAGAAGACTCTTACCCAGTTTCAACCAATTACAATTTCGGTGTTAGAAAGTTCTGTCTCCAATATGAACTCCTCCTCCTGCATCTTAGATATCATCCCCTCCAAGCTGCTCAAGGAAGTATTTTCCACTGTTAGCCCAGTTATTCTGTAAATTCTAAATAATTCTCTGGCCTCTGGTTCTTTTCCAGACAGTTTTAAGCATGCCATATGCCCATTTCACGCCGTGGCCATCTTGGATTTTTAAAAAAACCAAGCGGTGGGAATTTAGCCACGCCCCCTTCTTACTTCATTGAAAACACTGCTGGAAGCAACATGTCGTACTGCTGTGTACCAGCAGTTGTATTGTACATTTTTCAAACATGTAGATTACTGCATTGTATAATATATATATATATATATATATATATATATATATATATATATATATTCACTAATCTTTCAATAGTGGATAGCTCTGTTCTGACACATCATCTTGATAACAGGAAATGTGTGGATTTATATTGCTTCCCACATGTATGACATATCCTCATGTGTCCAGTGAGGTTTGGGCGACTCTACCTGGTCATGACTATGACGTGAAGCCCCTTTCTGTGGAAGACCAGCTTGACGCAGTAAAGAAACGCATCGCTTTCCTGGAGGACGAAAATAAAAAGCTGAAAAGTGAGCGTTTTGGTCTAGAACGCTTCCAGTGTGCGCCCAATCTGATCAGGTTTTACACTGGTTTTAAGGATTATCACACCCTCAAAGCACTCTTCCTAGCTTTACAGCCTACTGCAGAGTCCATGGTGCGATGGACTCAAATGCAAAGGAACAGCCATAACCTAGAACACATTTCTGTCTGGCTTCCATGCAGAGCATTTATCGCTGATTGATCAGTTTTTCCTGTTCTTGTGCCGTGTGAGGCAGGGCTTTTTTAACTCTTGATTTATCTGTATGATTCAATGTGTCGCCGGCCACAGTCAGCAGGAACTGTACGACGTGGGCCAGCTATTTGCTCTTTATGTTAGGTACCCTCCCAATATGGCCTAGTAGAGCAGCAGTAGATGAGCTAATGCCACCAGTATTCAGGGAATTCTACCCAAACACAAGTGATACTAGACTGCACAGAGATCCGCATCGAGACAGCTAGTTCGAAGGTTTTGAACACCATGACATACTCCCATTATAAAAGTAACACTACACTGAAATCCCTAATTGGGATCACTCCCTCAGGGTCAGTTAGCCTGGTAAGTAATCTATACACAGGATGTATTTCTGATAAGGAGATAACTAAGAGGTCAGGTGTTCTGGACCTCTTAGAGTCAGGTGATGAGGTCATGGCCGATAAGGGCTTCCTTATCAAAGACCTGCTCGATGAAATAGATGTAAAACTTGTCATCCCTGCATTTTTAGGCCCAAGTGGACAGTTTAGCTGTGATGAGCTCACAGACACACAGAGTATTGCTGGCTTGAGAATACACGTCGAACGGTCAATAAGACGCATAAAGGAGTACCACATTTTTGATGGAGTCATACCCCTTTCACTAAGTGGAACAGTCAACCAACTGTGGACTGTGTGTGCTCTCCTAACAAATTTTCAGGGACCACTGTTTTAAACCTTTGTTAAATTCAGCTGACAAGAAAATAGTGCACACAAACCTTAGATAGATTGAAACATATTTAACTTCATTTCAGTACAGTCCCATTTTTTAGCCCACACCTTGAGATGAGCAATCACTATCTTAGTTTAGTAAACAATTGATGATTTGAGTTGGTAGCGAGTTCCAGTTTATTGCTACAACAGAATGACAGTTGACCGAACATATTTTAGTTTAAAATGAACCAACAGTTTTGTTAAATTTAAAGGACAGAAGAATGAAAATATTGTAGATGGGACAATCTAATGTATAAATATTGAATGTACAGTTTAAAAATGAAATGTATCTTATTTTTTATTTTATTGTGATTAAACAGCTTCTTTGAATACAGCCCTGTGTGTGTCACTCCTCACTGGCACAGGAGAGGCAGAACGTACTCGAAAAAGAAAAGATCCAGCTTAGTTTTCATATTCTCCCATTCCTCCGCATCAAAGTAGATTCGCTCCAGGTGGTAGTCATCTCGGCACTTCACAAAAAAGTCACACCACATCATCCCTGTGATTCCCATTTGTCCCATCATCTGATTGTAGTAGCCATGGCTGTGTTTGAGAGCAAAAGATCCATCTGGTCTTAGAGAAAGGTACTTGCACTCCACAAAGCTGTCCACATCAGGACACTTGATTTCCAGCAGTCCCTGAAGCTGACTGGAGTCATCCACCACCTTTCGGTCAGGGGAGGCACCCAAATGTGGGGCGTTGGGGTTGATGGTGAAACCGCAAGTGGAGACCGAGTGTCCAGTTACTTCCTCATACTGTATAGCTCTAATTCCTCTCATCATGGCCTGTGTCTGCACAGTCCTCTTCGGTCTCTGCCCCGGCTGCATTGATTTCCGATTGAGTAAGAAGGGGGCGTGGCTAAGTTCCCACCACTTGTTTTTAAAAAAAATCCAAGATGGCCACGGCGTGAAATGGGTGTATTGTCCACCCATTGCTAACGAAACCCAATTTGGATCCCCTGTCAGGGTTCAACAATAATATTTTTTTTTCACTTACCCAGTCAGGTACATGTGTCAGAAATCTACTTGCCCAATGTCAATTTTTACTTGCCCTTATAAAAACTGTTTTATTTATTAGCAGTTATCCAATAACAACAAAGACGGGTGTCTGGGGTGGGGGGGTGGCAGCCTCACGCTTGGTCAGGCCTGTTCGGGGGGGAGGGGGAACTGGGGGGAATAGCGTGATCCTCCCACGTGCTACGTCCCCCTGGTGAAACTCCTCACTGTCAGGTGAAAAGAAGCGGCTGGTGACTCCACACGTATCGGAGGAGGCATGTGGTAGTCTGCAGCCCTCCCCGGATCGACAGAGGGGGTGGAGCAGCGACCGGGACAGCTTGGAGGAGTGGGGTGGTTGGCCAAGTTCAACTGGGGAGAAGGGGGAAAAAATACTAGTTAATTGTCATATTTAATCTTTATTTAAGTAAATGAAACATAACAAGGACACAGTGGGTCATAGATGCGTAGCAATAAACATTCTTGCTTATTGAAAATGATGAGTCATCCCTCCATCCATCCGTCTGTACTTCTCCCCAGAGATGGACTCATTAACTGTGAGTGATTGAGTGAGTGAGTGAGTGATTGAGTGAAAGGACAGGCTATAGCAGACTCTTAGCACGAAAAAACCTAATGAAACCATACAAATACAGTTTTAATTACACCGGCGTGCTCTCTGCCCTACTGACATCCCTCTTTGTACAACATGCTCCGCACCCGAATTGGCACCTGCTGGCCCCTCAGTGCTAATGTTTAGCAGTTTCCACAATATTTCAACTGAAAGGTTGCTCCGCCAATCTGTTTTAATGCGTTTCATGGCACTGAAGCCACGCTCACAGGCAGAGGTGGACAGTGGGAGCAGAAGGATCAGCTCAACCACCATCAGCAGGTTGAGGAAGTTCTGCGGCCTATCAGGGTTTGTTAAAAAGTCTGCCCATACCTTGCTTTATTGTACCTGGGGCAGCGCTTTGATCACCACTTTTGCACTTGGCCACTCCTGGTGCCTTGCCTGATCCCTGTCAGTTTAGCTTCCTGTTCCTCTAAAATGTCTGTCTGTTTTAGAGCGGATGCTTGAGCCAACAATGTAGCGCTGTCCAATTCTGTCTTTACATGAGTAGACGAAGCAGAAGATGACGCACGAGAACAATGGACAGTAGCTACCTTGGAACCATGCTTTGATGGTAAAGATGTCATGAATACGCTGTCTGATTGCCACACTGTTTCATTGCATTTTGTAGGTTCTACAATGCATAGATGAACCTTATTTATCCAAGTCTTAGCCCTCACTGCAAAATCCTTAAAGGCATCAGTCAGCCTTGGGTTCAAACCAGTTAGCTTGATCTTTGTTCATTTCTTCTTCAGAAATTTGTTGAAGTATCCCTTTAACATTGTTATGCAATTCACAGAACTCACCAACAACCTGTTGAACTCCACCATTAATTTGGTTTGAATTACTGTTAAGCTATTATCATTACCATCGTCCATTAATTGGCATATCTGATACATTTTAACTGTTAGCTCAGCTAGCTTGGCCTTCTGTGAGCTAGTGGCACGTTGCAATGTTCCTCCATTGCCTTAGCTGTGACTTTTGCCACCCTTGGCTTCACAACTGTAGCTGTATTTTCAACACTGTGCTCCATTCTGTATGAGCAAACTGGCTTAAAATAGCTTAGCGTGGAACGACTCAGTCTGATAATTACCGTCCACAAAGTAGCATGGCTAAACAGCAAGAAGCTACATATCTCCTTTTACAATGATATCGGGCTAGTCTGCTTGCTGACACTTGGAAAGACATAGCACCTTTAAATAGGGAGCATTGAGAATTGAACTTTACTCATGACCACCGTATCTCGGATTAGTTGTTAATTAAGTGTTAGTTAATGCTTATTATTGAAATTAGCTCATGTTAATTAAAGTACCCTTATTGTAAAGTTTTACCGGAACATGTACTTAAGAAGTATGTTTCTCTTGATAATACAGAGCAGGATGACTACTTACGCATTCTGTGGCCTAGAGGGATCAGCTAGCTGGGATTTTACAAACTTAGGAGCAGGAGACACATTAGTGTTTCCAGGTGATGGCTGATGGCTTTCATTGCTTGTACACTGATCTTGTACATATTTCTGAATGTACTAATGTAAATGGTAGGATGAGCTTAGTCTATTCCCCTCAGCCTCAAATAACTGCCCCATGTTAGCAACTTCAACAGCAGCCTTGAATACTGTGGCCTCAGCGAGAGGGTTGCCTCAGCCTCTTTCTCCAGCTGCACACCCACCAATATGGCTTCTAAACGAGTCTTTTCTACTTTAAGTTGTGCTTCCTAACCTTTACTTCAACCTCTTTTTGTTCACACAATGCTGTTCTGAGTGGTGCTTCAGCTTTAGAAGGAGCCCCTAATGCAGGTAGGCTGGTTGTAGATCTCCTTTTGGGTGAGTGTGGGGCGGCACCGTGGTGCAGGGGTTAGCATGGTCGCCTCACAGCAAGAAGGTCCTGGGTTCGAGCCCCAGGGTAGTCCAACCTTGGGGGTCGTCCCAGGTTGTCCTCTGTGTGGAGTTTGCATGTTCTCCCCATGTCTGCGTGGGTTTCCTCCGGGGGCTCCGGTTTCCTCCCACAGTCCAAAGACATGAAGGTCAGGTGAATTGGCCATACTAAATTGTCCCTAGGTGTGAGTGTGTGTGTGTGTGTGTGTTTGTGTGAGTCGGCCCTGTGATGGCCTGGCAGCCTGTCCAGGGTGTCTCCCCGCCTACTACCCAATGACTGCTGGGATAGGCTCCAGCATCCCCGTGACCCTGAGAGCAGGATAAGAGGTTTGGATAATGGATGGATGGATGGATGGATGGATGGATGGATGAGTGTGATCACACTGACCAGGTCTCTAAGCTTGTGTCCTCCTGTGACATCGTTGTGATTTGTCAGAGTGAGGAGCAGCAGAGCAGGAGAGAAGTTCATCCAACATATAGTTGCAAACGCTGCTAAGTGTGTCTCTTCACTTTTCTGCCCTCACTTCCGTGCCCCCTCCCAAAGCTCGACAGACAGATGAACTCTTCCAACACATGGAATGGATGAACACTGGCTTTCTGTTCATCACATGGAATGATGGGAAAAGAGAGAACAGTGTAGCATGCTGGATGACGAGTAGCCCAATATAAAGGCTCTTACATATCTCTGTATTAGAACTGAGTAGTGTTGGGTATCGTTCGAAAATTTTCGATACCGGTACCAAAACTAATACCTCCAATCGATACGATGCCTAAACAATACTTTTTTCGATACTATATATTATGAAAACCTTATAGGATTATCAGCAAACTACTTTTCTATACAGCGAGCACCATAATTCATTGACACATTGTGTTATTTTGGTTATGTACTCTAGCACTTTGAGATTGAAAGTGAGGTCAACAATGACAATGAGGGCAACGTGCAGACTGACATCTTTAATGTATGTGAGCCTATTTATATACATCATCATAACCGTCCTTACCTGTTTCATCATTGCTAGCAGTGGCACCAGAAGAAGACCCAGCAGCAGACGCCCCAGAGATAACGTTAACGTTGACAGCAGCACGGACATTAACGTTATCAAACACAGAGCAGTTGTCCACTTGTAAATTTATCCCATGCGTGATCAGATGTTTCATCATATTCGATGTGTTTCCAGACTTGCATTTGATGATCGCTTTGCAGCGTCTGCATTTTACTATGTCAGGTGTGCTGTCTATTTTTACAAAGTGTAGCCACGCTTTGTAACGCATAGTAGCTCACTGAATCTTGCCCGCCAGTTTTCAACTCCAACGCAGTCACGAGACGCACACGCATACCAAATAGCTTCATGCTGATTTGTCAGTCAGTGTACAACAACGCTGGTAGTGATTGGCTGGCTGCGATAGCGTTCATGTCGTCTACCGTAAAGTATCGACATTTGGCACCGTTTTTTTCCAAGTTGAGCTGGGGTGCACAATCTTCTTCTTGCTATGGAGGATAAGCAAAGCTTGACTCGGTTTTCTCTTAGGCCTTTAACGTTAGGCGTATTTATTTAGGCACATACAGCAGGTCTCTTGGCTCTCTACTACCAAGTACCGACTCTTACAACAAGCTTACAACACACTGTCCCACACAGAGAACGTGGCGACGTCACTTCTGAGTGTACCGTAAAGGGGCTTAGACAGAACAATAATACAGCTGGTACCGTATTACAATGAGTAAGGGGGCCATCAAATAACAACACTTAACACCCAGACTTGCATTTGATGATCGCTTTGCAGCGGTTGCATTTTACTGGGTCAAGTTTGCTGTCTACTTTTACAAAGTGTAGCCACGCTTTGGAACGCATAGTAGCTCACTGAACTTGCCCGCCAGTTTTCAACTCCAACGCAGTCACGAGATGAACGCGCATACCAAATAGCTTCATGCTGATTTGTCAGTCACAACAATGCTGGTAGTGATTGGCTGGCTGCGATAGCGTTCACGTCGTCTACCATAAAGTATCGAAATTTGGCACCGTTTTTTCCCCCAAAGAGTTTGGTACTTGGTAGGACCGAGATATTTCGGTTGGTGCCATATGGGCACAGTTTTCGATACCCAACCCTAGAACTGAGTAGCTCTCTTCAGGCTTTTAGATTTAAATAACAGATAAAATGACGTATACATAATGTGTACCGACAATATAAAATTATTTCTGTCTGACTGAAGACAAAACTATGGTTGATTGAAAACATAAATACTACAGAAACAATGCACATTAATAGCTGACGTGGCTGAAATGAGTGGAATCAAAAGAGAGGCTAACTGTGTTTAATGATAGCCAAGGTTGTACAATAAGCTATGTGATGAGCTGCTACATGGAAATACTAAAGTGAATATGTAATGAGGTTGTGTACTTGCAGGCGATGCTTCTTCAAGTGATTACAATGAGAGGTGGATTGAAACAAGTTACTGTAACTTAAGTCTGTATCTTTCAATGTACACAATGTTATGGTGTGTCCGGGTAGCGTGGCGGTCGATTCCGTTGCCTACCAACACGGGGATCTCCGGTTTGAATCCCCGTGTTACTTCCAGCTTGGTCGGGTATCCCTACAGACACAGTTGGCCATGTCTGTGGGTGGGAAGCCGGATGTGGGTATGTGTCCTGGTTGCTGCACTAGCGCCTCCTCTGGTTGGTCGGGGCGCCTGTTCGGGGAGGGGGCGTAACTGGGGGGAATAGCGTGATCCTTCCATGCACTACGTCCCCCTGGTGAAACTCCCCATTGTCAGGTGAAAAGAAGTGGCTGGTGAATCCACATGTATCAGAGGAGACGTGGTAGTCTGCAGCCCTCCCCGGATCAGCAGAGGGGGTGGAGCAGCGACCGGTACGGCTCGGAAGAGTGGGGTAGTTGGCCAAATACAATTTAGAGAAAAGTGGTAACCCCCCCCCAAAAAAAAACAAAAAACAAAAAACAAAAACAAAACAGATGTACAACACGTGAAAGGTCATCGTGTCATCAGCTACAGTAAAGGGTGTAGTGTTGCTACAGTAAAGGGTGTAGTGTAGCTAGAGTAAAGGGTGTAGTGTAGCTGCACACTGAGTGGAATCACTAGGATGCATCACAGTAAATGTGGTGTTATTAACTAGAGCCGGAACACCCTTGCATTAAGGCACTAAATAATGTAAAACAAGTGGAGGTTAACGTTGAGTGGATTGATGTTTTCAAACTAAGATGTCTGGTCTAACATCCACCTCTGTTGCAGGGAGAGCCCCGAGTCCACGTTTGAAGTATATCTGGAGGTTCTCCACCCAGGAACACAAGGCCTCAGTAAGTTCCTCACACGTCCAGCTTCATCACTCATATGTGCTGGGATATCTGTGACCCTTTCTGACCACAGTGAAAGTGTATTATCTGACACGATGTAGACCTGGTTCACGACAGACATATGACAAGAAGTAACAGGTAAACACAGGTTTAATTAATGAGTTAATTAAGATTCTATTCCATTTAGTGTAGCAGAGCCATTCCAGTGAGCCAGCATGCACAGTAGCACCACCCCAACTCTGTCTGACCTGAACGGGTCGGAACCTTCATTACTATCATTGTGTTTATCCTACTATCTCATGTCCACATGGCTGCTGTGAGAAGACATAGGGTAGCCCATGTATTTCACAGTTTATAATGGACAGTGGACTTCAAACCCCCTCAGAGCATTTGCCTGTGGCAACGTTAATATGATACACTTTGATCCACAGTACACTTTTATTGTTATCATCAACATATATTTGCATTTAGTCTCATAAAAGAAACCAGGAGGCTTAATTGACTAATAAGAGGATTAACAAACCATTCCATTAAATTTACAGAATAATTATCTGCCCTTTCTTTTTTTGGGGGGGGATTCCCCCCCCTTTTTTTTTCTCCCCAGTTCTACTTGGCCAATTAATTACCCCACTCTTTCGAGCCATCCCGGTCGCTGCTCCACCCCCTCTGCTGATCCGGGGAAGGCTTCAGATTACCACATGTCTCCTCCCATACATGTGGAGTCACCAGCCGCTTCTTTTCACCTGACAGTGAGGAGTTTCACCAGGGGGACGTAGCGTGTGGGAGGATCATGCTATTCCCCCCAGTTCCCTCTCACCCAACTGGGGGGAATAGTAAACATAGTGATCTATTCCGTTGCTTACCAAAATGGGTATCGCCGGTTCGAACCCCCGTCTTACCTCTGGCTTGGTCGGGCGTTCCTACAGACACAATTGGCCGTGTCTCCGGGTGGGAAGCCGGATGTGGGTACATGTCCTGGTCGCAGCACTAGCGCCTCCTCTGGTCGGTTGGGGTGCCTGTTTCGGCGAGGGGGAACTGGGGGGGATAGTGTGATCCTCCCACGCGCTACCTCCCCTGGTGAAACTCCTCACTGTCAGGTGAAAAGAAGTGGCTGGTGACTCCACATGTATGGGAGGAAAGCATGTGGTAGTCTGCAGCCCTCCCCGGATCAGCAGAGGGGGTGGAGCAGTGACCGGGGTGGCTCAGAAGAGTGGGGTAATTGGCCAGATACAATCGGGAGAAAAAGGGAGAAGAAATCAAAATAAATAAATAACTAAATAGGACAAAAGACACATTGGTGAAAGAATGAGGGAAATAAAGAATGTGGGAAATAAAGGGAAAAAGAAGGAAAGTCTGAGAATGCGTAAGCCTGTCTATTTTGATTTAATGTTTAGAATATGAGGTGAAACACTGGGTTATAAATGACTATTTCCATGTCATTATAGCCTTATGTCATGGTGTTAGGACTGCGCACGTAAAGTGCAACCTACAGTCACACTATTAAAATCATTACTGCTACTCATATTGTATGTAAACTAAAAGCAGTTCTCCTCGTGCCAGCCTGCCCCTCGCACACCCATGGTTAAGTCTTTTTCAGAAACCTTAGTTCAAAGATATGGACCTTGTGAAGTACTGGCTCAGAAAGTACATGTTTCATTTGTATAAATGCAGTTTTTATTGCAATAAGAAGTAGCTGAGGGTGACAGGCTATAATGTTAGCCCATAATATGAAATACAAACTCTTGTGGAGTTACACAAGATCTAAATCTTAATAAATGCGGTCCATGGTTTGGAACCCCTGATCTGAACTGTGGGCTAATTTCCGATGCTGCCTAGCTCCGTTCTCCCCTGTCACCACCTTGCAGTCTCCATTCCCTTTCAGACCGCACCTCCTACATACGATATACAGGCGCATCTCAAAAAATTAGAATATTGTAGAAAAGTTCATTATTTTCCGTAATTTAATTCAAAAAGTGAAACTTTCATGTATTCTAGATTCATTACACATAAAGTAAAATATGTCAAGCCTTTTTTGTTTTAATCTTGATGATTATGGCTTACAGCTCATGAAAAATAAAAAATCCAGTATCTCAAAATATTAGAATATTACATAAGACCAATCAAAAAAAGGATTTATAATACATAAATGTCGAACTTCTGAAAAGTATGTTCATTTATGCACAAAATACTTGGTTGAGGCTCCTTTTGCACGAATTACTGCATCAACGCGGCGTGGCATGGAGGCAATCAGCCTGTGGCACTGCTGAGGTGTTATGGAAGCCCAGGTTGCTTTGATAGCGGCCTTCAGCTCATCTGAATTGTTGGGACTGGTGTCTCTCATCTTTCTCTTGACAATCGGTTCAGGTCAGGCAAGTTGGCTGGCCAATCAAGCACAGCAATACCATGGTAATTAAACCACTTACTAGTAGTTTTGGCACTGTGGGCAGGTGCCAAGTCCTGCTGGAAAATGAAATCACCAACTCCATAAAGATTGTCAGCGGACGGAAACATGAAGTGCTCTAAAATCTCCTGGTAGACGGCTGCGTTGACTCTGGGCTTGATGAAACACAGAGGACCAACACCAGCAGATGACATGGCACCTCAAATCCTCACTGACTGTGGAAACTTCACACACTGGACTTCAAGCAACTTGGATTTTGTGCCTCTCCATTCTTCCTCCAGACTCAGGGACCTTGATTTCCAAATGAAATGCAACATTTACTTTCATCTGAAAAGAGGACTTTGGACCACTGACCTCAGTGGTCCAGTTCTTTTTCTCCTTAGCCCAGGTAAGACACTTCTGACATCGTCTCTCGTTCAGGAGTGGCTTGACACTAGGAATGTGACACTTGTAGCCCATTTCCTGGGCACGTCTGTGCGTGGTGGCTCTTGATGCACTGACTCTAGCCTCAGTCCACTCCTTGTGAAGCTCCCCAAGTTCTTGAATCGGCCTTGCTTGACAATCCTCTCAATGCTGCGGTCATCCCTGTTGCTTGTGCACCTTTTCCTACCACACTTTTTCCTTCCAGTCAACTTTCCATGGATATGCTTTGATACAGCACCCTGCCAACAGCCAGCCCTTTCAGCAATGACCTTCTGTGGCTTATGGGGTATTGTCAAGAGGAAGATGAGAGACACCAGACCCAACAATGCAGACGAGCTGAAGGCCGCTATTAAAGCAACCTGGGCTTCCATAACACCTCAGTAGTGCCACAGGCTGACTGCCTCCATGCCACATTGATGCAGTAATTCGTGCAAAAAAGCCCCGCCCAAGTATTGAGTGCATAAATGAACATACTATTCAGAAGGTCGACATTTCTGTATTATAAATCCTTTTGTTGATTGGGCTTATGTAATATTCTAATATTTTGAGATACTGGACTTTTGATTTTCATGAGCTGTAAGCCGTAATCATTAAGATTAAAACAAAAAAAAAACTTGACATATTTCACTTTATGTGTAATGAATCTAAAATATATGAAAGTTTCACTTTTTGAATTACATTACAGAAAACAATGAACTTTTCCACAATATTCTGATTTTTTGAGATGCACCTGTAGTCCACCTGTGTGCACCTTCCTCCACTCTTATACGTCACCCTATGGTCCTCCTCTTCTTGAAATATGTCTTCACCACAGCCATGTCCACCTTTTTCACAAAACCCACCACCATCTGTCCTTCCACATTCCTCTCCTTGACACCATACCTGCCCATCACCTCCTCATCACCTCTGTTCCCTTCACCAACATGCCCATTGAAATCCGCTCCAATCACCACTCTCTCCACCTTGAGTATCCTCTCCACTAACTCACTCACCAGCGTGATCCTCCCACGTGCTATGTCCCCCTGGTGAAACTCCTCGCTGTCAGGTGAAAAGAAGCGGCTGGTGACTCCACATGTATCGGAGGAGGCATGTGGTAGTCTGCAGCCCACACCGGATTGGCAGAGGGGGTGGAGCAGAGACCGGGACAGCCCGGAAGAGTGGGGTTATTGGCCGGATACAACTGGGGAGGGAAAAGGGGGAAAATTCCAAGAAAAAAAAAGAGTTGGGTTTGCAAGTTTAGCAGTGCTAACGTTACACTGGTGCAGGATGGAGAGAGGTAGCATGGAATGTTACACTGGTGCAGGATGGAGAGAGGTAGCGTAGAATGTTATACTGGTGCAGGATGGAGAGAGGTAGCGTAGAATGTTATACTGGTGCAGGATGGAGAGAGGTAACAGAATGTTACACTGGTGCAGGATGGAGAGAGGTAGCATATAATGTTATGCTGGTGCAGGATGGAGAGAGGTAGCATAGAATGTTATACTGGTGCAGGATGGAGAGAGGTAGCATAGAATGTTACACTGGTGCAGGATGGAGAGAGGTAGCATAGAATGTTACACTGGTGCAGGATGGAGAGAGGTAGCGTAGAATGTTACACTGGTGCAGGATGGAGAGAGGTAGCGTAGAATGGACCGCCATGCTGTTGATTATGATGGTCTGTTCACATCCATGCTTAAAGGCGAGTAGACAGACAACAGTAAGAGCAAATGATCAGGTTCTCTACTGAGACAAGCTAACAAAAATGGCAATGCAACATTATATGGGAAAAAATCGGGGCAATAAACGGTTTAGATCCATATGTACACAGAGTATTGACCCAGACACACTGACGTCATGTACCTTTCCTGATGTCCTCTCACATCTTCTATGTGATTCTAGCGCTTACTCTTTAGAGCAGTTTAGAAATTATAATTTCATATACTGTTATAGGGGGCAGCACGGTGGTGCAGTGGTTAGCACGGTCACCCCACTGCAAGAAGGTTCTGGGTTCGAGCCCTGGGGTAGTCCAACCTTGGGGGTCATCCCAGGTCGTCCTGTGTGGAGTCTGTATGTTCTCCACATGTCTGCGTGGGTTTCCTCCGGGTGCTCCGGTTTCCTCCCACGGTCCAAAGACATGTAGGTCAGGTGAATCAGCTGTACTAAATTGTCCCCAGGCAGTCCCTCCAGGATTTTGCAGGCTGTTTTTGGAATTGTTGCGGCCTAAAAGGCCTGATTTCATGGCAGCTTTTCTAAAAAATTGCAATGCATATTGTGATGTTTTTAGCCGTTTTTTTTGTTGTTTTTTTTGCAATGAAATTGTGGGGGCAACTAACAATTGCAAAAATAGTTGCGATATATATATATATGTAAACTACTAATAAGACACGTTAGTCCCTAGCTAACGGGTCTGACCCTTTAGCCGAGCGGTTAGTGATGTCGCCTTGTGGTGCAGTACACCCCCGTATCGAATCCCGCACCGGGCAAGAAAATAACCGGTTACATTGGTGGCAGCGGTGGGATACGGAAGTGTGCAGATCCTCAGAAGTCTCTTCGGAGCGTGGAATGACAAAGCGCGTGGGCGCGCTTCCGGGGAGGGTAACGACTGTAAACTACTAATAAGACACGTTAGTCCCTAGCTAACGGGTCTGACCCTTTAGCCGAGCGGTTAGTGATGTCGCCTTGTGGTGCAGTACACCCTGTATCGAATCCCGCACCGGGCAAAAAAATAACCGGTTACATAAATATATATATATATATATATATATATATATTTTATAAAAGTAATTTGAAAATCGAAGGCAACTTGTTCCAATGAGAACTACACTAGGACACATTAACATGTATCCTAGTGTAGTTAGAAAACCAGCTTGCTACAGTTAAGGCACAGCACTCAGAGGCATACTTGTCAGGCTGCATCATCGTGTCTTCGCATGGAAGTGTCATTTTAATGTCTGAATAATATCTGATCATAAACAACGACACAACAATGCTACACCATTATGACAGCTACTGCGAAGACTATAGAAAAGGTACTTCTGTAGTCACTGGTCCCAGATTACAGTAAGAAGCGTCATGTCACAATCCTATTCTTGGATTGGCAAATGATCTCCCTTGCCTTCCCCTGCCTCTCTGACTCACTGTGGCAGTAATGATGTGTCACAGCAATGTTTGAGACTGTGGTGAAATGGCTAAATGAAACCAGAAACCACTGCAGTTGATCCAGGCTGTGCTCAGATTGTTTTGCCTGGTCATAGCATCTTAAGTGACTCATCATCATCATCGGAGGTCAATCAAGTTGAGTATGACTGTGCTCTGTAGGATGAAATATATTGTTGGGTTTGCAGATGTCAGAAGAGGTTAATCCGTGATCCACATGTTCTAGTGCAGTATGGGCAAGGACGGGTGGTAGTTGTGGTTGGTGGTTGGGCCTTGTTGGTTTTCTGTCCCTCCTTGCCGCTTTTTCTCTGCATGGCCGAGGCCAATTTCATGTAGCATTTCTCCCTCTTAAATGGATTTCCTCCAGGTTTATTTGTTTAGGGTGACTTCCTTCCAGTTGTTGAGATCGATATTAGATTTCCTCAGGCTGGGGACAGTATGGAGCACAGAAGAGAGTAGACATGTCCCCTTACTGCTCCGAGAGAATGTGACTTAAATAAAGCTTTTCATTTTACAGTTTTGGATATTAATAGTTTGGGACAACTTACAATGAACTTTGGAAACTTTCTAGCCCAGTTAATGATTCTTTTTTTTAACAAGTATTTCATTAAGGGACACTTACAGTAAGAACATTAATGGATAAAAACAGCATTTGTCCCATTTTTTTTTATATCTATACACACATATACACATAGACACAAACACAAACACACACATACACACACACACACACACACATACACTCACCGGCCACTTTATTAGGCACACCTGTCCAACTGCTCGTTAACGCAAATTTCTAATCAGCCAATCACATGGCAGCAACTCAATGCATTTAGGCATGTAGACATGGTCAAGACGATCTGCTGCAGTTCAAACCGGGCATCAGAATGGGGAAGAAAGGTGATTTAAGTGACTTTGAACGTGGCATGGTTGTTGGTGCCAGACGGGCTGATCTGAGTATTTCAGAAACTGATGATCAACTGGGATTTTCACGCACAACCATCTCTAGGGTTTACAGAGAAGGGTCCGAAAAAGAGAAAATATCCAGTGAGCGGCAGTTCTGTGGGCGAAAATGCCTTGTTGATGCCAGAGGTCAGAGGAGAATGGCCAGACTGGTTCGAGCTGACAGAAAGGCAACAGTAACTCAAATAACCACTCATTACAACCGAGGTATGCAGAAGAGCATCTCTGAACGCACAACACGTCGAACCTTGAGGCAGATGGGCTACAGCAGCAGAAGACCACACCGGGTGCCACTCCTGTCAGCTAAGAACAGGAAACTGAGGCTACAATTCGCACAGGCTCACCAAAATTGGACAATAGAAGATTGGAAAAACGTTGCTTGGTCTGATGAGTCTCGATTTCTGCTGCGACATTCGGATGGTAGGGTCAGAATTTGGCATCAACAACATGAAAGCATGGATCCATCCTGCCTTGTATCAACGGTTCAGGCTGGTGGTGGTGGTGTAATGGTGTGGGGGATATTTTCTTGGCACACTTTGGGCCCCTTAGTACCAATTGAGCATTGTGTCAACGCCACAGCCTACCTGAGTATTGTTGCTGACCATGTCCATCCCTTTATGACCACAGTGTTCCCATCTTCTGATGGCTACTTCCAGCAGGATAACGCGCCATGTCATAAAGCTCGAATCATCTCAGACTGGTTTCTTGGACATGACAATGAGTTCACTGTACTCAAATGGCCTCCACAGTCACCAGATCTCAATCCAATAGAGCACCTTTGGGATGTGGTGGACCGGGAGATTCGCATCATGGATGTGCAGCCGGCAAATCTGCAGCAACTGCATGATGCTATCGTGTCAATATGGACCAAACTCTCTGAGGAATGTTTCCAGTACCTTGATGAATCTATGCCACGAAGAATTAAGGCAGTTCTTAAGGCAAAAGGGGGTCCAACCCGGTACTAGCAAGGTGTACCCAATAACGTGGCCAGTGAGTATATATATATGATAGATGTAGGATGTTTGTCTGAATTGTATCTAAATCTTGAGTGCAGCGCTTACTACTGGGCTGGAGGTGAACTGTGGCAGGGAGAGAGGGAGCCGTGTTTTGATTAGTGCAGAGAGAGATGCTGATGTACAAAATGTAGCCTCAGCAACACACCAATCTGTTTCTGGGGCCTGAAACCAGTAGACAATTTTGTGTAAGTTTGCTACCCAATAGTAATGCATCAAATTTGAGAGAGAGAGCCCACCCTCTTGCCTTTGTCTTTCAAGAAGTTCCTTATGCAGTTTTTGGCTTTTACCTCCCATAAGAAATTTGAAAGAATGTTATATGTTGAGCAGAAGAACTTTGAAAGGAAAACTGAAAGACATCGGATCAGGTATAATAATGTAGGCATTACATTCATTTTAATACAATTAATTTTACCAGCCCATTATAGATAAATGGTACGTCATCATTGGAAGTCTAATTTCAGTTTGAGTATGGATGTAAAATTGGCTTTAATCAAGTCAGTATAGGATGGGGTGATATTAATTCCTAGTTACTTAAATCCTGAATTTGATGTACAAAAGGCTAAGTTTGTATCTGAGGTTTGGGCAGCCTTGTCATTAATAGGAAAACATATGCTGATTGTGAAGTTAAGTTTACAGCCTGAAAACCTGCCAAAGTCACTCAATATCTCCAAAACCTCAGGTGCACAGGACAGCGGATCTGTTAAATATATCAGAAGATTGTCGGCAAAAAGAAAAACCTTGTATTACTTCCCCACACTGCTAGTACCACGTATGGACTTTAACGTTCTTAACTTTACTGACAGAGGTTATATGGCTAAATTGAATATCAACGGACTTAGAGGGCAACCTTTACATGTTCCTCTGAATAGGGGAGAAAATTGTGAACACAGTTTGTTAGTAACTACAGCTGTTTAAAAAAAAAAAGGGGGGGGGCAGCACGGTTGCCCAGTGGTTAGCAATGTTGTCTCACAGCAAGAAGGTCCTGGATTCAAACCCCAGGCTGTCCCAGGTCCTTTCTGTGTGGAGTTTGCATGTTCTCCCCGTAGCTACAAGGGTTTCCTGCGGGTGCTCCTGTTTCCTCCCATCATCAAAAAGACATGCATGTTACTGTCTGTGCCCTCCTATCTGTGCCCCTGACCAAGGCAGTGGACAGAAGAACAGGAGTTGGTGTATGGGCACTGTAGCTGGCCACTGGTGCAATACAATAGGATGGGTTAAATGCAGAGAACAAATTCATTGCAACAATACAATTCGTTGTAAGAATATAATGTTGTAAGAATATAATGTTGAAAAAAGTGGCTTTCATTTCATTCGAATACAGAAGTCGAACCCACGAAATAAATGATGGGCCAGAGCCAAACTTGTCCAGTACCACAAATAGATAGTTCCATTTAACTCTGTCAAATGCTTTTTCTACATCCAGGGACACAACCACTTCAGGTTTGTCCCCAGACACGGACGAATGCACCACATTTAAGAGTTTACAAATGTTGATGAATGGGTGACGCCCTTTAACAAAACTTGTCTGATCTCTTGAGATTGTCTGGTATTATAGTTTCTGTATAGTGACCAAAACCTTAGATAAGATCTTCAAATCTACATTTAACAGTGAGATAGGCCTATATAAGCTACAGTCCACTGTGTCTTTACTAGGCTTCAGAATAATTGTGATGACAGCCTCTGTGAGGGACTGTGGAAGAACCAACTGTTTGAGAGTGATTAAACATGTTAAGGAGCAGAGGAGTCAGCTGTGATTTAATTTTTTTTTTATAGAACTCAGCTGGAAAGCCGTTTGGACCTAGGGCTTTGCCAGTTAGCATGCTTTCAATTGAGTTCTCTACTTCCTGTTAATTCAGAGGTTGCTCCAGGTCTGTTTTTTGGTCCTATGTAATCTCTGGGATACTTGGGTTCCCCAGAAATTCTAACACAGAAGAAGTTTCTCGAGGAAAATCTGATGTATATAGTTCAGATAAGTAATCCTTGAAAGTCCTCTAGACATATTTTCACAGCGACCAGAGGCTTGGGGGGGGCATGGCTCTGCCAAATTTGGGGTTTCACTTTTGGGCAGCCAATCTTAGAATAATACAATCCTGGCTACAGTTTGACTCATACCACTCCCCATCTGTCTGGGTTAAAATTGAAGCTGCTTCCTGTCAACCAGTGTCACTTCCAGCATTAGCTCATTCTCCCTATTAAGAGTTCCTCTTTTGACTACACAGAAAATGTAATTGTCAAAACGTCCTTGAGAATCTTAAATCAGTTCAGATTTTTTTTTTTGTCTCCAAACATACACCACATCAGCCCCCAAACTGCATATCATGCGTTTCCTCCATCTTTGGCAGATGGTGCATTCATTATTTGGTCCAACTTAGGCATCAAAACATTTAAAGACCTATATATTGATAGAAACTGTGCATCTTTCCAACAGTTATCTGAAGAATTTGCCCAACCCAAACAATACTTCTTCAGGTATCTAAGGATCCGCAGTTTTTTAGCAGTAGATTCCCCCAGTTTTCTAACCTACCCATTGATTAACCATCAGATACATTCCTCAACCTAGTACCTGTTCTGAAAGGAATGATGTCATATATCTATGCTCAGATTCATTATCTACATCGAGTTTCCTAAAACTCCATTAAAGCACTTTGGCAAGTGGAGCTGGCAGAGGAGATCTCCGAGGCACTTTAGGAGGATTAATTTGAAAATTATGACATGACAGACGGCAGGCAGACTGTCATGACGGTTGCAGCAACAACCATTATTTTATTTTAGTATTTATGTTATAAATGTTGTTATACACATTTTTTTTACTTGATGTAATTATTAATTAATTGTATGTCTGTCGGCTTAGTCTTGGATTCTGTTTTTTTGTTTGTAGTATTTGTCTTGTCCTTGTCCTGTCTTGGCCTTGTAGTGTTTCTACTTGTACCTTTGCTATATCACTGTCGTATTCACCAAATATCAATGTACTGTCTATCTGAAAATTTCAATGAACAGATTGTGGAAAAAGAAAAAAAATCTCAGGCTGGTTTTGAGATTATCTTTGAGATTTTTGTTTTTTGCCCACCAGGGCATCGCTATCCTTCCTTCATCTGGGAATACAGACTTTGTTTAGGGAGGTGTGAATGTGGCATCTGGATGATGCAGCCTGTCCATCGGAGTTGATGCTATTGTTGTGGCTATGCTGTTCATGTTGGGCTCCTCCAGGACACTGGTATTGGTGCGTCTGTCCTTCCAGCTCCCAGAAAGTTGAATCAGTTCATCTGGACATGAAGTGTAGTAGGAGAAATGTTTCATCACCAATCTAAGTTGACCGTGTCAGTCCCAGCTGACTGTAGGTATCCCCAACCTTATAAACAGCACAGCTGCATAATGATCGAAACCAGCAATCAGTTTCATATGCAAATGCTGTCACCATTAATTAGAGTTAAAATGGCCATGTGTACTATTCACAGAGAATTGGAGAATAGTTGCAATCACAGCATTGTAAGATGGTGACAGATGTACGTACACTTAGCCGCCCCCCTCGGTTCAGGGACAGTCATTCCCTCTTCACATAGATGGCCTCTTTGACTCCCCGTTCAAACCAGCGCTTCTCCCAATCAAGGATGTGCACATCTTCATCCTTGAAAGAGTGGCCACTGGCTTGGAGTTGGATGTGCAGTGCGAAGTCCTGGCCTGACGAGGTAGCTCCCGTGTGTTTTGCCATCCGCTTCGCCAGAGTCTGTTTGGCACCAGTGCACTCCTTGTAGAGGATGTGGGAATGATCTCAGCCAGGTCCAAGATATTATAGAACACTGCCCCCGGCCATCTGCACATACCACTTTTCACTGAGTACGTGCGTACCATCTGATCCAAGATGTCCACGCCATACTTGGTGTTATTGTAATATGTGACAGACTCCGGCCTTGACTTCGGCCCATCCGTGATGCCAACGGTTGTGTGCATGGAGCTCAATATGCACATGATCTTACTTGGCCTCCTCTGGTGAGCGTAATGTCGCCACATTTCAGCACCTTAGTGCTAAACAGCTCTGCCTTCTCTTTTGTGGAGGGAGGCATCTCACGTTTCCTTTTCCCCGGGGTGCCAACGAGGCTGGTCTTCTTGTTCTGTAAGATGTTGGCCAGCCTCAGAGACGTGAAGAATTTGTCTGTTGTGATGTTTCTCCCCTTCTCCAGATGTGGAGCTGCCAGAGACAACACCACACTCTCTCCTATGAGCAGACCTCTTCTGCGCATCTCATCTCTACCCAGATAAGGAGCCCTGTTTAGCATGTACTTGCTGAGTGCATCTGCAGCAAGCCAGAATTTGATGTCAAATTTGTCTGCTGGAATTTACACCGGGCCTTGGTGGACAACAGCTGCTCAGCTATTGTGATTTCGGCATCAGGCTTGTAGCAGGCTATGCAGTTCTCTACAAACATGTCCCAGGTGGCCGACATCAGGGTGAACTTGTCATCCTGCAGACCTACACACTGGGTCTCCTTTTTGTCAAATTGCAGGAACTGCAAGATCTCCTTGAAGCGGTTCCTTGATATGGTTTCCCTGAAAAACGGGACGCCCCGTTTTTCAGACCACAGCTTTACCAACTCCATGCCTTTTGATAGTGCGCCTCGGATGAAAAGCATGGTAAGAAAAGCTTTTAGTTCAGCCACTGTCAGGTCCCATGAGCAATCACCAAGCTGCCGATGTGCCTCAGCTACAGTGCATGCCACGATGTGAGCCAGCATGTCACTGTCAAATAGACACACGAAGGATGCAAGCGCACCATCAATGTTGCACCTAGTGTGCGCCGTGGGGCCGGCAACTTCGGTGATCACAGTGTCGGTCTTCCTTATCCCAGGATGATCAGTTGGCAGGAGGACCTTCCACACTGTCCCATCTTTCCCCTTTTCCACACCCGGATCGGGAAGACCAGCTCCGTCAGCCGTGTGCAGGACATCTGTGTCTGTAGTCTACGGTGGAAGCACAGACATCTTTTTCCTCAGTGGAGAGTCACATTTACACTCGGATGAGGATGAGGACGACCTGTTTTCATCCAGCCAGGAATGGTCGCCATCACTCTCAACCTCTGCCTCCTGCAGCTCGCCTGCATCGGAATCGCCACTGTGCAACGCCAGTAAATACTGCAACACCTTGGTGATAGTCATGTTGCGTCTGTAATGGTGGCTGTAACCAGACACGTTGGAAATAATCAAAAATCAAGTTTAGACTATTTCTCTGCACTGGAGAACGGGAGTGTGTTTCTAGGACAGAGCAATGAACTTCACAAAGGAAATGACACGACCAACACACATCATAAATAGTGGACCACTGGACATGACGCGCAGTTCACGAGCAGTCATTTTGACCCGTCATGGTCATTTCAGGTAGATCTTATCATAACTTTTTTTGTGCAATTGATCTCAAACTTATTTTAATGCAAATATATGCAATTTTAGGAGCATTCAGGGAGTGGCAGGTCTGTATCTTTTTTTTCCAGTTATTAAACTTGGAAAATCCAAAATGGTCAAAATGACCACCTTGGTTGTCAGTGAGTGCATTCTTTAGCTCTGACCTGATAACAACAGATGTCTGCCCTCGGTGAGGAAGAGAATTTCAGCTTTCAAGTCCGCGTTATCCATTTCTGACTCTGGCTGTGGAGTGGCTGGTTGGTCATAGTGCTCTGTAGGATCTTGTACCATGGATGCATTGGGCCTAATGCTCGGGGGACCAGTGTATTTATATTTATGGAGGGTGGTTACCATTGAACCATCTTGAGCAGTTCAAACCTGCTCCAGTGTATCTTACATATGTTAGAAAATGTCCACATTAAATTTGCAGAAAGTGTGCAATGAAGTTTTAGGGAAGCAAGGCAGGAGTTCAGCTAGACATGTTCTACTCCATTGCTGGCTCATTAGCGCCCCTTCCCACCACTTGGTCAGGGTGAAGTTTGGTGCTGTTGCTAAGGATGGGGTCGTCCTGTAATTTCCTACAGACTACCTCCACCGCTTCAGCTACAGGAACGCACATGAAGAAGGACGTAACATCATAGGAGACCGTTGTTTCATCTGCTTCCATGATGACGTCCTTCACCTTATCCACAAAGTCCACCGTGATGAAGTCCCTCACCTTATCCACAAAGTCCACCATGACGAAGTCCCTCTACCTTATCCACAAAGTCCACCGTGATGAAGTCCCTCACCTTATTCACAAAGTCAACCGTGACGAAGTCCCTCACCTTATCCACAAAGTCCACCGTGACGAAGTCCCTCACCTTGTCCACAAAGTCCACCGTGACGAAGTCCCTCACCTTATCCACAAAGTTCACCATGACGAAGTCCCTCACCTTATCCACAAAGTCCACCATGATGAAGCTCCTCACCTTATCCACAAAGTCCACCGTGATGAAGCTCCTCACCTTATCCACAAAGTCCACCGTAATGAAGTCCCTCACCTTATCCACAAAGTCCATAGTGTTCTGAATGTGATGTTCAGTACTGCCTGAGTTATGAACGGGTGAAGAATAGATCCCACAAATTTTGAGATGTTATAAGTCACTGAGGTAATCATAATAACAATAGGCTGTAATGGTACATCCTGTTTATGTATCTTAGGTAAACCATACAGACTAGGTGTAGTGCCCCCTGGGTATAATCTGTGGTACAAAATTCTGTCAATAGCATTGTCCTGTTCTAACAGCTTCAGACTATTTATCAGCTTTTTCTTGTATCCACTGCCTGGATCTCGTTTCAGGGGCTGTAGGACCCAATAATGTAATAATTTCCTGAAAATGTAATAACGCCTTAAAATGTAATACAGTTTGCACTTAACATGATCAAAAATGTATTTAAACTCAGTAATATAATAAATTGACCAATAATGTAATAAAATGTCCTGACTGATATTGTAATAATATTTTTACCAATAATGTTGGTATTGTTGGTATGTTGGTACCCTATTGTTGGTACCTTATTACATCATTGGATGTAATTTGTTTGTTTCTTGTTTGTTTCTTCATCTTGTATTTCTAATATTTTCCCTGGATATTATAAATATCCACAAAAACAGCATACATATCCTGTTACAGTCTGTAATCTTGAGAGAATCAGCTAAATATCCACCTCAAACATTCCTGGATTTTTATGTGTTTAGCCCAGTGAAATGATCTTGAGAAGTGTAGTGGTGACAAGCTGTGGTTAAGTGTGTATCAGTGGCAGTTGGCCAGTACAGGGCGCTGGGGTGCCGCCCTCTTCAAATATCAAGAGATGAAAATCTACTTAAACATGTTAAATATAATTTAGTTGTATAATGCCAATAATGATGAAATAATGTTTTTCAGTCTGTGAGCATCTGTCAGCAGCATTAAATATTGGTTCAAATGGTATTTGGTTGATTTCTGTCTGAATACATATACTTGCTGGGTGAGGGGCGCCGGCCAAACAATACCTTATGTAAGCCCTCAAACTTGTGGCGTGCAGGTGACCTGAGGCTGCTGTCTAATTGGTTTCTTCAGATTTTCCAGGGGGCGCAGTTCTGTGCACCCCAGACACTCTTACTTTTATTGGCAGTGAATTGGTATTGTTTTAATGTTTTTTGATCTAATGTGATTGGACAATTCTCGTGGCTTAATCATGTTCACACCCACCACGCCACCTCATCTCGACTGTCAATCATCCACCGTCTAGGAACCCTGATAAAATCTATAGGCTACATTGTCCTTTTTAATAACTCTGTGACTGTGTGGACATTAAAGCAGCTGTCAAGTGTGCTGCACCAAGGTAAATTGCCCCCCCCCCCCAAACATTTTTAGCACCAGCCGCCGCTGGTGTGTATATCACTCAGTCATCTATGAAGGCAACATTTAAACATGCAGAATAAGAAATGTATGCAATCTTGCCCTATTCACTCATATTTATCCATCATATAGTTCTCTTTGTACCTGGTTTTACTACCAATAAGCAGATTGTGAGAATTAACCGTTGCATTGCACAACAACCAGGCAAGCAGATGACCATCTTGGACAGGTGTGTAGCCGACACTTGTTTCTGACAGCCGAGTAGACTGGTGGTGTCAGCTCTCTATGCATGTCCGACCGCATATCTGAAAATGTCTGATGCAATTATGCCACTTTTCCTCAATCACATATCCACAGCCATTAAAAAATCATTGTTAATTATTTACAGATCCAGAGGTGCAGAGGCAATTCCCCGAGGACTACATTGACCAGGTTTGGATATTACTCTGAACTTTCGTGTCTTTTTTCTTTCAGTACATGAACTTTTCTCTTGTGTCTTGTTTGTTCACTTTTAATTGTTTTTCATGTTGGGCAAACTTTTAGTAGCCATGTTTGAACTAGCTAATCAGAGTTACTAACGAGAGAAGCCTTGATTTCATCTCTTGGTGTTTACCACTGAGGATGACAGTTTCTGCCCATCAAACAGAGGAACAGAAGTATCCATGTCCTACTACTACTACTTTTGGCTGCTCCCGTTAGGGGTCGCCACAGCGGATCATCCGTTTCCATTTCTTCCTGTCTTCTGCGTCTTCCTCTGTCACACCAGCCACCTGCATGTCTTCCCTCACCACATCCATAAACCTTCTCTTTGGAAGTATCCATGTCCAAGACCAAAAATATTCGTTGGTTGGCTGTTTGGTGACCTAAAAGGATGTTGTTCCAATGCTGATGTTTGTTATCTAGACAGTCTCACTGTCTTAATTCAGTGATGGATGCATAAGGTCATAGCTCAATGATAAAAGGCCCAGTCATCAAAAAATGACAGTATTTGTGTACAAAAGTACAAACCCCAATTCCAATGAATTTGGGACGTTTTGTAAAACGTAAATAAAAACAGAATACAATGATTTGCAAATCTTTTTCGACCTATATTCAATTGAATACACTACAAAGACAAGATATTTAATGTTCAAACTGGTAAACTTTATTGTTTTTTGCAAATATTCACTCATTTTGAATTTGATGCCTGCAACACGTTCCAAAAAAGCTGGGACAGGGGCATGTTCACCACTGTGTTACACCACCTTTCCTTTTAACAACACTCAATAAGCGTTTGGGAACTGAGGACACTACTTGTTGAAGCTTTGTAGGTGGAATTCTTTCCCATTCTTGCTTGATGTACGACTTCAGTTGCTCAACAGTCCGGGGTCTCCATTGCCGTATTTTGCGCTTCATACCACACATTTTCAATGGGAGACAGGTCTGGACTGCAGGCAGGCCAGTCTAGTACCCGCACTCTTTTACTACGAAACCCCGCTGTTGTAACACGTGCAGAATGTGGCTTGGCATTGTCTTGCTGAAATAAGCAGGGACGTCCCTGAAAAATATGTCGCTTGGATGGCAGCATATGTTGCTCCAAAACCTGTATGTACCTTTCAGCATTAATGGTGCCTTCACAGATGTGCAAGTTACCCATGATGCCATGGGCACTAACACACCCCCATACCATCACAGATGCTGGCTTTTGGAGTTTGTGCTGATAACAATCTGGATGGTCCTTTTCCTCTTTAGCCTGGAGGACATGACGTCCATGATTTCCTAAAACAATTTGAAAAGTGGACTCGTCAGACCACAGCACACTTTTCCACTTTGCGTCAGTCCATCTCAGATGACCTTTGGCCCAGAGAGAGGGCGGTGTTTCTGGGTGTTGTTGATATATGGCTTTTGCTCTGCATGGTAGAGTTTTAACTTGCAGTTGTAGATGTAGCGACGAACTGTGTTAACTGACATGGTTTTCTGAAGTGTTCCTGAGCCCACGTGGTAATATCCTTTACAGAATGATGTCGATTTTTAATGCAGTGCCGCCCGAGGGATCGTAGGTCACGGGCATTCAATGTTTGTTTTCGGCCTTGCCGCTTACGTGCAGAGCTTTCTCCGGATTCTCTGAATCTTTTTTTTTTTTTTACTTGTTTTTTGTTGAAAACTTCATTTTCCAATTTTCAAGTTTTTTTGGAACAGGTATACAAGGCACAGGAACAACAACAACAAAAAGAAACATGTAGGAATCCCCCCTCCCCCCCAAGGCTAAAAAAAAAAGGACCATGCAGGGATTTCTTATTCCAATTCCACATAATAACCATATTTTTGAAGACGATATAAAGTTGTACACATATATCTATAAGTATTGTCGTTACAACCAGGTAAATAAAAAAGTACATTCAATAAAAGGGAAAACCTTCTATAAAGTCTATGAAAGGACTCCAGGTCAAAGTAAAGGTTTTGCGGGTTTTACATATTTTATATCGGAGCTTTTCTAAAGGTAGAAAGGACAGCACCTCCCTCAACCACTGCAAAAATGATGGTGCTTTATTCGACTTCCAGTTAAATAGGATAAGTCTGCGTGCTAGTAATGAGGCAAATGCTAGAGCATTTGCCTGCAAAGTTGTGACCTTACAGTTAGGGGGTGGTATGCCAAAGATGGCTGTGTGAAAATCAGGGTTTATGGTCTGTTTACAGATATGTGAGAATACATTAAATATGTGTCCCCAATAACTGTTGAGGGAGGGGCATGCCCAGAACATGTGTCCCACCGAGGCTGGACTACGGCTGCACCTCGGACAGCCAGGGTCTGTGGTGGGAAAGATTCTGGCAAGCTTGTCCCCCGAGTAGTGAAGACGGTGAAGCACCTTAAACTGAATTAACCCATGTCGTATACACAATGAGGACGTATGTATACGAGTTAAGCTGTCCCGCCATGCCTCTTCAGAAAGCTCTACACCCAAATCTCTCTCCCATGCAGTTTTTGTTTTGTCCCAGTATATCTGTTTCAATCCTTGTATCAGTGTGTAAATTATAGAGACCCGTTTTTTCCCAAAGGGATCCATTTCTAGAATAACATCTAATTGGCTCCTGGGTGGCAGATACGGAAATGAGGGAAACACTTTCTTGGCAAAACTACGGATTTGAAGGTATCTAAAAAAATGGGATCTGGGTATGTTATGGTCATTGGTAAGTGCTTCAAATGAGGTGAATGTTCCATCTTTAAATATATCACAGAAAAACACCAGTCCATTTCTATGCCAATGTTGAAATGTGTTATCTAACACAGATGACGAGAAGAACTGATTATTTGCTACTGGAAAAAGACCGCTAGCATGCTTTAATCCAAAATGCCTCCTAAACTGGAGCCATATCCTAAGTGAAGCTTTAACCACCGGGTTTGTTATTTGTATGTTACGATTATGTGGTAGTGGAGAGGGGAATATTGGTAAAGGACTGGATAAGAGCTCCATGTCAACCCAATCTGTACCCTGTTGATTCTTATATGTAAATGACCAATGTAAAAGTTTTACAATGTTCGCAGCCCAGTAGTAACAAATAAAGTTAGGCAAGCCTAATCCCCCTGTCTCCTTAGGGACCTCTCAGTATATTTTCTTCATCCTGGGGTTTGAATTGTTCCAGATGAATGATGAAATTAATCTATCTAATTGTTGAAAAGGTATGAATATGGGAATCATTTGAAAAAGATAGAGAAATCTGGGTAAGACTGTCATTTTAACTATATTAATGCGGCCCGCTAATGAAATTGGTAGTGTTGACCACTTTTGAAAATTTTGTTTTGTTCATTCTATTAGTGTTTTGAAGTTATGGTTATATAACCTCCCCATTGTATGAATGACTTTGATTCCTAAATATGTAAATACATTATGTTCAAGTTTAAATGGAAAGCTAGAGTAGTCTCTATCAGTGTGGTTAATCGGAAAAAGCAAGCTCTTTGAATAGTTTATCTTATAACCTGACAGGCGACCAAAGTTATCCAGGGTAAGTAATAGTCTTGGTATAGATTCTATTGGGTTGGATATATATAACAACAGGTCATCTGCATAACGTGATACCTTATGCAATTTACCACCTCGTGAGATACCTTTAATGCCATCCTCTGCCCTAAGAGCTATAGCGAGTGGCTCAATTGCCAAATTGAACAGTTAAGGAGAGAGGCTGTAGCCCTGTCTGCAGCCCCTATGGAGTGAAAAATAATCAGAAATAATATTATTCGTCCGCACTGCGGCTGTCGGTGAGCAATACAATATTTTAACCCATGCTAGGAATGAGGAACCAAAGCCAAACCTTTCTAGAACAGCAAATAGATATTGCCATTCGATGCGGTCAAATGCCTTCTCAGCATCTAAAGAAATCACTACTTCTGTCTGTTCTACGGAATGTGGTGTGTACAGTACATTAAATAGGCGGTGCATGTTATAGAATTACTGTCTGCCTGGTATAAAACCAGTTTGATCAGGGTTAACAACCGTTGGGACAACAGTTTCAATACGGGTGGCCAAGATTTTTGTAAGGATTTTGTAGTCGCAATTCAACAAGCTTACAGGACGGTAGGAGCCACACAGTAGGGGGTCTTTTTCTTTTTTAAGTAACACAGATATGATTGCCTGCATCATAGTTTGGGGCAATTTCTGTTGGTTAAAAATTTCCTGATACAACAGGTTAAGTATTGGTGCCAGCGTGGTAGCAAATTCTTTATACATTTCAATTGTGAAACCATCCGGACCCAGTGCTTTGTCGCTCTGCATGGATTTAATTGCTTGTATTACTTCCTCTGTTGATATCCCTCAGTCTATCTGTGCTCTGTCTTCAAGGGCAATTTTTGGTATGGTCAGACTGTCTAAAAAAGTGAAAATATGCGACAAGTCGCTGGGCGGTTTTGAACTATAAAGGGTAATATAAAATTGTTTAAACTTTCAGAAATAGTGTTAGCGGCTGTGGACTGTCTAACCTGATGGGCTAATAGTTTTCCAGCTTTCTCTCCATGCTCATAAAATGTCTGTTTTGATTTAAAGAATAATTGTTCTGTTTGTGGAGAGATTGTCGAATTCTGTTTTTAATAATATTTTTTTCTTATAAAGTTCAGGTGTTGGGGAATCAGCATATGAACGGTCCACTTCCGCTATACTATGGGACAGTTCTGTTAGACGTTGTTTATGTTTCTTTCTCTCATGTGCTGTATATGAGATTATTTGGCCTCTAAGGTAGGCTTTGCGAGCCTCCCAAACAATAGTTAGTGGCATATCTGGAGTATGGTTGAATTCTATAAAGATATCTATCTGCTGGGAGAGAACATTTTTAAAGGAGTCCCTGGACAGTAATAGAGGATCAAATCGCCAGGTGCGTTGGGGTTTAGGGCAGTCTATGAAACCTATATCTAGATGTACAGGACTATGATCCGAAATAACAATACTATTATATTGGCTCCCCCTAACCATAGGAAGGACCCTACTATCCAGGAGAAAAAAATCAATCCTTGAATAAGAATGGTGCACCGGGGACAAAAAGGAGTATTGTTTAGTAGTTGGGTTGTTTCTTCTCCAGGGATCAAAAAGAGAGTAGGATTCCATAAATGAATGGATAACAGCGCCTGCCTTGGAAATTTTACTATTAGGTCTTGGGTTTGATCTGTCCAAATATGGATGTAATACACAATTAAAATCTCCCCCCAATATTAATCGGTAATTATCTAAGTCTGGGAGGGCTGCTATGAAACTAGAGAAAAAAAGTGGGTTATCCCAGTTTGGTCCATATACATTTGCTAGTGCCACACGTGTACCATACAGGTTACCCGTCACTATCACATACCTTCCCCTGGGGTCAGAAATAGTCAGTAGTGGAACGAATGGGATACCCTTCCTGATCAAGATGGCCGTGCCCCACATTCTATTCCCATTCCTGGAACAGAAAATTTGTCTTAACCAAGCTTTCTTTAGTTTTGTATGTTCACTTGACCGAAGATGAGTTTCCTGTAAGAACATGACATCAGCTGTCAAAGATTTTAAATGTACAAAAACCCTACTACGCTTTACTGGATTGTGAATTCCCTTTATATTCCAGCTCAAAAAACGAAGATAACCTGTATTTTGAGCGCCAGACATTTTTTCTAAAAATGAAAAGAGAAACAAAAACAAAAAGTCCCTGCCTACTAGCTACAAAACAAAAACAGAGCCTTGAGAACCCATGCTGATCTACTAATTCCCTAGAGATCGCATCCCCCATTTCTAGTAGAACATGGCAAATAACCATATAAAAACCCTCTAACAAGCCCTAACCAGGGCGAATAGTGGTCTTGTTAAGATTATATTAAATCAAAAAGTCTTTATATACTTAAGAACTATATATCAACACCCATATTAAAATTTAAAAAAAGGAAAGAAAATATATCAACACCCATATAACAGCAGTTATAATACAGTTCCTTTGTAGGTAAGTGACACTGACCTGGGTGTCGCCCTAGCAGGCTCTGGCAAGTCACCAAAGCACTGTTACGGGTCTCATAATAATTAGCATCCGTACACACATATACATGCACACACACGATAATAATAAAACAGAAAATAGCTTTTTAAATGGGCAGCAGGTATGAAAAAGGTAACATTATCTGTGAGTCTCAAATTACAGAAGTTAAAGTAAATAGATAAAGTTAAACTGTAACGTTACTCTGTCGTCTTGGTGTCTTATCTAGTTACTTCCGCTAGTTGTTGGCACTTAGCAGCTAATATCAATTAGTCGCCAATACCAGTTAGCCACAAATATATTGGAGTTTATCAACATCTTACTGTACATTGTCTTGAGGCTTTAGATTCTCCCTGATATAATCCATCTCCTTAGATGGGTCTTCGAACCGCTTTTCTTGGTCGGACGATGAAGTGATACGAAGCACCGCCGGGAACAGGATCCCGAACTTGATGCCCTGGCAGCTCCGGAGGAGCCGCTTAGCTTCGGAGAAGGCCGCTCTCTTCTTCGCCACCGCCGCGGTGTAATCCGGGAAGATGCTCCCTCTCTTGCCGTGCAGGGTCAACGGAGCTGAATGGGCAGCTTTGCGGAAAACCTCCTCTCTCGCTGAGAAATAGTGAAACTTCACCACGATGATCCTGGGGGGGGGGGGGGGGGGTTCTCCTTCGTTGGTCAAGTGCCGCAGGCTGCGGTGAGCCCAGTCTAGGGTTGGGGTGAAGCTGAGGCCCAGTAACTCCTGCAGTAGTTTAGCGATGGTAATAGTAGGCTGCTGGCCTCCTCCGCTGGTCTCCAATCCCTCCTTTATCCCGACAATGCGTGCATTACACCGGCGTTGTCGTCCCTCCAGACCGTCTACCTTCTGGCGTAGCATAGGGGCTTCAGGTGTTAGCTGGCCGATGTCCTCCTCCATTTTCGTCGTCTTGTCTGAGTATGTTTTCAGGCCGTCCTCCACATCTTTGAGACGGGTCTCTTGTTTCGCCATGCCGTCCTTTATAGAGTCTATTTTTGCATTCAGATCCTCTGTGAATGAATCTATCCGTGCCAAGATCTTGCTCTCACTGCTCGCGATGGCAGCCATCACCCCAGATAGGTCTGTAGACTCCTCGTCCGGGGCTTTCACAGAGCCCGAGGCTTTAGCGGCCTGGTCACTGCTTGATTTGTTTTTGCCCATCGCCTCTTCTAAATGATCGGTGTACAAGTACAGGGTTGTGAGTCCGGTGTGCTAGCGGTTAAGTATCGTGTGTGTTAAACCTAATTTATCTGTGTTTGATCTGAAAAGTTAAAATATTAATGAAAAGTTTGCCCTGATCAGGAGCTCAATCTAAAGACGTCCTCACATGTTACTGCTCACCAGCGCCCCCCTTCTCTGAATATTTTGATGATATTATGGACTGTAGATGATGAAATCCCTAAATTCCTTGCAATTGTACGTTGAGAAACGTTGTTCTTAAACTGTTGGACTATTTGCTCACGCAGTTGTTCACAAAGTGGTGAACCTCGCCCCATCCTTGCTTGTGAACGACTGAGCCTTTTGGGGATGCTCCTTTTATACCCAATCATGACACTCACTACTACTACTACTTTCGGCTGCTCCTGTTAGGGGTCGCCACAGCGGATCATCCGTTTCCATTTCTTCCTGTCTTCTGCGTCTTCCTCTGTCACACCAGCCACCTGCATGTCTTCCCTCACCACATCCATAAACCTCCTCTTTGGCCTTCCTCTTCTCCTCTTCCCTGGCAGCTCCATATTCAGCATCCTTCTCCCAATATACTCAGCATCTCCTCCACACATGTCCAAGCCATCTCAATCTTGCCTCTCTTGCTTTGTCTCCAAACCGTCCAACCTGAGCGGTTCCTCTAATATAATCGTTCCTAATCCTGGCCTTCTTCGTTACTCCCAGTGAAAATCTTAGCATCTTCAACTCTGCCACCTCCAGCTCCGCCTCCTGTCTTTTCGTCAGTGCCACTGTCTCCAAACCATATAACATAGCTGGTCTCACAACCATCTTGTAAACCTTCCCTTTAACTCTTGCTGATACCCTTCTGTCGCAAATCACTCCTGACACACTTCTCCACCCACTCCAACCTGCCTGCACTCTCTTTTTCACCTCTCTACTACACTCCCCTTTACTTTGGACAGTTGACCCCAAGTATTTAAACTCAAATGCCTTTGTCACCTCCACTCCTTGCATCCTGACCATTCCACTGTCCTCTCTCTCATTCACGCATAGGTATTCCGTCTTGCTCCTACTGACTTTCGTTCCTCTTCTCTCCAGTGCATACCTCCACCTCTCCAGGCTCTCCTCAACCTGCACCCTACTCTCGCTACAGATCACAATGTCATCCGCGAACATCATCGTCCGTGGAGACTCCTGCCTGATCTTGTCCGTCAACCTGTCCATCACCATTGCAAACAAGAAAGGGCTAAGAGCCGATCCTTGATGTAATCCCACCTCCACCTTGAACCCATCTGTCATTCCAACCGCACACCTCACCATTGTCACACTTCCCTCATACGTATCCTGCACCACTCCTACATACTTCTCTGCAACTCCTGACTTCCTCATACAATACCACACCTCCTCTCTCGGCACTCTGTCATAAGCTTTCTCTAAATCTACAAAGACACAATGCAACTCTTTCTGGCCTTCTCTATACTTCTCAATCAACATTCTCAAAGCAAACATCGCATCTGTGGTGCTCTTTCGTGGCATGAAACCATACTGCTGCTCGTTGATCGTCACCTCTCCTCTTAACCTAGCTTCTATTACTCTTTCCCAAATCTTCATGCTGTGGCTGATCAACTTTATACCTCTGTAGTTGTTACAGTTCTGCACATCGCCCTTGTTCTTGAAAATCGGTACCAGTATTCTTCTTCTCCACTCCTCAGGCATCCTCTCACTTTCCAGGATTGTGTTAAATAATCTAGTTAAAAACTCCACTGCCATCTCTCCTAAACATCTCCATGCCTCCACAGGTATGTCATCAGGACCAACTGCCTTTCCACTCTTCATCCTCTTCATAGCTGCCCTCACTTCCTCCTTGCTAATCCGCTGAACTTCCTGATTCACTATCCCTACATCATCCAACCTTCTCTCTCTCTCATTTTCTTCATTCATCAGCCCCTCAAAGTATTCCTTCCACCTTCTTAGCACACTCTCCTCGCTTGTCAGCACATTTCCATCTGTATCCTTGATCGCCCTAACTTGCTGCACATCCTTTGCAGCTTGGTCCCTCTGTCTAGCCAATCGGTACAAGTCCTTTTCTCCTTCCTTAGTGTCTAATCTGTCATACAACTCACCATACGCCTTTTCCTTTGCCACCTCTCTCTTTGCTTTACGCTGCATCTCCTTGTACTCCTGTCTACTTTCTTCATCTCTCTTACTATCCCACTTCTTCTTTGCCAACCTTTTCCTCTGTTTAATTTGCTGTACTTCCTCATTCCACCACCGAGTCTCCTTGTCTTCCTTCCTCTGTCCTGATAACACACCAAGTACCTTCCTAGCTGTCTCCCTCACTATTTCTGCAGTGGTTTTCCAGCCATCTGGCAACTCTTCACTACCACCCAGTGCCTGTCTTAACTCCTGCCTGAACTCCACACAACAGTCTTCCTTCTTCAACTTCCACCATTTGATCTTCGGCTGTGTCTTCACTCGCTTCCTCATGTTGGTCTCCAAAGTCATCCTACAGACCACCATCCGATGCTGCCTAGCTATGTTCCCCCCTGTCACCACCTTGCAGTCTCCAATCCCTTTTAGATGGCGCCTTCTACATAAGATATAGTCCACCTGTGTGCACTTTCCTCCACTCTTGTACGTCACCCTGTGTTCCTCCCTCTTCTTGAAATATGTATTCACCACAGCCATTTCCATCCTTTTCGCAAAATCGACCACCATATGTCCTTCCACATTTCCCTTCTTGACTCCATACCTTCCCATCACCTCCTCATCACCTCTGTTCCCTTCACCAACATGTCCATTGAAGTCGTCTCCAATCACCACTCTCTCCTCCTTGGGTACCCTCTCCACCATGTCGTCCAACTCACTCCAGAATTCTTCTTTTTCATCCATCTCACACCCAACTTGCGGGACATATGCGCTGATAACATTCAGCAATAAACCTTCAATTTCCAGCTTCATACTCATCACTCTGTCTGGCACTCTCTTCACCTCCAGCACGCTCTTGACATACTCTTCCTTCAGAATTACCCCTACCCCATTACTCCTCCCATTTACACCATGGTAGAAGAGTTTGAACCCACCTCCGATACTCCTGGCCTTACTCCCCTTCCACCTGGCTTCTTGCACACACAGTATGCCTACCTTTCTTCTTTCCATCATGTCAGCCAGCTCTCTCCCTTTACCAGTCATAGTGCCAACATTCAAAGTTCCAACTCTCACCTCCACATGTCTACCCTTCCTCCTCTCTAGCTGCCTCTGGACATGCTTTCCCCCTCTCCTTCTCCTTCGCCCAACAGTAGCATAGTTTCCACCGACACCCTGCTGGTTAACAGTACCGGTGGCGGTCGTTGGTAACCCGGGCCTCGACCGATCCGGTATGTAAGTCTTATTTAAGATCCGCATATTTGATTTGGCAAAGATTTTATGCCGGATGCCCTTCCTGACGCAACCCTCCCCATTTGTCCGGGCTTGGGACCGGCACTAAGGATGCACTGGCTTGTGCATCCTCAGTGGCTGGGTTCCAATCATGACACTCACCTGTTTGCAATTAACCTGTTCACCTGTGGAATGTTCCAAACAGGTGTTTTTTGAGCATTCCTCAACTTTCCCAGTCTTTTATTGCCCCTGTCCCAGCTTCTTTGGAATGTGTTGCAAGAATCAAATTCAAAATGAGTGAATATTTGCAAAAAAAACAATAAAGTTTATCAGTTTGAACATTAAATATCTTGTCTTTGTAGTGTATTCAGTTGAATATAGGTCGAAAAGGATTTCTAAACATTGTATTCTGTTTTTATTCACGTTTTACACAACGTCCCAACTTCACTGGAATTGGGGTTTGTACACAAATTGACAATGTGATGAAAAGCGTCTTGAGTATGGACTAATAGGAGGCATCACCAAATGTGTTTATAGTAGTCATGCACAGCAGAGTTGTAGTGCTCACAGCTGCAGAGCCTTCTGTGATGCTCTGCAAAACCCCGGCTCTTTTCAAGCAGCTGTTCAGGGGGGAGGGGGAACTTTAAAGGAGCCGGGGTTGTGCAGAGCCTTCTATGATGCTCTGCAAAACCCCGGCTGCTTTAAAGCAGCCGAACAAACCTCTAGTGTGAACACTAATGTCACCTGTTTCAATATCTTTGTTAATAAACCTGGCATCCGGGTAGTGTAGCAGTCTATTCCGTTGCCTACCAACACAGAGATCGCCAGTTCAAATCCCTGTGTAACCTTCGGCTTGGTCGGGCGTCCCTACAGACACAATTGGTCATGTCTGCCGGTGGGAAGCTGGATGTGGGTATGTATCCTGGTCGCTGCACTTGCTCCTCCTCCGGTCGGTCGGGGTGCCTGTTCAGGGGGGAGGGGGAACTGGGGGGAATACCGTGATCCTCCCACGTGCTACATCCCCCTGGTGAAACTCCTCACTGTCAGGTGAAAAGAATCGGCTGGTGACTCCACATGTATCAGAGGAGACGTGGTAGTCTGCAGCCCTCCCTGGATCAGCAGAGGGGGTGGAGCAGCGACCGGGACGACTCGGAAGAGTGGGGTGATTGTCTAAGTACAATTAGGGAGAAACCCCCCCCCCCACCCAAAAAAAAGAGGGACTCCTAGTAGGATGCGCCCGCAACTTGCATCAGGTTCTTGTTCTGGTTTGGACGGTTTTATGCTGCACATCTTTCCCAGCCCGATCCGTCTAGCTAAACTACTAAGAACACACATATATCCAAACTAAACACATATATCCAAACTAAGCAACAAAAAATCACTGTCCAAGAGAATGAACACTAGCCAGGATGACTGTTGGAACTGACGGTCTGCATGGGCTAGCAGTTAGCTTAACCTGTTAGCTTAGCAGTTAGCTTACCTCAGACCGCCCTCGGTGTTTCCTCTTCGGGCGTAGCTCTGGGCAGGGCCGTGGTCTTTGGGCCCACCAGACGCACCGGACCAGGCTCCCCCAGCCAATTCTGATCTGTGGCATTGTCCAGCTAATTTGTAATGTCCCATTATTCACGCAAGTACTGATAATCTCTCCCTTGACTAATTATACTAATTGCATTTGACATGAAATGCACGCTTTGCTGTGATATAATTACTATGTAGTAACAAGACGTGTAGGTGACAAACATCTGCAAATTGCTGACTCTATTGTAAGTCAGTTTGGATGGACTTGTCAGCTTAAAAGAGTACATGTGTATAATAATGCATAGTGACAGCAGAATATGAACTCCAACTGTACTGAGATTTCAGAAGACAGTTGACCTCTGTCTTAACTGTAATTGGCTGGTCTGAAACCATCTCTGGATATATTGAATCTCATGACTTCACTTTGTCCACCACCTCTGCTAGCATTACCAGGTATATTAGGGGGCGTCCGAATTAAAGGTGCTATGGTTTCTGCCGCAGCACGGTGGTGCAGTAGTTCGTGCAGCCGCCTCACAGCAAGAAGGTCCTGGGTTTGAGCCCCAGGGTAGTCCAACCTTTGTGGCCGTCCCGGGTCGTCCTCTGTGGTCGTCCTCTGGTGGCCTGTCCAGGGTGTTTCCCCGCCTGCCGCCCAGTGACTGCTGGGATAGGCTCCAGCATCCCCGCGAGCCTGAGTAAGGATAAGCGGTTTGGATGACGGATAGGTGGATGATTTGTGCCCTGTTCCACTCTTATTTGCTTGGGTAATAATAATAACAATAATAATAATAAATCAATCTTATATAGCCTTGGGTATTCCCTACAGACCCTTAAATGATGACAATTTTTCCGCCTATAAACCTGGAAGTGTTGCAGTTTGTTTGTTCTTTCGCTCTGAGTTTTGCGGTTTGTGTTGCTTTTCCTTTCATGTTTGGTCTTGCACTTCTTTTGCTTTGTCTTTATTCTCTGCCTCTCTTTTGCTGTTCATGTTTCATACAGCTTTTCATCTTTTTCTTTATTTATCTCGTCCCTCCCCCATGCACATCCAGCCAATCACATACCAGCATGTTGGCTTTGAGCTCATACGTTCAGTCTGTTGTTGTTCTTTGCTCGCTGCTGCTCAGAATCGTGTTCATTGCTGCCCAGTGTCATGTTGATACTGCTGCCACGGTAACACGCCTTCAAATTTTACTCACTGTCCTTTCATATACTGCTTCTATTGGGACATTTCTGAAGTAAAAGAAGAAGGGGACATTTCTCCCATTCCTACTTTACTCACTCTCCACCTCTTCCATAGTTTAGCACAGGGGTGGATAGTCATATCCAGAAGGGGCCAGTGTGGGTGCAGGTTTTTGTTCCAACCAAGCAGTTACACACCTGATCCCACTAATCAACCAGTAGAGTCTTTGCCGAGGAACTTGATTAGGAGACACAGGTGTGTAACTGCTTGGTTGGAACAAAAACCTTCACCCACACTGGCCCTTTCTGGATAAGACTGCCCACCCCTGACCTAACCGTACACGCCCAAACGCTTTTTCTGCTTTTCTAAAGCCGTCATTGTTTGAGTTAATTTGTGAAGAATTATATATGACGTCAGTGCATTAGCAGCACTGCTAACATGCTCTAAAGATACAAACAAACATGACGCAGCCCCTTTTTCAGATGGCTATGAGGTCCGTTTTTAGAACGCTACAATGTCTGTGTCCCTAAATCCACAAATTGGAGTTAGTTTTTTTTTTAATTAGCATATGAAGTGCCTCCCGATAGCGGTGAATTAGCAACAAACATGGCAGAACCCTTTCTCACAGGGGTTGGCAATCTTGGCCAGAAAGGGCCGGTGTGGGTGAAGGTTTTTGTTCAGGTGTGTAACTGCTTGGTTGGAACAAAGACCTGCACCCACACTGGCCTTTTCTGGATAAGATTGCCCACTCCTGGGTTAGCATCATCACTTAAAGGTATCCAATGGAGTTTTTCTTGTAAACGAATCTGTCTGTGTTTATTTTAATTTTAATTTTGAGATACTTTATTGGTCCCTGTGGGGAAATTCTGCTCTGCATTTAACCCATCCCAGCTGTGTAGCTAGGAGCAGTGGACTGCAACTGTGCAGCACCCGGGGACCAACTCCAGTTGGTCTTGCCATGCCTTAGTCAGGGGCACAGACTGGAGCATTAACCCTAACATGCATGTCTGTTTGATGGTGGGGGAAACCGGAACACCCGGAGGAAACCCACCACAGGCACGAGGAGAACATGCAAACTCCAAACAGAGGACAACCTGGGATGACCCACACGGTTGGACAACCCCAGGGTTCGAACCCAGGACTTTCTTGCTGTGAGGTGACAGCGCTAACCACTGCGCCACTGTGCTGCCCTAATACATGGAATTTGACTCCGGTTTCATTACATTCAATGTTTCTCACCCAACCACATTGTATGGGTTCTTGAGCGCTAACAAACTTTTTAAACTAATTTCCTACCTCAGAAAACATCTGCAAAGCTGTTTTTAGAATGATTTGAAAGCTGCATTGTTTACATCAGCTTGCAATCTTCTCTTTTCATTGGTGAATATGGAAACATCACCGCCATCAGCTTCTGAATTCCTCGACATGGTGTGAAACAAGTATACAACACCATTCAGCTGTTCTACCATTTCATTTTATTGACATGGCCATGTCTTTTAGGTCCACCTATTTTCTTGTTAACCTACCTATCAGGTACAAATTCCCCCTCATATTGCAGCTTTACCCACCTAAGAAGAGCCTCACCGGTGTTTTAAGTATTTCCTTCTTTATGCTTCTGTTGTCACTGTTCTACATTACAGTCAGGCTTCCTTTTCTTTGCTTTCATTGCAGCTGCTTTGCCTCTTCCAGTCAGCATGTTTTCTTTTTTCTTTCTTTCTTTCTTTTTTTTTATTCCCCCCCCCTTTTTTCTCCCCAATTGTATTTGGCCAATTACCCCACTCTTCCAAGCCGTCCTGTTCTCTGCTCCACCCCCTCTGCCGATCCAGGAAGGGCTGCAGACTACCACATGCCTCCTCCGATACACGTGGAGTCACCAGCCGCTTCTTTTCACCTGACAGAAATTTCACCAGGGGGATCACGCTATTCACCCCAGTTCCCCCTCCCCCCGAAAAGACAGAGGAGGCGTTAGTGCAGCGACCAGGACACATACCCACATCTGGCTTCCCACCCACCGACCGGGCCAATTGTGTCTGTAGGGACGGCCAATTGTGTCTGTAGGGACGACCAACCAAGCCGGAGGTAACACGGGGACTCGAACTGGTGACCCCATGTTGGTAGGCAAAGGAATAGACCGCTATGCTACCCGGACGGCCCCGTTAGCACGTTTTCTTCTTCTTTTTTGTGTTTCATATCCGCAGAAATGTGTAATATGTCACCCTAGTGCTCATGCCGTGCATGTATGTCCAAGTGCATGTACTGGAAGAACAGGCGATACAAACACTCTAGAGACCCATTTTCCTTACTGTGCGTTATAGTGCCTGTAGTATAGCTGATTAGACAGAGAGTTGATGAGATATTGCGAGAACAAGAACCGAGAACGACAGGGAACTGAGATGGTGAATGCTCTGATTTGAACTGGAATATCTGTTATTAAAGCAAGTTAAAAGAACCAAGGACTATTTCTTTAAACAACACAACATTTATGGCGACGAGGATGATCATTTGCTAATTTGCAACAAACTCAAAGGCAAGGAAGGACGACACGGAATTCACGTTCACTTTGCCAGGAAAGTGCAAGTTTGGAACTGCTAGCAAAGTAAGCTAGGCTAGGATAATTTAGCATTCGATAGCCATGGATGGAAGACAGCAAGCCGCAGCCCCAGCCGCACCAGGACCCGTCTACCATGCTCAACTAGTCCTACCGATCCCACTGAACATCGGAGCATCTGATTTATTCACGGAATACACGTTATGGAAGGACTCGTATAATTTCTCGCCAGCGGAACTATTCATGCACAGGATGCGGTCAGGAGAGCTACTCTGTTGCATTGTCTCGGAGCGCTCACTCAGAGGATTTTTGCTAATCTACCGGGAGAGAAAGGTACATATGCTCAGACTGTTGCAGCCCTAGATGCATATTTCACGCCACAGAGAAATGTGGTTTTGGAAAGACACAAATTTAGACAGCGAGCTCAGTTACCAGACGAGTCTATAGATGCTTTTGTGAACGCATTGAGCGAACTGGCTAAATCATGCAACTTCGGCGCATTGGAAAATGATATGCTAAGAGATCAGATTGTGGAAAAAGGTGCAATGAAAAAGCTGCGTGACAAATTGTTACAGTAGGAAAGACTGGTTTTAGACAAAGCACTGTCAATTGCAAGGGCTTTTGACGCTGCACAAGCAGAATCAAAGTTGTTTTCTGAGAACAGTAGTTACAGGGCGAAAGACAACCATGTTCACTTCATGAAGAGGCGCTCATGTGCTGATCAAAGGAAAGCCGCAGCGCAAGAAGGAAGCAGCCATGCTGACGAGAACGACTCAACAGCGACACCGAGTGCTTACAGATGTGGAATGGCAACTCACCAAGCAGAGGAGTGTGGCGCCAAGACAGCAAAGTGTCTGTTCTGTAAGAAAATCAGACACTGTGCGAGAGTGTGCAGAAAGAAAAATAGCGCACAAGAGGAAAAGAACTGTGACAGAAGTAAAGACAGAAATAAGAGTAAGGAAAAGTCCAAATCCGGTAAACCAGTTAGAGCAGTATATGAGCCTTCTGACTCAGATTCAGATGAGTTTATTCATGCTGTCGATCCTGATGGTACTGAGACAATAAGAGTAAATTGACTAAAGCTGAAAATGGTTATAGATACAGTAAGTGGTAGAAACTTCATAGGAGAACATCTGTATGAGAGAGTATTGTCCAATAGAACAGAACTGAAGCCAACCAAGAAGTGATTCTATGCCTATGCCCAGACTACTCCACTTAAATGTGCAGGTTATTTTGAGGCAGAATTGAGATGGCAAGACAAGGTCATAAAAGATGACATACTATATGTGAAGGAAATGTTCAGGCATCGGGAGGAAAACATGCTTTGCTTTAAGGATATTGAACCCTTGGGTAAATGTGAACACAGTAGGCTAGACAGAGAGGTTCTGTGAGTTAGCAAATGAATACCCATCACTCTTTAAAGGACTAGGTCAAATCAAGGGTTACACTCATAAAGTTACAGTCGATGAGAAGGTCCCACCTGTAGCTCAGGGTTTAAGGAGAGTCCCTTATCCAATGGTAGAAGCTGTAAACCAGGAACTAGACAAAATGCTTGACCAAGTAATAATAGAGGAAGTGAATGAAGGATCAGAATGGGTTTCCAATGTTCTAATCATCCCAAAGAAAGACACCAAAGAAGTGAGGCTATGCGTAGACCTTAGGGAAGTTAATCGTGCTGTGATAGAGAAAGACATCCAGCACCAACTGTTGATAGCATCTTGCAAGCAGTGCAGGGAGCAAAAGTGTTTGCCAAATTGGATGCACATAAAGGATTTTGGCAGTGTGAGTTAGCCCGTGAATCAAGACACCTGACCACATTCATCACACACACAGCGTCTGGAGAAACACCAGCCATTCTGATGTTTGGACGAGACATCCGCACAAAGTTTCCAGACCTGAAGAAGGAAGGTGAGAAACCAAAAGAAAGGGAGAAACCAAAAGACATCAGAAACCATCCGCACAAAGTTTCCAGACCTGAAGAAGGAAGGTGAGAAACCGAAAGAAAGGGAGAAAACAAAAGACATCAGAAACCATCACAGAGAATGCAAAACCAAAATGAAGCAGTATGCTGACCAGACAAGCCGAGCAAAGGCACACAACTTCAAAGTTGGTGACATAGTGTACATAGCCAGCATGGAGAATGGAAAGCTAGATTCCATATTTAGAGATATTCGCTATGTGCTGCTGAGAAACACAGCAGACAACTCATTCGAACTGGTCAACACAGAAGATGGATCAAAGGTCACCAGGGATGTCAAAAATCTCCGCCACACTCCTGTGGTAATGGATTTTGATGTTTCAGAGCCAGCAGAGGCTCAAATGAACGCTGAAGCTTTGGACATGCAATGTGCTCAGAGCACTCCACAGTCGAAAGCCCACCTGAACTCGACTCTGCACCTGTTCCTGAAAAGCAGGTTGTCACTACCAAAAGTGGCAGGGTTATCAGAAAGCCAGTACATTATAGAGACACTTAGAAAAAAAAGGCATTAGCCTACTCTGTTATGTTTATGTTCAGCTGAAAATATGGATGATTTCATTTGATGATTTGACAGGACATTCAGAAACGATATTGAAGTTTTGTTTATGATTTGAAGAATGTGAAAAAAACAATGTTGTAAAGAAGTTATATTTGTTATGTGACAACACTAAATTGTGTTAGACAGTCATGTGATTTATGTTAGACAGACACACAAGATTTATGTTAGAACAAATAGAAAGAAACCCTTTATGTCAAAGTAAGACTTTAAACAAGGAGAGGGATGTAGTATAGCTGATTAGATAGAGAGTTGATGCGATAGCGCGAGAACAGGAGAACTGAGAACGACAGGGAACTGAGAGATATAGATCAAAAGTGAATGCTCTGATTTGAACTGGAATATGTTATTAAAGCAAGTTAAAAGAACAAAGGACTACTTCTTTAAACAACACAACAGTGCTTCTAGTGGTCAAAACCTCCACTGGATACCTTTTTAAATACTTTCCCTCAGCCACCTACCCCTTTGTCATCACCTATCCCTCAATCTGTATCACAACATGAGTAACACTGACATCACTTGTGTTTCCTTTGTCTCTGTCCCACAGGAAACCCTTCAAACTGTGCCCAAGTTCTGTTTTCCCTTCATCATGGACAGGTAAGTAAACCTATACCTCCATCCTCAGGTTACAGATCAGTCTCCTGTAATCACCGCACCACCCTGCTGCCTGATGACACATCTTTTTAGAGTTAAAAAGAAACAATATACACTGGGGACTGGGGTTCGCGCCCCGGTCTTGTCAGATCCGACTATGGCCGGACTCGGTGAAGCAGCACTAATTGGCAATGCTGTCTTCGTTAGGGGGGTGGAGTCGGCTTGTGTTCGTCACATGAATGCGTCTCTGTGTGTGTCGGAATAGCAGTGATTCGGCCTGGATTCGCCTTGTCACGAAAGTGGCGAGGCGTCTCCTTTGAGACTGCCGGCCGGAGAGATGCAATTCGCGAACGCATGTAGTGTGAGGGTGGGTGTTTGAACTAAAATAGGGATCGATTGGCCACTAAATTGGGAGAAAGAAGGGCAAAAAATCAGAAATAAATTTATACAAAATTTAAAAAAAGAAACAGTATAAACATAGATAAATATATATCTTTTCTTTGGACTGAGAGACATTAGTGAGTCAGATTCAGATTCAGACATCTTTATTCAGACACCCAGAAGGGCAATTCAGTTCCACAATCTGCCCAGACCATACACAACTCACAGACAAGTGGCGATCAGCAGTGTGTCAGAGACAATAGATCAGTACCATGGGCAAGAGATACACACTGGCACCCTCGTGTGGCCATAAAAACAGAAGAAAATCACACTGGTGCCCCCGTGCGGCCATGCATGCAGAAGAGATGCACACTGGCGCCCTCGTGTGGCCATGCAATGCAGACTAACATGAGGACCAGGTGAAGGACAAAGTCAAAATGCTGTCAAGGTTGGACATGTGGCAAGTTGTAACGGCAAGATCTCTCATGAATTCCTCTGATACCACAGTCTGAAATAAACCTTACCATAATTTGTGGGATGTTAAGATACCCGTACTGGTGTTTTCAGTTGAGTCAACTGATTAGACCTCTTCTCAGGTCTGTCCAGATATGTACACTTAACACAACATTTTCACCTATTAGGTCATATTTGTTCAAGAATAATTCAAATTCAGATGCAAATTTGAAAAAAAAAATGAAAGGATGTCATGAATTCTCTATATTTTCTTTGCACACTATTACCTTTAATTTCTTCAAAATGTGGTGACGTGCAGTGTGAGTGTAGATTGATCCATCCATCTCAGCAGAAGCAGCCTCTCTCACAATGTGTCAACAGTGATTTTATTGTCACATCACTGAGCCAGCGAGACAGATCATCACACGGAACTGAAGACAGAATGTCTGAAAAGTTGTGTATCAACAAGTCAAACAGCACAAAGAAGTAGGGTGTGCAGGAATTTATCATCAGGTTCAGACTCTTCAGGAACCTGCGTCTATTTGGCCAAAGTTCTTGAGGATATTATTGTGATGTTTTTTTATAATGGAAAAGTAAGATATCCCAACTGTCCACCTGATATATGCACATGCCTGCTATGCATGTGACTTGTTCATTCACATCAGTTATTCTTCTGCCTCTCTACGTACCACCTGGACACTTCAGCCTGACGGTGAATCAGGTGGGACAGAACTTCACCTTCGTGTTGACAGACATTGAGAGCAAACAGAGGTTTGGCTTCTGCCACCTGTCTTCAGGAGCCCACAGCTGCTACTGCATCCTCAGGTGAGACGGAGTGTGTGTTGGTGGAGCATGGATTGACTCTATGGTTTGAGGACCTGCGGCTCCATCTGTGGCAGTCGTGGGTTCGGGCTGAAAAAACTTGTGTTGCTGAAGTCTGAGCAGGCTGTGGACGGGTCAGGTTTATGAAAAGAAATAGACATATTTTTAAAAAATATATATAAATACATCTGCAATTACTATCCCAAAGCTGTTTTCATTTAGATAATTTATCCTGGCATGTGTAGACCTGCTGATGCAGCCTCTGCATGCACTGCACGTGTCTGCTGAGACGCCCTGTCCATTCTTATGTCCAGACCTGCTGATGCTGCCTCTGCATGCACTGCACGTGTCTGCTGAGACGCCCTGTCCATTCTTATGTCCAGACCTGCTGATGCTGCCTCTGCATGCACTGCACATATCTACTGAGACGCCCTGTCCATTCTTATGTCCAGACCTGCTGATGCAGCCTCTGCATGCACTGAACCTGTCTGCTGAGACACCCTGTCCATTCTTGTGTTCAGACCTGCTGGTGCAGCCTCTGCATGCACTACATGTGTCTACTGAGACACCCCGTCCATTCTTATGTCCAGACCTGCTGATGCAGCCTCTGCATGCACTACACGTGTCTACTGAGACACCCTGTCCATTCTTATGTCCAGACCTGCTGATGCAGCCTCTGCATGCACTACACATGTCTACTGAGACACCCTGTCCATTCTTATGTCCAGAACTGCTGATACAGCCTCTGCATGCACTACACGTGTCTACTGAGACACCCTGTCCATTTTTAATTCCAGACCTGCTGATGCAACCTCTGCATGCACTGCACATGTCTGCTGAGACACCCTGTCCATTCTTATGTCCAGACCTGCTGATGCAGCCTCTGAATGCACTACACATGTCTACTGAGACACCCTGTCCATTCTTATGTCCAGACCTGCTGATGCAGCCTCTGCATGCACTGCATGTGTCTCCAGAGACACCCTGTCCATTCTTATGTCCAGACCTGCTGATGCAGCCTCTGCATGCACTACACATGTCTACTGAGACACCCTGTCCATTCTTATGTCCAGACCTGCTGATGCAGCCTCTGCATGCACTGCACGTGTCTCCAGAGACACCCTGTCCATTCTTATGTCCAGAGCTGCTGATGCAGCCTCTGCATGCACTGCACATGTCTACTGAGACACCCTGTCCATTCTTATGGCTGTTTCATTTACGCAGTAATTAATAGGTCCACAATAAGTTCAGGGTCTCAGCCTTGTTTTTCAGTTAACGAAAATATTTTGCAGTTCATTTGCCTCAGATATGCTGATGTGCTGATCAGACACCATTTATTTCAATTACACTACATACAGAGCACACAGTACACCGTAGGTTAGAGCAGCCTTTCTCAAACTTTTTAGTCCCGGGGACCAGTAATCCATGGCCCTCAACCTCTGGGGACCACTTACGTAATTTTTTTGGGGAAAAAAGACTAATTTTTTTATTCAATGTATTTTATTATAGAAAACATTTTAATCATTTAAATGTAGGCTATATTTATAGAATTGTGTCTGTCTCTCTTGTCCACGCCACGTCATGTCTATTTGAAAGTCTCTGTTGTCTGTCTGTCTGTCATCTGTTGTTGGGTGAGGTGTCTGTCTGTCTGTTGTCTGTCTGTCTATTGGCTGAGTTATCTGTCTGTCTGTCTGTCTGTTGGCTGATGTCTGTCTGTCTATTGGCTGAGTTGTCTGTCTCTCTGTTGGCTGAGTTGTCTGTCTCTCTGTTGGCTGAGTTGTCTTTCTGTTGGCTGCATTGTCTGTCTCTCTGTTGGCTGAGTTGTCTGTCTCTCTGTTGGCTGAGTTGTCTGTCTCTCTGTTGGACCTCATCTTTCCCTGCAGTAAATGACAGGTACTAATTAGCTTTAAAAACGAAATAAATTAGACAAACACCTTCACACATGACTGACATTCCCTCAAATCATTTTGCTGTCAGGTGACCAAATCAATAGGCTATTTAATAAAAAGGTGTGTGCATGTGTGTGAGAGAGAGAGGGTATAGGGACAGACAGAATAAGAGGAACAATATAAATGAAATTAGTCTTAAAAAAATATAATATAATCAATGTCTGATTCAATGTGCTCACCCAATGAGATGGGTGCGCCTGTCTTCTTGAAACCAGTAGGTCAAACCGAGGGGGAAAGGAGGAGAGGGAAACACGCATGGTGTTTTCAGAAGCCAGTCTATTCCTGTATGTCGTTTTTGTCACAGCAAGAGTTGAGAAGCCGGACTCGCACAGATAGGTGGAATGAAAGGGGAGCAACATTTTCACTGCCGTCTCACTGAGTTGCGGGTATTCTCCTCGGCAGGCCAGCCAGAATTCTGAAAGCAGCATAGTATTGAAACAAGCACGCAGCCCTCTGTCACATGACAGCTCCACAAGAGTGTCCTCCTCGAGAGTGGCAGATAATGTGCTGGTCTCGGCAGTAGTGAACGGATCACGCATCCATTGATTTCCAGTGCGTGCGTCAGATTGTGATGGGAAGTATTCCTCAAATTTGAGCAAAGTCTGGCTCAGGTGTTCTCCCATAAATTTGCGCATGGGACTCAAATCCGCCTAACTCATCAGCCAGAGAAGAAAATAATGGGAACACATCATAAACTCCCTTGCCAACTCGAGTTTTCCAGATGGAGAGCTTTTTCTTGAATGCAGCGATTTTGTCATTCGTCTGAAAAATATCACATGCCCTTCCCTGCATTGACAGATTAAGCTGATTGAAATAGTCCAGTATATCTGAGAGGTAGGCCATGTTGGCAATCCATGCATCGTCTTGGAGGTGTACAGCTAGATTTGATAGTTTTTCCATCAAGAATGCCTCGATCTCTCGCCTGAGTTCATAAACTCTACTGACCACTCTCCCTCTGGATAACCAGCGGACATGTGCATGTAAAAGCAAGTGACAGTGTTCAGCCCCCATCTCTTCACACAGAGCTGCAAAAATGCGAGAGTTGGTAGCGTTTGCTTTAATGAAGTTGACTATCTTCACCACTGTATTGAGTACCTCGTTCAATTCAGGGGACATGTGTTTTGATGCTAGCACCTTGCGATGAATGAAACAGTGTGTTGCCTGAACAAAGGGAGCCACCTCTTTGATTCTAGCTACGACACCCGAGTGCTTCCCCGTCATTGCTGCGGCTCCGTCGGTGCAGATTCCAATACAACGGTCTCATAGCAGCCCGTGTCCTGTTATGTATTCATCCAGAACTCGAAATATTTCTCCAGCAGTTGTCTTCTGGGGCAGCGATTTACAACAAAGAAAATCTTCATGAAAACGTCCATCATGCACGTAGCGAATATACACAAGAAGCATAGCTGCATTTGAAATGTCAGTTGTCTCATCCAATTGGATAGCAAACCAGTCTGATGCTTGGGCTCTGACTAACACTTGGGACTCAATATCAGTTGCCATATCCTGGACCCTGCGCGAGACAGTGTCATTAGACAGAGGGATTTCATGGACTTTCGTCGCAGCAGTTGGGCCTAAAACCTAATGACATGCATCCACAACCGAGGGCATAACTAGCTTCTTACCCATAGTGAAGGGAGCATGAGACTTGGAAATGTGATGGGAGAGAAGGTATGATGCTTTCAGTAGGCTCTCGTTGTCTGTCAGATTGATTTGCAGCAATTTGGTCTGGTTAGCCATTTCATCTTTCTTTCTTTTAAAAAAATCCTCAGATTTATCTTTGAGATGTGCATGCTTAGTCTCCAAATGTCCGCGCATTTTTGATGGCTTCATTGCTGAGAACAGTTTGGCAGATTACACAGACAGGCTTTGGCTGGCAGCTATCGTTGGATATGAAACCAAACTTGATGTATGCTGCGACTGGGTCATACTTGCGATTGAATGGACGATATTTTTTAGCCTCCGGTTCTTCTTGTGTTTTATCTTCTGGCGTGGTATTGAAATAGGCATCCAAGCGTTTTTGTTTCGAGCAGGCCATGGCTGCTGGAGTTAGCGAGATTTTAGACAGCGAGGTAGTTTGTTATTTTTCAGTCAGTGACAGTTGATGTTTGATCATTGTCACGACAACGGGATTTGTTCAGCCTACTGCAACTTGCAGTCTTCTGGGTATTGGAGTTTTTTGCACAGCTAAAATGGACCAACGGCATTGAATTGAATACAGTTATTTATTTAAATTAAAATAAAAAATATATATAGCCTATATTTTTTAAAGACCGTTACTTTGTGGCGGCCCAGCAGGGATTCCTTCGTGGCCCAGTGCCGGTCCCCGGCCCATAGTTTGAGAAAGGGGGGGTTAGAGCAACAAACAACAAGCAGTTTCCATTAACATTCTCCAAGGTTGTTTTTACTGTAGGCGTAGTATCTTTACATCACCAGCCTGTCAAAAAAGCATATCTGATTTGTTCAATCTGTAACAGACAGAGTAAGCTGAGATAGTTTTTCTGTTTTTCAACAGTATACCTAAATACTAAGTAAATATCCCATCCGGTAGCCTGAGCCCATGGTATCGACTGGTCTACCGCGTGTTTTAGTCTACAACACAGGCAACATTTATGAGCAGAAAAAAACAAAATCAATGTATTTCTAAAAAAAAAAAAAAAAACGGGCTTGAAATAGCGGCTTGCAAATCTGCCAGCCATAGTTTGGGTTGTGGGCCATCAAGTCAAGTCAATTTTATTTGTGTAGCCCAATATCAGAAATTACAAATCAAAATTACCACATAGCTATGAACTGGTTCACGTGGCTCCAAATGTGTGTGGTTGTCTATATATATATATATATATATATATATATATATATATATATGTCTATATACAGTGCATCCGGAAAGTATTCACATCCCTTCACTTTCCCCACATTATGTTATGTTACAGCCTTATCCCAAAATGGATTAAATTCCTTTTTCTCATCAATCTACATACAATACCCCATAATGACAAAGTGAAAAAGGTTTTGTAGAAATTTTTGCAAATTTAATAAAAATAAAAAACTGAAATATTGTATGTACATAAGTATTCACACCCTTTATTCAGGACTTGGTTGAGGCACCCTTGGCAGCAATTACAGCCTCAAGTCTTCTTGGGTATGAAGCTACAAGCTTGGCACACCTATATTTGAGGTATATCTCCCATTCTTCTGTGCAGATCCTCTCGAGCTCTGTAAGGTTAGATGGGGAGTGTTGCTGCACAGCTATTTTCAGGTCTTTCCAGAAATGTTCAATGGGGTTCAAGTCTGGGATCTAGCTGGGCCACTCAAGGACATTCACAGACTTGTCCCGAAGCCACTTCTTCGTTGTCTTGGCTGTGTGCTTAGGGTCGTTGTCGTGTTGAAAGGTAAATCTTCGCCCCAGTCTGAGGCCCCGAGCGCTCTGGAGCAGGTTTTCATCAAGGATCTCTCTGTACTTTGCTCCATTCATCTTTCCCTCGATCCTGATTAGTCTCCCAGTTCCTGCTGCTGAAAAACATCCCCACAGCATGATGCTGCCACCACCATGCTTCACTGTAGGGATGGTGTTAGCAATGTGATGAGAGGTGCCTGGTTTCCTCCAGACGTGACGTTTGGCATTCAGGCCAAAGAGTTCAATCTTGGTTTCATCAGACCAGAGAATCTTGTTTCTCATGGTCTGAGAGTCCTTTAGGTGCTTTCTGGCAAACTCCAAGCGGGCTGTCATGTGCCTTTTACTGAGCAGAGGCTTCCGTCTGGCCACTCTACCATAAAGGCCTGATTGTTGGAGTGCTGCAGAGATGGTTGTCCTTCTGGAAGGTTCTCCCATCTCCACAGAGGAACGCTGGAGCTCTGTCAGAGTGACCATCGGGTTCTTGGTCACCTCCCTGACCAAGGCTCTTCTCCCCCGATTGCTCAGTTTGGCTGGGCGGCCAGCTCTAGGAAGAGTCCTGGTGGATCCAAACTTCTTCCATTTACGAATGATGGAGACCACTGTGCTCTTCGGGACCTTCAAAGCTGTAGAAATTTGTTTGTACCCTTCCGCAGATCTGTGCCTCGATACAATCCTGTCTCAGAGGTCCACAGACAATTCCTTTGACTTCATGGCTTGGTTTCTGCTCTGACATGCCCTGTAAACAGTGGGACCTTATATAGACAGGTGTGTGCTTTACCAAATCATGTCCAATCAATTGAATTTACTAGAGGTGGACTCCAAGATGTAGAAACATCTCAAGGATGATCAGTGGAAACAGGATGAACCTGAGCTCAATTTTGAGTGTCATAGCAAAGGGTGTGAATACTTACGTACATGCAATATTTCAGTTTTTTATTTTTAATAAATTTGCAAAAATTTCTACAAAACCTTTTTCAGTTTGTCATTATGGGGTATTGAGTGTAGATTGATGAGAAAAAAAAGGAATTTAATCCATTTTGGAATAAGGCTGTAACATAACAAAATGTGGGGAAAGTGAAGGGGTGTGAATACTTTCCGGATGCACTGTATATACACTCACCGGCCACTTTATTAGGCACACGTGTCCAACTGCTCGTTAACGCAAATTTCTAATCAGCCAATCACATGGCAGCAACTCAATGCATTTAGGCATGTAGACATGGTCAAGACGATCTGCTGCAGTTCAAACCGAGCATCAGAATGGGGAAGAAAGGTGATTTAAGTGACTTTGAACGTGGCATGGTTGTTGGTCCCAGACGGGCTGGTCTGAGTATTTCAGAAACTGCTGATCTACTGGGATTTTCACGCACAACCATCTCTAGGGTTTACAGAGAATGGTCTGAAAAAGAGAAAATATCCAGTGAGCGGCAGTTCTGTGGGCGAAAATGCCTTGTTGATGCCAGAGGTCAGAGGAGAATGGCCAGACTGGTTCGAGCTGATAGAAAGGCAACAGTAACTCAAATAACCACTCATTACAACTGAGGTATGCAGAAGAGCATCTCTGAACGCACAACACGTCGAACCTTGAGGCAGATGGGTTACAGCAGCAGAAGACCACACCGGGTGCCACTCCTGTCAGCTAAGAACAGGAAACTGAGGCTACAATTCGCACAGGCTCACCAAAATTGGACAATAGAAGATTGGAAAAACGTTGCCTGGTCTGATGAGTCTTGATTTCTGCTGCGACATTTGGATGGTAGGGTCAGAATTTGGCGTCAACAACATGAAAGCATGGATCCATCCTGCCTTGTATCAACGGTTCAGGCTGGTGGTGGTGGTGTAATGGTTAGGGGGATATTTTCTTGGCACACTTTGGGCCCCTTAGTACCAATTGAGCATCGTGTCAACGCCACAGCCTACATGAGTATTGTTGCTGACCATGTCCATCCCTTTATGACCACAGTGTTCCCATCTTCTGATGGCTACTTCCAGCAGGATAACGCGCCATGTCATAAAGCTCGAATCATCTCAGACTGGTTTCTTGGACATGACAATGAGTTCACTGTACTCAAATGGCCTCCACAGTCACCAGATCTCAATCCAATACCTTTGGGATGTGGTGGACCGGGAGATTCGCATCATGGATGTGCAGCCGACAAATCTGCAGCAACTGCGTGATGCTATCATGTCAATATGGACCAAACTCTCTGAGGAATGTTTCCAGTACCTTGTTGAATCTATGCCACGAAGGATTAAGGCAGTTCTGAAGGCAAAAGGGGGTCCAACCCGGTACTAGCAAGGTGTACCTAATAAAGTGGCCAGTGAGTGTATGTGTGTGTATATATATATATATATATATCCATCCATCCATTATCAAGAGGATTCGCCCATTCCTCTTTGACGACATGGCACAGGTGCTCATCCAGGCTCTGGTCATCTCCCGGCTGGACTACGGCAACTCCTTCCTTGCTAGTGCCCCGGTGTCGGCCTTCAGACTTCTGGAGCTTGTTCAGAAAGCTGCAGCTCGTCTGGTGTTCAACCGCCCTAAGTTCTCCCACACAACTCCCCTTCTCATGTCCCAACACTGGCTTCCAGTAGCTGCTCGCATCCAGTTTAAGACTCTGGTGCTAGCCTACAGGGCAGAGAAAGGAACAGCTCCTTCCTATCTCCAGGCCATAGTCAAGCTCTACACCCCCGTCCGACCCCTTCGCTCTTCTGCCTTGGGATGCCTGGTTGCCTCGTTGCTCAGAGGCCCCCTCTGCTGCCGATTGACCTGGTCACGGCTCTTTTCTGTCCTGTCCCACAGCGGTGGAATGAACTCCCCAATGATGTCAGGACAGCGGAGTCGCTGCCCATTTTCCGCGCAGGTTAAAAACTCACCTCTTCAAGAACTACTACCCTGTTACTTGTTCTTAGCAGTTATTGTATTCACTCATTTAAAAAACAAAAAAATCTCTTTCTTACGCTTTTACTTTAGCACTGGTTTTGCTCTTAGATGCTTGTTTAGATGCACTTATGACCTCTGATGACTAGTAGTTCTCCTGATTTCCTACGTTAAATGATGCACTTATTGTAAGTCGCTTTGAATAAAAGCGTCGGCTAAATGACTGTAATGTAATGTAATCCAAACCACTTATGCTGCTCTCAGGGTCGCGGGGATGCTGGAGCCTATCCCAGCAGTCATTGGGCGGCAGGCGGGGAGACACCCTGGACAGGCCGCCAGGCCATCACAGGGATAAACTAAATTTTTTTTTCATTCTTTATTTTTTAAAATTTATTCTTCACCTTTATTCCAAAATGTATTTTTACTTATCCACAAACTAAATAGATGAATAAAAATAAAAGTTCCAAAACAAAAACAAAAATAAATAAATGAATAAAAGTTAAAAGCGCCTTAAACTTAATCTTTTAAATAAAAGTTAAAGTTCAAAAAATTAAAAGTTAAAATTACATTTGTAGGGCAAAAATTAATCTAATGGAGAGATGTTATTTTAAGCTTTAGAAGGTATACATTTTGATTTTCAGGGCTTTTTCTCCATTGAAATTCAGCAAAACAGGCATTTAAAGTATTTTCCCAAAATCTCTGTCTTGAGGGGCATGTCCCCCAGCTTCCACAGAAGGATATTTACCCCCATGCAGCCTTGGGGCCCAGAAACAATCAGTTGTATTTATTTTCCCAACCAGCTGCTGCACTTCTGCTTTTACCCCATGAGATGAACCATATGCCTAAATCGTGAAATGGTAATAAAGGGAATTTTAGGAAATTTTGTGTAGAATTATACATAACACATATTTCTTATTATATACTAAGGGACAAAAGTTGTAGTTGATGGCGATTTTAAAAAAGGTAATTATTGTAAAGATAACAGAAAACTGTTATTCACAAACTATAGCATGTTATGCTGCCCACTAAACACTATGAAAAACACATTATTCTTCTTCTAGCTACTTGCCATGGTTTGAAGTTTTCTACAAGCTGCTCAACGTCCTAGCAGATTATACAATAAAAGGCCAGGTCAGTAGTGGGTCTTTCAGTGACTTTTTTTTATCTTGTTTGTTTGTGGAAGTTATATGATATATTATTAAATTATGTTTTTCAACCTTCCTTCGTTTTTTTAATTAGTTAATTTGAAGAACTTATTGTAGTTCATCTTTCAGTCAGAAAGACTTGCAGATATAGCCTGGTGCATTTGGGAAGTTTTCCGTAATTTAATTGGTTGCAAATTGTAATTTTTCACAAAGAAACTGCCATTTTACTTAAGAGTGTTTGTACTGTTTGAGAAGAGGAAGAAGAAATACTTTTTGAGAAGTTTATGAAATGCTATTGCATAGATTTTGTGTGAATGTTTTGAATGGGTGTGAATGTATGAATGTTTTAGGACAGCCAATGGCAAGAGCTTCTAGTTTCACTACACATGCTACCCATCCCCGATCCTGGAAATCCTGTTCATCTGAGTGTGGTAAGTTTGACAACTTAACCTCAGTATACAAGCCACAATTATCTTTTTCTTGTCCCAATCAAAATTGCTTTTCATTTACCTGATGATAAGTTGATATTCCTTACATAATCATACATCCCTCGAAATCCAACTTGTTTCGTAAGAGTGAAAGGGAAAGGAAAAACGTTGCAAAGGAAAACTGCATTGGTAAACTGAATGTTATACCCTGATTCTTTGAGTTTTCTTCCTACACTACAATGTCTTTAATTGCCTTTTTTCCACAACTGCCTTACATTGATTCTTTTGTTTATTTATTATCATTTTTTCTCTGCAGCATTCCTACTTCACTGTGCCTGACACAAGGGAACTTCCCAGCATACCTGAAAATGTAAGCAGATAGACATTTGAGAGATATTTTTATTGGTCATTTTGAAAAGGACATCACATTCTTGCTCATGTACATTACTTGATTCTCCAACATTAATAATAGCGGCTAAGGGGGAAATCGAGCTGCTAAGAGGAAATTGCAAAAATCAAAAGACAGCAAAGATTTGATCAGTCACTCTTACCCTCTTTTTCTGCGCAAACATCCTTCCTCAAAACTGCCTGCTACGAACTAAAGGTTTCCAGTGCACCCAACATGTGCAAGCTGTTTTCCACCTTTTCCTCCCTCCTTAACCCCCCCCCCCCTTTACTCCAAGTGACTCTGCCCACCTCTTTGAGGGAAAAGTGGCAGTCATCAGTGGTCAGTTCTCTCCTCCACCATTGGTAAGCCACCTAACACTTGCTTTGACTATGTCCTAGTCCCTCCATGTCTCTGAAACTCAAGTTTCCAAGCTTCTCGTCTCTCACCATCCCACAACACGTGCCCTTGATTCCATTCCCTACCCTGTCCTCCAGTCTAATAACCCCACTGCCCTCTCTGTCTCACACGTTTAACTCTTCTGTCTTGTCTGGGGTTTTCCTGTCTGACTTGTAGCTGTCCAGGTTGCCCAAATGTTAAAGAAACAATCACTTGATCCCACTTTCGCTCAAAACTATCAGCTGGTCTCATTACTGGTCAGCTGTCATCCTTTCTCTCTCAGAACAATCTACTCAGTCCTCATAAGTCTGGCTTTAGAAGTGGTCAATCCATCCACTGAATCTACTCTTCTTGCAGTCAGTGAAACATCCCAAAATCCGAAACAGCTGGCACGTCATCTGTAGTCATCTGCCTTGACCTATTTGTCACATTTGATATAGTGAATTAATAGATTTACTTCTCATTTACATTATTGGGCCTGGACATTGTTGGCACTGTGCTAAAGTGGTTCAGATTGTTCCTGACAGGGAGATCATATCACGTATCATGGAAAGGTCAGGTGTCTTCCCCCAAAAAGGTCACAAAAGGTGTGCCTCAAGGGTCTGTGCTTGGACCACTTCTTTTCTCTCTCTATGCTACCTCTCTTCTCTATGCTACCTATGCTATATCTCTCTGCACACAGCTTTGCCTACCATTCCTATGCCAATGACACCTAGCTTCACCTTTCCACTGGATGGTGAGGGTTGCAGCTTGCCTTGCCGACATATTTGCTTGGATGAGAGAATGGGCGTCTCAAGCTCAGTTTGTCCAAAACAGAGCTACTGGTCATTCCTGCCAACTCCTCCATCCCTGGGGACATATCGATCAGTCTTGGTACATCAATAATCATGCCCTCCAGTTCCTCCAGGAATCATGTGGTGATGATTGATAAAGGCTGGCTCACACTACAAGATAATTCTGTCAGGGCCGGTGTGGCCGGGTAAAGACTGCGGACCCAAAAGCAGACTCGGGGACAGAAAGTAGGTTTAGGTGTTTTTGAAATCAGGAGAGCAGATAACTTAGAAGCCAAACATGGAATTAAGGAACCGATGAGGTAGTAGAAAGACAAACTCAAAAATATCAAAAATCCTAGCAATGGTACAGGCAGAGATTAGGCAGATATCCAAAAGGTCAAAAAACAGGCAGAGTTTGGTACACAGGTGAGCGAGGAAGCACAGCAAAGTTACAGACAGGGATCAGGCAGATTTCCAAAAGGTCAAAAACTGGCAGATTTCGGTACACAGGTGAGCATGGAAACACAGCAAAGGCACCAGCAGGGATCAGGCAGACTCACATGGCTAAACAGGCAGAGATTGGCAACAAGAGAAAAGGCAGAGCAACGTGTCCAAGACAATAGGCGAAAACACAATCCAGAGACAGGCGTGGGTCAAAAATCAGGAGTCCAAAAGTAGTAAGCATGAGCAAGATCTCCCTCCGAGCGACGCAACAATCAAGCAAGGAGTGTAGCTCCTGGCATGGCTTAAAAAGCCATGGCTGACGAGGAGAGTGGCATCAGGTGTGGTAGAGCAGGAGCTGATCGTTGGCTGTCTCACATGTCATCAATCAGGAGACAGGGCAGAAGGGAAAACCTGGCCTGGAGTGCACGGAGCAGCACATCACGCCATGTTGCAGGCTAGTTCGGCCGGACTGTGACAAATTCAGCCAATTTTGAGCCCATTTCCCCCATTCTGAATAGTGCTAATGTTTTGATGGTTCTAAAGACTATCTTGCCAGGTTCACCTGTGGTAGGAGGTATATTAAGAGTATATTTCATTTTCCCCATCTGCTTGGAATGCTATTATAGCCGCAAATATTAAACATGTTCAATATTTTTATGATCTGATCTGATCCGACATCCTGTAGTGTTGGGAGAAACACCGAGGACACAATTTCATGTGGGGAAGACCGATAGCCAATTAGGAGCCAAGTTGACTGAAGTGGTAGAAGTCATAAACACAACAACAGCCATGGTGGCACCTGCAAAAGTTACATTTGATCCAGGTTTGATCGTGAGAGATTTGCAAGATTTCCAGTTGTGAGAGTCGGGACTATTGTTGTTGTTGTTGATTGTTAATGGAATCTGTTAGTGTGTGGTGTGCTGTTTTGGTCAAGTTGTTAAGTGTGTGTGCTGTCCACACACCAAAGGACCAAAGACTGTGAAATGTATCATTATATGTCGCTATGTGTGGGGGTCTCACATTTTCAACATCTGTTGAGATTTGAAAAACTCGGTAGTGTGGGCCAGGTTTAAGAGATTATCATTCTCTGATCTCATTACAGTACTCTCCCATTCTTGCTGCTTAGCTTTGTATAACACATGTAAAATCAGATGGTACCACAGAACACACTGCCCAGTTCCAGGCTCTACCTCTCTCATTGTTAGACTACTGCAGTGCACATCCAGCAGATGTGGGTCGTGCCCTCTATTGCATCCTTTATTTGGCTGAGCACTTGCTAATTTCACTCTCTGAGCTCCAATAGGTGGGTCAGTTGATGCGGGTCGCGCCCTTTATTGCTTCCTTTGTTGTGAAAATCAGACGGGGGTAGGATTTTCACTAAAAGCTTATAAGAGAGATTGACCTAAACCCAAGCAGAACAAGCTCTGATGTCGAACACAAGAGATTGCAGTTGGTTGGTAAGTGATTTGAAACTTGTTTTTGACATGATCACTGGCCAGAGGGTCAGCAGCCAACAGGTGTGACATCTCTCTGTCGGCCAGTATGAGTGACACTTGCCCTTGATTGGCCTGTGATTAGGTGCACCTGTGCTGGGGACTATTTGACTGGGTGCTTTGCAGATATTCCTCGTCGAGTCTTTGGAAAAGCTAAGCGTCGGTCTGCGGATGCCCGTGTCTCCTGAACCCTCGCTCGCCCCCTCTCTGTGAGAGAGTGTTTCCCGTGTTTGGTATTTTGTGTTAATTCTTGTTTGAATTTTTTGCCTGCCCAGTTTGACAGTGGTTTTTGGTTATTGTATGTTTTCCGGGGTCCAGAAAAGCGACTTATTACTTGATAACTGCCTCTGCCTCTTCTCTGCGATTGGGTCCAAATGCACGGCGTTACAGCAAGACCCAACCATACATGGACCCAGCAGACTTAGAGCAGTTGTGCGTCAACGTTGCTGGCCGGGGTGCGGCTCTGGTCGAGGAGCGCAAAGAGCTCCAGTCGCTGAAGGCGAGCATCCACTCAATCTGCTGTGCTTTGGAAGAGATCCGCCCCATGCTTCAGAGGCAGGCAGCGGATCACTCCCAGCTGCAGCGGATCAAAGCGCAACAGCAGCAGGTGATGGCCGCCATCATCGGCCTCGCCACTACCGCGCTCCAGCGGCCACTGCCTACCCAGACAGTGCCACCTGTGTCGGCGACGCCTACCCCGATCAGTTGGGCTTGGCTGCCCAGCTTCCCCGAGTCTCGGTTGCCCAGCGTCCCCGAGACGCCTCCGAGTCCCGCTAGTCCCACGGCTGCCACGCCGCCTTCGAGTTCATCTAGCCCCGCAGCTGCCACGCCGCCTTCGAGTTCCGGCTGCCGCGCCGCCTTCGAGTTCCGTCTGCCCCGCAGCTGCCACGCCGCCTCCGTGTTCCGTTGCCCCGCGGCTGCCACGCCGCCTCCGAGTTCCGTCTGCCCCGCGGCTGCCACGCCGCCTCCGAGTTCAGCTAGCCCCACGGCTGCCACGCTGCCTCCGAGTCCAGCTTGCCCCGCAGCTGCCACGCCGCCTCCGAGTTCAGCTTGCCCCGCGGCTGCCACACCGCCTCCGAGTCCAGCTGGCCATGCCGCTGCCGCCCCGCTGTCTGCAAGTTCTTCAGTTTGCCCCGCGGCCATCCTGCCGCCTCTGAAGCCTGGTTGCCCTCCCGATCAGCCCCAGCCTTGGGGTCGCCCGCCGGAGGAGCTCTGCCTCCTATGTCCTGGTCGCCCGCCCGATTGGTCCCAGCCCTTGGGCCGCCCGCCTGAGATCCCTGGCCCCATTCGTCCTCCACCTGGGCCCCTCTGGCTGTCCTGCTGGGTCCTTTTGGTTTTGGGACATCTGGAATCAGTCCCTGGGAGCGGGGTACTGACACGATCACTGGCCAGAGGGTCAGCAGCCAACAGGTATGACATCTCCCTGTCGGCCAGAATGAGTGGCACTTGCCCTTGATTGGCCTGTGATTAGGTGCACCTGTGCTGGGGACTATTTGACTGGGTGCTTTGCAGACATTCCTCATCGAGTCTTCGGAAAAGCTAAGTATCGGTCTGCGGATGCCCATGTCTCCTGAACCCTCGCTCGCCTCCTCTCTGTGAGAGAATGTTTCCCGTGTTTGGTATTTTGTGTTAATTCTTGTTTGCATTTTTGCCTGCCCTGTTTGGCAGTGATTTTTGGTTATTGTATGTTTTCCGGGGTCCAGTAAAGCGACTTATTACTTGACAACTGCCTTTGCCTCTTCTCTGCGATTGGGTCCAAACGCACTGTGTTACAGTTTTTAGTTTTTTAGTTTTTTTAAATTGTCCTCCTTTTTCTCCCCAATTGTATCTGGCCAATTTACCCCACTCTTCCGAGCCATCCCAGTTGCTGCTCCATCCCCTCTGCCGATTCGGGGCTGCAGACTACCACATGCCTCCTCTGATACATGTGGAGTCACCAGCCGCTTCTTTTCACCTGACAGTAAGGAGTTTCGCCAGGGGGACGTAGTGCGTGGGAGGATCAGAATCAGAATCAGAATACTTTATTCCTCCCCGAGGGAAAATTGGGTTCCACTACAGACACTCATGCTCTAATAACTAAAAACTAACAAGATACAAGATAAGGAAATAGGAACAGAAACAAATTGAAATAAAAGACAAATAAGAAATAGAAATAAGAACAAAATATATCAACAAGCATGGTGCACATAACACCCTATCTATACAGCACTACCGGTAGCAGCACACAACAAACAGCACAAACAAAACTCGACAGGGCCAGTCCAATGACCATTAACTCAGAGTGTCTGACAGTCTGAGTCTGGGGGAAGAGTTGTAAAGTTTGATGGCCACAGGCAGGAATGACCTCCTGTGGCGCTCTTTTTGGCAGAATGAGTCTATTACTAAAAGTACTCCTGTGCCCAACCAGCACGTCATGGAGTGGGTGGGATACATTGTCCATGATGGCACGTAATTTCAGCAGCGTCCTCCTCTCAGAAACCGCCGCCAGAGAATCCAGTTCCACCCCAACAATGTCAGTGGCCTTGCGGATCAGTTTATTGAGCCTGTTTGCATCTGATACCCTTAACCTGCTGCCCCAACACACAACAGCAAACAGGAGAGCACTGACCACCACAGACTCATACCACATCCTGAGCATTGTCTGGCAGATGTTGAAGGACCTCAGCCTCCTCAAAAAGTAGAGACAGCTCTGTCCCTTCTTGTAGAGGGCATCAGTGTTCTTAGCCCAGTCCAGTTTTTTGTCTATATACACCACCAAGTACTTGTAGTATTCCACAGTATCCACACTGACCCCCTGGATGGAGACAGGAGTCACTGGTGTCATGTCCCCCCCTCAGATCAACAACCAGCTCCTTTGTATTAGTCACATTGAGCTGCAGATTGTTCTGCTCACACCACGTGACAAGAATCCCACCGCAGCCCTTTACTCAGCCGCCTCGCCCTTACTGATGCATCCAACTATAGCAGAGTCATCAGAGAACTTCTGAAGATGGCAGGACTCTGTGTGGTAGTTGAAGTCAGTGGTGTTGAGGGTGAAAAGGAAGGGAGACAGGACTATCCCCTGCGGAGCCCCAGTGTTGCTGACCACTCTGTTTGACACACAGCGTTGCAAGCGCACATACTGTGGTCTACCAGTAAGGTAGTCAACAATCCAGGACACAAGGGAGGTATCTACTTGCATTGCTGTCAGCTTCTCACCCAGTAGAGCTGGCCGGATGGTGTTGAAGGCACTGGAAAGGTCAAAGAACATGACTCTCACAGTGCTTGCTGGCTTATCCAGGTGGGGCGTAGGCACGGTTAAGCAGGAAAATGATGGCATCCTAGGATCATGCTATTCCCCCCAGTTCCCTGTCTTCCCCGCACCGGTGCCCCGACTGATCAGAGGAGGTGATAGTGCAGCGACCAGGACATAAACCCACATCCGGCTTCCCACCCACAGACACGGCCAACTGTGTCTGTAGGGATGCTCGACCAAGCTGGAGGTAACATGGAGATTCAAACCGGCGATCCCTGTTTTGGCAGGCAATGGAATAGACCGCTACCACACCCGGATGCCCCACTTGTTTTGAGTTTTGATTCGGATTTAGGCCGTTGTCAGGCTTTGTTGGGCTGGGCACTTTCTAGTTTCACTCTCTGGACTTCAGTAGGTGGGTCAGCTGATGCAGGTCGTGCCCTCTATTGCTTCCTTTGTTGTGAAAATCAAACAGGCGTGGGTTCAGCTGTGGTACTTCCTGGTATTTAAACACACAGCTGCGCCGTAGCATCAGTGGAAGCATCAGCCCTTGTGTGTCAACCGTCATTGTGTTAAGACTGAATTGGATGTAGACCTGCGAGTCTACCTGTGCGAGTCCGCTGAGCAAGGACACTGACTGGTAATTCCCTTCTCAACTATTTTGTCTCGTTGCTTGCCTTACCCGCCATGTGTTACAAAGACATCCCTGTCATTCAAGGTTATCGAAAAATATCGCATCTGTCGCAGACACAATACAACCCTGAGAACATCTATTCACTCAAGAAAGCCTCCTCTACTCACTCCTCCTTTACTTTTGGCTCATGAAATTGCCAATCAGAATCAGCATCAGAATCAGAATACTTTATTCATCCCCAAGGGGATATTGGGTCCTATTACAGCCACTCACGCTCTAGTAAAGAAAAACGAACAAGATGCAAGATAACAAGAAAACAGAAATAGATAGAAATAGAAGATAAAATAAGAAATAGAAATAAGAATAAAATATGTAAACATATGTGCACCATGCTCCAGCATATAACATCCTATCTGTACTGTATTACTGCAGCATGAAAAAACAGCATAAACCAACACCCGACAGGATAAAATAAGTCGGAAGGCCATTCTAATGACTATTGACTCGAAGTGTCTGACACCCTGAGGGAGGAGTTGTAAAGTTTGATGGCCACAGGCAGGAATGACCTCCTGTGTCGCTCTGTAGCGCATTTCAGCAGAATGAGTCTATCACTCCTGTGCCCAACCAGCACGTCATGGAGTGGATTGAAGACATTGTCCATGATGGCAAATAACTTGAACAGCATCCTCCTCACAGAAATCGCCGCCAGAGGGTCCAGCTCCACCCCGTCACCAGCCTTGCGGATCAGTTTATTGATCCTGTCTGCGACCCTCAACCTGCTGCCCCAACACACAACAGCAAACAGGAGAGCACTGGCCACCACAGACTCATACCACATCCTGAGCATTGTCTGGCAGATGTTGAAGGACCTCAGCCCCCTCAAAAAGTAGAGGCAGCTGTGTCCCTTCTTGTAGAGGGCATCAGTGTTCTTAGCCCAGTCCAGTTTATTGTCTGTATACACCCCCCAAGTACTTGTAGTATTCCACAGTGTCCACACTGACCCCCTGGAAGGAAACAGGGGTCACTGGTATCACGTCCCTCCTCAGATCGACAACCAGCTCCTTTGTCTGAGTCACGTTGAGCTGCAGATTGTTCTGCTCACACCATGTGACTTTCCCACCACAGCCCTGTACTCAGCCTCCTCGTCCTTACTGATGCATCTGACTACAGCAGAGTCATCAGAGAGCTTCTGAATATGGCAGGACTCTGTGTGGTAGGAAGGGAGACAGGACTGTCCCCTGTGGAGCCCCAGTGTTGCTGACCACTCTGTCTGACACACCGTGTTGCAAGGACACATACTGTGGTCTACCAGTAAGGTAGTCAAAAATCCAGGACACAAGGGGGGCATCTACCTGCGTTGCTGTCAGTGTCTCACCAGTACAGCCAGCCAAATGGTGTTGAAGGCACGAGAGAAGTCAAAGAACATGACCCTCACAGTGCTTGCTGGCCTAGCCAGGTGGGACGTAAGCATGGTTAAGCAGATGATGGCATCCTCAACTCCCAGTCGGGGCTGGTAGGCGAACTGGAAGGAGTCTCAGTGGGGCCAAAGCTGCTCCAGGATAAGTCTTTCCAGGGTCTTTCAACTCTGTAGGACACATCACACAACCCTTGTGGACAGTTCAACTCACTGATGTGCCAGTTCTTTGCAGATAGTTTTACATGATGAAGTGACAGAGGGACAGACAGAGAGAGAGAGAGAGACAGACAGACAGACAGACAGTCACCTAACTCATCTGGCAGACAAGATCACTCGCATTCACTTGAAAGCTTGAGATGTGGGACAGGCGACTTGATCAAGGAAATACTGATTTCTTTGAGAATCTTGAGTGAATTTGTTAAAGCCAGTGATTCTGGAGCCAAAATAGTGATTTCATGTCTTAAGGAGCACTCTCTTCCCTGAGAGGATTCTTTCAAAAATACTTCCCAAACTACAGTGCTTGGTATGACTGGGTGACAGATCCATTCAATGCAGCAGCACCTGCTGATTTCAGCTCTGCTGAAGAGGACCAGTTCATCGAGATGACATCTGACTCCACCCTGAGGCTGAGCTGTACAGCTCAGACACTGAGTGAATTCTGGCTTGGTGTGGAGAGGGGGTATCCACTCATAGGACAGAGGGCTGTGGGCATTCTGCTTCCCTTCGCCACATCCTATCTCTGTGAGATGGGCTTTTCTGCTGCTGCCTCGCTTAAAACAAAGAACAGATCTAAGCTCAACATGGAGCATGACTTGAGAGTGGCAGTATCAAGCCTGCAACCCTATTTTGAAAAGATTTGCAGTGCAAAACAGGCTCATTGCAGCACTAATGCAGTAATAAGACTTGCGCTCTCACAAATTGACTTGCTTATCGTTTTTCATCTGCATTTGCTCTTTTTTTGCACAGATTGAACATTAGTTCTAGCAAAGTTATTTCTAATTTTTTTTCGTTTTCCTCTGTTTTTGAAAAAACAGACTGATGGAGCAATCTAGTGACAAATGTCCCAAAGAAGTTTGATAAAGTTGAAGTGGAACTTGTTTGTTATTTGCACAACAGAAATGACTGAAAGAAAAATTAAACGAATGTTCATGATCTTGATTTTCTTTAAATAAAGTTAAACCTGGCCCATTTTGTCACCATTTTGCTGAGGCGGGGGGCATGAAAAAATTCTTCCTCCAAAGGGGGGCATGACATAAAAAGTTTGAGAACCAATGCTCTAAGCCATTCCTGATGATGACACACCACTGATTGTCATGGGAGAAATGAATATCCATACTGACAAAACCCAAGTGACTCACTTCCTCTCATCTGTCCTCTTTTGACCTAAAAAGGTCCCCACCCCTCCTACACATCCGTCCATCCATCCATTATCCAAACCACTTATCCTGCTCGTAGGGTCGTGGGGATTAAGCAGGCAATACTCTTGATCTGATTTTGACTTGGAACTGCTCCACAGCAAATCTGACTGTCACCCCCTACATCTGTCAGACCACTTCTTTATTCAATTTACAGCCTCCTTACTGGAACATCCTCACATTCTTCGAAAAATAGTCTCCTTCCACCAAAACATCCAGTCCTTTATACCAGCCCAGCTTTCCAATGAGGTCTTGGCTTCCATGCCTCCTCATAATGAATTCTCTTCACTCCCTGTCATTGAGGCTACAGAAACTCTGTTCCTCACTAGCCTTCTCTCTTAAGAATCTTTGCCCTCTAGCATCCAAACCTACTCGTAATGCCCCCCCCCCCAGTCCATGGCTCACTGAGGTCATCAGAGAACAAAGGATGGGACTCAGAGCTGCAGAGAGAAAATGGCGTAAAACCGGAGAGTCCACTGTCAGTGTCTCCTAGGATCATTCTCCTCCAGCTTAAAAACAGCTAAGACCACTTCCTATCAGAACAAGATCTGTGGTGCCACTGATGCTCAAAAAATGTTTCCTGCTTTAACTCACTGCTCAATCCACCCCCTCCTCCGACCTCTTCTCTGCTCACTCCTGGCATTTCACTTCGTACTTTACTGATAAGGTTTCTGCCACTAGTAACCAGTTCGCTGATCCTGACCAACTCTGTCTGCTGCTGCCAGCTAACAGTGCCTCACTCACGTCATTCTCCCCCATGACTGAAGAGGAAGTCTCCAAGCTTCTGCTGCACTCTATATCCACTACCTGTCTACTGGACTTTCTAAACTGAAAATGCACTGAAAACTCTCTGGAAGCTCAAACTACATGAAAACTCACTGAATACTCATTCTACCAGTGGTGGCAGGTGCTAACAGTTTTTTGTCTTTTTTTCTTTTTGGGGATGGGCACAATTTACCTTGGTGCAGCACACCTGACAGCTGCTTTAATGTTTACACAGTCACAGAGTTGTTAAGAAGGACAATGTAGCCTATAGATTTTATCAGGGTTTGTACCCCTGACAAAATCTATCTAGTCTGCTGCCCTCCCTGGATCGAAAGAGGGGGTGGAGCAGCGACTGGGACGGCTCGGAAGAGTGGGGTAATTGGCCGGATACAATTGGGGAGAAAAAGGGGAAAAATCCAAAAAAAAAGGGAAAAATGTACACTATCATTGTGTTGCAACATTTTGTTGCAACAAACATCTCATTGTGATTGCATTTTAATCCTTTTATTAAGAGCTCAATCAGCTCATTTAAGAAAGACCAATAGTCTGGTCCTGGATTGTAGAGCTCCTTTTCCCATTTGATATGCAAAATTATATAACTGACTCATATGATAGAGATTCAGTATTAGTTTTGTACCATACTACTTAAATGTTAATTCTCGGGGGGGGGGTGTAAATTATAAAAATTGTGATTCTAGAAGAGGGCGACACGGTGGTGCAGTGGTTAGCACGGTCACCTCACAGCAAGAAGGTCCTGGGTTCGAGCCTCGGGGTAGCCTAACCTTGGTTGGTCATCCCGGGTCGTCCTCTGTGTGGAGTTTGTATGTTCTCCACATGTCTGCGTGGGTTTCCTCCGGGTGCTCCGGTTTCCTCCCACAGTCCAAAGACATGTAGGTCAGGTGAATTGGCCGTACTAAATTGTCCCTAGGTGTGAATGTGTGTGTGTGTGTGTGTGTATGTGGGCGGGGGGGTGATGGCCTGGTGGCCTGTCCAGGGTGTCTCCCCGCCTGTTGCCCAATGACTGCTGGGATAGGCTCCTGCATCCCCCACAACCCTGAAAGCAGGATAAGCGGTTTGGATAATGGATGTATGGATGATTCTAGAAGATGAACACACACAGCCCTACATAAAAGTTGTGTGTTTACAGCTTGATATCATCAACAAAGTTTTGAGCCCCAGTTATCTAAAGTGAAACAGGGCTCAGAATATATATTATCTTGTTATAACTGCCATATGAAGTGTTGTTGTACATAAAACTCAGTATGTTCACTTATATCACAGTGTTCAGATGTAATCACAGTGTGGTTTATACCTCCACCACTAAACTAACTCCTGTCTTCATGTGTTTTGTCGTTGTGTTTTGCCCTTGCAGAGGAACCTAACAGAGTATTTTGTAGCAGTAGATGTCAATAACATGCTCCATCTGTATGCTAGTATGCTTTATGAACGAAGAATCCTCATCTGCTGTAGCAAACTAAGCACTGTAAGTAGAATCACTTCTTTCTTTTTTACATTCTTGTCATCCTTTCACCTCCCTGTCCCATCTGTTCAGTAATGACCTAGTCTGTCGCGTCACTGTTTCCCAGCAGGCCGCAGGACATTGTGGAAGTCAATCAGCTGTTGATTCATGAATGTTTTTTTTTCTAATGTTAAGGTATTTTGTTTAGTTACTTTGTCAGAATGAAGACAAATATAAATTCAACACGTTTTTGAATAAACCTGTAATATTGTTTCGAGTTGACGCAGTTACCTCCTGATCCTAAATCTGCAGTATTATTTTAACTTTATTCATTTTTATCATGGTTAGAAAAAAGGTTCTTCTTTCCCTCCAGCATCTCATTTATGTCCTTTCAAAAGTGAACAGGTTCCTAATGTCTACATTATTCTGAAGGCAACTCAGTGGTTTGTTCAGTCCCCACATGCTACACGTATAATGTGAATCATCTGAAGCTGAAATCTGCAACTTTCCTTCACAAATAAGTCATTATTCTATCCATCTGGACCATGTACTGCGCTTACAATTAATCCTACCTGGTATCTTTACAATGGTTGGAGACACTCTGCAGCAGAGTTTTGGTACTCAAGACTGATCTCAGTCTCGAGACCACATATCAATGGCCTTAGTCTTGTCATGCACTCAGATGCATTTTTACTTGGTCTTGACTCAGCCTCGAACACTGAGGACTCAACATTTCTTCTCAACAGGCGAAACCGTAGCATTTCTGATGCACACAGACCAACACTGGCCTTGCGTCAACTTCAAGCATCATTCCCTGTAGAGTTCCTAGATGGAAGTTAGCAGAGTAATGAAGAGGTTACTTCCTGCCCCTCTGCATGTCTGTCCAGCCTATCCAGTTATACAGCACTTCTCCAGCTGCAGCAGCCACTCCAAGCCCTTTACAATCAATCAGTGCCTCCCATTCTCCCACGTACAGACACGCTCATTCACCGTCGGCGGTCATGCCCTTTGGCGTGATGACCATCTTCCAAGCCATGCTCACTCGTCTCATGCACTCTCATTCAACCAAGAAAGTCAAGAACAAAACGAATGTTTGAAGGGCGGAGTGCTTTCAGGACAGGTTTAGGGACAATCCCATTAGCAGGACCCAACATTGGTTGCTAAACTGGAAAGACTAATTAAATTGAGACAGTAATTATCTACTGGCAGGAAATATGTTGTCTTTGCTTTTGAAATATTGGAGGATTGGGTGTCTGGGTAGCGTAGCGGTCTATTCCATTGCCTACCAACACGGGGATCTCCGGTTCGAATCCCTGTGTTACCTCCGGCTTGGTCGGGCGTCCCTACACACACAATTGGCCGTGTCTGTGGGTGGCAAGCCAGATGTGGGCATGTGTCCTGGTCGCTGCACTAGCACCTCCTCTGGTTGGTCGGGGTGCCTGTTCGGGGGGAGGGGAAACTGGGGGGAATAGCATGATCCCACGTGCTACGTCCCCCTGGTGAAACGCCTCACTGTCAGGTGAAAAGAAGCGGCTGGTGACTCCACATGTATCGGAGGAGGCATGTGATCATCTGCAGCCCTCCCTGGATCAGCAGAGGGGGTGGAGCAGCGACCAGGATGGCTCGAAAGAATGGGATAATTGGGCGAATACAATTGGGGAGAAAAAGGGAAAAAAAAATTCCCCCTGAAATGTCCAGTATTATCAGTGGTCAGTCACATTGCTGCGCTACCTCCCAGCTGGACTCCTTGGAATAACTTGTCTTTACTAACTGTAGGTAGTCAAGTCAGTTTTATATGTATAGCCCAATATCACAAATTAAGAATTTGCCTCAGGGGCCTTTACAGCAAAACAACATCCTGTCTATTAGACCCTCTCATTGGATAAGGAACAACTCCCTAAAAACCTTTAACAGGGAGAAAAACTAGGAAGAAACCTCAGGGAGAGCAACAGAGGAGGATCTCTCTCCCAAGATCCACAACATGACATGATGTTTACACAATTTACACAATACAACATTAAAAGAGGATAAACAGAATTATAAAGGACATAAAATATATGAAGAATATGATGCGCAGGATGCCAAGCAGTGTCCAGACGCTACCGGAACAGTCCAGGACCCAAGCCACGTGACCAGCATCACCATGTAAAAAAGAAAAAAATTATATGGATTTATAAGATATATGAAAAGAAAATGTGATGAGGGGAATGCCAAGTAGCGTCCAGGTGGCAACCACCATCACCATGGAGACCTGGGAGGAGAACCGACTGCATGTGCACACAAGGGAGACTCACGTGACACCATTCACACAGAAGAAGAGAGAGGAGAAGACATCATTCAGAGAGAGAGAGAAAAGACATTTGAGAGAAGAGAACAGTTTGCAATAGTCATTAGTCACAATCAATTAAGTCATCAATTAGTCATAATCTGTACTCTATAATCTCATCAGTAGAACAGTTGTTGGTAAATTCATTGAGACAGAAACTGACCCGCCATGCAGTACAGGTTGTGAAGCACTCAACTTAAAGGCAACTAATTGTAAGCTAAGACAAAAAGATGAGTTTTAAGTTTCGATTTAAAGGACTCAACAGACTCTGATTTTCTGATGGCAGCAGGCAGGTTATTCCACAAGAACGGAGCCCAATAGGAAAAGGCCCTGCCACCAGCTGACTTCATCTTGACTTTGGGTACACACAGAAGCCCTGTATTTAGAGAGTGAAGAGCTCAGTGCTATTCTATCCAAACTAAACACTGACTTTACAATCCTTTGGCTTCAGGTTTTCTATATTGTGTGGAATTCTGTTGTTTTAGCATCCCAAATGTCACTTTGGCACATCACACTTCTTTTCTACTACTCCCTTTGTGTTCTAATAGGAGCAGTAAGTTTGTCCCTCTTATTTCTCAGTGAGTTCACGGTCTCTATGATGATGGATCGATGGTGTGTGGTTTCTATACTGCGTTCTTCCCCTGGCTCTGTAGTCTATCTTGTGCCACTGTAGCTTAACTTGGATGTAACGTAGGTAGCAGTACTCACTGAATAAGTTCCCAGCCAGCGTAACTGAAAAGTCAACGATAATGAGAAATCATGCACACAGTGTATTGTTTTAATGTTGTTAGATAGATAGATGTACTTTCTTGTCCACAAGGGAAATTCATTTTACTCAAGTCAGTACATACAGACAAGACAGTAGGTAAAGTAAGCATACCCCATGAGGGTATGCTTGAATTCTATGTGTGTGTCAGTGCTAGTTCTTTGGCACACCTAAATCAAACAGATCAAGTATTAGTTTTATCAGCTTTAGCTCTGTCTGCTATGCTTACACCACAGAGTACCAGACCAGCCTCCTGGCACGTTTTAAACCTTTAGATGTCAACAAGCTCACTAAAATGGTCAAGGGTTTCATTACTCTTTAATTTCAAATGCTCAGCTTTGTCAGAATGGATAAGATTTCGTTTTTATTATATCAATTGTTTCACTTTTGTTGCATATGTACACTACCGTTCAAAAGTTTGGGATCACCCAAACAATTTTGTGTTTTCCATGAAAAGTCACACTTATTCACCACCATATGTTGTGAAATGAATAGAAAATAGAGTCAAGACATTGACAAGGTTAGAAATAATGATTTGTATTTGAAATAAGATTTTTTTTACATCAAACTTTGCTTTCGTCAAAGAATCCTCCATTTGCAGCAATTACAGCATTGCAGACCTTTGGCACTCTAGCTGTTAATTTGTTGAGGTAATCTGGAGAAATTGCACCCCACGCTTCCAGAAGCAGCTCCCACAAGTTGGATTGGTTGGATGGGCACTTCTTTGAGCAGATTGAGTTTCTGGAGCATCACATTTGTGGGGTCAATTAAACGCTCAAAATGGCCAGAAAAAGAGAACTTTCATCTGAAACTCGACAGTCTATTCTTGTTCTTAGAAATGAAGGCTATTCCATGCGAGAAATTGCTAAGAAATTGAAGATTTCCTACACCGGTGTGTACTACTCCCTTCAGAGGACAGCACAAACAGGCTCTAACCAGAGTAGAAAAAGAAGTGGGAGGCCGCGTTGCACAACTGAGCAAGAAGATAAGTACATTAGAGTCTCTAGTTTGAGAAACAGACGCCTCACAGGTCCCCAACTGGCATCTTCATTAAATAGTACCTGTTAGAGCCTGTTTGTGCTGTCCTCTGAAGGGAGTAGTACACACTGGTGTAGGAAATCTTCAATTTCTTAGCAATTTCTCGCATGGAATAGCCTTCATTTCTAAGAACAAGAATAGACTGTCGAGTTTCAGATGAAAGTTCTCTTTTTCTGGCCATTTTGAGCGTTTAATTGACCCCACAAATGTGATGCTCCAGAAACTCAATCTGCTCAAAGAAGTGCCCATCCAACCAATCCAACTTGTGGGAGCTGCTTCTGGAAGCGTGGGGTGCAATTTCTCCAGATTACCTCAACAAATTAACAGCTAGAATGCCAAAGGTCTGCAATGCTGTAATTGCTGCAAATGGAGGATTCTTTGACGAAAGCAAAGTTTGATGTAAAAAAAATCTTATTTCAAATACAAATCATTATTTCTAACCTTGTCAATGTCTTGACTCTATTTTCTATTCATTTCACAACATATGGTGGTGAATAAGTGTGACTTTTCATGGAAAACACGAAATTGTTTGGGTGATCCCAAACTTTTGAACGGTAGTGTATCTGTTTTCTTTATAATAAGATAAAAATTGATATGCCCTGATGTCTTGGTGTGCTGTGTATCTCTCTATCTCTAATGTACGTAATGTAATGTATGTAATGTAATATCTACTCTGTCCTGTAACAGTTAACGGCGTGTGTCCATGGGTCAGCAGCCATGCTATATCCTATGTACTGGCAACATGTTTACATTCCCGTCCTGCCTCAGCATCTCATAGACTACTGCTGGTGAGTACGCTGCCTACAGTGTGTTGAATGTAGTTTTGTAACAAAACACAACACATATGCAAACTGTTCAAAATACCATTTTAGTTTGTTTTTTTATTGAAAAGAACCGGTCAGTGTTGTTCACTTAACAACTGAAGCAGCAAAATTATTGTCAAAATAGTGAAAAAACTAAAAGACCAGGCTTAAAATATTAATAGAACATTTACCAACAAACTCAATACAGACAGGTGACAAATAAAAGGAAAAATCTGAATGCTTGACCCAGTGCAGTGAGTTGTCCGGGGCTCTGTTATGCTGTGGGGGACATTTTCCTGGCATGGTTTAGGTCCACTTGTCCCCTTAGAGTCCCCTTGCAGATCAATGCAAAGTTATTCTGAGTGATCACCTTTATCCTATGATGAGAACATCTTATCCTGATGGGAGTAGTCTCTTCCAGGATGACAATGTCCCCTGTGGACAGGGGCATTGTCATCAAGGGTTCACTCCATCGAGGGGCTCACTCAATGGTTTGATGATTATGAAGATGATGTAGCTCACATGCTATGGCCTTCACAGTCACCAGATCTCAACCCAGTTGAACACCTATGGGAGGTTTTGGACCAGTGTGTTAGACAGCACTCTCCACCACCATCATCCAAACACCAAATGAGGGACTATCTTCTGGAAGTATGGTGTCCATCCCTCCAGTAGAGTTGAGAAACTTGTAGAATCTATGACAAGGAGCACTGAAGATGTTCTGGAGGCTCGTGGTGGCCCAACACCTTATACTAGGACACTTTATGTTGGGTTTTCCTTTATAGTCCATGGGCCAGACCGGATATTGGTACCATCTGGGTGGGCAAATTCTAGTTGTGATTTTTTTTATATCTATACATCCCTAGTTTATGTTTTGATATGATAGACCTCTCAGACTGGTAGCTTTTTAGTGGTTATCACCTCATGAAGTAAACCACCCCAGAAAGTAAACTGCAGTTTTGCCGCTGGTGCATATCCTGGTTTAGGCTCATGGTCAAGACACGTTTCAATGTTTTATAATATTGTGTTAGGTATCATTTTAAAGGGTGCTTTCTAAGCTTTCATTCAAGCCCAGTGTTGAAGCTCTCTGACAAAAATATAGGTCACTGGAGCTCTTCAAACCATCAAAAACACAAATTTTTCTACAATTTTCGCCTAAACTATACACTTTATTTAAGCCCTGTGGTATCAGGGAACATCAGAGACACAAAAGACAAAAACTGGAATACTCACAGCACTCCAAGGATTTAGGAAATGTATACTATACCCATACTATTTCATTGTTAGATGTGATTTCAGGCCTAAAATAAGAGGGATGACTTTGGCCGAAATTTCTCAAGTTGTCTTTATAGGTTTGTTAGGTAAATGTAAAATTGAGTTTCCATAGCTCTTTAAGTATGCCTTGCCAAGTAAGTGTAAATGTATGAACATTTTTGTCCACACCTATAGCAGGTAAATAAGGTAGGTAAGTGTATAGCCATGTTGTTTCCAAAGGTAGGCTATAAAAGGTAAGTAAGGTAGGTAAGTGTATAACCATGTTGTTTCCACAGGTAGGCTATAAAAGGTAAGTAAGGTAGTAAGTTTACAACCATGTTGTTTCCACAGGTAGGCTATAAAAGTAGTTAAGGTAGTAAGTTTACAACCATGTTGTTTCCACAGGTAGGCTATTAAAGGTAAGTAAGGTAGTAAGTTGACAACCATGTTGTTTCCACAGGTAGGCTATAAAAGGTAAGTAAGGTAGTAAGTAAGTAAGTCCACATCAGCGAGGAACTTTCCTGGACATTAAATACCCAGGCCCTTGTGAAAAAGGCCCAACAACGCCTGCATTTCCTGAGGAGGCTGAGGAGCGCCCATCTATCCCCCAAAATTCTCACCACCTTCTACCATTGCACCATAGAGAGCATCCTGACCAGCTGCATCTCAGTGTGGTATGGCAACTGCACCTCAGTAGACCAGAAAGCTCTGCAGCGGGTCATCAAGGCAGCCCAGCATAACACCGGTACCCAGCTCCCAGCCATAAAAGACATTTATCACAAACGCTGCCTTCGAAGGGGTCTGAGCATCAGCAGAGATACCACCCACCCCAACCATGGACTGTTCTCCCCCCTGCGCTCTGGGAGGCGTTACAGGAGCCTCAGAGCCCGGACTACCAGGCTCAGAAACAGCTTCTTTCCACAAGCTGTTGCCCACCTGAACCTGGCCACCCACTGAATGTCTGTAGATATTTTTAAATATTTTGTACTCATGCTCTTTTTTAACTTATTTTTAGCTTTTGGTCTTCATGTGTGTATAGCTTATACTGTGTTTGCTGTGTTTGTCTGTGTCTGTCTTGCACTGTTTGGTGAAACCACAGCCCTAATTTCATTTTTAACATGTGCCTGCACATTGTTTTTAATGACAATACATTGAATTGAATTGAATTGATTTGAAGTTTACAATCGAGTTGTTTCCACAGGTAGGCTATAAAAGGTAAGAAAGGTAGGTAAGTGTATAACCATGTTGTTTCCACAGGTAGGATATAAAAGGTAAGTAAGGTAGGTAGTACGTGTATAACTATATTGTTTTCACAGGTAGGCTATAAAAGGGTAAGTAAGGTAGGTAAGTACAATATATGACTATTTTTGTTTCCACAGGTATGTGAGGGAAGTATGCCAGGTAAGGTTTGTCAAAAGTAGTTTAATTTGTTAAGATGTACGTATATGAACAACTGTTTTCAAAATGTGTCCAGTCTTTCAGAACAATATTAAGACAATGTAATCTACCCTTCCTGAGACACCATGCCATCTATGACTACAGTTTGACATCATCAACATCACTGTCATCCACATCTGAGTCCATCAGCTGTGCAACAGGCTGTTCCTCACTGCGTTGGTTGGAACAAGTTTGTAATTTACACAGGTTTGTGCACTTCAGGCCGTTGTTGAGGCATGTGCACTCTGGTGGTTGGCACGACCTCACACACTTGCAGGACATCAGCTGCAAGACAGCATCTGGTGCTGGAGAACCACGCATCCACTGGATCTTAAGCTGCCCCTCATCGTCTGTGGTCCATCCATGGTCCTTGGGGCTTGGTACAGATGGCTGGGCTTGAAGAGACCGTTTCCAGATTGTTGCCTGATAGTTGGCACAAAGAGAATGCATTAATAGGCAATTCTTGCATGGTGGAAGCTGAATAGACTCTACCTCCCCACGTTCAGTGCAGAAAAGTTGGTACCGAAGCACGTTGACATCTGTAGTGTGTGTGGAGGGTACATACATGCGACACGTGATTTCCTGCGGCTCCTTGAAGAGCTAATCAGACACATCCCAAGCACGGCCAAGTTCAAGGAAGGCTTCTTGGTATGTCCTGTCTGACTTCATCTGTTTGAGGGTGCTCACTTTCCCATGTCCTGCAAATGTGCTAACAGTGTCGCAGCCAGTGAATGCATGCATACCAATCAAGGCACCAGCAACACTATCGCCAAGTGATTGGCAGAGTTTGGTGATGTCCAGGAACCTTGTCCGGCTCTGTGTGCCACATTTTTGGTATACTTGGTATGGGTTGTCTTTACTCAAACCTACAGTCAGCACCAGAACATCTGTGTCATCAGCTGTAATGATCACAGCCTTGTAGCCAGACTCTGCTGCGTGACGAGCATGCAATAGCATGCAGGTGTCAGCCTCCTCCTGAGAGGATTTGAGCTGTGTTACTTCCCTCCACTTGCTTGATATGCTTACTCTCCTATCTTTCGGGCCTCAAGCAGGTCATTGGCCACATCTGGCGGGGCAACAGTGGCATTTGACAAGCTGACAAACTTATATTGGTCTGGACTCAGCAGATTCACCCAGCAGTTTTCCAGGATATCAACAATGGACTGTACATCAGCCTCATCTCTTTTGATCCAGGGCCGTTGTAAGTCCGGGTGATTGAGATGAGAATCGCCTCGACCCACCATCTCCCTCAGTTGCTTCAGGTAGGCACTGCGGTACTCTGATGTTAAGTAGTACTTGGAGACAGCTCCAGGCTTGAGGCCTTTTGTTCCTCCAGGTGTTTGCGTGTCCTTGTTTACTGTCTCCTCGATGGTCTGATCAACAGGAATTCACCCAAAAGGATTTTGGCTGCCAATTTGGAGAAGCCTCCCTGCAGAAAGTGGGCATGCACTTCAGGGTGTTCCACAGGCAGTTGTGTCATCTTGGCATAGTAGTAAGACAGGTAGCGAGCGTAGTTGAGGTTGTCATAAGCAAAACACCAAGGGATCATCTCTCGGATGCATGCAAGATGCAACATCCAGTTGCCTTCTCTGGAAGCTCGAATCAGGCCCAACATAATCTCTGTCATATCAAGGTTTGACATCCAAAAGGCTGAAGGACCATGCTGGGTCCGTAGGGAGTCTAGGTAGACCTGGAACAGTTCCATGGTGCGGTTGATTGAAACATTCTCAAGAAGTTGTTTGGGTGTTGCCTGACGGATGTCACAATGGAAGTTGTTGATGCTTCTCAGGGCTTCTTCAAGGTGGCAAACCTCAGATGAATGTTGGTCTTTAAGCCACAGAAGAAAGCCTTTCCAGGCAAGCCGCATCAGTGCTTTGTAAACAAGCTTGTGTAGCCTGACAGCTTTGTTGTACTTTCTGCTTTCCATCACACCAGCTACTGGCCCCTCAGCAATGACACCAGATTCCACACAGAGGTCCCTCAGCCCTGTATCTTTAAAACGTTTCCCCAGAATGGGAAGAAGATTGCAAATGGTGTGGAACACACCCATCCTGGTAACAATGTTGTTGAACTTGTCATTTTTCCACACAATTTCTGTTGCTTTGGCGTAGAGAGCTTGGTCAAACACACAGACGATTGTCTTTAACTGCAGGGACTCCATGATGCCTATTGTCTGGTTAAATATTTCGTACACCATAGACAACTCTGTAGCAGGAGCATTTATTGTTGGCAGGTAGCTCACAGTGTCCTTTATCACTGTGACACCATTGCGGACCTGGATGTTGAATCCAGTCCAGCTGCTCACTGTCTGAGCTTCTGAGGCAGACATTCGAGCAAGCACCCAGACAAGTTTTTTTCCTTTGCAGTCTGGGTCTGTGTGGTAGTGCCAGCATCTAGACTTGGGGTGATTGGTGGCCCCATTCTTTGTCCAGAATTATAGATGGGCAGCATCACTGCTTTGGAGCTGATACTTCTCTCCTTTGACGTGAGCTAATCTACTTTGCTGACTCATGGTAACATATCATTAACCTGTAAATAGATCTAGCTAGCTAGGGATAATGTTTTTGTATAGAGAAAAGTTAATTGACTTGAGACAGTGCTCTGGTTACTTTTTTAACATATTATTCCAAATGTTGAGTGAAATTACTTACAAGGGCAAGGCATCTGTCACAGCCGATGGTCCCATCAGTCATCATCAGTCACTACTAGACTCACATGCGATGCAGAGAGATGGAATTTGACAAAACCTTAAAAGTGTTTGTGTTTTATTACAAAGTGGAGACAGCTACTATATTATTATTATTAATAGTACTACTATTAATACTGTGTAATTACTGTCAATTACATATTTTATTTAGAAATTATATTGGTGAAAACAAAAACTACAACAAAATCTCCTACAGGTATGGTAAAATAAAATGTCCAATAATTATGAAAAGCTGCTTCAATGGAAAGTTTATAATATTGAAGGTCTATAAACGTCTATAAAATAGACTTTAAAAAAGAACTTATATTGACCCCTTAAAAAAAAGTATAGGTAGCCTAAGGCTTCACCCACTCAGTTGGTCGGGTCTGGCCTGCATGGAATAAGGACTCAGAGAGATTTTGGCCAAAGTCATCCCTCTTATTTTAGGCCTGAAATCACATCTAACAATGAAATAGTATGGGTATGGTATACATTTCCTGAATCCTTGGAGTGCTGTGAGTATTCCAGTCTTGTCTTTTGTGTCTCTGATGTTCCCTGATACCACAGGGCTTAAATAAAGTGTATAATTGGGCGAAAATTGTAGAAAAATGTGTGGTTTAGATAGTTTGAAGAGCTCTAGTGACCTATATGTTTATCAGAGGGCTTCACCAGTGGGCTTGAATGAAAGCTTAGAAAGCACCCTTTAAAATGATACAAAACACAATATTATAAAACATTGAAACGTTCTTGACCATGAGCCTAAACCAGGATATGCACCAGCGGCAAAACTGCAGTTTATTTTCTGGGGTGGTTTACTTCATGAGGTGATAACCACTAAAAAGCTACCAGTCTGAGAGGTATATCATATCAAAACATAAACTAGGGATGTATAGATATAAAAAAATCACAACTAGAATTTGCCCACCCAGATGGTACCAGTATGTCATATTTTGGGTCTTTGCCCATTGACTATTAAGTTGTCAGCCATCTCTACATACGCTGTAGAAAACATGTGGAAGGCTGAAAGCAAACATGAAACACCTGAAAAGTTTCATTATTACAGTAAAAAGAAGAATGCAAGGAACATACAGTAGATACCTTTAAAATGGTAAGATGTTGGAGATGAAGGAACCTCTGAGAACCGGTGGGAATGACTGAAAAGTACACAGAGATGCAATCTGATTTGAATAGACCTTTAAAAATCCAGCGAAACTGCATTTAGAGCACCTCACACATCCGTGATGTGACCTGTTTGAACGAACTGGACTTGTCAGGTGGGGTTTTATGAGCGGGACAGAGTTTGAACTGACTAACAGCCAACAGTGGTTGGGCCTTATTAGAAGAATGCAGGTATCAGTGTGCTATCGTCTCTTCTCCATCTTGTTCCCAGTAATTGTACGTTTTGGTAGTTTCCACCTGCAGTACAGGATGAAGCCACTAATATGTTGTCGTATTTGTGAGGAAGTGAAACATGTTATTCTTAAACACAGGAATAAGATATTTTTTATGAATTCTGGGAACATGGTGTTTAATAGGTAAAATTAAGTGTAGATAAAAAAGCTACGTAATTGATGTGCCATCCTTGTTGCAGATAGAGAAAGGGTTGAAAATTGGTGAATTGTCCCTTTAAGAAATATTGCATGTCGTTTTGAACAATTACATCTGGGAGTTACAAGTCAGTGTAGGGACCGGCACTGCCCATGGACTACAATACCCACAACTCCCTGCTCAACCTCACAGGTGTTCTCTACCCGCCGTCTCACCTTACACCGTATTAATATTGGTTGCACTTATAGTGTGTTCGGTCACACAATCTTTTCCCCTTTTACTCCCCAGTGGTATGTGGGGCATAACTGCATGCACCGCAGGGATGTATTTAAAACGCATTACCTTTCAAAGAAACAGTTACACCACAGTGTTGTACCGTGTCAAACCCAGCTGAGGTATTGCTTTCAAGTCTCAAGTCCCAGATTAATACCCGGTCCCACCTCTGGTTTCTTGTAATCATGTTTGTGTGTCTTTCAGCGCCCCAATGCCCTACCTCATCGGAATACATTCCAGCCTGATGGAGGTAGGTTTTATAACGCACCCGGGTAACGTGTCATTATGCTACTGCTGCCTAGTTTCTGATCCAGAACTCTGTTGTGCTCTCAGAGTCTGTGTCCTTGCAGAGCCCACGCAGTGTCCATGCGTCACGCAGGCTGTGTGTTGTAGAAGTACACACACCAGGTCAAGTGGTGGAACACAGTAATGCATGTATATATGAAAACCCAGGTAGAGACAAAGTTCTGGATGCGGTTTTGAAATGTGTTGAGTCTAAAGGAAGGACTGCTTGATGAAGTGGCAAACAATCACCAAGAGTCATCAGCAAAACGTATGAACAGCCCCCTCCCCCACATAAAACCCCCCACAAAAAGGTATGAACAGCTGCCTCCCCCACATAAAACCCCCACAAAAACGTATGAACAGCCCCCTCCCCCACATAAACCCCCCACAAAATCATATGAACAGCCCCCTCCCCCACATAAAACTCCAACAAAATCATATGAACAGCCCCCTCCCCCACATAAACCCCCCCACAAAAATGTATGAACAACCCCCTCCCCCACATGAACACCCCACAAAATCATATGAACAGCCCCCTCCCCCACATAAAACCCCCACAAAAATGTATGAACAGCCCCCTCCCCCACATAAACACCCCACAAAAGTGTATGAACAGCCCCCTCCCAAACATAAACACCCCACAAAAAGCACTGCAAGATGCCCATCTTCTGTTTTAACATATTTGGACACACTTTATAAGGAGTAGCTGTAAATAATTAAAAATATTGACTGTCTTATAATTTTTAAATTATGAGACAGTCAATGTTGTTCTGTTTTAGAGCAAACAGAACAACTTCATTTGCACTCATAGAATTTGTAGATGAAATAACAATGGCAATAGAAAACAAAAAATATGCAATAGGGGTATTTCTGGATCTAAAAAAAGCATTTGACCATGAATTATTACTGAAAAAACTACGATCATATGGAATTAGGGGAACCGCACTCTCCTGGTTAACCAGCTATCTAAAAGACAGATATCAATATGTTGAATTACAAAACTTCAAGTCTCACCTACTGAAAGTCACATGTGGGGTCCCCCAGGGCTCAGTGTTGGGACCATTACTGTTTATTCTGTATATAAGCAATATTTGTGAAGTGTCTGAATCTCTGAAAGCCATTTTATTTGCTGATGACACAAATTTATTTTGCTGTGGGGATCATCTGGATCAACTCCTGGATATAGTGGAAAAGGAACTGATGAAGTTAAAGATGTGGTTTGATGCTAACAAACTAACACAGAATTTAAGTAAAACAAAATGTATAATCTTTGGTAACCGTAAAATTAACTCAATCAAGAAACTCTTGATTAACAATGTACAAATAGAAAGAGTTACTGAAATTAAATTTCTTGGTAATAGTGGACAATAAATTATGTTGGAAACTACATATGAATTATACCAAGGCCAAAGTATCCAAATCAATTGCAAATACTATTCAAAGTCAAAGATCTTCTAAATCAAGCTTCACTTTACACCTTGTACTGTTCCCTCATACTTCAATACATCATCTACTGTGTGGAAGTGTGGGGGAACACATATAAAACCAACACCGATTCAATCTTTATTATTAAAAAAAAAGCCATAAGGATAGTAACCAGAGCCAGCTGCAGAAAACCAACAAACCAACTCTTTATCAAACTAAAAACACTAAAATTCAAAGATCTGGTGGACTTTAAAACCGCTCAAATCATGTACAAAGTGTTAAATCATAAAGTACCCAGCAGTATCCAGGGGATGTTCCAGTTGAGGGAAAGCAATTATGACCTGAGAGGAATATGTACGTTTAAACAAAACCCCTATAAGGACAAATGCAAAATATCATTGTGTCACAACCAAAGGTGTCAAGATATGGAATAATTGCAGTGATGAAATGAAAACATGTGAATCAATAATCATATTTAAAAGACTCTTTAAAAATAAGATTCTGAACAGATAGGGGATGGAGCTGTGACATTTTGTGTGAGTTGTTCTTGAGGTGTTTTGATGTTGCTCTGCACTTGCTTTGTTCTTGTTGTGTTGAATGAATGATCTTTGTATGGTTTATTAGATAGACTTCATGGTCACTGTTGGTAGATGATTGAGTTTTTATTTAAATCACACAGTTCACTCTTGAAATACTAAAACAGAAAAAGGGGGTAGGACTAGAAAAGTTTTTTTTAACCTCTGCATACTCCTTTTCCAACTGCCAAGATTTAAAACAAATGTTTGATGATGATATTGCGTGCTTGTTTTGATTTTTTTCTCTTTTGTTTTCTTTTATTATATATTTAAAAAAAATTTAAACGTTCAAAATAAACAAAATAAATAAACAAACAAATAATTGCTAATAATAGAATTGCAATACAAACATAAAAAAGTGAAAATCAAATGGGAATTTAGATGTCACGTCTGAGAAGGTCGAGTTAAGTTTAGGCACAAAATCCCAAAATGGTCAAGTTTAGGGGAAATATTTTGGTGTAGACAGTTTAGTATGATAACTTTATCATGATAACTTTATTATGATAACTTTAGTATAATAACTGCTTTTATTTAAAAAAAAAGAAGCCATGTTGGTATTAGTGGTTATAAATATTTTTAAGCAGCAGCTGATGTTAAAGGCCCCCTTTAGCCAGATCCTGCACTCCTACAACACAGCAGAAGTCTAATTCAGTCTACGAATCCTTTATTTTAGTGTAGTTTTAGTCCAACAGTGCATATTCACCAAGCAGCACAGCTCCTTATCTTGTAGAAGTGGTGACACAGCTGGTCGGGGGTGTGTACTGGTGGAAGGTGGTGTCGGTGGAGTGACTGGAGTTAGGAGATTGTATGGAGCACCTGCTCGTTGGTGCATGTGTTATCCGTGTGCTGGCTTTTTTACACTGATAATGAAAGACTTGTGGTACATGTGGTAGTTAGAAAGCAACCCTAAACGCTTGGTCAGTGAACCTACTGAGGACTGAACTGCTGAACACCCTGTGGATTTCATGCATTTCAGATGTGTTCCTTCAGGTGTAGGAATATTGGGGTATGATAATTATTAAGAAAATGGTTTTTAAAGATGCAGAATCATCCTTGTAATAATAAACATGAACTCCAACATAATAGTCACCAAGACTGACAAAGTACGGCTTAGGCTGATGAAAACATAGCTGAGTCATACAAAGTAGAGTCTGACCAGCTGAACCAGACTGGCTGAGTCGGACCAGCTGAGCCTGATCAGCTGAGTCGGACCAGCTTGGCCTGACCAGCTGAGCCTGACTGGGTGAGTCTGACCAGCCCGGCTGAGCCTGACCGGCTGAGTCTGACCAGCTGAGCCTGACCGGCTGAGTTGGACCAGCTGAGCCTGACCAGCTGAGCCTGACCGGCTGAGTCTTACCAGCTGAGACTGACTGGCTGAGTTTGACCAGCTGAGCCTGACCGGCTGAGTCTGACCGGCTGAGTCTGACTGGCTAAGTCTGACCAGCTGAGCCTGACCAGCTGGTCCAGCAGAGTCTGACCAGCTGAGACTGACCGGCTGAGACTGACCGGCTGAGTCTGACCAGCTTAGACTGACCAGCTGAGGCTGACCAGCTTAGACTGATAAGCTGAGTCTGACCAGCTGAGTCTGATCAGCTGAGCCTGACCAGCTGGTCCAGCAGAATCTGACCAGCTGAGTCTGACCAGCTGAGTCTGACATGTCCTGCACCTGCCACCACACATTTATACGCTCTTCAGAAAGTGATAATGCTGTTCAGAGATAATGGGTGGTAGTCCTTACAGTAATCAATAACCCATCACTTGCCCCTTGCTTGTGTGAAAACAAAAACTACTTTCAACAATTCTCCACTGCAGCTGGGCAGCATATGCATTGGTGGTTTTTGATAAAAATTACATTTACACGTGTGTTTGACTTGACCCAGATAAATAATTGAAAACCTATATCTCAGAAATGTGTAGTTTTTGGCTGCCGAAGAGTGAAAAAAGTTTACACTCCTTCCCAGAGGATGCTTACATTGGTGTATGGTCTGTGTAGATGCAAGATGAACATAAGCAAACACACACTGACATAGACACTGCCACGCACAACATATACAGTAGATGCATTAACAGAAAATTACAGAGGCGGGGCTTCACTGAGCCAGCTGGTGGGTGTAGCACACTTTAACTAGTGTGTTGTAAGAGCTCATAAGTGCCCTATTTCTCATTTATTAAAAACTTCATAAAGTCTTACATGTATTTTACTGTTATGCAGCTAATATGTTATGTATGTATTTAATGTATGTAATATGGGCTCTTTCAGTTGGTTTACAACATGTGACTCATCCCTACCTGACACACACAGTACATGACGTGGTGTGTGTGTGTGTGTGTGTGTGTGTGTGTGTGTGTGTGTGTGTGTGTGTGTGTGTGTGTGTGTGTGTTGTCTGTCTCCACTACAGAAAGTGAGAGGGATGGCTCTGGACGATGTGGTAGTCCTGAATGTGGACTCAAACACCCTGGAAACCCCCTTTGATGACTTACAAAGCCTGCCCAACGAAGTGGTGAGTAACACACACACACACACACACACACACACACACACGGTTATTTATCTGCCACTGTGGCTTTTAATCACAACCATTCTCACCTCACTTGGGAGGAAGTGACATCACAGTTTGCCGAACATGTTGCAGAGGAACCACACTATAGATATAGGTATAGGTATAGACACTATAGATGTATAGGTGTGTATATATATAGATATAGATATAGAGAGATATAGAGATAGAGATAGGTATAGATATAGATATAGAGAGATATAGAGATAGAGATAGGTATAGGTATAGATATATACACTATAGATATAAGTATCGATATAGGTATAGATATAGATATAGCTATAGATATAGCAATAGCTATAGAGATAGGTATTAGGGGTTGCACGACTTCTGATTTTTTCAAGTCGACGTTTCTATCAATAAAGTAGATGTAACGTCGACGCATTGTTGATGACGTCATCACATACACACGCACACAAAAAAAAACAGACAGAATGGGCTTTCCAAAAATGAGCAACTTGTATTGACAAGATCTCTAGTGTGTGTGTGTCAATGTGAATCGCTTAATTTTTCCGGCCACCGCATTTGCGGTGATTGCGGAAAAAAATAATACTGTGTGATCATGTGGTCAACAACTCATGGCCGGCACATAGGAGTGACAAATTGGCTCGTCGCTCCGAGGGTGGGGGGGTCGGCGATTTCATAGGTGTTCAATTGGCTACCAAATTGGGGGGGGGGGGGGATTGTAGACAATTCTAAGAAAGTATTAACAAAGAAGAATGTATGACCAGGGGGAAAAAACAGTTAAAAAAAAGTTTAAAAAAAAAGAAAAAAAAGTGGTCACCGACTCGTCGACGTTTCCCGGTAGGCGTCGACTTGTGGTAGTGACGTCGACGCGTCGATAAGTCGACTTTTCTGTGCAAGCCCTAATACGTATATATACACTCACTGGCCACTTTATTAGGTACACCTTGCTAGTACCGGGTTGGATCCCCTTTTGCCTTCAGAACTGCCTTAATCCTTCGTGGCATAGATTCAACAAGGTACTGGAAACATTCCTCAGAGAGTTTGGTCCATATTGACATGATAGCATCACGCAGTTGCTGCAGATTTGTCGGCTGCACATCCATGATGCGAATCTCCCGGTCCACCACATCCCAAAGGTGCTCTATTGGATTGAGATCTGGTGACTGTGGAGGCCATTTGAGTACAGTGAACTCATTGTCATGTTCAAGAAACCAGTCTGAGATGATTCGAGCTTTATGACATGGCGCGTTATCCTGCTGGAAGTAGCCATCAGAAGATGGGAACACTGTGGTCATAAAGGGATGGACATGGTCAGCAACAATACTCAGGTAGGCTGTGGCGTTGACACGATGCTCAATTGGTACTAAGGGGCCCAAAGTGTGCCAAGAAAATATCCCCCTAACCATTACACCACCACCACCAGCCTGAACCGTTGATACAAGGCAGGATGGATCCATGCTTTCATGTTGTTGACGCCAAATTCTGACCCTACCATCCAAATGTCGCAGCAGAAATCAAGAGTCATCAGACCAGGCAACGTTTTTCCAATCTTCTATTGTCCAATTTAGGTGAGCCTGTGCAAATTGAAGCCTCAGTTTCCTGTTCTTAGCTGACAGGAGTGGCACCCGGTGTGGTCTTCTGCTGCTGTAGCCCATCTGCCTCAAGGTTCGACGTGGTGTGCGTTCAGAGATGCTCTTCTGCATACCTCGGTTGTAATGAGTGGTTATTTGAGTTACTGTTGCCTTTCTATCAGCTCGAACCAGTCTGGCCATTCTCCTCTGACCTCTGGCATCAACAAGGCATTTTCGCCCACAGAACTGCCGCTCACTGGATATTTTCTCTTTTTCAGACCATTCTCTGTAAACCCTAGAGATGGTTGTGCGTGAAAATCCCAGTAGATCAGCAGTTTCTGAAATACTCAGACCAGCCCATCTGGCACCAACAACCATGCCACGTTCAAAGTCACTTAAATCACCTTTCTTCCCCATTCTGATGCTCGGTTTGAACTGCAGCAGATCGTCTTGACCATGTCTACATGCCTAAATGCATTGAGTTGCTGCCATGTGATTGGCTGATTAGAAATTTGCATTAATGAGCAGTTGGACAGGTGTGCCTAATAAAGTGGCCGGTGAGTGTAGGTATAGCTATAGATATAGGTATAGATATAGATACAGATATAGGCACTTCACATATTTCTCATGAGAAATGTTGAAGGTTGATGGTACTTTTTAATTACTTTTTGTCACTTCATTTCTCCCAGGTGTCATCTTTGAAGAACCGCTTGAAGAAGGTGTCTACAACGACAGGGGATGGCGTAGCACGAGCCTTCTTAAAGAGTCAAGCTGCTCTGTTTGGAAGCTACAGAAATGCACTGCAATTTGAACCGGTCAGTCTGTCAGATGAAAAGGAGAAATAGAATAAAATGGAAGAAAATGTGCCCAAACCCCTTCTCATTACCCTTCTCAATGTGGAGAAGTGACCTAACTCCCTGGCATCCTCTCTGATCAGAGCTTTCAGGAAATTCTTAAAATCAAGTCTCAGCCAAACCTGTAACCAATAAGGAGATGCAAGAATTTGAGGGTTTCTTTTCCTCTGTACCAGCTTTTATCTGAAGCTGGAATTGAGTTCTGTAGGCCACCTGTGAGGAGAAAAATGTTTAAATTACATGTGACAGATTTCAGAGGCAAAATTTTCACTTTAAAACTTTCCAGACATGTTGTGACGTGAATTTGGAATTCTTCAGCCGGAACTGAGCATTTTGTTCCACAGTCAAAAGGATGACAAAAGGATTCAAAATCGACTTGGTGCTACTAATTTTATCAAGGAGAGAAAAGAAAATGATTTTGGGTGAATCCAATTTTGGAGGGAAGGAATAAACATGAGGAGTTCCACTGTCTGATCTAAAGCAAGTATAGTTGTAATGGCCTATTTTGGTTGACATATGTGTTTCAGAACCTATTAAGTATGATTGGTGTTGGACAGGTTAGGCCCACCTGGTTTTCTGTGTGCCCACCCACACTGATTTCTGCATATGCCACCACATCAAATGTTGCTTTTTTCTCTTTATTCCTGTCAGCTTTCTTTTTATTTTCTTTTGCCAGGCGCGAAATTCTTTGTTTTAACTCCTCCTTAGTCTGATTGTCTTTCTCAAGTGTCTTTTGCAATTCTTTCTGATTTTTCAGTTATTTTTTAAAGTGATACTGGCATCAAAATCTGAAAAGTCCTATTGATAGTCTATGTTCTGAGTTGGAATGTGACCACGGAGAAATTCAGTGGCCAAAACAGCACGTCTGCGGCCACTCGAGAGAGATCTGTGATTGACTGTAGCTGGTGTCCAGTGACAAACTGTGCCGGTGGATACGTAGACACCAGTCAATTTGCATATAGGGTTCCACAGCCCTCTATACTACATATGAGAGCTGTGGATAACTGGATCCATGTCAAGCATCACCGCGCTACCGCTCATGTTTAAAGCCCTAAAATAAAAACTTTATATCCACGTACCTATGTGTTATTGTTTTTTGTAACAGATTTTGAGTTATGAAGTCAAAATACTCACCGAATTGTGATATTAATCGACGTTTATCAGTCAGTTATCATGTCAGCTGACATGAGCGATAGGAGTAGCACAGTGACGTTTGACATGGATCCAGGAAGACAGTAGCCAATAGCTTGTGATTCAAACTCCCAATGTTAAAAAATGTGTTGAGAAAGGACATGTCAGTCTCTCTTTAAGCGAGTTTTGAAGACTTGTTGTTTTACCTGCTGTATTTTTCTGCTCACATACAAAATTCTTCATTCTTACCTTGTGTCCATTTGTGCCAGCTATTTACCTGTGATATAGACTATTGCCCATCATTTCTTTTCATGAACCACGCTGGAGTTCCTTTTCTTGTCTCTACTTGTCTGCTCATAACCTGGCCCAGTTTCCTTTTTATTAACTTCTTACTTCTCACAGGCAGACAAGATCAACAGAGGTCTGATGGATCTCACACTGTTCTTTTCATTTTTCCTTATGGTATTAAATCCTACTGATTAAACAAGGTTAAGTTTTGGATTCTTTTATCAAACAGAGCTTGGAAAAATGTGCCTTTGAGTTAAAATTGCACTTCTAATCTACACTTCTAAAGAAGATTTTAGCACACACTTCAGGGTGCCACACCCAAATGCAGTATAATTCCAACCTAAATTCACATGAACACTAACTGGTTAAATAGAGCGCAGTCTGCCAATAAGATGCAACCCACTGCTAGATGGCAATATGCAAACTGCCTGTATGTTTCAGTAATGTAGTAAGATGCAACCCACTTTATATTGGCCTATTTTATACAGATGCAACCGTATTGGATTCAAGACAGCCAAAGTTAAACCCAAATTATTTTACATTGACCAAATTAGGATCACATGCCTGGAGTAGCCCAAAGACTTGCAGACAGAGTGAAATGAACACCATGCACAAATGGGAATTATTTTAGAAACGAGGTTCCCTTTCCCCGTTTATTTCAAGCTCCTGTGCTGGGTATCAGTCACTCTGGTCCAGACTCCTCCTGTTTGGGTAAGCTAGGACAGCGATCCCACTCACATCACCATGTTAGGCTCAGGCACAGAAAAATAATCTGAAGCTATTTATTAAAAGCTATCAGAAAAAGATTTCCTACACCTGTTTTCACCCCATGTTGGAGCTGCCTCCTGCACTAGAACCTGTGGTGCATGTGAGTTACTTTCAAAAAGTCCTCATACCTAAACAAAAGAAGAGGTCGTTTTGCAATGCAACTGAAAACAACAAGTGTTTTGCTGGGTTGGTGTCCCTCCTGGCAACCTCTGTAGATCTGGAGCTTGTTGTGGCTAGGAGATGTACAGCTAGGAGATTGAGCATGTTCAGATTTAAATGTCTGTTAGAATTAACCTCTAAGTGATGGAAAGCAAACCTGAACTCTAAATGGTTAAACATGAGACCTTTCTGCAAGTTTTAAAGCAAGACTACTTTCTATTTTAATTTTTTACAGTTTTTAAATGATAAAAATGGAAAAGATGATTACTAAGACCCAGACCTAGGTGAATGACTCATTGGGGCTTCAATGAGTCAGGGGAATATAATTCCAGGGCCAAATTATTTGTTCTGAAGTAACTCGATGCCTTTTAAAGTATGTGACTGTGGTGGCTGTTCTGTCTGGTGTTAAAAACCATGAGCGCCTCAGAACAGTTGTCCAAGGATGTCCGAATCAAGATAGTTCACCTCAGCCAACCAGGAGAAGGCTGGTAAAATCTCCGTCCACATTTTAAACTACCAATTTCCATTGTCAAAAACATTATCAGGAAATGGAAGTTAAATGAAAGGTCTGAAAGACGAAGCAACATGTCAAGTCCTGGTGAGAAATACTCAGAAGAACCCACACATCACTGCAAAAGAACTGCAAAAAAAGAATAGCAGACACAGGTCTAGTTATTCACGGGACAACAATATAATGTACATTCAACAGCAAAGACCTACATGCAACCTTTGCCAGAAAGAAGCCTTTCCTACAAGCTCAACACAAAATGAAGGGTCTGAAGTATGCAAAAGAAAACCTCGAGAAGCCTGGAGCCTTTTGGAACAATGTGCTTTGGACTGATTAAACAAGAATGGATTTTTTTGTGGGCCAATATTATTGACCCAAAAATGTTTTATTATATGTGTGTGTGTATATATATATATAAAAGGGTGACACATTTGTAAGGAAAAAAAACCTCGGCAACTGCTCAGCATGTGGATGGATCCATTATCCTTTAGGGTTGTGTGGCAGCTGCAGGCACAGGAAATATTGTGCTGGTGGAAGCAATGATGGATTCCACCAAATATTTAGAAATTCTAGAGGCTGATGTTCAAAGATCTGTCCAGACTTTGAAGTTGAAGGGAGTTTGGGTATTTCAGCAAGACATTGGTCCAAAGCATACCTCAAAATCAACTGTGAAGTACCTCCAGGAAAGACAGAAGTTTGTAAACTGGTCACCACAGTCCCCAGATGTGAATGTTTTTAAAAATCTGTGGGGAGAACTCCAACATGCTGTGCGTGCGAGGAGGCAGAAGAATATTTCTGTGCTAGAGGTGTTCTGCAAGAAAGAATGGGGGAATATTCCAAAAGCAAGAATTGGAAGACTCGTTTGCAAGCTGTTATAGTTGCCCAAGGAGGAGTCTCAAAGCACTAACTGACTGGGTTCCCAAACTTTTGCACAGGGCGTTTTTCCTTTTTTATTATTTTGAAACTCTATAAAGTTTAAAATAAAACGTGATCTTGTGTTAAGAGTTGAAGAAATGTGTCATGTTTGTACCCTTTAGAGGTCAGGTTAGCATCTGTTCACCCAAGTATTAATTGTAGAAGGCATTTTGACCAGGGGGGCCCAGATGTTGGCACCCCACTCTACGTATATCATGTGCTCATTGTGTGGAATATGCATTTAGCTCTGAATGGTCTATGCATGGCTTTATTATTTGAGAACTGGTAATTCTTAATATTAATTCTTTTTCCTGGGTATTTGAAGATGCCTGTGCCTGGCTTGCCACCGAGTGGTATAAGGTCAAAACTGAACACTTGCCAGTTTGAGAAGCTGTGTTAATCTCTATTAACAGAACTGTATCATCTGCCCTATAGGGGGAGCCAATAACGTTCAAGGAAGAGACATTCGTGACTCATCGCTCGAGTGCCATAAGACATTTCCTCCAGAATGCCATTCAACTTCAGCTCTTTAAACAGGTAAACACACACACACACACACACACACACACACACACACACACACACACACACACACAAATGTACTGACACCTTCCCACCCTTGCATCTCTGTACGGATGTGCAGAAGACTGTGACAGAATTCTCTCTAGAGTTTCCCTAAGAAATGACGCAGTCACTTGTGACTTTTGTTCTTCATAATAATAATAACAATCTTTGAGGTTAACAATTCAAAACTTTCCACTTCAGTTTCACATATGTCCAGATGCATTTTATGTATTTCTATAATATAAACTCTTTCCTAAAGCACCCCCTAAGAAAACAAATTGCTATTCTAGGTCCTTCATTCCTTTTGCTATCAGGCTGTTAAATGTTGAGAGTAGTCTTTTTTTCAGTTTTTTTTTTAACTTTGTTTATTAAGTTTTACATGAAAATACAAGTGCGCCACCAGTGCATTACAAAATGTTTTTATCCAAAACAGGTATAAATATATTGTGGCAGGAATGAGGAAAAACACATGAGACCAAGGCGAGTTTGATGTTTATTCCTCAACTCCAAAAACCAACTAAAGCAGGAACAACCCTGCCCCGGCGAGCCCGGGAACGTAAACCACGCCCCCAGCTCACAGTCCTGCTGGGTGAGAGGCATAGCCCCTAGTGTCCGCCACACAGGCCCCCCCCCCGAACATCCAGAAGGGACTCCTGGAAAGAAACTTAGTGTCTCACTGGAGGCTTAAGCAGCCTGCCATAACGGCTGCGCCGTCCCTCAGCCGAAACAGTAGGTGAAACACAGTCCAAAGCCGGCTGAGAAGCAGAACGCTGAACCCGTGAAGACACTGCCGGGGTCCTGGAAGGAGGACGACCCCGACGGGGAACCTGGGCCGGAAACACAACTTCGCCTGCCACCCTGTGCGCCGGTTTAAGCCTATCAAGCATGACACGCTCCCTACGCCCACCCATATCTAGCACAAAACCCTTAGGACCCGTCTCAAGAACCTGAAATGGGCCATCGTATGGGGGTTGGAGGGGTGAGCGGTGAGCATCATGCCGTACAAAAACAAAACGAGCCGACATGAGCTCCGCAGGCACGAACGACCGTGGAAAACAGTGGTGAACGGGGCCTGGAACCCGAGTGCTGTCGGACAAAAAAGGATAAACGGTCGGACGGGGTCGAGGAGCGGAACTCCCAGGCAAAAATTCCCCAGGGACGCGGAGTGGCTGACCGAGCACCAGCTCAGCGGGTGACGCGTCGAGGTCCTCCTTAGGAGCCGAACGCAACCCGAGCATAACCCAAGGTAAACGATCCACCCAGTTACCATCCGAGAGCGCAGCGCGCAGCGCTGCCTTGAGCGACCGGTGAAAACGTTTACACAACCCGTTAGCCTGAGGGTGATACGCGGTAGTGCAGTGTACCTGCACACCCAAGGATCGCGCAAGTGCCGACCAGAGCTCTGACACGAACTGGGGGCCCCTGTCTGAGGTGATATCTGACGGAGTGCCGAAACGGGCGACCCAGGAGGAAAGAAAAGCGCGTGCAACATCCGAGGATGTTGTGGAGGATAGAGGGACAGCCTCTGGCCACCTGGTGGTCCGATCTACCATTGTGAGCAGGTGTGTAAAGCCCTGTGAAGAAGGTAGAGGGCCCACCAGGTCCACATGCACGTGGTCGAAACATCTGGCCGGGATCGGAAACGGCTCGAGGGGCGATTTAGTGTGCTGGTGGACCTTAGCGCGCTGGCACGCTACACATGCAGCTGCCCACCCCTTGACGTCCTTGCGGAGGCCAGGCCAGACGAACTTGGAACCGACCAACTTCACCGATGCCCGAACTCCAGGGTGCGAGAGGGAGTGAATCGAATCGAAAACTCGACGGCGCCAGGCCACTGGAACAACGGGGCGGGGACGGCCGGTGGAGACATCGCAGAGGAGGGCAGGACTGCCTTCCTGCATCACAGCGTCCTCTAGCTTGAGACCGGTACGCGTTGACCTAAGGGCAAGGACGTCCGGGTCACTGGGCTGGTCGGCAGCCATAGCGGAGAAATCCACACCGAGGTGCACAGGACACACAAGCACACGCGACAGACAATCGGCAACAGGGTTGGACTTCCCGGCCACATGCTGAATGTCCGTTGTGAACTCGGAGATCGCCGCTAGGTGGCGCTGTTGACGAGCAGACCACGGCTCAGTCACCTTGGACATGGCAAAAGTCAGCGGCTTATGATCCACATAAGCCGTGAATGGGCGACCCTCCAGCAGGAAGCGGAAATGCCGGGTTGCAAGGTGCAGTGCCAGCAACTCCCGGTCAAAAACGCTGTACTTGCGCTCGCTATCTCGCAGTTTGCGGCTAAAAAATGCGAGTGGCTGCCACGCATTCGCCACACGCTGTTCAACCACAGCCCCCACGGCCATGTCAGATGCATCGGTTGTTAAAGCTATGGACGCCGTGGGTGTGGGATGGGCGAGGAGGGCAGCGTTCGCCAGGGCGCACTTAGCTCCGTCAAAGGCCTGGACCTGTTCAGGAGTCCAGTCGACAGGGTCGTTAGCCTTCTTAAGCCGCAGGGCTTCTTAAAGTGGCTGAAGGAGGTGGGCAGCGCGAGGGAGGAAACGGTTATAGAAATTCACCATTCCCAAGAATTCCTGCAATACCTTAACAGAGACCGGGCGGGGAAATTCCGCCACCGCTTGCACCTTAGAAGGCAACGGGACCGCGCCTTGCGGCGAAATGCGGTGACCCAAGAAGTCAATCACCGGCAGTCCAAACTGACACTTGGCCGGGTTGACTATCAGGCCGTGTTCGTCCAGACGACGGAAAACCTGTTTCAGGTGCGCCAGGTGCTCGTCAGCTGACGGACTGGCCACTAATATGTCGTCGAGATAAACGAACACGAAATCAAGGTCACGCAACACCGAGTCCATCAGCCTCTGAAAGGTTTGCGCTGCCCCCTTCAAGCCAAAAGGCGTGCGCATGAACTCAAAAAGCCCAAACGGGGTGATCACTGCGGTCTTGGGCACGTCCTCTGCGCGCACGGGAACCTGATGATAGCCGCGCACCAAGTCCACCTTAGAGAAAATAGTGGTACCTGCCAGGCGTATGGAAAAGTCCTGTATGTGTGGGATGGGATAGCGGTCATTGGCGGTGACGTTGTTCAGGCGGCGAAAATCGCCGCAAGGCCGCCACGACCCATCCGCCTTGGGCACCATGTGAAGCGGCGAGGCCCACGGGCTGTTGGAACGCCTCACTATACCCAGACGCTCCATGATGGCGAACTCCTCCTTGGCTGTAGCCAATTTTACCGCGTCGAGGCGCCGCGCGCGCGCAAAAACGGGAGGTCCCAGAGTGGGAATGAAATGTTCTACCCCGTGTTTAGTAACCGCGGTGGAAAAGGCAGGTGTAGTCACCGATGGAAAATCCGCCAGCAAACGCTGAAAAACATCCCCTAATGCTAAAAAGTTAGCGTGTGTTAACGGCCCGGCTCCCCCTGTCTCGCACGGAACAGTGGCGAAAGACACAGCATCAATTAAACGGCGGTTTGCAACATCAACCAGCAGACCATTAGCACACAGAAAATCCGCGCCGATAATAGGAACAGTAATGGCGGCCACTACAAAGTCCCACTCAAAATGGCGCCCTTGGAAGCAAACAGTCACCAACCTTGTGCCAAACGTCGCAATGGACGAACCGTTAGCTGCACTTAACTGTGGGCCGCCGCCTTCGGCCGACCTGTCTGTCTTAGCAGGAGGGAGTAGGCTCTTTTGCGAGCCTGAGTCCACCAGAAACCGTCTTCCTGACATCGTGTCCTTATTGAAGAGCAGCTCACTACGTCCGCCAGCGCCCACAGCTGCTACTGAGCGCTGGCCCTGGAGTTTCCCGCCGTCTCAAACGTGCACGGAGGGACGCAGCGCCTCGCCTTGCCGCCGAACCGCTGGTGGAAGAAACAGAGGCCTCTCCTGCGCCGTCTCCGGGCAGTCACTCCAGCCACCACTGCCGGGTCCGCGTCCTCCGACGTCGGCTGCAGAGGCTCCGATGCCACACTCTGCACAGAGACCCGTCTGGTAGCCAGCAGGACCCGATCGGCCTCCTCAGCCAAATCTCAGCAGTCACCAGCGGCCAGACACGGGGAGTTAGCCAAAGCCGCGCGCACAGGAGACGGGAGCTGGCGCAAGAAAACGTGCGGGAAAAGGAACCCACCTTCGTCTGAGCCTAGCAGCAACAGCGTATTGTCCATGAGATCCACAGCCGTCCCGTCGCCCAAACCGGATAGGGAAAGGATTCTATCTGCCCTCTCTGCGGCAGATAGGCTGTACCTCCGGAGCAGAAGATGTTTGAGGGCGACGTATTTATCGTGTTGCGGAGGGGCGCGCAACAGCTGCATGGCCCGGCGTGTGGACTGCTGGTCCAGCGCAGCGACGACCAAATAGTATCTGGAGTTGTCCGCGGAGATTCCACGCTGGTGGAACAGCGCCTCAACATGCTGGAACCACGAGGCCGGGTCGCTCTTCCAGAACTCTGGGAGTTTCACAGCCGCGGCGAGAACGGCCGGCTGTGAGAGTTGGGGCGGCGTGGCCGAAGTGGATTCACACACATCTTCTGCTCCAAACATGTTCAATTCGGGGTCACCAATGTGGCAGGAATGAGGAAAAACACATGAGACCAAGGCGAGTTTGATGTTTATTCCTCAAATCCAAAAACCAACTAAAGCAGGAACAACCCTGCCCCGGCGAGCCCGGGAACGTAAACCACGCCCCCAGCTCACAGTCCTGCTGGGTGAGAGGCATAGCCCCTAGTGTCCGCCACAATATATGTATATGTACATATAAAATAAACTTCTCTATTATCAAAATACTGTAAAAAAGTGACAATCAAAAATGTTATAACAAAAACAGCATTACTGTCTCAGAAAATAAACTGAAAATAACAATAAAAAAGGAAAAAACAAAAACAAAAACGCAGCCAAAAGAGAGAGGAGGGAGAAAAAGAAGAAAAGAAAAAAAACCCAAATACAAAACATCAGTCAGAAAACAGTGGTGTCCCCACTATACAATACCGTAACGCGCACTGACAAGCAGACACGCCGGCCCCGACCAACGGGCCGGACCCCCAGCCGACTGGCCAACGCTGCCGCCCGCGGAGCGGGAGACACGGGCCAGCGCCCCGACTAAAGGGCCCGACCCACCAGCCAAGGACCAACGCGTCCACCCACCCACACACGCCACAATACATTGGTATAACAGCAGTTAAACTGCACGCTGCCCAGCATCAGTAGCACTGTAAACCATAAAAAAGTTTATCAGTCCAGGATAAATGGGAAACTTATGTGATTAATAAATTGAAAAAATTGACCCCATAATTTCTGGAATTTATCAGCAGAACCACTCAGTGAAAGTCGAAGTTTTTCTAATTTAAGAAAATAGAGAACGTCTCGAGCCCAGTGAAAATAAGAAGGTGACACCTGTGACTTCCATTTAATTACTATTAGTCTCCTTGCCAAAAAAGTGGTAAAAGTGAGGTCTTTTTTAACTGCAGAGAGAGTTGGTAACATAGGAAAGACTCCAAACAACGCACCAAAAGCATCAGGCTCAACTTTTTCCCCACTTATCACAGAAATTATATTAAAAACTTCTGTCCAACATTTATGCAAAGATGGGCAAAGCCATGTATAAGATCTGCAGGTGAATGCTGGCATGTGTTGCATGCAGGGGACACCCCATCATAGAACTTTGACAAACGGGCATTAGTATAATAGGTGCGATGAACCAATTTACACTGAATAAGGCTATGCCTCGCGCAAATAGAGGATTTATGAACTCGTTTTAAAATCTCCGCCCAAATTTCCTCTGATATTGCCTCCCCCAAATCCTTCTCCCATAACATCTTAATGGAATTTAAGGAGTCCGGACGTAAAAGATAAATTTGGTTATAAATTTATGAGATGGAGCCTTTTAAGGTTGGGATTGGTGTCAGGAAACTATCTAGAACAGAATCATTAGGTAGGTGGGGAAATATGGGAAACATGTTATGAGCAAAGCTCCGGACCTGCAGATATCTGAAAAAATGTTGCTTAGGAAGTGAAAATTTGTCTGACAATTGCTGAAAAGAGGCAAAAACATTATCAATATACAAGTCTTTAAAGGTGTTGATGCCAAACCTTTCCCACCTTAAAAAAACACTATCCATCAGGGAAGGAGGGAAAACATGATTGGCGGCTAGTGGAGCATAGGTAGAAAAAGTCTGTAGGCCAAAGAAGCGCTTAAACTGAACCCAGATTCTTAAGAGATGTTTTAACAATTACATTCTTAGTATATGGAGGTGTGGAGGAATGGATAGGGGAGTGTAGCAAAGCTTTTAACGACACAGGTTTAGCCTAATTGGATTCTATGATAAGCCATTCTGGAGGGGGTTGAGAGGCCTCAAGTTGAAGCCAGGATTTAAAAATTCTTATATTGGAAGCCCAATAATAAAATCTAAAGTTAGGCAGTGCCATGCCACCGAGCAGTTTTGGCCTTTGTAGATATTGCTTACGCATTCTAGGAACTTTCTTATTCCATACAAACTCCAGGATCATGCTGTCCACTTTGTGGAAAAACGTCTGAGGGAGAAAAGAGATATACATTGAAATAGATAGGAAAAGCGTGGGAGAATATTCATTTTGACCGTATTGACTCATGCAACCAAAGAAAGATTAAGAACGGACCAGCGATCCAAATCCCCTTTAATTCGGGTCAGCAAAGGGGCAAAATTTGCTTTATAAAGATCCTCCATTTTTTGCGTGACTTTAACTCCCAAATATGTGAAACTGTGTTGGGCAATCTTAAAGGGTAGAGTATGCAAGCAATAATCGTTAGCGGCGGTATTAATAGGAAATATTTCACTTTTGCTCAAATTCAGTTTGTATCCCGATATCAAGCTAAACGACTGAAGAGTGGCGAGTATAGCAGGGACAGAGGTGGGCAAGCCAGAAACGTATAAAAGGAGATCATCTGTGTAAAGTGAGACTTTCAGTTCCATGCCATTTCTTACTATGCCTGTAATATGGGGATTGGATTGAAGCACTACTGAAAGGGGTTCAATGGCAATAGCAAATAACAAAGGACTTAAGGGGCAGCCCCGTCTTGTAGAGCGGAAAAGGCGAAAGTAGTCAGAGTTAATATTATTCGTCCTGATTGAAGCATGTGGAGAAGAGTAGAGTAACCGAATCCATGAAATAAAGTTTTTTCCAAAGCCAAATTTCTCTAAAGTGAAGAAAAGATAATTCCACTCCACTCTATCGAACGCCTTCTCGGCATCTAAAGATATCAAAGCCTCTTGAGTGTCAGAAGATGGAGTATTATAAATTACATTGAACAAACATCTAAGATTAGAGAATGAATGCCTATTTCGCATAAATCCTGTTTGATCTTGAGAAATTATAGAAGGGAGAACAGATTCAAGGCGTAGTGCTAGTAATTTGGATAACAATTTAAAGTCAGCATTCAGTAAACTTATTGGGCGATAAGAGCAGCAAGCAAAGGGATCTTTGTCTTTTTTCAAGAGGAGAGAAATAGAGGCTTGATTAAGAGTTTGAGGAAGACGTCTAGCGACAAGTGATTCGTTAAAGATATCTAATAGTAAAGGGGCCAGCTTGTGCCAAAACTTATAAAATTCAGACGGAAAACCATCTGGGCCTGGACACTTCCCATTTTGCAGAGATGTAGCAGCTGCGTGAAGTTCTGAAATAGTAATTGAATTCTCTAATACTTTCACGTCTGATAGACCAATAGAGGGAATATCTAAATTTTCAAAGAAGGTATCATAATTAGGAGGCGACGGACCTTGATCAGAAGAGTAAAGAGATACATAAAATTCCTTAAAAATATTATTAATTTCTAAAGGGTCAGTTGTTTTACCTGAATCTGTTTGGATCTGAGAAATGTGACGCGATGTAGCCATTTGGCACAACTGGTGTGATAATAGCTTGCTGGCCTTATCACCATGTTCATAGAACCGGGATTTCGACTGGAGCAAGAGCTCAGTAGTGCGATGAGTCATGAGGACATCGTACTCAGCTTGTAAGGAGAGACGTTCCTTGTAAATATCTGGGGACTGGGAGGAAGCATACAAGTTATCAAGTTGAGAAATACTCTTTGCCAGCCTAGATAATTTTTCCTCTCTAACTTTTCTCTCATGTCTTGAATAAGAAATTATTTCCCCCCTAATATATGCCTTTAATGTCTCCCACAGCAAAGAAGCAGACACATCAGGTGTTTTGTTTACACTCACAAAAAAGTCAATCTGTTGTGAAACAAAGTTAACAAAATTCTCATTCGATAGTAAGCGTGTATTAAGACGCCATGGTGAGTGCGTGTTGATTATGTTTTTAAAAAAAAAGTTCATTGAGATTGGAGCATGGTCAGATATAACAATAGCATTGTATTTACAGTCTGACACCGATGAAAGTAGTCTATTATCAACCAAGAAAAAGTCAATACGGGTGAAAGTGTGATGCACATGGGAGAAGAAAGAATATTCCCTTTTAGAAGGGTTGAAAAAGCGCCAGGCATCAGAAACTGCAAACTCTTCCATGAAAGACTGGATTGCTTTGGCAGATTTCGAAGGTGAGCAAACCTTAGAGGAGGAGCGGTCCAACTGAGGATTGAGCCCCAATTAAAGTCACCTCCTAAAATCAAACAGTGTGAGGACATATCAGAGAGAGTTGAGAAGAGAAGTTTAAAAAAGGCCTCGTCGTCATAATTTGGAGCATATACATTTGCCAAAATCAAGTGAGTGTTACGTATTTAGCCAATAACAATAACGAATCTACCATTTGGATCAGAAATAACAGATGAATAAATAAATGGAACAGATTTGTGCAGCAGAATGGCAACCCCCCGTGATTTGCCCTGGAATGTAGAATGGTATATCTGACCCACCCATCCCCTTTTCAATCTGGCATGATCAGAAGCTTTAAAATGGGTTTCTTGTAAAAAGATCACCTGAGCACCAAGAGTGTGAAGATGATGCAACACCTTGCTACGTTTTATGGGGTTATTGAGTCCTTTACAGTTAAAACTAACAAATTTAATGCCCCCCCCCATATTAAGGCACTTTTAAATTAGTACGAGACATGACTAAGCATATACAGTGCTATTTACAAGGGCAGCGCGACAGTAGTAGAACATAACACTGAAAACAAATGCCTGACTGATGGGGAAAAAAGAAAAAAGAGGACCAAAAACAAAAACGAAAAACAAAACCAAACCAAAACCAAAAGCCCTTCCACCCACCCACTGGCAGAAGCATCCCCCCAAACGGGATGCGCGCAACTTGACCCCAAAAAACACACAAACTATCACGCCTCCTTGTAGCTCTGATAAAAACCCACCAAACACTACTCTGCGTCCACTAAGAAAATGTGACATTTTAAGGAAACAATAAAAATATACAATAATAAACAGGCTTATAGCCTAATAATGTAAATATGTATGGTCTAAGCAGCTACATGTAACTATTTCACCCTAGAAAAAGTAGACAAGCAGCATGAATTTGCAGCATCAAACAAGCTTAACATGAAAGTGACTCCTGTTAAAACTTCGAAGTTGAAGTATTCATGCATAATTAAACAGCAAACGTGTATTCAAGTTTTAACTGTAAACAACTTAAGATTTTTAAAAAAAAGCAGCGAAAAGTGAACAGAAAACAGTGGTAACGTCAGTCTCTAACATAGACTGGTCTCTAACCGTAGGCAATCTAACGTCCCTGAAGCAAGGCACTATGGGAAATGTAGTCTTATCACCTGGCAGTAGCGGCTAACCAACTAGCCAGTTAGCATGTCAGCTAAACTGCATCAGGATCGACAACTTTTTTAATGTTTTTCTCAACAAAATCTGATGCCAAAGCAGGGTCATCAAACCTGTGAGCTTGTCCGCTGGGTAAGGTAATGCCAAGCGTTGCCGGGTAGAAAAGACCAAACTTGATGTTTGGGCAAGAGTGGAGCTCCTTTTTCACTTTGGCAAAGGCGGCCCGTTTCTTGGCCACCGCTGGAGGGAAATCCGGGAAAATCGAGATCCTCCCGCCATTGTAGGAGAGAGGAGAGGCTTCCCCGGCACGTCGCAGAATCTGGTTCCGAACTTGAAACAGGTTAACCCGAATAACAAGCGGACGTGGAGGTTCACCATCTTTGGGCCTTGCACGGAGGGTACGATGGGCCCGATCCAGTACAGGTTTGTCATCAAGTCCCAATAGGTCTTGTAAGAGTTGGGCAGTAAACTCGGTGGGTCGCTGGCCTTCCAGACCCTCAGACAGGCCAACCAGGCGTACATTATTCCATCTTGACCGCCCCTCCAGGTCCTCGCATTTCCTGGAGAGAGAGTCGACCAGGGTGTTACGTGTGCTAACATTAGCTTGAAGGTCGGCTAGCCTGCTATCATGGTCGTTAGCTGAGCGCTCGAGGTCAGTTATAGTCTCAGTCTGAGAGGCCAGTTTAGCTTCGATTGACTCCAGAGCCGCCGTAATCTCTCTTTTGACAGCACCCGAGACGATGGATTCAAATTTATTGATGATATCGGAGCGCATTTCGTCCATCATCTGCCTCATATTCATTAGCAGGGCTCCATTAGCATCTAGCTGCTGCTGGGGTTCTGGCTCAGAAGAAAGCCGAGGCTTGTTGCCGCGACCTGATTTGGGAGCGTCGGATTTCCCTCTATTTGCCATCATAGATCGTCCTCAGTCGAAAAAAAATCACTTAAAGCAAGTAGCTGCAAAAGTAAAGCTCAAAAAGCTACAAAAGTGCAAAATAGTGCAAAAAAGTATAAATTAAGTCACATTTCGGCGGAGCACCTGCAAAACACGTCCTACATCAAGCCTGCTCAGCAGCGCCCCCGAGAGAGTAGTCATTTTAAATAAATGCTTTGTTTAGTTTAAACCACAAGTTGGTTTATACCTTGTTTGTTTCTCACATGGCTTGGTGGTCTGTACGCTCAGTCTGTAGTGGTGGAATGTAACGTGCAATGCCTCTTAGGATGCTTCATTTAATTATTATTTATTCTATTCTTTTAACTTATGTGCATTTTTATCCTTCGCATGGTCCTCTTGTGAGTCTGCATGCATGGCCACACGAGGGCGCCAGTGTGCATCTCTTCTGCATGCATGGCCACACGAGAGCGCCAGAGTGCATCTCTTCTGCGTGCACTGATCTGTTTGTTGTCTCTGACATACTGCTGATTGCCGCTTGTCTGTGAGTGTGTGTGGTCTGGATAGATTTGGACCTGAAACCTAAATAAAGTTTTCAGAATCAGAATTTGAATATATATAATGTGCTATGACTAAGCAGCATGGAGACATCTGTAAATGAATGTTTGTTACATTTGTTACCTTATCACAGAAAGTTAATCGTTTTATCTGGACTTTCTGTCACTACCTTACCTGGATTATGGAGCAACTATAACCTTACGGGAGATACATGTTATGAACCAAAAACTGATCAATCAAATACACTACTGCGTGTATGGAATACTCATAAATCAAAGTTCTCATATTTGGGTAGAACAGTTCTCATGCTTGACTTTAATAATGATAATAATAATAATAATTACCATCGTCATCATCATCATCATCATTACATTTATTTATGCTTTTCTAGACACCCAAAACACAACACTTAAAGTATAATAAAAAAAAATAATAATAATAATAATAAGTAACTGGAAAGCCCCTGGTAATGACGGGATAGCGAACTTCTGGATCAAGAACTTACCATCTTTACACCAAGATCTGACAAACGCCTACAATGGATGCATCAGCAACCCAGAAACCTGCCCTGAATGGCTCACAACTGGTGCCACCTACCTACTTTCCAAAACAGAAGACACCAAAAACCCTAAAAACTATTCTCCCATCACATGTCTCCCTACAACCTACAAGATCTTAACATCCATCATCGCCGGAAGAGTTTACAAACACCTGGAAGAAAACAACCTACTTCCCATGGAACAAAAAGGGTGTTGAAAAGGGAGCTATGGCTGCAAAGACCAGCTTTTAATAAACAAGGCCATCATTAAGGAAGTAAAAAGGAGGAAGAAAAATCTGACAACAGCCTGGATAGACTATAAGAAGGCGTTTGACTCTACCCCATGACTGGACACTAAAATGTCTTGACAGCTACAAAATATCACCAATCCTTATCCAGTTCCTAACAGCAAATATGGACCAGTGGAAAACAACCCTTGTTCTAAAATACACAGACAGGATGCTACATTCAAGGCACATCAACATTAGTAGTGGCATATTTCAAGATGACTCTCTTTCTCCTTTCCTCTTCTGCATAGCTCTTACTCCACTATCCTCCCTCCTGAACAACACCAGCTATGGTTATACTACAGGTTCATGCACTATTAACCATCTAGTCTACATGGATGACCTGAAAACCTTTACCAAGAATGACCAAGAACAAACTGGCCTTTAGACCATCGTAAAAGGCTTCAGTGACGACATCAAAATGGAGTTCAGACTAGACAAATGTGCCAAAGCTACATTCAAAAAAGGAAAACATAACCACCACCGAAAACATCCAAATTGACCTAGACACAACCGTCCAAGACCTAGAACAGGAAGGCACATACAAATACCTGGGAGTGAACAAAAGGGACGGGATACAACAGGCCCAAATGAAAGAAAAGATCAGAAAGGAGTACTGCCGAAGAATACGAATGGTAACAAAATCCCAACTCAATGCATCCAACCGAATGGAAGCCATCAACACCCTGGCTACACCAGTCATAACTTACAGCTTCAACATAGTCGACTGGAAACTAGAAGAGATCAGGAAACTAGATAGAAAAACAAGAAAATACTCACCTTAGAGAGGATGCACCATCCAAAATCAGATGTGGATAAATTGTACCTCCCCAGAAACGAGGGTGGCAGGGGTCTGTTCCAGCTGGAAACTGCCTACAATACAACAACAATAGGCCTAGATACTTACCTTAACACCAAAAATGACCCCCTTCTCATGATTGCTAGAGAGCATGAAAAACAAAACAAAAAGTACTCCATAGCTAACAAAGTCGCAATGTTCAGAAGAGAACTCCAACTCCCTGAAACACCGCAACCTGAAAATGAAGCTCCAACCATCCACGCCCGAAAAGTTAAACAAAAAGCAAAGAGTCACGCCCAAGAACAAATGAAACAAAAATGGGAAGGGAAAAAAATGCACGGGCAATACCCAAAAAGAGTAGGTGAGAAGGTGTAGACCAACATATGACCAACCAATGGCTCAAAACAGCTGGGCTGAAAGCCGAAACAGAAGGCTTCATCATCGCTGCCCAAGACCAGGCCATCAAGACCAATTACTACCGGAGCAAAATGCTCAAAGATGGCACAGACCCAGCGTGCAGGATATGTGGTCGATTCCAGGAAACCATTGATCATATCGTGGCAGGGTGCCCTGAGCTGGCCAAAACTGAATACATACAAAGACACAACAAGGCCGCCACATACCTGCACTGGAACATCTGCAAAGAATTCAACATCAACACAAAAGAAAAACGGTACGAGCACGAGCCCCAAACAGTAACAGAAAAAGACCACATCACAATCTTATGGGACATGCCAGTACAGACAGATCTTCAGATAAAGGCCAACAGACCAGACATCACCACCAAGAACCAAAAAGAAAAAAGCTGCCTCCTCATCGACATGTCCATCCCGACTGAAAGGAACACCTCAGTAAAAGTAACTGAAAAACTGTTGAAATATAAAGACCTTGAAATCCAGACTGAACGAATGTGGGGAATGAAAACCACAACAATACCAGTAGTGATAGGAGCCCTGGGACTTGTAAAAAAAGGGAAGGATAACTACAACCAACGGATCCCAGGTAACATCAGAATACAAGAAGTACAGAAGATCGCACTACTTCGAACATCTCATATCCTAAGAAAGGCACCGTCCATCAAATGGACTTGTACCTCATTCTACCCCTAGGCCCAAGGAATGGACCCGCCCGCTTATTATGTTGTTTTATGGCATGAAGTTAAAGGACATTTTTATAATGATAATAATAATAATAATAAAAAATAATCATTAATTTATATAGCGCTTTTCTAGACACCCGAAGTGTTTAAATAATAATAATAATACATTTATTTATATAGCACTTTTCTAAAACAATGTTACAAAGAACTTTACAAAGAAATAAAACCAGACAAGGCAAAAATAAGAGCAAGACCAAATAAGTAAGAGCAAAAATAAAAACAATATTAATAAATAAAAACAAATATCAAACATTTGTAAAAGCTTTCATAAAAAGAAAAGTTTTAAGATGGGATTTAAAAGAAGCTAGAGATAATATGATGAGTGCATAGTATTACTTCAAAACATAAACATGTAACATTAACCTGGGGATCCAGAGACATGACATTTTTAATGTCTATATGCATGCTCAGTAATCCAGGGAGCAAACCACAGAAAATTGAATCGGTTCATCTGGACACAACGTTTATTGAGAGAAAAGTTTCATCATCATCTAAGTAACCTCTGCATAGATGATAATAACAATAATAATAATAATAATAATAACAATTATATATATATATATACAGTGCATCCGGAAAGTATTCACACCCCTTCACTTTCGCCACATTTTGTTAGGTTACAGCCTTATTCCCAAATTGATTAAATTCATTTTTTCCTCATCAATCTACACACAATACCCCATAATGACAAAGTGAAAAAGGTTTTGTAGAAATTTTTGCAAATTTATGAAAAATAAAAAACTGAAATATTACATGTACATAAGTATTCACACCCTTTGCAATGACACTCAAAATTGAGCTCAGGTTCATCCTGTTTCCACTGATCATCCTTGAGATGTTTGTACATCTTGATTGGAGTCCACCCGTAGTAAATTCAACTGATTGGACATGATTTGGAAAGGCACACACCTGTCTATATAAGGTCCCACTGTTGACAGTGCATGTCAGAGCAGAAACCAAGCCATGAAGTCAAAAGAATTGTCTGTTTACTTCCGAGACAGGATTGTATTGAGGCACAGATCTGTGGAAGGGTACAAACAAATTTCTACAGCTTTGAAGGTCCTGAAGAGCACAGTGGTCTCTATCATTTGTAAATGGAAGAAGTTTGGATCCACCAGGACTCTTCCTAGAGCTGGCCGCCCAGCCAAACTGAAGAATCGGGGGAGAAGGGCCTTGATCAGGGAGGTGACCAAGAATCCAATGGTCACTCTGACAGAGTTCCAGCGTTCCTCTGTGGAGATGGGAGAACCTTCCAGAAGGACAACCATCTCTGCAGCACTCAACCAATCAGACCTTTATGGTAGAGTGGCCAGACGGAAGCCTCTGCTCAGTAAAAGGCACATGACAGCCCCCTTGGAGTTTGCCAGAAAGCACCTAAAGGACTCTCAGACCACGAGAAACAAGATTCTCTGGTCTGATGAAACCAAGATTGAACTCTTTGGCCTGAATGCCAAACGTCACGTCTGGAGGAAACCAGGCACCTCTCATCACCTTGCTAACACCATCCCTACAGTGAAGCATGGTGGTGGCAGCATCATGCTGTGGGGATGTTCTTCAGTGGCAGAAACTGGGAGACTAGTCAGGATCGAGGGAAAGATGAATGGAGCAAAGTACAGAGAGATCCTTGATGAAAACCTGCTCCAGAGTGCTCCGGACCTCACACTGGGGCGAAGGTTTACCTTTCAACACGACAACGACCCTAAGCACACAGCCAAGACAACAAAGGAGTGGCTTCGTTGTGAATGTCCTTGAGTGGCCCAGCCAGAGCCCAGACTTGAACCCCATAAAATATCTCTGGAAAAACCTGAAAATAGCTGTGCAGCGACATTCCCCATCTAACCTTACAGAGCTCGAGAGGATCTGCAGAGAAGAATGGGAGAAATACCTCAAATATAGGTGTGTCAGGCTTGTAGCTTCATACCCAAGAAGACTTGAGGCTGTAATCAATGCCAAGGGTGCCTCAACCAAGCACTGAGTAAAGGGTGTGAATACTTATGTACATGCAATATTTCAGTTTTTTATTTTTAATAAATTTGCAAAAATTTCTACAAAACCTTTTTCACTTTGTCATTATGGGGTATTGTATGTAGATTGATGAGGATAAAAAATTAATTTAATCCATTTTGGGATAAGGCTGTAACATAACAAAATGTGGGGAAAGTGAAGGGGTGTGAATACTTTCCGGATGCACTGTATATATGAAAGTTGTGTCCAGATGAAATGATTCACCTTTTGACATTTTGTAATGTTTTACTTAAATATAGACCTAATCAGAAGGTTAATGTTTCAGTGTTTGCTAAGGCTTCTGGGTAGTAAACTCACTACTTGGTGTACTCAACATGTAGAGTATGTGGAAATCTATTGTAGCTTGCAAACAATACAGTCTTGTGGTATGTGGGGTTGTTCATCGACAACAATAATTGAAGGAGGGTGAGAGTCTTTTAGTTTAGCATTCTGGAATTTAGATTAGCATTATGGAATTTAGATTAGCATTCTCGAATTTAGACGAGTATTATGGATTTTAGATGAGCATTATGGAATTTAGATTAGCATTATAGAATTTAGATGAACATTATGGAATTTGGATTAACAGTATGGAATTTAGATTAGAATGATGGAATTTAGACGAGCATTATGGAATTTAGATTAGCTTTCTGGAATTTAGATGAGCATTATGGAATTTAGATGAGCATTATGGAATTTAGATTAGCATTATGGAATTTAGATTAGCTTTCTGGAATTTAGATGAGCATTATGGAATTTAGATGAGCATTATGGAATTTAGATTAGCATTATGGAATTTAGATTTATGATCCGCATATTTGATTTGGCAAAGATTTTACACCGGATGCCCTTCCTGACGCAAAACCTCCCCATTTGTCCGGGCTTGGGACTTTGAGAATGTTGATTGAGAAGTATAGAGAATGCCAGAAAGAGTTGCACTGTGTCTTTGTAGATTTAGAGAAAGCATATGACAGGGTGCCGAGAGAGGAGATGTGGTATTGTATGAGGAAGTCGGGAGTTGCAGAGAAGTATGTAGGAGTGATGCAGGATATGTATGAGGGAAGTGTGACAATGGAGAGGTGTGCAGTTGGAATGACAGATGGGTTCAAGGTGGAGGTGGGATTACATCAAGGATCGGCTCTGAGCCCTTTCTTGTTTGCAAATGATGATGGACAGGTTGACGGACGAGATCAGGCAGGTGTCTCCATGGACGATGATGTTTGCAGATGATATTGTGATCTGTAGCGAGAGTAGGGTGCAGGTTGAGGAGAGCCTGGAGAGGTGGAGGTATGCACTGGAGAGAAGAGGAATGGATGTCAGTAGGAGCAAGACGGAATACCTATGCGTGAATGAGAAGGAGGACAGTGGAATGGTCAGGATGCAAGGAGTGGAGGTGACGAAGGCATATGAGTTTAAATAATTTGGGTCAACTGTCCAAAGTAACAGGGAGTGCAGGAGAGAGGTGAAGAAGAGAGTGCAGGCAGGGTGGAGTGGAGTGTCTGGAGTGATTTGCGATAGAAGGCTACCAGCAAGAGTTAAAGGGAAGCTTTACAAGATGGTTGTGAGACCAGCTATGTTATATGGTTTGGAGACAGTGGCACTGATGAAAAGACAGGGGGTGGAGCTGGAGGTGGCAGAGTTGAAGATGCTAAGATTTTCATTGGGAGTGACAAAGAAGGACAGGATTAGGAACCATTATATTAGAGGGACCGCTCAAGTTGGACGGTTTAGAGACAAAGCAAGAGAGGCAAGATTGAGATGGCTTGGACATGTGTGGAGGAGAGATGCTGGGTGAAGGATACTGAATATGGAGCTGCCAGGAAAGAGGAAAAGAGGAAGGCCCAACAGGAGGTTTATGGATGTGGTGAGGGAAGACATGCAGATGGCTGGTGTGGCAGAGGATGATGCAGAAGACAGGAAGAAATTATGATTAGATTATGGAATTTAGATTAGCATTATGGAATTTAGATTAGCATTCTGGAAATTAGACGAGCAATGTGGAATTTGGATGAGCATTGTAGAATTTAGATTAGCATTATGGAATTTAGAGGAACATTATGGAATTAAGATTAGCATTATGAAATTTAGACGAGTATTATGCAATTTAGATTTGAATGATAGAATTTAGACTAGCATTATGGAATTTAGATTAGCATTCTTGAATTTATATTAGCATACTGGAATTTAGACGAGCATTATGGAATTTAGATTAGAATTATGGAATTTAGATTTGCATTATGGAATTAAGACTAGCATTATAGAATTTAAATGAGCTGGAATATGCTCCAGCATCCCCACAACCTTGAGAGCAGGATAAGCGATTAAGATAATGGATGGATGGATGATGGAATTTAGATGAGCATTGTGGAATTTAGATGAGTATTATGGAATTTAGATGAGCATGATGGAATTTAGACTAGCATTATGGAATTTAGATGAGCTGGAATAGGCTCCAGCATCCCTGCGACCCTGAGTGCAGGATAAGCGGTTAAAATAATGGATGGATGGATTATGTAATTTAGATGAGCATTATGTAATTTAGATGAGCATTATGGAATTTAGATTAGCATTATGGAATTTAGATGAGCATGATGGAATTTAGACTAGCATTATGGAATTTAGATGAGCTGGAATAGGCTCCAGCATCCCTGCGACCCTGAGTGCAGGATAAGCGGTTAAAATAATGGATGGATGGATTATGGAATTTAGATTAGCATTATGGAATTCAGATGAGCGTTATGGAATTTAGATTGGCATTAGGGAATTTAGATTAGCATTATGGAATTTAGATTAGCATTATGTAATTTAGACTAACATTATGGGATTTAAATGAGTATTATGGAATTTAGATGAGCATTATGGATTTTAGATTAGCATTATGGAATTTAGACTAGCATTATGGAATTTAGACAAGCATTATGAAATGTAGATTAGCATTATGGAATTTAGATGAGTATTGTGGAATTTATGTGAGCATCATGGATTTTAGATTAGCATTATGGAATTTAGACTAGCATTATGGAATGTAGATTAGCATTATGGAATTTAGATTAGGATTATGGAATTTAGATTAGGATTATGGAATTTAGACTAGCATTATGGAATTTAGATTAGCATTATAGAATTTAGATGAGCAATTATGGATTTTAGATTAGCATTATGGAATTTAGATTAGCATTATGGAATGTAGATTAGCATTATGGAATTTAGGTGAGCATTGTGGAATTTAGGTGAGCATTATGGAATTTAGATTAGCATTATGGAATTTAGATGAGCAATTATGGAATTTAGATTAGCATTATGGAATGTAGGGTGGCACGGTGGTGCAGTGGTTAGCGGTCGCCTCACAGCAAGAAGGTCCTGGGTTCGAGCCCCGGGGTAGTCCAACCTTGGTGGGTCATCCCGGGTCGTCCTCTATGTGGAGTTTGCATGTTCTCCCCGTGTCTGCGTGGGTTTCCTCTGGGGTCTCTGGTTTCTTCCAACAGTTCAGAGACATGTAAGTCAGGCTAAATGGCCGTACTAAATTGTCCCTGGGAATAAATGGGTGTGTGTGTGTATGTCGGCCCTGTGATGGCCTGGTGGCCTGTCCAGGGTGTCTCCCCGCCTGCTGTCGAATGACTGCTGGAATAGGCTCCAGCATCTCCGCGACCCTGAGAGCAGAATAAGCGGTTAAGGTAATGGATGGATGGATGGATGGATGGATGGATGGATGGATGAATTATGGAATGTAGATTAGCATTATGGAATGTAGACTAACATTATGGAATTTAGATTAGCATTATGGAATGTCGATTAACATTATGGAATTTAGATTAGCATAATGGAATGTAGATTAGCTTTATGGAATTTAGATTAGCATTATAGAATGTAGATGAGCATTATGGAGAGCAGGAATACACAGAAGTGTGGTGAGGTTAAAAGATTGTGGAAGGAGGGAAAGCTGGGGGACAAACACCTCGTGCTGCTTACATGGGGGGCTATATGACGAGCAAGACCAGGCAAAGACTAGCAATGTCATTTCCATGTCAGAGTTTTTCTCTGGAATGCAACTTGTAACACATGTTTTATCAAGTTGAGCAATTTTTGTTGGTTTTTCTACTTGTTTTTTTTTTCATGTGTACAGGGATAATTTTTGCCAAAGCTTTCAGTCACTATCATAACCCCTAGCCTGTGTTATTCATGTGACGTAAGCCACTCATAAGGAACCAAGGCATCTGTTTCACTGTACTTTGTATCAGAAACATTTATTAAAGGCCTGTTTCTGTTATCACCTTCTCATTATAAGCAGCAGGATCATGTGTACATGTACGACTGACTTGCAGAAGGACCTGCTAACCGCTCGCTGCACGGAACCTAACGTACTGCTCTAGTAGAGGAGATGTGGTGTGTCTGTGTTTGTCTGTGTGTGTGTGTTATCGCTGCATGTGATGCCATCCCTTCCATACACTGCACAATATTTTGCTTGGGTTGGGCATGAAACACAACGCTAAGACATGTGATGGTCAAATAGGGACTGGCAGTTGTAACCAGATGTAGATGTAGTACTGTCTTCTACTTTCAGTTCATAGATGTAATGATGTCTTTCTACTTTCAGTTCATAGATGTAATGATGTCTTTCTACTTTCAGTTCATAGATGTGATGATGTCTTCTACTTGCAGTTCATAGATGGCCGTCTAGACCTGCTGAACTCAGGAGAGGGCTTCAACGATGTCTTTGAGGAGGAGATCAACATGGGGGAGTATGCAGGTGAGGCATGGGTACAAAATCTAAAATTGTTACAAAATGATTTTAAAGTTAGAAATTTGAAAATGAATACTGATAACATTATTTATGAATCTTCTAATAATAAATACATGTGTATAAAATGTAATTTTAAGTTATTTTAAAGCCAGCCTGTAAAACAACTGTCAACACAAGGGAAAAACACATCAGCTTGCATCATTTTTGAGGTTTAGAATGAAAATGTCTGGGCTTTCAAAGATGACCTGCAGGGCTGACCTGCAGGGTTGTGACGGACCTCTGCCAACATCAGGCCTGAGCCTGAAAACATTATGTAGACTGTAGGTTAACACGTGCTCTGAGCTCCTTTACAGCCCTCTAATTTGATGTTGACTCCATGCAGGTGTTTCTCATGCAGCCCACAATGGAAGATACTTGTCGGCAGTTTATGTAATTCATAAAACATGTAAATGTTTTTCTCTAAATAATGTTGTAACTCGTGTATACATCTCCAAGTGCCCGTCAGGCAGAACTGGAAATACTGATGTTCAGTTGGCGACTCCTGAGATGCTACATGAATCATCTCAGAGGTTGACCTGTTCATGTGTGTGATGGAACAAGATTTGTTACATATTGCATTGGTCTCCCTGGTGGTTGTTCTGAGTAGTTCCTCTCGTTAACCCCGGAAACAGGAAGTGCTTCACTTCCCCTTGGGATCTTGCCAGAGACTGCCGCATGTTACTGCTGGCTGCAATCCAATGCCATCCTCTCCTTTGTAGCTTATACATGGCACCATCTTTTCACACTTGATACTGATTAAACTGCCAAATTCAACATGTCTGTCACTTCCTCGTCTGTCACTTCCTTGTCTGTCACTTCCCTGTCTGTCACTTTCCTGTCTGTCACTTCCTTGTCTGTCACTTCCCTGGAGCTTGACTGACAGGATGTAAGGAATGCCAAAAGGGAGCAGGTTAAGTGAGAACATTCAATAGTGTAAAACCCACAAAGGTTCTTCGGGTAGCATGGCAGTCTGTTCCGTTGCTTACCAACACGTGGATCACCGGTTCGAATCCCCGTGTTACCTCCAGCTTGGTCGGGCATCCCTACCGACACAATTGGCTAGTGTCTGCGGGTGGGAAGCTGGATGTGGGTATGTGTCTTGGTCACCGCAGTAGTGCCTCCTCTGGTCGGTTGGGGCGCCTGTTCGGGGTAGAAGTGGAAATGGGGGGTATAGCATGATCAATCAATCAATCAATCAAGTTGCAATTTATATAGCGCTTTTCTAGCTGCAACAGCCACTCAAAGCGCTTTATATTACACACACACACATGCGCACACACACATCGTACACCGATGGTTCTCTATGATTGAAAGAGGCATGCTGCATCCTATCACCAGGCCCATTGGAATGGCGTTTCTTATTGCCTTCTGTTAAGACAGTGGCCTGGAGAACACTCCCATGCTCCTCCCACACGCTACACCCCTTGGTGAAACTCCTCACTGTCAGGTGACAAGAAGCAGCTGGTGACTCCACATGTATCGAAGGAGACATGTGGTAGTCTGCAGCCCTCCCCGGATCGGCAGAGCAGCGACCGGGATGGCTCAGAAGAGTGGGGTAATTGACCGGATACAACTGGGGAGAAAAAGGGGGGGTGGTCTCACACACACAATCAAAAACATGTGCGGCACAACTCTTCTGGATTAAATACCAAACCTTCCCACACAGCCATGAGGAAGGACGTCCCCTGTGACCTTCTGCTTTGTGACCTCACCTCTGTTCTCCCTGCAGGCAGTGATAAGACTTACCACCAGTGGCTGTTCACTGTCAAGGTGAGACAGTTTACCACGCTTCATCTTTGGAAACAGCGTGAAGTGTGTTTTATTCTAAGCCCTTGTTGCTTGAGGAAAACCTTTCTGTAACAAAGAACACTCCTGGTGTTGTTTTTCCACTGACATCAGATCCATTATTGTGGACAGTCGGAATTACATTTTCATTGTTGTCATTGTGTGTACATTTGTGTATTTCTTCTGCTAGAAAGGGGGCGGGGCTATCTTCAACACGATGAAGACCAAGGCCAACCCAGCTATGAAGACTGTTTACAAATTTGTAAGCATACGACTGACCTCCATTAGGAAGAGCACGCCTGCGCTGTCCTCATGTCACAGTAAACAGTCACACCGCAGCTGTCCCCTTACTGTTCTTATCCCCTACAGGCAAAAGACCATGCAAAGATGGGCATAAAGGAAGTCAAGAGCCGGCTCAAGCAGAAGGTAAAACTCTTTACACAACCTACAAACCCTTGTACTTCTTTTTTTTTTCATTGCAGAGTTTTTGGGTTTTTTTTTTTTTTTTTACTTCTTTTCATAATTAATATAGTAATTGTGAATGTTTATAGCAAATGGAAAGACTGCTAATTACTCACAGGAAGTTGAATCAGGTCATCTGGACACAACGTTTATTGACAGATTCGTTTCATCATCATCTTAAATGACCTCTTCAGTCTCAAGGGTGGGGAAACGATACAGTGTACCCACAACTTTATAAACAATACACTGTATTGTTTATAAGGATGGGGACACCTGTAGTCACTGTATTGTTTATCAGGGTGGGGTACCTGCAGTCACTGTATTGTTTATAAGGGTGGGGTACCTGCAGTCACTGTATTGTTTATCAGGGTAGGGACACCTGCAGTCACTGTATTGTTTATAAGGGTGGGGGTACCTGCAGTCACTGTATTGTTTATAAGGGTGGGGAGACCTGCAGTCACTGTATTGTTTATAAGGGTAGGGACACCTGCAGTCACTGTATTGTTTATAAGGGTGGGGTACCTGCAGTCACTGTATTGTTTATCAGGGTAGGGACAGCTGCAGTCACTGTATTGTTTATAAGGGTGCGTACCTGCAGTCACTGTATTGTTTATCAGGGTGGGGACACCTGCAGTCACTGTATTGTTTATACAGGTGGGGACACCTGCGGTCACTGTATTGTTTATAAGGGTAGGGACACCTACAGTCATTGTATTGTTTGTCAGGGTAGGGACACCTGCAGTCACTGTATTGTTTATAAGGGTGGTGGTACCTGCAGTCACTGTATTGTTTATAAGGGTGGGGTACATGCAGCCACTGTATTGTTTATCAGGGTGGGGTACCTGCAGTCACTGTATTGTTTATAAGGGTGGGGACACCTGCAGTCACTGTATTGTTTATAAGGGTGGGGACACCTGCAGTCACTATTGTTTATAAGGGTAGGGACACCTGCAGTCATTGTATTGTTTATCAGGGTAGGGACACCTGCAGACACTGTATTGTTTATCAGGGTGGGGTACTTGCAGTCACTCTATTGTTTATAAGGGTGGGGACACCTGCAGTCACTGTATTGTTTATCAGGGTGGGGTACCTGCAGTCACTGTATTGTTTATAAGGGTGGGGTACCTGCAGTCACTGTATTGTTTATAAGGGTGGTGACACCTGCAGTCACTGTATTGTTTGTAAGGGTGGTGACACCTGCAGTCACTGTATTGTTTATAAGGGTGGGGGTACCTGCAGTCACTGTATTGTTTATAATGGTGGTGACTCCTGCAGTCACTATATTGTTTATAAGGGTGGGGATACCTGCAGCCAGTTGAGACTGAGGAGGTCACTTATAATCAGGAATCAGGATCACAAATCAGGAACAATTTATTGTCATTTCTATCATGAACTTGCGTACCCCCCAAAAAAAATAATAAGTTGGTTTCTCCCAGCTCACAGCACTGCAGCACAAAAGACAAAAACACACTTCCAAATTTCCCAAAAACAACACTACCAAAAACACACAAGAGAACAAATGGAAACACAGTTAACAACACAGTCCAGTCAGTGCAACATGGTCCAAAAACTCCACCATCCAGAGAGCCAACGCCAGCCAGGATGACTGTCGGAACTGCTGGTCTGCATGGGCTAGCAGTTAGCTTAGCCTGCCCAGTTTCCACGTCCTGTCAGACCGCCTCGGTGTTTCCTCCCTGGGACAGCTCCAGGCAGGGCCGTGGTCCCTGGGCCCCCCGGACAAAGCAGACCAAGCTCTCCCAGCCAGACACCTTCGACACACCTCCCCCACACGCCACACAAACGCAGATGCAGACAAAAACACTGCACAGTTGACGCTAGGCGAGGCCACCGCCAGACCACCTTGGTGTTTCCTCTCGGGTGCAGTGGTCCCTGGGCCCACAGGATGCAGCAAATCAAACTCTCTCAGCCGATCCAGCGCCAGCTCTCCCAGCCATCAAACGAAAAAAAATGACGATTGAAATAAAAAATTCACACGAGGACACAAACTTAGAAACAGATGTGGACAAAGACGCTGCATAGTCAGCACTGGGTGAGGCCGCTGCACACGTAAGTTCACGCCGCCATCTTCCCACACAGAAAATGATGTATGACGCTTTTTAATCATTTTTCATCACTTTGGAAGTGGTGTATGTATGAATGATGAAACGTTTCCATCAGTAAGCGTTGTGTCCAGGTGAACTGATTCACCTTCTGTGACTTCCTGCCTGGATTATTGAGCACACTCGCACGGACACTAGTAAATATTGTTTGATTTTTCACTAAATAAAAATATTTGGTAGTTTTGAACCACTTGCTTACAGGTTTTGTAGTAGTGCACCTCTTGCACCATGACTCATTTTAATCAGAATCATGTTTATTGGCCACGTAGGTTTGCACTACAAGGAATATATTAAGGTGCAAAGTTGCAGAGAATATATCAGAGCTGCTGATGTACCTGTTAGCAGCTTACTGAGGGAGAAGTACCACAGTATACGTACAATTACAGTACAGTATGTACAACATGTACAGTACACTATATACAACATGTACAGTACAGTATATGCAACATGTACAATACAGTATGTACAACATGGACAGTACAGTATATGCAACATGTACAATACAGTATGTACAACATGTATAGTACAGTATATACAACATGTTCAATACAGTATGTACAACATGTACAGTGCAGTATATACATCATCTATAGTACAGTATGTACAACATGTACAGTACAGTATATAAATCACATACAGTACAGTATGCACAACGTGTACAGTACGGTATACACATCATATACAGTACAGTATGTACAACATGTACAGTACAGTATATACAACATGTACAGTACAGTATATGCAACATGTAGAGTACAGTATATGCAACATGTACAATATAGTATGTACAACATGTACAGTACAGTATGTACAACATGTACAGTAGTCTATATACAACATGTAGAGTACAGTATATGCAACATATACAATACAGTATGTACAACATGTACAGTACACTATATGCAACATGTACAATACAGTATGTACAACATGTACAGTACAGTATATACATCATGTATAATACAGTATGTACAAAGTGTACAGTACAGTGTATACAACATGTACAGTACAGTATGTACAACATGTACAGTACAGCATATACAACATGTACAGTACAGTATTTACAACATGTACAGTGAAGTATATACTTCATGTACAGTACAGTATGTACAACGTCTACAGTACAGTATATACAACATACACAGTACAGTATGTACAATGTGTACAGTACGTTATATACATCATATACAGTACAGTATGTACGACATGTACAGTATAGTATATACAACATGTACAATACAGTATATACAGCATGTACAGTACACTATACGACATGTACAGTACAGTATGTACAACATGTACAGTGCAGTATATACTTCATGTACAGTACAGTATGTACAACGTCTACAGTACAGTATATACAACATATACACTAACAGTATGTACAATGTGTACAGTACGGTATATACATCATATACAGTAAAGTATGTACGACATGTACAGTACAGTATATACAACATGTACAATACAGTATGTTGTGGAGTTAGAAAACAACAAGACAGGAGACGTGAGAGTAGACGTAGTCGAGGTAGTTTACTAGCTCCAACTTAGCATGTCATACATTCGACAGCGACACTGAACCGTGAACCGGAAGCGGAAGTGCATTATATGACCCCTCGCCTCTTCCCTTAAAGGTACACCGTCCTCTTAGGTGAATGTCTCTCGTTATATAGATGTGGGTCACCACACAGGCCCCCCCAGAATTCACCTACACAAAACAATGCAAAACAGCAAAAGTGCAAGTCATGAACATAAAAATAGACTCTACAACAGAACAGTCAATGACATAGTGCAAAGTCACGGGGAAAACAGGTGACGAGTCGGGGGGCGGACCTTGCAGCCATAACGGCTGCGCTTCACAGGAGGGGAAACAGATGGGGTCGAAACTCGGGCCATAGGCGGGGCCGAAGCAGGAACAGAGGCAGGTGCCGGGGCCGACCTAGGAGGGCGCCCCCGCCGCGGGGGTAGGGCCAATTGCATTGGCTCCCCAACGTCCAAGTGAGCGGGCTTGAGACGGTCTATAGCGACCCGCTCCAGCCTGCCCCCCATGTCCACCACATAGTTCTTATCCTCGCCTCCAGGACGCGGAAGGGCCCGTCGTATGGGGGCTGCAGCGGGGACCGATGGCTGTCGTGCCTAATGAAGACGTGCCTCGCCGATGGCAGATCCTTGGGGACGTAGGACCGGGGGAGGCAGTGTTGAGACATCGGAACGGGAGCGAAGGCACCGGCAGCGCTCCGGGACGCACTGAGGTGAGAGGCGGCCGACCAGGGAGCCGTAGCATCCGGAAGAAACTCCCCCGGAACCCGCAGGGGCTGGCTATACACCAGCTCAGCGGAGGAGGTCTGGAGGTCTTCCTTTGGGGCCGAACGCAGGCCGAGCATGACCCACGGGAGCCGGTCCATCCAGACGCAGCCAGTGAGGCTTGCCCGCAGAGCGGCCGATGGAACCGCTCACAAAGTCCGTTGCTCTGCGGGTTGTACGCCGTAGTGCGGTGGATCTTCACCCCCAGGTGCTCAGCGACCGCCGTACAGAGCTCCGAGGTAAACTGGGAGCCCCGGTCGCTCGTGATGTCACCAGGCGTGCCGAAACGGGCCACCCAGCAGCCGATGAACGCCCACGCTACCTCTGCTGCCGTCGTGGAGGACAAGGGAATAGCCTCTGGCCACCTGGTGGCCCTGTCCACAATAGTGAGGAGGAACGTATAACCACGGGAGGGGGGCAGGGGACCCACCAGGTCAACATTGACGTGGTCAAACCGCCTCTCTGGAACCACAAACGGCGCCAAAGGGGCCTTGGTATGGCGGTGCACCTTGGCGTGTTGGCACGCCACACACGAGCCGGCCCAGGCTCTAACATCCTTACGGAGCCCAGGCCAAACGAACTTGACGCTCACCAGCTTGGTCGAGGCCTTCACTCCTGGGTGGGAAAGGCCGTGGATGGTGTCGAAAACTCGGCGCCGCCAGGAAGTAGGCATCAGGGGGCGCGGTTGACCGGTGGAGATGTCACAGAGGAGGGTGGTGTTGGCCGCGTCGAACGTCACGTCCTCCAGCCGTAGCGCCGTAGGGGTCGACTGGTAGTGTTGAACGGTCGCGTCCTTGGCTTGGTCCGCTGCCATAGCGGCGTAGTCGAGTCCCAAGTGAACGGCGTTAACAACCGCCCGTGAAAGGCAGTCGGCGACGAAGTTATCCTTGCCCGACACGTGTTGTACACTCACTGGCCACTTTATTAGGTACACCTTGCTAGTACCGGGTTGGACCCCCTTTTGCCTTCAGAACTGCCTTAATCCTTCGTGGCATAGATTCAACAAGGTACTGGAAACATTCCTCAGAGAGTTTGGTCCATACTGATATGATAGCATCACGCAGTTGCTGCAGATTTGTCGGCTGCACATCCATGATGCGAATCTCCCGGTCCACCACATCCCAAAGGTGCTCTATTGGATTGAGATCTGGTGACTGTGGAGGCCATTTGAGTACAGTGAACTCATTGTCATGTTCAAGAAACCAGTCTGAGATGATTCGAGCTTTATGACATGGCGCGTTATCCTGCTGGAAGTAGCCATCAGAAGATGGGAACACTGTGGTCATAAAGGGATGGACATGGTCAGCAACAATACTCAGGTAGGCTGTGGCGTTGACACGATGCTCAATTGGTACTAAGGGGCCCAAAGTGTGCCAAGAAAATATCCCCCACACCATTACACCACCACCACCAGCCTGAACCGTTGATACAAGGCAGGATGGATCCATGCTTTCATGTTGTTGACGCCAAATTCTGACCCTACCATCCGAATGTCACAGCAGAAATCGAGACTCATCAGACCAGGCAACGTTTTTCCAATCTTCTATTGTCCAATTTTGGTGAGCCTGTGCGAATCGTAGCCTCAGTTTCCTATTCTTAGCTGACAGGAGTGGCACCCGGTGTGGTCTTCTGCTGCTGTAGCCCATCTGCCTCAAGGTTCGACGTGTTGTGCGTTCAGAGATGCTCTTCTGCATACCTCGGTTGTAATGAGTGGCTATTTGAGTTACTGTTGCCTTTCTATCAGCTCGAACCAGTCTGGCCATTCTCCTTTGACCTCTGGCATCAACAAGGCATTTTCGCCCACAGAACTGCCGCTCACTGGATATTTTCTCTTTTTCGGACCATTCTCTGTAAACCCTAGAGATGGTTGTGCGTGAAAATCCCAGTAGATCAGCAGTTTCTGAAATACTCAGACCTGCCCGTCTGGCACCAACAACCATGCCACGTTCAAAGTCACTTAAATCACCTTTCTTCCCCATTCTGATGCTCAGTTTGAACTGCAGCAGATCGTCTTGACCATTGCTACATGCCTAAATGCATTGAGTTGCTGCCATGTGATTGGCTGATTAGAAATTTGCGTTAACGAGCAGTTGGACAGGTGTGCCTAATAAAGTGGCCGGTGAGTGTATGTCCGTGGTAAACTGGGAAACCGCCGCGAGATGGCGCTGCTGACGCCCAGACCACGGTTCTGAGGTTTTGGCCATACAGAACGTCAGCGGTTTGTGGTCCACGAAAGCGGTGAACTGTCGGCCCTCCAATAGGAACCTAAAGTGTCTGGTTGCGAGGAAGAGACCCAGTAGTTCCCTATCAAAGGTGCTGTATTTGCGCTCGCTCTCACGGAGTTGTTTACTGAAGAACGCCAACGGCTGCCAGCCCCCCCCCCACCCACTGCTCACACACGGCCCCCACGGCGTAGTCGGAGGCATCCGTTGTAAGGGCTATGGGGGCGGCAGGCGACGGGTGAGCTAGCAGCGCAGCGTTGGCCAGCGCGGTCTTGGCGGCCACAAAAGCCTCGTCCATCCCCGAAGACCAGTCCAGCTCGTCCTTAGACTTACAGAAGCGGTGTAAATGCTAGCGTTAGCAATAGCCATGTTGTTAGCACCGGCTTCGTCGTTGTCAGACATACTCGTATTAGTAGTTCGATCACGTCGGGGTCACCAATGTGGAGTTAGAAAACGAGACAGGAGACGTGAGAGTAGACGTAGTCGAGGTAGTTTACTAGCTCCAACTTAGCATGTCATACATTCGACAACGACACTGAACCGTGAACCGGAAGCGGAAGTGCATTATCTGACCCCTCGCCTCTTCCCTTAAAGGTACACCGTCCTCTTAGGTGAATGTCTCTTGTTATATAGATGTGGGTCACCACAATGAACAACATGTACAGTACAGTCTATACAACATGTACAATACAGTATGTACAACACGTACAGTACACTATATACAACATGTACAGTACAGTATATGAAACATGTACAATACACTATAGACAACATGTACAGTACAGTATATACAACATGTACAATACAGTATGTACAACATGTACAGAAAAGTATATACAACATGTACAGTACAGTATATGCAACATGTACAGTACAGTATACGCAACATGTACAATATGGTGTGTTCAACATGTACAGTACAGTATATACAACATGTACAATACAGTGTGTCGAAATATACAGTACAGTATATACATCATATACAGTACAGTATGTACAATATGTACAGTGTAGTATATACATCATGTACAGTATAGTGTGTACAACATCTACTGTACAGTATATATAACATGTACAGTACAGTATATACAACCTGTACAGTACAGTATATACAACATTTACAGTGCAGTATGTACAACATGTACAGTGCAGTATATACAACATGTACAGTATATACAACATGTACAATGCAGTATATATACATCATGTACAGTACAGTATACACATGTGCAGTACAGTATATACAACATGTACAGTGCAGTATATACATAATGTACAGTACAGTATATCTAACGTACACAGTACAGTATGTACAGTATAGTATGTACAACATGTACAGTGCAGTATACACAACATATGCAGTACAGTATGTACAACATGTACAGCAAAGTATGTACAACATGTACAGTACAGTATATACAACATGTACAATACAGTGTGTCGAAATATACAGTACAGTATATACATCATATACAGTACAGTATGTACAATATGTACAGTGTAGTATATACATCATGTACAGTACAGTGTGTACAACATCTACTGTACAGTATATATAACATGTACAGTACAGTATATACAACCTGTACAGTACAGTATATACAACATTTACAGTGCAGTATGTACAAGATGTACAGTGCAGTATATACAACATGTACAGTATATACAACATGTACAATGCAGTATATATACATCATGTACAGTACAGTATACACATGTGCAGTACAGTATATACAACATGTACAGTACAGTATATACAACATGTACAGTGCAGTATATACATAATGTACAGTACAGTATATCTAATGTACACAGTACAGTATGTACAATATAGTATGTACAACATGTACAGTGCAGTATACACAACATATGCAGTACAGTATGTACAACATGTACAGCAAAGTATGTACAACATGTACAGTACAGTATATACAACATGGTTGATTTATTTGACAGTGTTAAGCATTAATTTGAATGACAGCCTGCAGAAAGAAACTGTTTTTATATCTGGGTGTTTTGGGGTACAGTGCTCTGTATCGCCTACCAGAGGAGGCGGAATTCGAACAGGTTGTGACCAGGGTGTGATCGGTCTGCAGTGAAGTTTCCTGACTATAGAGGTGTATAAGTCCTGAATGGAGGGCAGGTTGGCACCAGTGATTTTCTCTGCAGACTGAACTGTCTGTTGTAGTCTGTCCCTGTCCTGTTTGGTGGCCGATCCAAACCAGACAGTGATGGATGTGCAGAGGACAGACTGGACGGACTAATCAGTTCTGTTTTCTGCACTGGGTCAATGTAAGAATGTTAAGAATCTCAGCTGTGATCTACTCTTGTCTCTTAATGCTTCACTTCTATTTTTCCCTACACACACAAACATGGGGCGGCACGGTGGCGCAGTGGTTAGCGTGGTCGCCTCACAGCCAGAAGGTCGAGAACCTGCATAAGAACCTGCATGCTTGTGCTTCACACAGGGCATGTTACAGTTTGCAAACAAAAGTCCAGACATCTACACAGTAGTCTGTAGTTGCCAATATATTTTCCTCTGTTTCCAGAAGCAAATATTGATTATGTTCCCCTATTTTTCCCCAAACCTTGCACTTACAACATTATCATCAAGATGGCGCTGCAGATGGTAGACTTGCTTTTTCTGTTTTTGTTTTTTGCCCCCCCCCCCTTTTTCCCCCCCAGTTGTACTAGTGCAATTAACCCACTCTTCCAAGCCGTCCCGGTCGCTGCTCCACCCCCTCTGCTGATCCGGGGAGGGCTGCAGACTACCACATGCCTCCTCCCATACATGTGGAGTCACCAGCCGCTTCTTTTCACCTGACAGTGAGGAGTTTCACCAGGGGGACGTAGTTCATGGGAGCATCACGCTATTCCCCCCAGTTCCCCCTCCCCCCGAGCAGGCGCTCCGACCAACCAGAGGAAGCGCTAGTACAGTGACCAGGACCTATACCCACATCCGGCTTCCCAACCTCAGACACGGCCAGTTGTGTCTGTAGAGATGCCGAGCAAGCCAAAGGTAACACGGGGATTCAAACCAGCGATCCCCATGTTGGCAGGCAATGGAATAGACTGCTACGCTACACGGGCGCCCTTTTTCTGTTTTTGTTTATTTTAGATTGCCCTGTGATGGCCTGGCAGCCTGTCCAGGGTGTCTCCCCGCTTGCCGCCCAGTGACTGCTGGGATAGGCTCCAGCATCCCCACAACCCTGAGAACAGGATAAGCGATTTGGATGATTGATGGATGTTTGGTTTCCAGCGCCCACTTGCTGATCACATACAGCAGGGAAGAACTTTCAAGTCTCCAACTGTCCACTGGACAGACTGAACAGACTTTTTTACTGACTTTACCTGAACTGTTTAGCGAAAGTCTTGCCGAACTCTTGATCGGTACAGCCCTGTGCGGACTACGACAAAACGCTGAAGGGGGAAGTGAGCCGGAGTGCTCATTAAACTGCGACAGCGGGGATTTAGAACTGGCTCCCATCAATCTACCTGGCGAATGTGCGCCCTCTGGCCAACAAGATGGACGAACTCCTACTACTGCTACTACTACTACTACTTTCGGCTGCTCCTGTTAGGGGGTCGACACAGCAGCTCATCCGTTTCCATCTCTTCCTGTCCTCTGCATCTTCCTCTGTCACACCAGCCACCTGCATGTCTTCCCTCACCACATCCATAAACCTCCTCTTTGGCCTTCCTCTCCTCCTCTTCCCTGGCAGCTCCATATTCAGCATCCTTCTCCCAATATACCCAGCATCTCTCCTCCACACATGTCCAAACCATCTCAATCTTGCCTGTCTTGCTTTGTCTCCAAACCATCCAACTTGAGCGGTCCCTCTAATATAATGGTTCCTAATCCTGTCCTTCTTCATCACTCCCAATGAAAATCTTATCATCTTCAACTCCGCCACCTCCAGCTCCGCCTCCTGTCTTTTCGTCAGTGCCACTGTCTCCAAACCATAAAACATAGTTGGTCTCACTACCATCCTGACAAACTCATAAATGGAAAAAAGTTTTCCAGATCTGTCGCCCTGTGTCTCACTGAAACCTGGCTTAGTGAGCATATCATGGACAGTACATTTCATCTGCCGCAGTTCTAACTCCTCCGGGCAGACCGCGATGCAGAGCTAACAGGAAAAAAATGGGGTGACTGCATATGCTTCTACATAAGGTTGGTGTACGGATGTCACACTGTTGAAGAAATCATGCAACCCTGACTTAGAGACCTTTTTCCACTGGCTGTGAATCATTCTAGTCACCATGGGAATTTCCATCATTTATTGTGGTCGGTGTCTATATCCCCCCCCCCAGGCATGGGATATAGACACCATTAAACATGTTATTAACGTTAAAGAGGCATTAAAACACTTGGCCAATCAAATTACAAACATGGAGCGCAAATATCCAGACCCTCTACTCATCATCCTTGAGGATTTTGACAGAGCAAACCTCAGCCACGAACTGCCAAAATGCAGACAGCATGTTAAATGTCCCACCAGAAACAAAAACACTTTGGATCATTGCTACACAATATTAAAGGACACCTATCACTCTGTCCCCGTGAAACCCTGGGCCTCTCTGGTCACTGTCTGATTCATCTCATCCCAACCTACAGGCAGAAACTAAAACCTGCAAAGCCTGTGGTTAAAACTGTGAGGAAATAGACCAATGAGTCAAAAATTGAGTTACAGGCCTGCCTTGACTGCACTGACTGGAGTGTTTTTGAGGCTGCATCTACAGACCTGGACGAACTTACTGACACTGTGACATCTTACATCAGCTTTTGTGAGGACACGTGTACCCACCAAAACTTTCTGCACCTTTAACAACAATGAGCCCTGGTTCACAGCAAAACTCAGTCAACTTCATCAGGCCAAAGAGGAAGCATACAGGAGTGGAGAAATGATCCGGTATAACAAAACCAGAACTACACTCACAAGGAGATCAGATTGGCAAAAAGTAGCTGCTCTGAAAAAGTTGAAAATGGGTTTTCTGCCAACAACCTATCATGAATCAGGAGAGGTTTGAAAGACATTACCAACTACAGGAAACCATCCCCCCACACAGCAGGGAACCTCTCCCCTACCCACTGAACCCCCACCCACACTCAGGATCTGTGTTGAAGACATGCACCAGCTCTTCCAAAGACAGAAGACCAAGAAGGCACTGGGCCTGGATGGTGTGTCACCCTCCTGTCTTAAAGGGTGTGCTGACCAGCGGGCCACCATTTTCACACTGATCTTCAACAGATCACTGGAGCTGTGTGAAGTCCCCTCCTGCTTCAAGAGCTCCACTATCATCCCGGTCCCCAAGAAGCCCCGTTATTACAGGATTAAATGACTACAGGCCCATTTCCCTAACACTTGTGGTCATGAAATCCTTTGAGAGACTGGTGTTAGCCCACCTGAAGGAAATCATAGGCCCCCTGCTCGACCCCCTGTAGTTTGCTTACCAAGCAAACAGGTCAGTGGAGGATGCAGTCGACATGGGATTGCACTACATCTTCCAACACCTCACCTCCCCAGGGACATATGCAAGGGTCCTGTTTGTGGACTTCAGCTCAGCATTCAACACCATCTTCCCAGATATCCTTCACTCCAAACTCACCCAGCTCATTGTACCAGCCCCCATCTGCCAGTGGATTAAAAACTTCCTGACAGACAGGATGCAGCTGCTGAGGCATGTGCATATGTGCTCTCCCCTCTACTCTTCTCCCTCAACACAAATGACTGCACCTCAGGTGACCCGTCTGTTAGACTCCTGAAGTTTGTGGACAACATCATTGGCCTTATCCGGGATGGTGACGAGTCTGCATAAAGACGGGAGGTTGATCAGCTGACATCTGGTGCATCCATAACAACCTGGAGCTGAACACGCTCAAAAGAGTGGTGATGACAGTGGACTTCAGGAGGAGCTCCCCAACACTTTCCCCCTCACCATACTCAACAGCACGGGGTCTATGCTGAAAACCTACAGATTTCTGGGTTCCACATTCTCCCAGGACCTAAGGTGGGCATCAAACATAGACACATCAAAAAGGCCCAGCAGAGCATGTACGTTCTCCACCAGCTCAAAAGTTCAACCTTCCTCAGGAACTGTTGATTCAGTTCTACACTGCAATAATCCAGTCTGTCCTCTGCACACCGTCTGGTTTGGATCAGCCACCAAACAGGACAGGGACAAACTACAACGGACATTTAAGTCTGCAGAGAAAATCATTGGTGCCAACCTGCCCTCCATTCAGGACTTATACACCTCCAGAGTTAGGAAACATGCAGGCGACATCACTGCAGACCGATCACACCCTAGTCACAACCTGTTCCAACTCCTCCCCTCTGGCAGGCGCTACAGAGCACTGTACCCCAAAACAACCAGATATAAAAACAGTTTCTTTCTGCAGGCTGTCATTCAAATGAACGCATGACACTGTCAATAAATCCAACCATGTTGTATATACTGGACTGTACATGTTGTATATACTGTACTGTACATTGTACGTATACTGGTACACTCTGTCATGTCCATCTACCTCAGGCATGTATGTAAGTAACCTGCTAACATCTATTTCAGTATCTCTGAGATATTCTCTGCACCATTGCACTTTATCACCTCTAATTTCACCTGTATAAGTCAATACTTGTTCATATATGTGAAGATTGTTGTGTTGTAGTGTTGTTATTCTATGTTATGTACACTGAGAGAGTCACGAAACCAGAGTCACATTCCATGTAGTGCAAACCTACATGGCCAGTAAACATGATTCTGATTAAAAATGTGTGGCTAAATGGTCCGCGGTGGCGTAGCGGTCTAAGCATCGGCTTGGTGTCGATGCAGTTGCCCACTGGGGACTGGGGTTCGCGCCCCGGTCTCGTCAGATCCGACTATGGCCGGACTCGATGAAGCAGCAATCATTGGCAACGCTGTCTTCGGGAGGGGGGCGGAGTCGGCTTGTGTTCGTCATGTGAATGCGTCTCTGTGTGTGTCGGAAAAACAATGGTTCGGCTTGGATTCGCCTTGTCACGAAAGTGGGAAGGCGCTTTCCTTCGAGACTGCCGGCCGGAGAGATGCAGTTGGCGAACGCATGCAATACGAGGGTGGGTGTTTGAATTAAAATAGGGATCAATTGGCCACTAAATTGGGAGAAAAAAGGGAAAAATCAGAAATAAATTTTTTAAAAAAATGTGTGGCTAAAAAAGGAATTAGTAGGGGCATGAACAGAGGCGTCAACAGGCTACATAGAACAAGTGCTGCTAATACAATGCAGCCAGTGTAGACCTAGGGCAGGGATGGGCAACATAATCCAGAAAGGGCCGGTGTGGGTACAGGTATTTGTTCCAACCAAGCAGTTACACACCTGATTCTATTACCCAACCAATAGTCTTTGCTAAGGACCTTCATTTGTAGACTCAGGTGTGTAACTGCTTGATTGGAACAAAGACCTGCACCCACACTGGCTCTTTCTGGATCATGTTGCCCATCCCTGACCTAGGGTAACCTGATTCTTCATGTTAACATGAATCTGGCCTGACCTGACTCTCTTTCTGCCTCTTTTGGCCTTTCTCTAACACTTAACACCTTGCACACCCTCACCTACCAGCAACAACAAACCTCCCCCATCTCCCTCACATTACACTGCCACTTTTCCCTTTACCCAACTCAACCTCCACTTCCCTTTGTTCCCCCTCTGCAGGAGCAGGCAGAAAATGGCTACTCCACAGCAGAGATCGCAGTAAACAAAGAGATCACCTCAGCATCATTCAATCCCTCAACTAGTACGGACAGAAACGAGGAGCAAGTACATACCGGGGATAGCCACAGGTCAATCTCTGCAAATTTAGGACAGGTAAGCAGAAAGAAGAGGTTGTACGAGTTTTAAATTTACAAAAATGAACAAACAATTCAAATGTAAAATGTGCATTTCACATTCTGCATTCTGAAATTTGGTGGGCCGTCTACATTTTAGTACAAATGCTTTAAGTTATAAATTACCAAAACAGAAAATTCAACAATATATTACAGTAAATGTATGATCACTTTTTTTTTACTTGTTATAAGTACCACATTACAGTTATCTACAGACAGAAATCCTGTTATCTCGTATTTCAGTTGGAATTTAATGTTGATTTACAATCCGAGTGTTGGCGTAATCCTTGGTGCTGTAAAGGGTAGTAAACTTCTTTTTTAGCTGAAAACATGTTAGTATGGGCCTAGGCTGGAAGAGCTGTTTGTCCTGGTGATAAATTCAACAAAAACATGGGACACATCACACAACTGTTTTGAGGGGGGGGGAAAGCTTTTTTTGTATCTGTGAGGAAAATGCATATCATAATGTTTTCTCCAGTTTGCCTACTTAATATAATGGCAACAAAGATACCGAGACCCTTGTGACTTGCGGTAGGTAAAATGTAGAGTTTGGTGTGCTTGCTTGGAGTAGCAAAGTTAACGTGCTAGCTAGCTTGTAGAAGCAGATATACTCCGCTGTTTGGGGACAGGCCAGAATAAAAAAACTACCTATGGTGAAGGCAGTCGTACCGGTATCTCAGCAGCTAGTGTCAGGCGATGGAGGTGTTAGCTCTGGTCTGAGGAAAGTTAAGCTAGTCAACTTAGATACGAGTGAGAGTAGCTTGCTTCTGAAGTGAGAAGAAGGGATTGAATGATGAGTGATGTTGTGTCAGTAACATATAAGGCGCAGGGCCCTGACACAGACGTCATGACTGCCAGCCAATCAGCGCTGGTGTAATGGTACAAGTGCTTCTGCGAATACACGACGGAGCGTATCCCATAGCTAGACGTCTCACTCATGCTACCCAGAGAGCAGGGGTTACGGAAGTAGCCTAAAGTTTCCTCCAATTTGCCTACTTAATATAATGGCAACAAAGATGCCGAGACCCATGTGACTTGCGGTAGGTAAAGTGTAGTCTGGTTTGTTAGACCAATAGAATATGATCCAAATAGACAGGTGACGTGCTGGCAAATAGCCAGTTAAACTTCAACTCCCTGAGTAGACCTGTGAGAAGCTAGGGCGTGGTGTTCTGTTGCAGCACTTCCACCTTCAGGCTCCCAACTTTAGAAGGGTCTGGTAGCGGACTCGAGAACACCTCCAACTCCTTCCTCCCCAGACCCCGTCTCTCCCACAGACCCTTCTCATCTCTCTCATGGAAAGATGGCCAAACACCATTCAAACACCATTCAGGTAACTTGTGTATAGTTTGACCAAACTAATGTACTTACCATACATGTGATTTTTGAGTTGACAGAATCAAGATGATGATAGGCACTAGTTTTTTATATTTTCAACCAATATAGCCAGGTTAATATAGCTCGAGGCTAATAACATGTAAGTTATAGACCAATGCTCATGAAACAATCAGCTAAAACAGCACCAGACAGAACCTTAGTGATGGGTTAAATAACATGAAGTAGCATTTTCAGATGAATGTTTTTTAGACAATCAAGGCAGCAACAAATAGACTTTTGAATGGATATCGCATGCTGCATACTTAGAAAACTACAATGCAACATTCTCACACAATGTGGCTAGGTTAATGTGGCTAGGTTAATGTGACTAGGTTAATGTGGCTAGGTTAATGTGACTAGGTTAATGTGGCTAAGTTAATGTGGCTAGGTGTTACGTCCCTCGGTCTGGAGAGGGTGCAACAATTAGTGTACAGGGTAACAGTGAGGTGAAGGTGCAACACAGTGAGACATAAACGTTTAAATATAATAAAATATAAATATTTATTAACACCATGACAGGACAAGGGAACCGAACGGTTGCCAAAACAACAAACTACTAACAAAAAGTGCCCCCCCCCCCGACAGTACTCAAAAGCACCAAGCCTAAAGACAGAGGGTGCCAACCGCTCCTAACCTAGTGTGTCTAACAGAGGTAAGCTACATGATCGGGTGTTTGCCCATGGGCATCTTACCTTGATCCCCTTGCCCAAAGGAACTAAACAAATTAAAGGCTAAACACAACTCAAAATACTCAAAATTTAAGCAATGCAAACTTAACCGAAAACGGGCCAGAAATTACAAACACAAAGTAGCTACAGAGACAAAGACATCAACACAAAGTAGCTACATCACACAAACTAAAATCACACAAACTAAACTAGCTGGCCGGGGAACTGAAGTCATGTGGGGGTTTAAATGGGAGACTGCACAGCTGATGGAAATTGGATGATTTGTTGACCGGTTGATTAGGTGATGAGGAGCACCTGGCGGATACCTGAATGTAGAGTGAGAGTGAGGGTTAAATACAGAAGGGAACAAAATCAACTATACGGACACGGACACACCCATGGCCGTAACACCCCCACCCATAAAAACAAGCCCCTACAGGCTTGTTAACAAAAAAAAAAGCCCCACAAGAACCAAAAAAAAACTTGACAATGTGCTACATAACATGACAGTAACATGTGACCAAACAAAAAGGTGGAGCACCTCAGCCACAACATTGGATCACTACAAGTAGCTCCGCTACATCCAAAATGTGACCCAAAAATGGCCAGCACCTTCCCACCAACACATGGTCACCTACAAAGTGGCCCTCAACCACAAGTTACTGAGTCAAAACACAAAGTAGCACACACACACACACAACACGGTCACGCTGGCGACCCGCGCCAAATGACGTAGGTGCGTTCGACCCACAGGTGAACCAGCTACAACTCATAACCACACAAAAAAAACCACACAACACGGTCACGGTGGCGACCCACGCCAAATAACATAGCTGCGTTCGACCCGCAGGTGAACCAGCTACAACTCGTGACCGCATAAAACAAAAACACAAAAACACACACAGTCACCACACAAGGTGTGCTAGCATGGACCAGCTGGTGGAGGTTGAGAGTGCAGCGCGCCCCACACTCACAGCTCTAAAGGTCTACCGTCCGCAACTCCCCTCCCGTCTCTCTGCCACTAATCCCACCCCGCAAATCTCCCACTGGAGGCTTCACTCAGCCTGCCTCTCTAGCGGGCGTCAGCACCCATGACGAGTGCAACACAAGGGGACTAGGGATCGATCTGCAACACCATGGCAGAGGATGAAAGGAAGTTGACCAGCAGCCACAGCCGTACCCACCACCAAACCAAGAACACACCAACAACACCTGTTAACACTAACACAATAATGAACACTGTGCTTAACACCACCCAACACCAAACGCTAACACAAGCACACTACAGGAATCAGCAACTTGCCAGACCAAAGCCCGCTAAAATCTCAGACGAGCCCCTATTTGTTACGTCCCTCGGTCTGGAGAGGGTGCAACAATTAGTGTACTGGGTAACAGTGAGATGAGGGTGCAACACAGTGAGACATAAACGTTTAAATATAATAACATATAAATATTTATTAACACCATGACAGGACAAGGGAACCGAACGGTTGCCAAAACAACAAACTACTAACAAAAAGTACCCCCCTCCCCTTGACAGTGCTGAAAAGCACCAAGCCTAAAGACAGAGGGTGGCAACTGCTCCTAACCTAGTGTGTCTAACAGAGGTAAGCTACGTGATGGGGTGTTTGCCCATGGGCATCTTACCTTGATCCCCTTGCCCAAAAGAACTAAACAAATTAAAGGCTAAACACAACTCAAAATACTCACGATTTAAGCAATGCAAACTTAACTGAAAACGGGCCAGACCTTACAAACACAAAGTAGCTACAGAGACAAAGACATGAACACAAAGTAGCTACATCACACAAACTAAAATCACACAAACTAAACTAGCTGGCCGGGGAACTGAAGACATGTGGGGGTTTAAATGGGAGACTGCACAGCTGATGGAAATTGGATGATTTGTTGACCAGTTGATTAGGTGACGAGGAGCACCTGGCGGATACCTGAATGTAGAGTGAGAGTGAGGGTTAGATACAGAAGGGAACAAAATCAACTATACGGACACGGACACACCCGTGGCCGCAACACTAGGTTAATGTGACTAGGTCAATGTGACTAAGTTAATGTGGCTAGGTTAATATGGCTAGGTTAAGGTGACTAGGTTAAGGTGACTAAGCTAATGTGACTAGGTCAATGTGGCTAGGTTAACGTGGCTAGGTTAATGTGGCTAGGTTAAGGTGACTAGGTTAATGTGGCTAGGTTAATGTGGCTAGGTTAACGTGGCGAGGTTAACGCTACTGTTTAACATTGCTACTTTTTAGTGCAGCAGTTGAATCATAAATTACACGTAAATTAATCTTCATTTTTCCTGGAGGTTTATGCTTTTAATTCGAGCATAATGACAAGAACACCTTATTGTAGTGTATATATTGATAAAATCCGATATGGCTGTTAAAATCAAATAACAGAATGATTTATAGCTTACTATTTGCTTTGAAGAATAAGGCACAAATTATCTGGTCTATAGTTATGATATTTTAAATACTTAAGCTACATGTTTTAAATACAAAGTACACTTCTTCAGATGTTTGTATTTCTTTATTTTCCTCTCTTTCCTCAGCTCCATCCACCTGTTTTACTGAAGGTGAGAGGCCACAATTGTTTCTTCATGGTGACCAGTTTGAATGCCCTTTGTGTAGAAAGAAGGGAGGTTATTCAACATGTACCCTGGTTCTGCTGAATGACAGCAGGTGTGGGCTTGGCTAGTATTTGGATGAGAGACCTCCGGGAAAACTAAGTTGCTGCTGGAAGTGGTGTTGTTGGGCCAGTAGGGGGCAGTCTTCCTTCGGGTCCTAATAAAAACAACATCCCAATGCCCCAGTGCAGTGACGGGGACACTGTGCTGTAGGAGGTGCTGTCCTTCAGATGAGACATTAAACCGAGGTCCTGACTCACTGTGGTCATTAAAGATCCCATGGCACTTATCACAAAGAGTAGGGGGTTCCCCGTTGTCATGGCAACATTCCCAACCTGGCTGTCTCCATCTGGCCACCTAATCACCCCCCATGTAATTGGCTCAGTGATTCCTCCCTCTCTACCTCAAGTGGATGTTTGGTGAGCATTCTGGTGCAAAATGGCTGTTGTGCATCACCTAGGTGGTGATACACATTAGTGGTATTTGAAGTGAGTTACCCCCTTTAATGTGAAGCGCTCTGGGTGTCTAGAAAAGTGCTATATAAATGTAATGATTATTATTATTATTATTATCATTATTCTAGGATGGTGGCCCATTTGAAGGGCAGCCAGTGGAGTATCATTAATCATGAAGACAGTAATGACCACCTAATTCGAAGTATGTTGTATAACAATGTGGAATTAGGCGTAATCTGTAATTTTGTCTTTGTTCTCGTTTGTGTTCAATTTCAACATTTCACCAAAAAAAATTATCATTGTCATTAAAAAGTAATTTTAAGTGTTCTTGTGTCTTTATTGTTGGACTGTACACTGGGTAATTGCCATATTATATTCCATTAGCTACAGAGACTCACTATGAAGCCTGCAGAAAGCAAAGCAGTTGACAAATGTCACTAAGCAAAAAGCTCCTTCATTCAGGAATCTAAGTGGAAAGAGCTTTACTTTTCAGATATTCTGATGTTTGTGTTGCTGGGTTGTACACCAGGGAATTACTTTATTTCCATGAGGAACTTTCTTTGTGAATTGGACATGTAAGGCAAATGCAACAATCACAGGACAATCATAGTGAAGGATTTGTTTTATTTTCTGTGTCTATATGGTCAGAGTAGACTTTCGGAATTTGCTGAAATTATTCTTATATTCTGTTATTCTTTTCAAAATGAAATAAATATGATATTTTGAGTTCGGTAGATCATACAATTTCTTGGACGCCTACATGGAGCAACACAAATGTCAAATGTCGCCACAAAATGTAAATACTTTTATTTTGAAGGCAAAATTCTCAGTGGGTCATTGTTCCTTAGTGTGAAGAGTTGGAGGTGTCTTCGAGTCTGCTGCTAGACCACACACCACCATAATTTTCCTCTCGAACTACACCCCATTTTTCACCTTTTTCAAGGTGTGACTTGTTGAAGACAGGCTGGCCGCCACAGCGGTTCCCTGGGACACAAACCCAGGTCTCCCGCACAACGGGCGACTACATTAACCAGTCGACTAAAGGGTCTGACCAGTTAGCCAAGGGCTAGCAGGTCTACTCATTCATGATCGTTATGCTACCCCCCTCCTTCGGGAAGCACGTCTCTGCGCTTCAGCATACCAACTCCCTCACGCCTCTGGTCGCACGTGCTTCCGATGGCCCCACGGTCTCACCATCCCACTTCTGACACCAATGTAGCGAATTCAGGGGGCAGCCAGGAACCGGCACCACAGCTGGGAAGCAAACCCGGGTTGCCCGCACCACATGCGACTGTGTTAACCAGTCGACTAAAGGGTCCAACCCGTTACCCAAGGGCTAGCGAGTCTAGTCATTCGTGGTCGTTACACTACCCCCCCCTTTGGGAAGCACGTCCCTGCGCTTCAGCATATCAGGTCCCTCACGCCTCTGGGTGCACGCGCTTCCGATGGCCTCACGGTCTCACCATCCCACTCCTGACACCAATGTAGCGAATTCCGGGGCAGCCGGGAACCGCCATAGTCGGGACATGAACCCAGGTCTCCTGCACCATGGGCGACTACATTAACCAGTCAACTAAAGGGTCTGACCCGTTAAGCAAGGGCTAGCGAGTGTCGTCATTCATGCTTGTTACAGTGGTTTACTAAACTTTTTACTGTTCTTGCACATGGGAATCAGGACGGATATGAAAAATTCCAAAATTAGAATAGAATAAAATAGAATAGAATATTCTTTATTAGTCATTTTGTACATACATACAAATGAAATTTACTCTCTGCATTTAACCTATCCTAGCTGTGTAGCTAGGAGCAGTGGGCAGCCGCCGTGCGGCGCCCAGGGACCAACTCCAGTTATTTCTTCCCATTGCCTTGGTCAGGGGCACATGTGAGGCTGCACCCTAGCATCCTCAAATGTGAGGCTGCACCCTAGAAGACGACACTATTTGTTGCTCTATAGTGTCCCTTGGCAAGATTTTCTGTTTTTTTGGTGGCACAGCATAGCTGAGATGGCTGCAGAAGAATCCTGTTGCTCTTTGCCAGAACTGCTGCCGAGTTGACAAACAGAGCTGTCGGTTGCCGGAACCCCTGCTGAGTTGACTGAGCAGAGATTCCATGGTTTACCCTTTCCGGGTACTCACAGCTGAGTAGATTGTGCCCGGGGATTTGAATTCAGAGTTTCCTTCTCCTAGCCTTTGCCAAAAGAGGCATCAACCTACAAGGCAGCAGGTGGATTTGAGGTCAGAGTTCTCTTCTCCTATCCCAATGTGTTGGCTGGACTGGGCACCATGGGAAGTACCATACAGGCATGCAGGAGGACCAGATCTATCAGTAGGGATTCTTCCTTAGCCAAAGGGCCCTTGCTGAGGTAAGGTGCTACCCCTCTACAGCCTGCAGTTGCAGTTTAGTGTCTTGCCCAGGACAAATGGACCATCGGGTTATTAAAATGGGCCATTAACAATAGGCCATCAGGTTTTATGTCAGTCAGAGCTAACTGATTTTTCTTTTGGACACAAATAGTAATAGCTACAGTAATCATAAGGGCATACGCTAGGACCTGAAATGTTTTTGTATTTGTCTCCTCATAAACAGATTCGGTTTCAGTCACAGTGCATCTGTGTTACAGAGTCCTCTTAGGGGACAATAGATGGGTCGCAGTGACGAGGACCACCTAGTCATCCTGTGATGGAAGACTGATGCCTTGCACTATGATTAAAGTGAGGAAGAGTTGCGCATCATCAACCCCACTCTCTCGCCCGAGACCACCTACTTACTAGAGGCAAGACGACTGGCAATGGAAACGGATGCAGATTTTTTCTCAGGGTTTCTTCCTGAAGCCTTTCCCGTAGACGAGCATACCCGCAAGGCAGCGGAGGTTTAAATCAGAGTTTTCCTTCTCCTAGATGAAGTGCCCGACAGGCTAACGAGCTTCATCTACCCGGGTTTGAAATCAGAGTTGTGCTTCTCCTAGATTGGCTGCCAACCAAGGCTAACGAGTCCAATCAACCCAACCGGTTATACTGCCGGGAACCCGGTCGCCCCCGCAGCAGACTTTCTGAAAACAGGAGGTACCACAAGAAGGTGCTGCTGCGGACACATTTGCGTAGGAGCGGACACATGCTAAGGTCCTCATGGACCCGCGGCGATCACTACATCAGGAAGTGAGAGGCCACCACACTGCTTCACATTCCTTTTGGCAAGTAGGACATCTGGCCCAATACTCGCCACCTCCCAACTCTTAATTATAGACCTGGGTTTGGTGTGGTTAAGGTTAGGATTAGTTTCTGGGGGCCAACCAAAATGGCACGCTTTAAAGACGGGTACATAACGTGATGGGTTGCAGAGGTTGGTGTAATGGGCAACATGTCAAATTTAACAAGCCGTCTGCCTGACCACCACGCACTGTTTTATAGCAAATGCAAGATAAGTAACTTTCATGTCAATGCATTTGGGCTTGGTAGTAGGTAAAACTGTTCTGGTTTGTCTGGCTAACTGACTAACTTGTCTCACTTAATAGCTTGTCAGTGTACTGTGCTGTAGTGAACACACGCGGAGTGCAGGAGTAATGTTATCCTGCTGTGTGCGTTTCTCCTGTGTGTCTGCACTCTAAAAAACACAAAAGCAGTCCAAAAGGAGAAACACTTGTTAGAACTGTCTTCTCAACACTCGTCTGTACTGATTTACATTTTGCATGCAGAGGTGTCAGTAAGGCGCTGATCTACGGGGTGGCAAGGGGTGGCAGCTGCCACCTCTGGGACACAGTCTTGCCACCCCTGTTGCCACCCCATTTATAAATCAGATAATATGTTTTTAAAGTATATTTTATGTACATGCATGGTGAAGGTCAATGAGACCCGCTCCAAACTCATCTCAAACAGAAGTCGCCGATTTAGAATCCCCCTCCCCCTCACAGGCGCGGATCTACGGGGTGGCAAGGGGTGGCAGCTGCCACCTCTGGGACACAGTCTTGCCACCCCTTTGCCCCCCCAGGAAAAAATCTCTAGATCCGCGTTTAAACGTAAAACGTAGCGACATGATTTCAGTGCAGTAGTACTTTCTCAACTTGTTCAGCATGTGTGAATAGTGTTACAGTAATACTGTAAGCCGTGATCATTGTGGTCACTATAACTGATGTGAAATTTGTACACCGTCCCAGCCCTGCTGGTACCATTCTCAGCCTTGTGTAACAGCACGGCTCATTTCATTCGTTTCTTTAAAATGAATGAAGTGAATATATAATGTATTTTATACATTTTATAAATAATTTATTTTGTGAATTTTATAATTTGTTTTATAAATTATTTTACAATTTATTTTATAATTTTATCATTTATTTTAAGAATTTATTTTATGAATTTTATGCATAATTTCTTTAAAATGAATGAAGTGAAAATGACAGATTTGCATAGGGTTCCTTGGGGGAATACTCAGATATGTTTAATAGGTTATGCTGTTGTTTTACCACCAGTTTTGACTTGTTACAGGCCCGACCACCGCTGATGGTTAAAAGACGTTCCAGGAATGGAGGCCTAGAAAGCAGTCCAGATCCGTAAGTCCCAAACTCCACTTCTTGCTTCCCACTGTACATCACACACAGTTAAACTGACATGATATGATATTTATATTTGTATATACATCATGGTATATGCAGTTTGTGTGTGTATATTTCTCAGTATTTATAATTTTATATATATATAATTTACTTTTTTTAACAAACTTAAACCACATGAATAAATCAGAATCAGAATGATGTTTATTGGTCATGTAGGTTTGCACATACATGGAATGTGACTCTGGTTTCGTGACTCTCAGTGTACTTAAGGTAGCATAACAACACTACAACACAACAATCTTCACATATATGAACAAGTATTGACTTATAGAGGTGAAATTAGAGGTGATAAAGTGCAATGGTGCAGAGAATATCTCAGAGATGCTGAAATAGATGTTAGCAGTTTACTTACACACATGCCTGAGGTAGATGTACATGACAGAGTGTACCAGTATACTGTACTGTACAGTGTACAGTACAGTATATACAACATGTACAGTCCAGTATATACAACATGGTTGGATTTATCAATAGTGTTAAGCGCTCATTTGAATGACAGCCTGCAGAAAGAAACTGTTTTTATATCTGGTTGTTTAGGGGTACAGTTCTCTGTAGCGCCCACCAGAGGGCTTCTCCACAGGTTAAAGTCACTAAATCTATCTGAAACCAATATGAACAGTAACCGTTCTAATAAACAGTGCTCTACTTTTTTTTAAGTTTTTCAACTCCAAAATTAGTACCATTCATGAGCTGGCCTCTGCTAACATCATACAGACTGACTTACCATTAGCAAGCACCATGAAACCCACTGTCCCCACCCACTGTCCTATGTGACTTCAGTCTTCCAACTGAAAATCTCATTTCTGAACTTATTACTAAGTCTAGCACCTCCACATGTCACCTGGCTCCATTCCCACAACCCGGGTTAAAACAGGCCTGCCCTCTATCATCACCGTGATAAGCTCCATCATCAAGTCCTCTTGGTCCACTGGTACAGTTCCCCCTTCACGGAAGGTTGCCATAATCAGACCAACTCTGAAAAAACCTCATTTAGATTCTAATGACCAAAACAACTACCGGCCTATTTCAGCTTTACCATTCATCTCGTGAATCCTTGAGAGGGTAATTGCATCTCAACTCCAGGTCTACCTTCAACAATTCCAATCTGACTTTCACCCCAAACATAGCACAGAAACAGCCCTGGTTAAGATCACTAATGACCTCCGTCGTGCAGCTGACTCCGGTCTACTCTCTATCCTCATCCATGGTGAAGCACGGTGGTGGCAGCATCATGCTTTGGGGCTACTTTTCTTCAGCCAGAACTGGGGCTTTAGACAAAGTGGAGGAATTCATAAGGAGATAACAAGGTAATAAGGATAAAGTAATAAAATAAGGATAAAGGATAAGGAGATCACAGGGCATATTTGGGGAATCTGTGACCATCAAAGACAACATCAGGCAACCCCACAGATGCAGTCAAGAACCAGTGGGATCCTGCGCTACTAAACCAGCTCAGCAGAGCCCTGGAGAGAGAATAGACTATCCATTTCTTATTTTCCGGGAAATTATTTTGCTCTATTCTATTTGGCCTTGTTGTATCATAGGTGATGTTTGTTTTGGTATTTCTCTCTGATGCACAGGTCTTCTGATATAACAAGTACACATACGCTCGCAACATGGATGTTTTATCACCAGTCACTCATCGTAGGACATCTTTGGGGCATCCCCCCAATGCAAAAACTTAGCTCCCCCGAAAGCTGTTGCAAAGTTGCACCCTGGTTGCTCCTACAGGGTTTGAAGAGCAGAGAGGTGGTTTCAGTCATTTAGAATAATGTTGCAGTTGTGTGGCAGTTGTGAACTCATTAAGGGGTACACTTGCCACATTTCAGTGCAGATCAAAAAAGGAAATATGAGTTCAGAAGGCAGAAGCTTGTTGTGAGTCAAAACTGTGATTTGGTAAATGTTAGAAATGCAACCATGGGGCATCCGGGTAGTGTAGCAGTCTATTCCATTGCTTACCAACACGGGGATCGCAGGTTCGAATCCCAGTGTTGCCTCTGGCTTGGTCGGGCATCTCTACAGACACAATTGGCCGTGTCTACGGGTGGGAAGCCGGATGTGGGTATGTGTCCTGTTCACTTCACTAGCGCCTCCTCTGGTCGGCCTGTTCGGGGGGGAGGGGGAACTTGGGGGAATAGCATGATCCCCCCACCCGTTATGTCCCCCTGGCGAAACTCCTCACTGTCAGGTGAAAAGAAGCGACTGGTGACTCCACATGTATCGGAGGAGACATGAGGTAGTCTGCAGCCCTCCCCAGAGGGGGTGGAGCAGCGACCTGGACAGCTCGGAGGGGTGGGATAATTGGCCGGATACAACTGGGGAGAAAATGGTGGAAAAAATCCACTAAAAAAAAGAAATGCCACCATTTGTCATAGAAAAGAAACAGAATATGAAAATTTAAATGAGGCATCTGTTGTCTGACAGTATAAATATCCCTTGTAGCATCACAAGGAAGGGAAGCAAGTTATACCTCAATATCAGCATCAATTTACCCAAATTGTGAATATATAGTTAAATATTTGTACCAGTTTTTCTTTTTATTTAATGTTGAAAAGACATTTATTGATGAGACATCACAGGAACGGCATGTGACAAATTATGTGACACCGTTTTCTAAAAATCTTGAGCATAGAGAACTGACAAGGATTAGTATAGTATATTACTATCACCATAGTCTGTAATAAGCTTAATTGGTGACAGACTGAAACGTAAATCTTTTGATTAAGAGTCACCCTGAGGAGGAGCACTAACACGTGACATCTCACATGATGAACTGCAATCTCATATGTAAAACAATTTACTCAGTTTCAAGAGGGCTATTATTGTAAAATTGCCTTAGAACAGTTTGCACTGAAATAAATGGTGTCTCTTTGTGTGATTTCGACTACCGTGGAATTTATTTTGCATCAATAAACACTGTTCAAACATTGGCATATTTTAGGAAGGTAGCTTATCGTCTACTATACTTGTCTTTGTTTTTCAATCTCTGTTCTGTCTTTCGCTTTTCCATATGTATGTTGTTAACCTAAACTTGCTCTGGTTTCATCTGGTCTGCTTTCTTTTCTCTCTTCTGTGACTCATACACTAGTTCTGTCCATCCTACACGTCACTACACAGTTTTTCTGTCAGAGGATTCATCCGGAGATGAGCTCCAGCATGATGACAACTCCATCTCTGGGTTTCCTGACAGCTTTCTCTTCTCAGTTCCCTTCGAATGGTCCCCTTTGTATGCATTTTTCTGATTAGCATTGCAATTAGCCTAACTGTAGGTGCTGCCTGATTCAATTTTCAGTATTGTTGTTAGAGCTGAATGCTTTATAAACAACTTGTAGACTAACCAAAAGCCAAAAAACTGCCCAACAGGACACAACCTTACCGGTCACTCCAAGAGGTGGAGTTTACAGAAGGAGAGGATCCTCGTCTAGGGGCAGAGCGTCACACAGCCCCATCCAGCCCCATTTCTGAAAAGTTCTCCAATGCCAACCTACTGGGAGACAGCTTCACCTGCCAGGATGAGCCAGACAGTCAGTCAATCAGTCTGGCCAAAAGTCTGGAGGACCTTAGGACACCCAAAGACTGTGAGGAGCTGCAAGCCAAATTCACTTACCAGGTCAGAGGCACAAATGTACTGCTTTAGAAAGTAGGGTGGCCAATAATAGGGGAAATGAAAATAAAAAGTTTTAGATTAGGCCATCATGTAACTAGGAGGTTAAGTTTAATTTTTGTGGCAGTCAGTCCTGGCAAGCCCTGTCTAATATTTCTAAATAACAAATCCCTGCCTGTGCTTGGCTGTCATGCAGCTTTGACACAGGGTCAAGTCAAGTCAATTTTATTTGTGTAGCCCAATATCACAGATTACAAATTTGCCTTAGGGGGCTTTACAGCAACTCAACATCCTGTTCTTAGACCCTCTCATCAGATAAGGAACAACTCCCTTAAAAAAAACCTTTAACAGGGAGAAAAAATAAGAAGAAACCTCAGGGAGAGCAACAGAGGAGGATCTCTCTCCCAAGACGGACAACGTGCAATGATGTTGTGTTTACACAATTTATAGAATGCAACATTGTATTCTATAATACAATTCTATAATATATAGTATAATATAATTGTATTCTATAATATTGTAATGTGCATGGATAAGTAGACACGTTGGCCGCTGGCCGACGGGTCTGACCCTTTAGTTGAGCGGTTAGCGATGTCTCCTGTGGTGCAGGCGATACGGGTTCGCTTCCCGGCCGCGGCAGTTCCTGTGGTTGCGTTGTCCCCCGAATTCGTTACATTGGTGTCAGAAGTGGGATGGTGGGACCGTAAGGCCATCGGAAGCGTATGCGCCCAGAGGCTGAAGGAGCGGATATGCTTAAGTGCGGGGACGTGCTTCCCGAAGGAGGGGGGTAGTGTAACATGCATGGATAAGTAGACACGCTGGCCGACGGGTCTGACCCTTTAGTCGAGTGGTTAGCGATGTCTCCTGCGGTGCAGGCGATACGGGTTTGCTTCCCGGCCGCGGCAGTTCCTGTGGTTGCGTTGTCCCCCGAATTTGCTACAATATAATACAATCAGGGTAAATATGCCTTACATGAAACAACAACAAAGTTAAACAAATCATTTTTCTCTTAATGTTTAAACTAACTCTGTCAATTTTGATGCATGATTTCTTAGGATGGAATTGAACTGAGCAGAAAAGTAAATTGGTCCCATACTTTAGGAGCCCAGAAAATTTCGCGTTCACACAAAATCTCTCAAACTCCTGTGTGTTACCCCGATAGTGAGTTTCCACCTTTGTAAAGTGCTCCATCAACCTAACAGGTGCAGTATATAAAGATGCTCAAAAAAAATCACAAAAATACACGATCATGGTGCAAGGGCTCCCTCTTGGGTAATAAAAAGCCATCCTGCAATTTGTATTTTTTCAGCCAACACGATGTATCAGACAGAGAAGACAGTTCTTTTGCGCATCACCTTTTTTCAAACAGGCAGACCGGTGCCTCTCAACCGGTGCCTCTCAGGAACAGGACAACAGCACAGTAGAAACAAGATCACTGGAGTAACACAGTCTAATTTGGCCTTTTTTATTAAGTGGGTGCGAGACTAAGGTTTAGATGCTACCAAATCAATTCTAATGAAGATTCAGTAGCATTGAAACGTGAGTTTTGAACCCGATTAATAAGAGAGCCCGAGTTAGACCATGTAGCTCCAATAATCTTCTTTCTACAATGTATCAGATGTCTATTCTTGAAGGATAATTCATTTTCACTTCCAAATATACTATGTAGATAATTGGGTTACATTAGACTTGTTGAAACATGTCTAATGTAACAACATGCTCATGTTCCATGTCCCATATGATGTCATTGTGAAGCTGTGTCTAGAAATTATCTAGTGTCCAAGATCTCCGGAATGAAGCTTGTGAGCAAAATGATATCATAACCAATATGCACGATGGCAATAACTATGTAAATAAGACCCAATTATTAAAAATAGAATTCTCGTTTAAAGGGGAATGTTGTTAAATTCTCTTACATTGTCTGTCATCAGAAAACTGAATGTTAATTTCTGTATTGCAAGCCAGTTTCAGCATAGTTTCAGAGTGTGACAGTACGTCCCACTGACCTTTTAACAACAAATCACTGCCTAGGACAGATAGTCCAGCTTTTTCACCTACACGTAACCTGTCTGAAAGTAGTCACCTGGAAAACTGATCAAATTATTTATTTGCACAACCAAAAAAGTCAAGAGGTTTTTCTGCAGTCACAGTGCGGTTTCAGGAAGAACAGGAGTAATGTAGATATGATTTGCACAGTAAGACAGCTACATGAAAAGTGCCGTGAACAACATCAGGACCTTTTCATGGTTTTTGTCGACCTCTCCAAAGCTTTTGACACTGTGAATCGGGAGCTACTTTGGAAAATCCTGATAAAGTTCGGCTGTCTGAGCAAATTTGTGAACATTCTGTCACAGTGTCATGATGGGCGTGGGTGGCCATAGGAGGACAGGAATCAGTGCCCTTTAATGTATGCACTGAAGTGAAGTGTTGCCCTCACCCAGGGTTTTGACTTGAGTGCAGTTTGGTTTCATATTTGAGTTTAATATGTGATCTGCCGCTGTCTGCTCTCTGGTGGATAAATCCTATTACGCAGCATGTGTGGCTTCACTGGGGTGAGCAGTTCAGAAGCGTTGCATCATGGAGATGGAGTTATGGTATCCCAAGGGGAGATTTGAGGTCCACCTTGCAGATGCTGGGGATACCAGAGGCTTCTTCAATGCTACTAAAACAATACACGGTCCCAGCCACTGTCATCTAACCCCCCTTCTCTCCAAAGATGTGCACACACTGCTAACAGACAACAAGTCAATCAAAGAGAAGTGGAAAGAGCACTACTAGGACCTTTTAAACCAGGACTCTATCCCTGAGATGGATGCCCTCCAGCTATTCCCTCAGCAACCCAAAGAGGAGGCATGACAGTACCACCAAGTCTAAGAGAATTCCAGGATGCAATCAGGAAGATGAAAATCAACAAGGCTGCTTGTCCTGATGGAATACCGGCAGAAGTACTGAGGGCAGGTGGACCTACACTCCTCAGACATATCCATACCCTGCTACTTAAAATATGGGGAAAAGGATGTCCATGGTGGTGTAGCGGTCTAAGCATCGGCTTCGTGTCGATGCAGTTGCCCACTGGGGACCGGGGTTCGCGCCCTGGTCCCACCAGGTCCAACTATGGCCAGACTCGATGAAGCAGTGATAATTGGCAGCGCTGTCTTCAGGAGGGGGGCGGAGTCGGCTTGAGTTCGTCACATAAATGCGTCTCTATGTGTGTCGGAAAAAGCAGTGGTTCGGCCTGGATTCACCTTGTCACGGAAGTGGCGAGGCGTCTCCTTCGAGACTGCCGGCCAGAGAGACGCAGTTGACGAACGCATATAGTACGAGGGTGGGTGTTTGAACTAAAGTAGGGATCGATTGGCCACTAAATTGGGAGGAAAAAAGGGAAAAATCAGAAATAAATTTTAAAAAAAATATGGGAAAAAGAAGAAATCCCTGTTCAACTTAGGGATGCACTCATTGTCTCTATCTTTAAGAAAGCGGACAAAGCTGAGTGCGGAAACTATCATGGCATTTCCTTGCTTTCCACCACAGGGAAAGCCTTGACTCAGGTCTTGATCAACAGACTCTTCCGTCTGTTGATCAAGACCTGAGTCAGAGTAAATTCTGCCAGATTCCCAGCGGGGTTCGTCCTAACAGGCACCATGGACATGATTTTTACTGCTCCCCAACTCCAAGAAAAAGCCCAGGAACAGAATCAACCGTTGTACATGATCTTCATAGACTCAACCAAAGCTTTCGAAAAACTGCCAGGCCCTCTAGCTAGTTCTGTCAAAAATAGGCTGTAGCCTATTTTTAGCACCTGTATGTGACCCAGGCTTCACAGCTGTATAGAAGAGCTATGATGCATACGGCTTTGTAAATGGCAATTTTGGTGTGCAGGTGAAGGTGTTTGTTTTGGAAGATCTTACGTCGAAATATGCCGAAGGCTATAGAGGCTTGTTTGATTCTGTTGTGAATTTCGTGATCAGTGTTGCAGCCCTCAGAAAGGATGCTACCCAGGTATTTGAAAGATGGAACAACTGAGAGTGATTGGTTTTCTATAGTGAAGACAGGCATAGTGAGTGGGGGGCCGGACCTCCATTGGCATAACACCTCATTCTTGGTGGTGTTGACTGACTAGACCATGTAAAGAGCAATTTTTTTGGCTGGAAGGGGGGGCGGGGATTCTGTCTGGAGCCGCAAAAAATATTTGAGTCCCACAGCACCAGCAGTAGGCTACTAATGTTTAGATGAGCATTAGGTTAATGCTATAGCCTAGCACAAGGTGGCTGGATAGGCTGTTTATTTGGCCTATTATTTGGTTACTTTAAGTTTAACCTAGCATTGTTATTAATTCAATTGTTTTGTGCATTCATTAAATTATATATCCAGCTACATACCTGCAACTATTGTAATGAAGAAACAGTTGACACTTTTATTTTTGTGAGGGATGCCTTTTCCAACAAAACACAAGAGAGAACAATGGTACAGTAGTGGAGAAAATAATCCACTTGCATATGTGGGCTTACTAGCTTTGTGAAAGACCAAATGAGATGAAAAGCCCAAATGTAATTAAATTTAAGGCATAAACAAAACATAGCTAGCTTTAAATCGTAAAAGTAGAAAAATAGACCAGTTTCAAACAATGAGCTCCATTTTGAACAAAGATATGCTACAATAAGGCTATCCGTTGTGGAGTCTTTTTGTCCATGGCCACGTACAGCAATCGATCCAGGACCTGATAAGCAACACAACTATGTCACATAATTCATGGAGAAAACTTGCTAAAAGAGATGGTACCAATGAAGCATATCGTTATCACCAGTTAATGGGACTTCTGTTTCTGGATATCACTGCAGATCTTCTCGATATCAGGGCTGTAAGATGTAACTTTCATCTTCACGCAAGACTGCAGGCTCTCGTCTGTAAGTCAGGAGTGATGGTTGGACTTTATGTAGTTCAGGCTTGAGAAAATTTGCTCACACAAATATGTTGATCCGAAGATGGCCTGGACTCCAAATGCATATTTCTTCATGTTGGTATAATTGTCAGGAATTGCATTCCATGTTTCAAACAAAAGTTTGTTGGGTCTGGGGAGTTTTTCAGTTTCACTCCAATTGTGGATTAGCGCGAGAGCAGCTTTCTGATGGGCGACGTCTTCAAGTGCAGCTTTCAGGCTTTTGAACTTAGATACCCATATGTCTTTGTCGGCTATGTCGGCCAGTTCAATTTCAAGATCAGATGGGCTTACTCCTGAGAATGCCGACGTGTTTAACAGGGATGGATCAATGCCCAAGGGTGTGACAGGGAAGGCTAGTGTGTTTTTTTCATTTCGGAACCCTCCGAATCGTTCCCCAACTACCGATTGCATTCCTGTGATTGCGTGTTGTAAATAATCACCGCTGATCATATGATTATGTTCTCTGAACTCTTTAAGTGAAGGCAAGTGGTACAGCGAGCCTCTCTGTATATCTTTCACAAACACTGTCAACTTGCGCTCAAACGCTAAAATCTCCTCTAGCAGTTGCTGTGCCGTGCTCCCCTTTCCCCGAAGACCTCTGTTCAGATTGTTCAGGTGACCTGTCATGTCCACCATGAAATGTAACTTCTCCAGCCAATCTGGATCTTCCAGTTGCGGATAGACCTGACCTTTGCTTTACACGAAGGTTTTCACGTGCGCTACACAAGCGGTAAACCGTTTCAAGGACCTCCCATCTGGACAGCCACCAGGCTTTGTTGTGGAGCAGAAGATTCGAATATGCGCTATCGACCTCATCAAGCATTGCACAAAATTGATGGTGGTTTAAGCCTTTTGCAATAATTTTGTTCATGATCTGGGCTACTACGTTCATCATTTCTACTATACAGGGAGGAATGTTTGAGCGCACAGAGCTTCTTGGTGCAAGATGCAGTGAAATGTTAGAAGCTTTCGATCTAACGGCTTTTGTAGTAAAGTCACAAACCCCTTCTGCTTCCCTCTAATACTAGGTGCCCCATCTGTAGCCACTGACACCATGTGACTTGTGTTTATTTTTTTAAATCTTTTAAACAGTTCAAGACAGTCTCACAAATGTCTTCCCCTGTGCTTGGCCTTTCATCGGTATCAGATCAATGATTTCTTCCTGCGGTCCATCAGAGTTCACATACCTACAGTGCATCCGGAAAGTATTCACACCCCTTCATGTTCCACACATTTTGTTATGTTACAGCCTTATTCCAAAATGGATTAAATTCCTTTTTTTTCTCATCAATCTACACACAATACTCCATAATGACAAAGTGAAAAAGGTTTTGTAGAAATGTTTGCAAATTTATTAAAAATAAAAAACTGAAATATTGCATGTACATAAGTATTCACACCCTTTGCTATGACACTCAAAATTGAGCTCAGGTTCATCCTGTTTCCACTGATCATCCTTGAGATGTTTCTACATATTGATTGGAGTCCACCCGTAGTAAATTCAATGGATTGGACATGATTTGGAAAGGCACACACCTGTCTATATATAAGGTCCCACTGTTGACAGTGCATGTCAGAGCAGAAACCAAGCCATGAAGTCAAAGGAATTGTCTGTGGACCTCCGAGACAGGATTGTATCGAGGCACAGATCTGGGGAAGGGTTGAAAAAAATTTCTCCAGCTTTGAAGGTCTCGAAGAGCACAGTGGTCTCCATCATTCGTAAATGGAAGAAGTTTGGATCCACCAGGACTCTTCCTAGAGCTAGCCGCCCAGCCAAACTGAGCAATCGGGGGAGAAGGGCCTTGGTCAGGGAGGTGACCAAGAACCCGATGGTCACTGACAGAGCTCCAGCGTTCCTCTGTGGAGATGGGAGAACCTTCCAGAAGGACAACCATCTCTGCAGCACTCCACCAATCAGGCCTTCACTGTAGAGTGGCCAGATGGAAGCCTCTGCTCAGTAAAAAGCACGTGACAGCCCGCTTGCAGATTGCCAGATAGCACCTAAAGGACTCTCAGACCGCGAGAAACAAGATTCTCTGGTCTGATGAAACCAAGGTTGAACTCTTTGGCCTGAATGCCAAACATCACATCTGGAGGAAACCAGGCACCTCTCATCACCTTGCTAATACCATCCCTACAGTGAAGCATGGTGGTGGCAGCATCATGCTTTGGGGATGTTCTTCAGCGGCAGAAACTGGGAGACTAGTCAGGATCGAGGGAAAGATGAATGGAGCAAAGTACAGAGAGATCCTTGATGAAAACCTGCTCCAGAGTGTTCAGGACCTCAGACTGGGGCGAAGGTTTACCTTTCAACACGACAACGACCCTAAGCACACAGCCAAGACAACGGAGGAGTGGCTTCAGGACAAGTCTGTGAATGTCCTTGAGTGGCCCAGCCAGAGCCCAGACTTGAACCTCATTAAACATCTCTGGAAAGACCTGAAAATAGCTGTGCAGCGACGCTCCCCATCTAACCTTACAGAGCTCGAGAGGATCTGCAGAGAAGAATGGGAGAAATACCTCAAATATAGGTGTGCCAAGTTTGTAGCTTCATACCCAATAAGACTTGAGGCTGTAATCGCTGCCAAGGGTGCCTCAACCAAGTACTGAGTAAAGGGTGTGAATACTTATGTACATACAATATTTCAGTTTTTTATTTTTAATAAATTTGCAAAAAATTCTACAAAACCTTTTTCGCTTTGTCATTATGGGGTATTGTATGTAGATTGATGAGGAAAAAAAAGGAATTTAATCCATTTTGGAATAAGGCTGTAACATAACAAAATGTGGTGAAAGTGAAGGGGTGTGAATACTTTCTAGACGCACTGTACATAGCAACGCAGTCTGCTCAGTGTCATTCATGTTGCATGTCTCATCACAGGCCATAGAATAAGCAGGAGCTGAGTTAATGTCATTAATTTCCTGACAAGTAATATCTGCTGCCATTCTTATGGCTCTGTCCTTGACTGTCTTAGCAGAGAGCGGCATATCTCTATTTTTCTGAACGATCTCCGATTTATTTTTGAAGTCTGAAAAGAGCTGCTCAATCACATGGGGGTCTGCTGAAAGCAGCTGCCTCTCAATCGGAGCTGCTAGCAACCATATACCCTGTGCTACTGATGTACAGAGCTCTGACTAGGAGCTCACATCGCCAGACACCCCGGCGCCACCAGACTTGAAAGGCCAGATATTGTACACCATGGTCAGAGGTAAAGACCTGCACAAAGAGCTTTTTAAAGTGCCACAGGGGATGCACAGTCCTCAGTAGCGCTGTCTTTGTCATTACAGGTTGGTCCTGGTGGAAAGGACTTATACCCACGATGACAAGTCACCCATCATGACTGCAAGAGGCTGCCAGAAACTCCAGGCTGTCGAAGAACCACCTAATGTGTGCCGCCAAACATGTTGCTTTCCTCTCAGGGTGTGCGCCCCTAGCCTTTGTCTCAATAGACTGCCCACAAGGCAGCGGGTCAATGGTTGGCCATGAACTGCCTCTGGGGACCACTGCAGCGCCAAGATCCCCTACTAATTTTGCCCGAGGCCGCGAGGAGGTCTGACAGAGGTCTTGGTGAAGGAGAGGCTATGTACTGGTTGGGGAAGTCTTAGCACTGGGCTGCTTCCTTGTTCACCACAAGGGCTAAGCCAGTGGCAGCAAGCTGTAAGCAAGAGGTTAGAAAAGCAGGTGGAAAGCAAGCATGCCTCTTCCCTTTAACTACTGCACTACTGCACTAGATGCATCACATCACCCTGTGTGAAATGCACTCACACACAACCACATATAGCAGGCACCTGAAGGCACTCGAGACATACCAACAGCATTGCCTCAGGAAGATCCTTAAGATCAACTAGGAGGATAAGTGCACCAACTTCAGCATCCTTGTTGAGGCCAACATGCCTACTATAACTGCTACTATCACACAACATCAGCTGAGATGGACTGGCCATGTCCTCCACATGTCTTACTCTTGCCTTCCAAAACAAGTCCTTTACTCTCAGCTCGTGACAGGACACCGTGCCCCAGGAAGACGAAGGAAGCAATTTCAGGATAACATCAAGGCCCGCATCAAAAGGTTTGACATTGACCTTAACACCTGGGAACAAGCAGCAAAAAACAGGGAGGCCTGGAGACTGGCTGTCTATGAGGTTGCTTCCACTGTGCTGCTGAAAACAAGCACACACTCAGAAAGGAGCGAGTTACCAGAAAGGCCCAAACCATATTCTCAACCACTTCTTCACACCCTTGCCCCAAAATGTGCAGCTCCAGGATTGGTCTGTACTCTCACCTTAGGACCCACAAGGACCTAAGAAGGAGGACAGTCATACTCGACCCCGAATGATTGCCGATGATGATGATGGGGTTATGATAGATAAAATGTACTTGTGTCCAGAAGAAAAATATATATGTGTCCGCTGTCTTTTGCTTATGCGAAGTTTGAATGGGGGCTGATATAGTTAGGCACATTTTTATTGCTATTTGTCTGCTATTATTATTTTTATTCTTATGCACATATATCTTATAATTCCATTATAGTTCTGTTATCCTTTTTCAATGTTGTATTCTGTAAATTGTGTTTCACTCTGTACACACAACATCCTTTGTTGCGGCAAAGATGCATTTTAGAATAGCAGCTTCTGTGTCCCATACACTGCACGACCCCAGGAGTGCACCTTTATTCTACCCCTCCCCATGGTTGCTAAAGAATGGCTTCCCCTAACAAGGTCGTTTTTGAACACAGTAGTCTTAGTCAGACAATGGTGGATTGCTCCCTCCGGGTTGGGGATGAGTTGTTGCCTCAAGTGAAGGAGTTCAAGTACCTCGGGGTCTTGTTCACGAGTGAGGGTAGGATGGAGCGGGAGATTGACAGGCGGATTGGTGCAGCATCAGCAGTAATACGGATGCTGTACCGGACTGTTGTGGTGAAGAAGGAGCTGAACCGGAAGGCAAAGCTCTCAATTTACCAGTCAATCTTCGTTCCAATCCTCACCTATGGTCATGAGCTTTGGGTAGTGACCGAAAGGGTGAGATCACGGATACAAGCAGCTGAAATTAGTTTCCTCCTTAGGGTGTCAGGGCTCAGCCTTAGAGATAGGGTGAGTAGCTCGGACATCCGGAGGGAGCTTAGAGTAGAGCCACTGCTCCTTCGCATTGAAAGGAGCCAGTTGAGATTGTTGGGGCATCTGATTAGGATACCTCTTGGGCGCCTTCCGTTGGAGGTTTACCGGGCACGGCCAACTGGGAGGAGACCCTGGGGTAGACCCAGAACTCGCTAGAGGGACTACATGTCCAATCTGGCCTGGGAATGCCTTGGGATTCCCCAGGAGGACCTGGAGGGCGTTGCTGGGGAGTGGGACGTCTGGACTGCCCTACTTAACTTGCTGGCACCGTTACCCGACCCCGGAAAAGCGGCTGAAGATGAGATGAGAAATGAGATGGTCTTAGTCATGGTACTACCGTCAGTCAGTCAGCAACATAGTCGTCTACCCAGTCCGAGACCACCCCGAAACAAACAATACATCCCAACATGAACCAAACATATGAAAACATAAATTATAACAATCTGAACACAAACCACAATAGTCCCATAATCCTTTGTGTTTCCCCAGCACATAGCTGCTGACAGTCGGGAGCGACTGCCTCCCCTGGTCACCACAATATTCTGCACCTCTCAAGAGTTCCAAATTGTGTGGAATAGGGGAGTGAACGGACCTGGTCGTTGAAACATACTTTTAAGAATCTTGTTCCATCAGCTATTTCTGTACCAGACCACATGTGTTGTTTAACTGGTGATAACGCCTTCACCCCCCCATTCTTCCAGCTTTACACGTATGACAGATCTTGGGGGAGAGCGATCCCTCCTCTGTTGCTCTCCTTGAGGGTTCTCCCTATTTTCTATCCTTGTTAAAGTTTTTTTTTTTTAGGGAGTTTTTCCGTATCCGATGCAAGGGTCTAAAGGCAGGATGTTGTGTTGCTGTAAAGCCCCCTGAGGCAAATTTGTAATTTGTGATATTGGGCTATTCAAATAAAATTGACTTGACTTGATTTGACACGTTTTGATAACAATAATATTATCATTGTATATATGAAACATCTAAAACACATGTTGAAATGATCTGTACATAATCATACATTGAAAGGTAAGGTTGTCCCACTTCCTTCATATCCTTTATATACATCAGACATGTCCATTATTGAGTATGTTTGGGAATCAAGTTATCTGACAGCTGATAGAATTTTCAATAATATCAGGCAACTATTCAAAACTTTTTCTCAAGGTAACAAGGTATATTTGACCAACAGGTGTAATATCTATCTCGCTTAGCATGTGAAACCCATAGATTAATGCCTAATAATTCCATTTGATTAATTTCCTTATACAAACTTTGGTAAATCTTTGAAGCTCTTGCATGTTTTGTCTTAACTCTCTTTGAATTTTAGGGTATTAAGAAATCCCACATTACCATTTTGATAGTTAAATAACTTTTTTTCTCTCTTTGTAGCGCATGGACGTAAATGCTGGTGAACGCACCCACACTCTTCCAGGCCTCAAGCTGTCCAACCCTTATAATAAATTGTGGAGTATGGGGCAGGATAACATGACTTTGCCAGTGTCTGCACCTTCTATGTGGGATAGATCTCTGCCTTTGCAACCCACTGTACACCAAGAAGCACAGGCCTCATGCCTCAAAATCTTTGTCCCACGCCCTGATACCCCAGACCCTTCCACCCCAGGTCAGGGGAACATCACCCTTCCGCGCCCCCATGGAAGGAAGACTCCTGAACCTAGTAAAGTCCTAGCACCCCCTGTAGCCCAATCCCGCTGTAAGCCGGCAGGACATATAGATGGAAGAACTAAAGCAGGGGGACAAGAGTTTAGGCAAGCCCTTGCGATGACTACAGATGGAGACTTGCTGAAGCCCACCAAGATCAGTGAGGACACATTAGATCTGTTGAGTCTTCTCGACCCACTCAATAGCTCAGAACAGATCAGCTCCAGCTCAGCAAGTGAAAGGGGAGATACTAGCTTACCCCTTTCATCTTGCAAATCCATGCTTCCACCTAGACCCTACCTGCAGGGCCTGCCTCCCTTTCTACTACATCCCCAAATACCACTAAACCCCTTCAGTCAGTCTCTTCAGTACACCTCCCCTCAAACGCACTACTCATCAACTGTTGGTAGTAATCCATTTGGGGCAGTATGTGGGCCTATACCAGGCTCCTATCTCCAAACTCCACCACACCCTCTGTCCACACTGCCAGGGCTTTACAGACAACATTCCCCAGGAGGTTCTACTCTTACCCCCAGCTTCGGACCACACCAGCCAGTCTTCTGTTCCACAGTCACTTCCCTGACACATTCATCAACCAGCAGTTATGCTCTTCCCAGCCTGGTTGATACAAGCCCTATGACAAACCCAACCCCACATTTATTAGGAAAGTCCTTTCATGGTATGGAAGACACCAAAGAAGCTCAGGATCCCTTTGGAGACCTTCTGCCTATGGCCAAGCCTGTTAAGCCCCTTAAAAAGAAGGTAGAAGACCCTCGAAGGACATGGGAGACTTTTGACTAACATCTCTCAAATGTCCACTGGGATGCATCTTCCCCCATTAGCACCAGCGATGCTGCTGATCAGTCATTAATGAGAGTATGTGTCAGACCAACTGAGAATAGTTTCCTCTATGCTGCAGCATTTGGACCCATCTCCTTCCCAGTCTGAGAATTATTCAAGCATTTCTATGTTTTATCAATGAAGTGTGACACATACCTGGCCTTGTTTCTTCAGCATGTTTAGATGCCAACAGCCTATTGCCTATTGCTGGCTTACATTTTTGCACAACATCCTGTCACATTATCAGTGAATTCAATGCCCATAATCATGGATAACATACTCAATAGGGATGTGAGACAGAACATACTAAACACAACTTCCTGGAGGTTAGTGGTATTATGTCACACTTAAGTTACTCAGAGTAGTGTCTGTCAGAAAGATGCTTCATTATTGTTAGTAGCTTGTTTGCCATTGTTGACAGTCTAACAGCACACTGTTGTCTGCAAAGTGTGAGGTATCATAAAACTTGCAGTTAATTCATCCATTGATATCGTTGAGTTTTGTTTTTGTTTTTTTCCAGAGTGCTATTATTTTGTTTGTTGTGTCAAACAATCATCCTTGTCCCTGGCCTTTTTTGTGAATGCATAAGAAATGTCTGGTCTCCTTTGAGGACAAAAAAATATTTCAGGATTTAATGACTGAATTAAATATACAGAGATAATCTGAAAGATTGTGTATTCATGACAGACTTTTCTGTTCTGTAGTGTCATGAGAAGCACTTGAGTTTCCCTTTAAATTATTTTGAACATTTCTGTCTCAGTACTCAAAGGGATATGATTGTATAGCTGTTGGGGGGGGGACAAAATCCCCAACCTTTGCCGAGTAAATCATTGAAATATATCTTACTTGTTTCTTCTTGCTCCTGTTACTATTTTCCTCAAGCCTTATTTGTTGGATGTATTATTTAGTGAGTTGTAGGCCATTTGCTCAGAGTTAAATGTCCTAAGAAAGAAACATAATAGATGCCTTTGGCTATGGTTTTTTGTTACCAGTTCTTCTGCCAGGGTTCAGGGTCTGCTGGTGTAACTGAAAAACAACAAACAACTAGAATGTTGTGGCTGTGACGCTAGTGGATCCATCTCCTGACAACTGGTCTTTATAACAGCTGGTCTTTATAACAACTGGTCTTTATAACGGTTGGTCTTTATAACAGCTGGTCTTTATAACAGCTGGTGTTTATAACAACTGGTCTTTATAATGGCTGGTCTTTATAACAACTGGTCTTTATAACGGTTGGTCTTTAGAACAGCTGTTATTTATAACAGCTGGTCTTCATAACAGCTGGTCTTTATAACAACTGGTCTTTATAACAGCTGGTCTTTATCTTCATAACAGCTTGTCTTCATAACATCTGGTCTTTATAATGGCTGGTCTTAATAATAGCTGGTCTTTATAACAGCTGGTCTTAATAACAACTGGTCTTCATAACAGCTGGTCTTTATAACAGCTGGTCTTTATATCAACTGATCTTCATAACAGCTTGTCTTTATAACAACTGGTCTTTATAATAGCTGGTCTTTATAGCAACTGGTCTTTATAACAGCTGGTCTTTATAACAGCTGGTCTTCATAACAGCTGATCTTTATAACAACTGGTCTTTATAACAGCTAGTCTTTATAACAACTGGTCTTTATAACGGTTGGTCTTTATAACAACTGGTCTTTATAACAGCTGGTCTTTATAGCAACTGGTCTTTATAACAGCTGGTCTTTATAACAGCTGGTCTTCATAACAGCTGGTCTTTATAACAACTGGTCTTTATAACAGCTAGTCTTTATAACAACTGGTCTTTATAACGGTTGGTCTTTATAACAACTGGTCTTTATAACTACTGACTACTGGTCTTTATAACGGCTGGTCTTTATAACAACCGGTCTTCATAACAGCTGGTCTTTATAACGGCTGATCTTTATAACAACTGGTCTTTATAACAGCTGGTCTTTATAACTACTGGTCTTTATAACGGCTGGTCTTCATAAAAGCTAGTCTTTATAACAGCTGGTCTTCATAACAACTGGTCTTTACAACAGCTGGTCTTTATAACAGCTGATCTTTACTACTTTGTAAGACATCTTGGGGAAAAACTTGGTGAAAGCCAAAAGATGTGTAATTGCTTCAGAACGCTGTGAGAAGTTGTAAGGGGTCTTTCCAGGACCAGCACGTCTCTGGTTGCCGCTTCACGTGTGGAGAAAATATAAATACAGATGTTTAATGAGTTGGGGGTCTTATTTTAGAAATTCGAATATGTCCGTAGACATTCACACAATCTGCGTTGTATATAACAAGGCAGGAAATATTCATTACCTTTATCAATTCAATTATTTTAAACTCAAGACTCAAAAAGATTGTTTAATATTTTAGGATTAATATTAAGAATGCATATTTCACTAATTTCTTGAGTATTCAAAATAATCCTAATTTTTTGTTTTTTCAATCTAAAATATTGTACTTTTCTTCGTCTCAAGGGCAAAATACAGTCCATGACTTAAGGTGCCAAATTTGACATTACAATCTGGGTTGTCGCCTCTGGGGTGAACCAGAATGATCCGTGTCTTGATACTCAATAGTCCAGATAGGGAAATGTCACAGAAAGGTGACTCAGTTGATCTGGACACAGTGTTTATTAAGAAAGGAACGTTTCATCACTCATCTAAGTGAGGGTGGAGATACCTGCAGTCAGCTGACACTGAAGAGGTCACCTACATGAGTGATGAAACATTTTTCTTAATAAACATCGTGTTCAGGTGAACTGAGTCAGCTTTCTGTCATAATGATCTTTGTATTGGTGTCTTCTGATTCACTTGATATGCAGGTGTTAGGTCAGAAGGTATATGATATATAAAAAGTCTACTACTACTACTACTACGACCACATTGGATCATCTGTCTCCATCTCTTCCTGTCCTCTGCATCTTCCTCTGTCACATCAGCCACCTGCATGTCCTCCCTCACCACTAGATAAACCTCCTCTTTGGCCTTCCTCTTTTCCTCTTCCCTGGCAGCTCCATGTTCAGCATCCTTCTGCCAATATACCCAGTATCTCTCCTCCACACATGTCCAAACCATCTCAATCTTGCCTCTCTTGCGTTGTCTTCAAACTGTCCAACCTGAGCTGTCCCTCTAATATACTGGTTCCTAATCCTGTCCTTCTTCATCACGCCCAATGAAAATCTTAGCAACTTCAACTCTGCCACCTCCAGCTCCACCTCCTGTCTTTTCATCAGTCTTCATTAGCGCCACTGTCTCCAAACCACGTAACATAGCTGGTCTCTCAACCATCTTGTAAACCTTTCCTTTAACTCTTGCTGGTACCCTTCTGTCGCAAATCACTCCTGACACTCTTCTACACCCACTCCACCCTGCCTGCACTCTCTTCTTCACCTCTCTTCTGCACTCCCCGTTACTTTGGACAGTTGACCCCAAGTTTTTAAACTCATATGCCTTTGTCACCTCTACTCCATGCATCCTCACCATTCTGCTGTCCTCCCTCTCATTCACGCATAGGTATTCCGTCTTGCTCCTACTGACTTTCATTCCTCTTCTCTCCAGTGCATACCTCCATCTCTCCAGGCTCTCCTCAACCTGCACCCTACTCTCGCTAAAGATCACAATGTCATTCGCAAAAATCATAGTCCCCGGAGACTCCTGCCTGATCTCATCTGTCAACCTGTCCATCACCACTGCAAACAAGAAAGAGCTCAGAGCTGATCCTTGATGTAATCCCACCTCCACCTTGAACCCATCTGTCATTCCAACCGCACACCTCACCATTGTCACACTGCCCTCATACATATCCTGCACCACTCCTACATACTTTCTGCAACTCCCAACTTCCTCATACAATACCACTCCTCCTCTCTTGGCACCCTGTCGTATGCTTTCTCTAAATCTACAAAGACACAATGTAACTCCTCCTGGCCTTCTCTATACTTCTCAATCAACATTCTCAAAGCAAACATCACATCTGTAGTGCTCTTTCGTGGCATGAAACCATACTGCTGCTCGCTAATCATCACCTTTCCTCTTAACCTAGCTTCTATTACTCGTTCTCATATCTTCATGCTGTGGCTGATCAACTTTATACTTCTGTAGTTGCTACAGTTCTGCACATCACCCTTGTTCTTGAAAATCGGTACCAGTATGCTTCTTCTCCACTCCTCAGGCATCCTCTCACTTTCCAAGATTGTGTTAAACAATCTAGTTAAAAACCCCACTGCCATCTCTCCTAAACATCTCCATGCCTCCACAGGTATGTCATCAGGACCAACTGCCTTTCCACTCTTCATCCTCTTCATAGCTGCCCTCAATTCCTCCCTGCTAATCCACTGCACTTCCTGATTCACTATCCCCACATCATCCAACCTCCTCTCTCTCATTTTCTTCATTCATTAGCCCCCCCAAAGTACTCCTTCCATCTTCTCAACACACTCTCCTCGCTTGGCAGCACATTTCCATCTCTATCCTTGATCACCCTAACCTGCTGCACATCCTTCCCAGCTCGGTCCCTCTGTCTAGCCAATCAGTACAAGTCCTTTTCTCCTTCCTTACTGTGTAACCTGTCATACAACTCACCATACGCATTTTCCTTTGCCTTTGCCACCTCTCTCTTCGCTTTACGCTGCATCTCCTTCTACTCCTGTCTACTTTCTTCATCTCTCTGACTATCCCACTTCTTTGCCAACCTCTTCCTTTGTATACTTTGCTATACTTCCTCATTCCACCACCAAGTCTCCTTGTCTTCCTTCCTCTGTCCTGCGGACACACCAAGCACCTTCCTAGCTGTCTCCCTCACTATTTCTGCAGTGGTTGTCCAGCCATCCAACAACTCTTCACTACCACTCAGTGCCTGTCTTACCTCCTCCCTGAACTCCACACAACAGTCTTCCTTCTTCAACTTCCACCATTTAAGTGTCGGCTCTGCCTTCACTCGCTTCCTCTTCTTGGTCTCCAAAGTCAACCTGCTGCAGACCACCATCCGATGCTGCCTAGCAAGCAAATCTATTTATATAGCACATTTCGTACACAGGGCAATTCAATGTGCTTTACACAAATAAAAACAGAAAAGGAACAACCATATGAAATATAATTAATAGAGGGTAAATAAAAACAAATAGGAACAATCATATATGAAATATAAAGAGTACGAAGTACATAAAATGTACTTTGAATTGGTAATTAAAAAGTAATACAATTAAAAGACAGGTACTATAAAAAGAGAATACAAAGGACAAAAAAAAGCTAGCTACATTCTCCCCTGCCACCACCTTTCAGATCGCGCCTTCTACATAAGATGTAGTCCACCTGTGTGCACTTTCCTCCACTCTTGTATGTCACCCTGTGTTCCTCCCTCTTCTTGAAATATGTATTCACCACAGCCATTTCCATCCTTTTCGCAAAATCCACCAACATCTGTCCTTCCACATTCCTCTCCTTGACACCATACCTACCCATCACCTCCTCATCACCTCTGTTCCCTTCACCAACATGTCCATTGAAGTCCGCTCCAATCACCACTGTCTCCGCCTTGGGTACCCTCTCCACCACGTCATCCAACTCACTCCAGAATTTTTCTTTCTCTTCCATCTCACACCCAACTTTTGGGTCATATGTGCTGATACATTCATCATCACACCTTCGACTTCCAGCTTCATACTCATCACTCTGTCTGACACTCTCTTCACCTCCAGCACACTCTTGACATACTCTTCCTTCAGAATTACCCCTACCCCATTTCTCCTCACAGCCATAACATGGTAGAAGAGTTTGAACCCACCTCCGATACTCCTGGCCTTACTCCCCTTCCACCTGGTGTCTTGCACACACAGTATGCCTATCTTTCTTCTCTCCATCATATCAGCCAGCTCTCTCCCTTTACCAGTCATAGTGCCAACATTCAAAGTTCCGACTCTCACCTCCACACTCCTACCCTTCCTTCTCTCTAGCTGCCTCTGGACATGCCTCCCCCCTCTCCTTCACCCAACAGTAGCATAGTTTTTCCACTGGCACCCGGCTGGTTAACAGTACGGGTGGCAGTCGTTGGTAACCCGGGCCTCGACCGATCTGATATGGAAATCTTACTTATGATCCACATATTTGATTTTGGATTTGGCAAAGATTTTACGCCGGATGCCTTTCCTGACGCAACACCCCCCCCCCCCGGTGTTGGGACCGGCACTAAGAATGTACTGGCTTGTGCATCCTCAATGGCTAGGTTTGCATCCATTATATGACATATAAAATGTATACATATGACATATAAAAGGTATAGGATATATGAAAGGTATAGGACATATAAAAGGTATAGGATACATAAAAGGTATAGGACATATGGAAGGTATAGGACATCTAGAAGGTATAGGACATATAAAAGGTATTGTTGTGGTTACACTGCCCCGGGCTGCCTCCCCGGCACGTTCAAGCCACTCCCCCAGCTCGGATGTGCCGGAAACATCCGAGCGCTCGGTTCGCGCTCTGAGGAGATGAGCGCTGCGCTGCACCAGGTGTTTGCCATCATCTATCAGGCACACCTGCGGCAATCAGGCAGCCCTCTACAGAAAGTCCACCAGAATACCTGTCTGTGCTTCGACGTACTGAACCCTGCGGTAAAGCTCTGACAAGCCTATTCCAGTGATTTCCTGCTTACCCTTTTCTCGTGCTTATTCCCACGCTGTTGTTTTGTTCCTCAGCGTCTAACTTCTGTGTTCCTTTTTTTGTGTGTTTCGTCTCGCTGTTTTTGTTTCCCTCAAGACCCTCCCTCCGCGACTTCCACGGCTCCACGCATCTCCCTCGCTCCTCGTCCCCAGCGACCATCACGTTTTCCCCGGACCTCTCCAGCGATCTCCCTCCACGTCTCGCTCCCTGGACCCCTCTCTTCGGACTCGACTTCCTGGATCTCGGACCCAGACTTCCTCGGACAACCCCTCGCTCTACGGATTCGGACTTCGGTAGCCAGGCGCATGCACATCGTCTCAACAACCCCACCTGAGATTACCCTGTTACCATTCCTGTGGCAGTGTTGTTTATTTTCCTGCATTAAAATCGCCTTCGAGTTTTCTCGGTGCTCTGTGTCTGTCTGTCCTTTGGTTTTCGCTACACTGGCTTCTGGTCTTCATTCGTGATACGTAACAGGTATAGGACATACAAAAGGTATAGCACATATAAAAGGTACAGGACATATAGAAGGTATAGGACATATAAAATGTATAGGACATACAGAGGGTACAGGACATATAAAATGTATAGGACATATAGAAGGTATATGACATATAAAAGGTATAGGATATGTAAGGTAGTAATGTAAATCCGCCACAGGGTGGCACTGTTACGCTGTATGTTCCCCTGGGAATGCCGCAAATGGCGATGTTTGTCCCTTTTGCAACACCGTACCCCTAAGTCTTGTCCCAGGCAAAAGGCTACGTTGATCACATAGTTTTTTTTTTGTTTCTTCTGCCGGAAGCTGTGAGTATGAGGAGGCCAGCGGCCAGCTGATTGATGAGAGGTGAAGTGTAAGCGAGTGCCAGTAAAGTGTCCAGGTCTCAGCCACGATCCCAAGCCTCCGCCTCTTTCCTTTTCCACGCAAACATCATACTACAACAAACACAACGCAGAGTCCCAGGGCGTGTAGGGAGACGACGGCCGAACGCAAAGTGCGGGTTACATCATGGTGCCGTGACCCGGATCGTGGTGCTTCGAGATCCAAGGAGATACAGAGACTCGCGTCCTCGCCTTTGCTGCTGCATTGAACTGCGTTACCTTCAGTGACTGGACTGTGTTGTGGACTGAACTACTGTCATCGGCGCTGCAGCATTGGCAAGATACTCACCTCTTCAAATATCCTTTAAAGACTGTTGAAAGCTTGCTATATCCATTTGAGGACTTTTTATGATATTTCGATAAACTTAACTGTTATTTGAGTTGTGTTAAAGTGTGCTATGTGAGATCCTGCTATAGGAACACTGTGTTTAACATTATGCTGATATATATCATTCATAATTTTTTGGTTTTGGTTCAGGGTTGTCTATTGACCATCTGATTTTGACTCAACTTTGATGTGAATTTTGAGTTGATGGTGATTATTGTTTTTTGATATATTTACTGGAAAAAAGGGGAGATTTTGCATACACAGCTAAACTTATTCTGTGAACACAGTGAATCATTAATAGTCATCTGTTTTGACACCAACAGTTACACCAGTCATAGTGATTTAGAAAAAAATATATCAAAATGTTCAGTGACTATGCAGATTATCAGTCAAAGCAAGAAGGTGCCTCTGCTGCCACACCGGGTTCCCAACTGCCCCCGATGCCCACAGCCAGCCACAACTGTGACACTCCAGCCCAGACACAACCCCACCTTTCAAGCAAGAGCGTAACAACCACCAGTGCTGCAAATCAACAGCAATCAGTGAGGCCAAAGCTTAACAACTACTTCACTAGCCCCACCACCACCCAACAGCTGATCCTCCCTCAAGACCACCACAGCAGTCAGCAGCCCCCATACCCAGGACTAAGTGCACCACTCACTCCACCACCCCCAATACTGTCACCTTACCCTATTCACTACTCCACTCCAGCTCATGCACCCACCTTGCCAGCCTCTAGAGCTCCAATGCAAGCACCCTCACTATGTTTTGACAGCAGCCCAGCTGCCAAACCAATCCACCGAAACAGCAGGCCAGACTACAGCCTGCCCAGTGCATCCCTTCCAGCTGTACAGATATTAGTGGAACCTAATCCCCCTGTGCCCCAGGCCCTCATGCCAAGCTTTCAAATGCCACCAATGATGAACATTATGAGCTACCCCTCTTCTACTGGCCAGACCCTTCAAAGTTTGCAGCATGGATCAATCCCCCAGCTGCATATGTCACAGCCTGCTGCCCTCTACCCCCAAGAGGTGACCACCCCACTAGCAGTGCAACATGTAGCCCCTAACCACACAGCCCCTGCCTCAGACCCTCGAGCTATCATGTACCACAACACACTCCGACAACACCCTCCACCACACCCATCCACCACCCCGCACATGCACCCACGTCCGTATGAGCCCCCAATGAATGCTGCCGTCAGAGCCGCAGCCAACACAACCCTTCCACCAGCTGCATATGGTGGGTTCATGCAAACTCATCAGGTAAAAAATGTCCAAATCTTCACTGGCAATCCAGACAGCAAAATACTTGTAGAAGACTGGGTTCGTGATATGCAGTACCTTCTGGAGGCAATCGAGCTCCCTGCACACCTCCGCTTTTCGACTGTTGTGCGACACCTGAGCGGTGAGGCCAGGAAGCTAGTCCTGAACCTACCCCCCCACGACCAGACTCCAGAGAAGGCGTATGAGGAGCTCAGGGCTGAATACAGCGACACACAAGGCTCACTTGATCCACTAGCCGACTTCTATGAGCGCAGCCAGAGGTCCGGAGAGTCTGCCTGCTCTTATGCTATTGCTCTGGAGGCAACACTGAGAGCGGTAGAGGAAAGTCAGAGAGGGGGCAGGCAATTTCCTGATCGTGATAGTAAACTCACTCGACAGTTTCTAAGAGGGCTTATGGATGAGATGGTGTATGCAAGGATCGCACCAATGAAGCCCAGGCTTTTGAGTTTCCGGGAGCTGCAAGCAGAGCTTAGAAACCTTGCAAAAGAGACTCAGAAGTTCCAGTCACAACACAAGACAAAGAAAGCGCTCACCCAGGTGCAGGTCACATCAGAATGTGATACCAATATGAGGTCAGAGAGGTCAAAACACACTTCAGAGTGGACAGAGCTTAAAGATATGGTCAAGAAATTAGCTCTTAGCCAAGAAGAACAGATGACCAAGTTGGCTCACCTTGAGTTGAGAATTGCTGCACCTACCCCTGCACCAGCGCCTGCACCCCCACTAAGGCCCCAACCATCTCCCAGAACAGTTACTCAGGGCTCCAGTGTTGTTTGCTACCGGTGTGGGAAGCAAGGGCATATAGCCCAAGTATGTCAAGCGGTGCTCCCAGATCCCAGTCCGCCCTGGACTCACCGACCCCAGCCTGCGACCTCCGTGGAGAGCACCACGCCCCACTCAACGCAGCATTTAAACGCCTAGAGCCTGTGGTAACTGGGGCAACCATGGGCAAGCAGCAAGACCCCCCACTGCAGGTGAGCGATACTGATGATGGAGTAGAGGACATTCCTGTTGTGGGTCCCAGGAATGAGGGTGAGGTGGAAGTCAATGGATTAAAGTGCAGGGCTCTTATCGATTCCGGCTCTCAGGTAACCAGTATTAACTCACGGATACTGGTGCAACCACCCTGACCTCCATGGACAGAAACTACGGCCCTCTAAAATACCCATAGAAGGTGCAGCAGGTCAGGATGTGCCTTACTCTGGTGTCCTGCGCATTAAGTTGAAAGTGCTGGGGAAAGAGTTCCAGAGTGTGCCGGCTTTTGTTGTCCCTGACTCCGAGTATCGCTCCTCCGTCCCACTGCTTGTGGGAACTAATGTCGTCCGTGCCGCCAGGAGGCACCTCCAAGCAACCTATGGGGAGCAATATCTTCAGCGGGTGAAGGAAAGCCATCCAGAATGGTACACAGCTTTACTGGAAACTGGTGACACTGAATATACAGGGCAGACGACATGGTGGGCCCTGCTGTGTACACTGGCCGTAAAATACGCATCCCGGGAGGGAAAGAGATGGACTTAATGTGCAAAATCAAAGCTGGCCCACAAAGAAAGACATACACAGCGCTAATTGAAGGCCACGCCTCCATTCGGCTTCCCCAGGACCTTATGGTCGCCAAAGTTCTTGCAGATGTGAAGAAAGGCTGTGCTCCTGTCAGAGTGATGAACCTGTCCCAACAAACTGTCACAATCAAACCACACACACAGCTGGCCAGCGCCTTCCTGGTGGACAGTGTTGTGGATTTTTCAGCCACGGAACAGGGTTGTCATCAAAATGAGGAGAACAAAGAGACATACCTGTGTCTGAACCAAGTTGTGAGCAGTGGTGGGGTGGACATAAGTGAAGCAGCAGTGGAGAATGAGCACCAGCGCGCCCTCCTAAAAGAGCTTATAGAGAGGAATATGGGGGTGTTCTCACAGCACTCAATGGACTACGGCCACACAAAAACAGTGCAGCACGAAATCCCCCTGGTCGACTCAAAGTCCTTTCGATTCCCGTACCGCAAGATTCCCCCTTCACAGTGGCAGGATGTGAGGAAGTTGCTGACAGAAATGGAAACAGCAGGGGTTATCAGGCCTAGTAAGAGTCCATATGCTTCGCCAGTAGTGATTGTTACCAAGAAAGACGGATCACTAAGATTATGCATCGATTACCGAAGACTTAACGCCTGCAGCACAAGAGATGCATTTCCACTGCCCAGAGTAGAGGAGGCCCTGGAGGCTCTGGGTCAAGCAAAGTATTTCTCAACACTTGATCTCACATCTGGATACTGGCAGGTAGAGGTGGCGGAGCAGCACAAACACAAAACAGCATTCAGTACTCCCATGGGGCTGTTTGAAGCCAACAGAATGCCTTTCGGCCTTCAAAACGCTCCGTCCACCTTCCAGAGACTCATGACCTGCTGCTTTGGCGATCTGAACTTCACCCATCTCCTGATCTACCTTGATGATCTGATCATATTCTCTAAAACCTTTGATGAGCATCTGGAGAAGCTGCAGCTGGTGTTCGATCGACTGAAGGAGCATGGCTTGAAGTTGAAGCCCTCCAAATGTCAGCTTGTGAGAAAGGAGGTGCACTACTTGGGTCACCTGGTGTCTGCGGAGGGCATCAGGACAGACCCAGAGAAGATCAGCAGAGTCAAGGACTGGGCGAGGCCCACGAATCGTAAAGAGGTGCTTCAGTTCCTGGGATTCACCGGATATTACAGGCGGTTTGTGTACAGTTACTCCACCTTAGCCGCGCCCCTGTACCGCCTTACCGCTGGTGACCCTAGAAAGAAACGGAGAGGGGGGAAGAAGAGGTTAGTGCCTGACCCGCCCTTTGTCTGGACTGATGAGTGTGAGGAGGCTTTTCAGTCACTGAGAGAAAGATTGACAACTGCTCCAGTGTTAGGCTATCCAGACTACAGCCTACCCTTTCTGCTCCAGACTGACGCCTCGGGGGAGGGGCTTGGTGCTGTATTAGCCCAAGTTCAGGACGGAGTCGAGAGAGTCATAGCTTATGGCAGCAGAGGCTTGAGCCCAGCAGAGACGAGGTATCCTGCACACAAACTAGAGTTCCTCGCTCTGAAATGGGCAGTGACCGACAAGTTCTATGACCATCTACATGGGCGCAAGTTCTCAGTCCAGACAGACAATAACCCCCTCAAGTATGTCATGCCGTCTGCAAAATTGGATGCTACAGGTCAGCGGTGGGTGTCTCGGCTGTCAGCATTTGATTTTGATGTGCAGTATCGAAGGGGACAGAATAATGCGAATGCTGATGCCCTCTCCCGGCTGTCTAACCAGGAGGTCACCCAAGTCCTGCAAACCTGCCCTCAGCTTGTATCAGCCAAAGTACAAAGGTGTGTAGAGGAACAATCTCCCCAACAACTGGAAAGCTCCGCTTCAGAGGGACCTGAGCATCAAGAACCTCTGTCACACACGCTCAGTGAATCCTATCAAGATGTGGGGATGGACTCTCTACCTGCATTGACAAAACAGGAGATTCGTGCAGGGCAAAAAGAGGATGCTGTAATCGGTCCCGTTTTGCACTTTAAAAGTGTGAACCAAAAACCGAGCCGCAGCGAGAGGATTGGTGGTGGCAGGCAGGTTTGCCTTCTCTTAAAAGAGTGGCGGAGGTTATTAGTAAGGGATGGAATAATGTATCGTCAGGTCCAAGACTGTCAAAGGGGAGTAGCAGAGCAGCTGGTACTACCAGAGAGATTTCACACATCCGTCAAGACTGCACTTCATGATGACTCAGGGCATTTAGGGTTTGAGAGAACGCTGCAGATGATAAGGGAGAGATTTTACTGGCCTAAGATGTTCCAGGAAATCAAGGCTTGGTGTGAGCAGTGTGAAAGGTGCTGCCTCAGAAAGACTCCAACTGCAGGCCTCAGGGCTCCCCTGGTCAGTATTCACAGCAGCGCTCCTATGGAACTTGTGTGTGTAGACTTTCTGACTCTGGAGAAATCAAAGGGAGGCATAGAAAATGTGCTTATTGTCACTGACCACTTCTCCCGGTACGCCCAGGCCTATCCCACTAAAGACCAAAAAGCCTGTACAGTGGCGAAGGTACTGTGGAAGAACTTTTTCTGTCGGTTTGGATTCCCAGCAAAACTACATGCAGACCAGGGGCGTAATTTTGAAAGTGCTGTGGTGAAAGAGCTGTGTAAGTGTACTGGTGTCACTAAGACACACACAACCCCCTATCACCCCCAGGGTAACGGCACCACCGAAAGGTTCAACCGGACTCTCATGGACATGCTGGGGACACTAGAGCCTCACCTGAAACCCCGCTGGCATGAGTATGTGGATGCAATGACACATGCATATAACCGCACCAAACATGACTACTGGGTACACACCGTATTACCTAATGTTTGGTAGACATCCACGACTCCCAGTCGACCTGATTTTTGGGCTTTCTACCACCAAAGAGCCATGTGAGTATAGTGAATATGTCCAGACCCTGCATGACTGTCTGTCGGAAGCTTATACTCAGGCTAACCAGGCCTCACGACATGCAAAAGAGCAGCAGAAAAGGTACTATGATCAAAAGGAAAAGAGTCAAGGTTTCAGCCCAGGGGACAGAGTCTTGGTCAAAATATGTCATGTGGAGGGACGGCAGAAACTGGGAGACAGATGGGAGTCACGCCCATACATTGTGGTGAAGAAACAACCCAGTATACCTGTGTATGTGGTCCGAACAGAGGATGGTGAAAAAGAGAGAGTGGTTCACCGCAACCTTCTTACACAGTGTATGTTTCTTCCGGTGGAGCGGGCTGGTGCAGCAACAAGTGCAGGAGTTGAGTCTGACATGGGGGACTGGGAGGTGGATGGCATGGAGGTAATGGGGGAGGAAGCCAAAAAAGTGAGTCAAGGTGGGGAAGAGGACATAAATTTCAGTGACACCAACGCACTTGATGGCCCCAGCCTGAGGAGGAACCCACAGGGAACTCGACGTCCCCCAAAGAAACTGTCTTACGAGTCACAGGTGGTGAGATCAAAAGAGGAACAGCAGAAGATAGAGAGGGGCTGGACATTGTGGCAGAGGGCCATAGCAGAGAGAGTAGCAAGGCACGTATAATCCACGGAAAAAAAACAAAAACAAACAAGTTTTATTAATGGTTTATTTACTTTGATTGCATTTACACATCTACATTTCATATGCAACTCATGGTATTAATACGTCACTTTCAGTGTGATCTCTTTTGATGTTTATGCTCATAAGTTTTATTTGTTTTGTTTTGTTTGGTCTGATGGCTGGGACGCCATCAATTAAAGAAGGGGTAGATGTAAGGTAGTAATGTAAATCCACCACAGGGTGGTACTGTTACGCTGTATGTTCCCCTGGGAATGCTGCAAATGGCGATGTTTGTCCCTTTTGCAACACCGTACCCCTAAGTCTTGTCCCGGGCAAAAGGCTACGTTGATCACATTGTTGTTTTTTTTTTGTTTCTTCTGCCGGAAGCTGTGAGTATGAGGAGGCCAGCGGCCAGCTGATTGATGAGAGGTGAAGTGTAAGCGAGTGCCAGTAAAGTGTCCAGGTCTCCGCCACGATCCCAAGCCTCCGCCTCTTTCCTTTTCCACGCAAACATCATACTACAACAAACACAACACAGAGTCCCAGGGCGTGTAGGGAGACGACGGCCGAACGCAAAGTGCGGGTTACAGATATACGAAAGGTATAGGACATATAGAAGGTATAAGACATATAAAAGGTATAGGACATATAAAAGGTACGGGGCATATAGAAGGTATAAGACATATAAAAGGTACAGGACATATAGAAGGTATAGGACATATAAAAGGTACAGGACATATAGAAGGTATAGGACATATAAAAGGCCATGACATCTTCACTTAGACAAAATAAAGGCAACTAAATATCCAGTGTGATAGATTACCTCTCCCAAACAGTTTTCAAGGCTCTGCAAGTTGACTTTCTTTCCATACTGACGTGAATGGAAAACAGACGTGTGAGAAAAACATAAAAATAAAAAATCTAAAACCAAATCATATGCTATGGAAAATGGCTGCAATAATAGTTTGTATTAAATGGGTTAAAACATGCAAGATCAAAGGTGTGGGCCTTAATGTGTCTTCTATTGGGCAAACAATGGCCTGGCCCCCTGAGCCAGCAGCTTCACCTGAGATCACATGACTGCATTTCCAAAAGCCCCAATTTCCCCATCCACCCTGTAACACAAGACCAGTCTTTCTGTAAAAACATCACTAGATTATAAACAAAATGGTGAAATGTATGTAATAAAACTTTGGGATGAATGTGAAAATTGACAATATTGTACTGTGTAGAAGACAGGCTAAGGTGTATGTAAATACCCTAGCTTCAGTTCTGGACTAGCTTAATTTTAGCCTATAATTAGTATTCATGTGCGGCACGGTGGTGCAGTGGTTAGCGCGGTTGCCTCACAGCAAGAAGGTCCTGGGTTCGAGTCCCAGGGTAGTCCAACCATGGGGGTCGTCCCCTGTCGTCCTCTGTGTGGAGTTTGCATGTTCACCCCGTGTCTGCGTGGGTTTCCTCCGGGGGCTCCGGTTTCCTCCCACAGTCCAAAGACATGTAGCTCAGATGAATCAGCCATACTAAATTGTCCCTAGGCGTGAATGTGTGTGTGTGTGTGTGTGTGTGTGTGTGTGTGTGTGTGTGTGTGGTGGGGGGCACTGTGGTGGCCTGGCGGCCTGTCCAGGGTGTCTCCCTGCCTGCCTGCCGCCCAGTGACTGCTGGGATAGACTCCAGCATCCCACGACCCTGAGAGCAGGATGAGCGGTTTGGATAATGGATGGATGGATAGTATTAATGTACACGTCAGCTTGGGGCAACTTGTCTTGATAATTCTGGTGCAAGTTGTCCCGTGATACCTTAGACTCCTCCCTCAAGGCACCGCTACTAACCCAATCCAGCCTTGTTCTTATCCAGCACCACCAGCTCTCACCTTAGCCTAGCAATGCCAATGGTGACTGATGTTCTCCCTGAGAACATGTGTTTAGACATGTGTCTACACATAAGCAGGGCGTGGATGTGACTAAGAGAACTGGCCCACCATTCTTCAGGATTTCTGCTGGGATGCAGTCAGGTCCAGCGGCCTTGTTGTTCTTCATCTTCCTTATGGCATCTTGCACCTCGTTCCGACTGGGTGGTGCTCCCATATTCTCGTTGATGGGTTGTTGAGGGAGTTGGTCAAGGGCCTCCATCTCAGCAGTTGTGTCCCTGTTCAGTATCTCCTCATAATGCTTCATCTATCTGTTGGTCATTGACTTATTATCTTTCAGCAGCATTAGCCCATCTTTGGAGCAAAGGGGGACTAGGCAACGGTGGCTGGGGCCATATACTGCTCTTGTGGCATCGAAGAAACCTCTGGTATCCCCACAGTCAGCAAGCTGCTGGATCTCCAGAGCCTTCCTTGTCCACCACTGGTTCTTCAGTTGCCTAACCCGAGATTGAACAGCTGCCTTTGTTGTGGCATGGGCTACTCTTTTAGCCTTGCAGTTGATGTCATTTTGCCAGGCAATGAAGATTTGACGTCAATGAGCTGTTGGATTTCGTTGTCATTCTCATTGTACCAGTCTTGATGTTTACGGGTTTTGTAGCCAAGGGTGCTTTTGCAGGAGTCCATGGTGATAGACTTAAGCAGGTCCCAGTGTGTATCAATATCTTCTGGGTGTTGCTTGGGCAGAGCAGTGCTGAGAGTAGCCTGGAGCTGTTCTCGAAAGGTGGTTTCACCCAGCCGTTCAATGTTAAGCTTTGGCCAGCACTGTCTTTTTTGCACCCTTCTTTTCCACGTGAGACTGATGGACATGATGGAGCGGATAAGGCGGTGGTCGCTCTGGTGTTGAGCACATCATGGCGGTCTTTGGCGTAGACAACTACGTAATCGATGAGGTGCCAGAGCTTAGAGCGAGGGTGCATCCAGGATGCTTTGAGATTATTCTTTTGGCGGAAAAGTGTGTTGGTGATGACCAGGCTGTGTTCTGAGCACTTTGATAGCAGCAATATGCCGTTGGAGTTCGTGTTGCCAACTCCTTCCTTCCCTATTGTGCCTCTCCATATATTCAGGGTTAACTCAATGCCAGCAACTCCCCACGGAGGTAAAGAAGCATACAGCATTTTCCAAAATCCCTCACCTAAACTTAACCCTAACCTTAACCCTAACCCTAACCCTAACCTGCCTTCACCTCTTAATCATCGCCCCCTGCTGGCACTGCACCTTAATACACGCGTGTACTTTTCACGCCTGAGCGAGGCAAACCGTGACAATGACACGTTGGACCAGCGGGTGCATTACACGCTTTGGCGTAACAACGGGTTGATATATTGTGGTTTCGTTCCACCCTGCATTTTCAGACACGTACAATATGTATTTTTAGTGTTTCTGATGAAATCCCTCCTTTTAAATGCATTTTCTCACAGAAAATGAGTCTCTCGCCATGAGAAAATGGCTTTTTTGGAAAAAGCACATTCTGGTCGAGAAATCGTGTTTTAAACAATAAAAACCTTATTTAGTTCACATTTTTACTTTTGGTAACCAAGCCCATATGCATAAAGCACTAAACCGTTTTATCGCGTTAAACGCATTTTCTCGACAAGAAAACCACAATTTCATCAAAAACAAAGGAAACAAGAAAAATGAATCTATTCAACAAGTCTGCAACACATCCTTAAGAGTTACGTGTTTTCATCCAATTTCAATGTGTAATTTCACCAGTTCTGATCATTGTTTAGCTTGTTGGTAGCTTGGTCCAATGCCAGACACAGTGAAACCTTTTTATGGCTTTAAACGCATTTTCTCCTCGAGAGAAACATGATTTCATTAAAAGTACAACATACCTGTTGTACATGTCTGCAAACACTCAGAGCCTTAAAATAGGGTTTTCACCCATGTGTTTTTTGGTGAGAAACCTTCTATTTCAAGGTTCTGTGCGTTTTCAGACACGTACAATATGTATTTTTAGCGTTTCGGATGAAATCCCTCCTTTTAAATGCATTTTCTCACAAAAAATGAGTCTCTGGACATAGGAAAATGGCTTTTTCTAAAAAGCATATTCTGGTCGAGAAATCCTGTTTTAAACAATAAAAACGACTCCCGGCCTTATTTAGTTCACATTTTCATTTTGGTAACCTAGCCCATATGCATAAAGCACTAAACCGTTTTATACCGTTACACGCATTTTCTCGACAAGAAAAGCACAATTTCATCAAAAACAAACAAAAGTAATCTATTCAACAAGTCTGCAACACATCCTTAAGAGTTACGTGTTTTCACCCAATTTCAATGTGTAATTTCACCAGTTCTGATCATTGTTTAGCTTGTTGGTAGCTTGGTCCAATGCCAAACACAGTGAAACCTTTTTGTGGCTTTAAACGCATTTTCTCCTCGAGAGAAACATGATTTCATTAAAAGTACAACATACCTGTTGTACATGTCTGCAAACACCCAGAGCCTTAAAATAGGGTTTTCACCCATGTGTTTTTTGGTGAGAAACCTTCTATTTCAAGGTTCTGTGCGTTTTCAGACACGTACAATATGTATTTTTAGCGTTTCGGATGAAATCCCTCCTTTTAAATGCATTTTCTCACAAAAAAATGAGTCTCTGGACATAGGAAAATGGCTTTTTTTTAAAAGCATATTCTGGTCGAGAAATCGTGTTTTAAACAATAAAAACGACTCCCGGCCTTATTTTTAGTTCACATTTTCACTTTTGGTAACCTAGCCCATATGCATAAAGCACTAAACCTTTTTATAGCGTTACACGCATTTTCTCGACAAGAAAAGCACAATTTCATCAAAAACAAACAAAATAAGAAAAAGTAATCTATTCAACAAGTCTGCAACACATCCTTAAGAGTTACGTGTTTTCACCCAATTTCAATGTGTAATTTCACCAGTTCTGATCATTGTTTAGCTTGTTGGTAGCTTGGTCCAATGCCAGACACAGTGAATCCTTTTTTTTGCCTCTAAACGCATTTTCTCCTCGAGAGAAACATGATGTCATTAAAAACGTTATTGTTTAAACATACCTGTTGTACATGTCTGCAAACACTCAGAGCCTTAAAATAGGGTTTTCTCCCATGTGTTTTTTGGTGAGAAACCTTCTATTTCAAGGTTCTGTGCGTTTTCAGACACGTACAAAATGTATTTTTAGCGTTTCGGATGAAATCTCTCCTTTTAAATGCATTTTCTCACAAAAAATGAGTCTCTGGACATAGGAAAATGGCTTTTTTTAAAAAGCATATTCTGGTCAAGAAATCGTGTTTTAAACAATAAAAACGACTCCCGGCCTTATTTAGTTCACATTTTCACTTTTGGTAACCTAGCCCATATGCATAAAGCACTAAACCTTTTTATACCGTTACACGCCTTTTCTCGACAAGAAAAGCACAATTTCATCAAAAACAAACAAAAAAAGAAGTAATCTATTCAACAAGTCTGCAACACATCCTTAAGAGTTACGTGTTTTCACCCAATTTCAATGTGTAATTTCACCAGTTCTGATCATTGTTTAGCTTGTTGGTAGCTTGGTCCAATGCCAGACACAGTGAATCATTTTTTTTGCCTCTAAACGCATTTTCTCCTCGAGAGAAACATGATGTCATTAAAAACGTTATTGTTTAAACATACCTGTTCTACATGTCTGCAAACACTCAGAGCCTTAAAATAGGGTTTTCTCCCATGTGTTTTTTGGTGAGAAACTTTCTATTTCAAGGTTCTGTGCGTTTTCAGACACGTACAAAATGTATTTTTAGCGTTTCGGATGAAATCTCTCCTTTTAAATGCATTTTCTCACAAAAAATGAGTCTCTGGACATAGGAAAATGGCTTTTTAAAAAAAGCATATTCTGGTCGAGAAATCGTGTTTTAAACAATAAAAACGACTCCCGGCCTTATTTAGTTCACATTTTCACTTTTGGTAACCTAGCCCATATGCATAAAGCACTAAACCTTTTTATACCGTTACACGCCTTTTCTCGACAAGAAAAGCACAATTTCATCAAAAACAAACAAAAAAAGAAGTAATCTATTCAACAAGTCTGCAACACATCCTTAAGAGTTACGTGTTTTCACCCAATTTCAATGTGTAATTTCACCAGTTCTGATCATTGTTTAGCTTGTTGGTAGCTTGGTCCAATGCCAAACACAGTGAATCCTTTTTTTTTTTGCTTTAAACGCATTTTCTCCTCGAGAGAAACATGATGTCATTAAAAACGTTATTGTTTAAACATACCTGTTGTACATGTCTGCAAACACTCAGAGCCTTAAAATAGGGTTTTCTCCCGTGTGTTTTTTGGTGAGAAACCTTCCATTTCAAGGTTCTGTGCGTTTTCAGACACGTACAATATGTATTTTTAGCGTTTCTGATGAAATCTCTCCTTTTAAATGCATTTTCTCACAAAAAATGAGTCTCTGGACATAGGAAAATGGCTTTTTTTAGAAAGCATATTCTGGTCGAGAAATTGTGTTTTAAACAATAAAAACGACTCCCGGCCTTATTTAGTTCACATTTTCACTTTTGGTAACCTAGCCCATATGCATAAAGCACTAAACCTTTTTATAGCGTTACACGCATTTTCTCGACAAGAAAAGCACAATTTCATCAAAAACAAACAAAACAAGAAAAAGTAATCTATTCAACAAGTCTGCAACACATCCTTAAGAGTTACGTGTTTTCACCCAATTTCAATGTGTAATTTCACCAGTTCTGATCATTGTTTAGCTTGTTGGTAGCTTGGTCCAATGCCAGACACAGTGAATCCTTTTTTTTGCCTCTAAACGCATTTTCTCCTCGAGAGAAACATGATGTCATTAAAAACGTTATTGTTTAAACATACCTGTTGTACATGTCTGCAAACACTCAGAGCCTTAAAATAGGGTTTTCTCCCATGTGTTTTTTGGTGAGAAACCTTCTATTTCAAGGTTCTGTGCGTTTTCAGACACGTACAAAATGTATTTTTAGCGTTTCGGATGAAATCTCTCCTTTTAAATGCATTTTCTCACAAAAAATGAGTCTCTGGACATAGGAAAATGGCTTTTTTTAAAAAGCATATTCTGGTCAAGAAATCGTGTTTTAAACAATAAAAACGACTCCCGGCCTTATTTAGTTCACATTTTCACTTTTGGTAACCTAGCCCATATGCATAAAGCACTAAACCTTTTTATACCGTTACACGCCTTTTCTCGACAAGAAAAGCACAATTTCATCAAAAACAAACAAAAAAAGAAGTAATCTATTCAACAAGTCTGCAACACATCCTTAAGAGTTACGTGTTTTCACCCAATTTCAATGTGTAATTTCACCAGTTCTGATCATTGTTTAGCTTGTTGGTAGCTTGGTCCAATGCCAGACACAGTGAATCATTTTTTTTGCCTCTAAACGCATTTTCTCCTCGAGAGAAACATGATGTCATTAAAAACGTTATTGTTTAAACATACCTGTTCTACATGTCTGCAAACACTCAGAGCCTTAAAATAGGGTTTTCTCCCATGTGTTTTTTGGTGAGAAACTTTCTATTTCAAGGTTCTGTGCGTTTTCAGACACGTACAAAATGTATTTTTAGCGTTTCGGATGAAATCTCTCCTTTTAAATGCATTTTCTCACAAAAAATGAGTCTCTGGACATAGGAAAATGGCTTTTTAAAAAAAGCATATTCTGGTCGAGAAATCGTGTTTTAAACAATAAAAACGACTCCCGGCCTTATTTAGTTCACATTTTCACTTTTGGTAACCTAGCCCATATGCATAAAGCACTAAACCTTTTTATACCGTTACACGCCTTTTCTCGACAAGAAAAGCACAATTTCATCAAAAACAAACAAAAAAAGAAGTAATCTATTCAACAAGTCTGCAACACATCCTTAAGAGTTACGTGTTTTCACCCAATTTCAATGTGTAATTTCACCAGTTCTGATCATTGTTTAGCTTGTTGGTAGCTTGGTCCAATGCCAAACACAGTGAATCCTTTTTTTTTTTGCTTTAAACGCATTTTCTCCTCGAGAGAAACATGATGTCATTAAAAACGTTATTGTTTAAACATACCTGTTGTACATGTCTGCAAACACTCAGAGCCTTAAAATAGGGTTTTCTCCCGTGTGTTTTTTGGTGAGAAACCTTCCATTTCAAGGTTCTGTGCGTTTTCAGACACGTACAATATGTATTTTTAGCGTTTCTGATGAAATCTCTCCTTTTAAATGCATTTTCTCACAAAAAATGAGTCTCTGGACATAGGAAAATGGCTTTTTTTAGAAAGCATATTCTGGTCGAGAAATTGTGTTTTAAACAATAAAAACGACTCCCGGCCTTATTTAGTTCACATTTTCACTTTTGGTAACCTAGCCCATATGCATAAAGCACTAAACCTTTTTATAGCGTTACACGCATTTTCTCGACAAGAAAAGCACAATTTCATCAAAAACAAACAAAACAAGAAAAAGTAATCTATTCAACAAGTCTGCAACACATCCTTAAGAGTTACGTGTTTTCACCCAATTTCAATGTGTAATTTCACCAGTTCTGATCATTGTTTAGCTTGTTGGTAGCTTGGTCCAATGCCAAACACAGTGAATCCTTTTTTTTTGCTTTAAACGCATTTTCTCCTCGAGAGAAACATGATGTCAATAAAAACGTTATTGTTTAAACATACCTGTTGTACATGTCTGCAAACACTCAGAGCCTTAAAATAGGGTTTTCTCCCATGTGGTTTTTGGTGAGAAACCTTCCATTTCAAGGTTCTGTGCGTTTTCAGACACGTACAATATGTATTTTTAGCGTTTCTGATGAAATCTCTCCTTTTAATTGCATTTTCTCACAAAAAATGAGTCTCTGGACATAGGAAAATGGCTTTTTTTAAAAAGCATATTCTGGTCGAGAAATCGTGTTTTAAACAATAAAAACGACTCCCGCCCTTATTTAGTTCACATTTTCACTTTTGGTAACCTAGACCATATGCATAAAGCACTAAACCTTTTTATAGCGTTACACGAATTTTTTCGACAAGAAAAGCACAATTTCATCAAAAACAAACAAAACAAGAAGTAATCTATTCAACAAGTCTGCAACACATCCTTAAGAGTTACGTGTTTTCACCCAATTTCAATGTGTAATTTCACCAGTTCTGATCATTGTTTAGCTTGTTGGTAGCTTGGTCCAATGCCAGACACAGTGAATCATTTTTTTTGCCTCTAAACGCATTTTCTCCTCGAGAGAAACATGATGTCATTAAAAACGTTATTGTTTAAACATACCTGTTCTACATGTCTGCAAACACTCAGAGCCTTAAAATAGGGTTTTCTCCCATGTGTTTTTTGGTGAGAAACTTTCTATTTCAAGGTTCTGTGCGTTTTCAGACACGTACAAAATGTATTTTTAGCGTTTCGGATGAAATCTCTCCTTTTAAATGCATTTTCTCACAAAAAATGAGTCTCTGGACATAGGAAAATGGCTTTTTAAAAAAAGCATATTCTGGTCGAGAAATCGTGTTTTAAACAATAAAAACGACTCCCGGCCTTATTTAGTTCACATTTTCACTTTTGGTAACCTAGCCCATATGCATAAAGCACTAAACCTTTTTATACCGTTACACGCCTTTTCTCGACAAGAAAAGCACAATTTCATCAAAAACAAACAAAAAAAGAAGTAATCTATTCAACAAGTCTGCAACACATCCTTAAGAGTTACGTGTTTTCACCCAATTTCAATGTGTAATTTCACCAGTTCTGATCATTGTTTAGCTTGTTGGTAGCTTGGTCCAATGCCAAACACAGTGAATCCTTTTTTTTTTTGCTTTAAACGCATTTTCTCCTCGAGAGAAACATGATGTCATTAAAAACGTTATTGTTTAAACATACCTGTTGTACATGTCTGCAAACACTCAGAGCCTTAAAATAGGGTTTTCTCCCGTGTGTTTTTTGGTGAGAAAACTTCCATTTCAAGGTTCTGTGCGTTTTCAGACACGTACAATATGTATTTTTAGCGTTTCTGATGAAATCTCTCCTTTTAAATGCATTTTCTCACAAAAAATGAGTCTCTGGACATAGGAAAATGGCTTTTTTTAGAAAGCATATTCTGGTCGAGAAATTGTGTTTTAAACAATAAAAACGACTCCCGGCCTTATTTAGTTCACATTTTCACTTTTGGTAACCTAGCCCATATGCATAAAGCACTAAACCTTTTTATAGCGTTACACGCATTTTCTCGACAAGAAAAGCACAATTTCATCAAAAACAAACAAAACAAGAAAAAGTAATCTATTCAACAAGTCTGCAACACATCCTTAAGAGTTACGTGTTTTCACCCAATTTCAATGTGTAATTTCACCAGTTCTGATCATTGTTTAGCTTGTTGGTAGCTTGGTCCAATGCCAAACACAGTGAATCCTTTTTTTTTTGCTTTAAACGCATTTTCTCCTCGAGAGAAACATGATGTCAATAAAAACGTTATTGTTTAAACATACCTGTTGTACATGTCTGCAAACACTCAGAGCCTTAAAATAGGGTTTTCTCCCATGTGGTTTTTGGTGAGAAACCTTCCATTTCAAGGTTCTGTGCGTTTTCAGACACGTACAATATGTATTTTTAGCGTTTCTGATGAAATCTCTCCTTTTAATTGCATTTTCTCACAAAAAATGAGTCTCTGGACATAGGAAAATGGCTTTTTTTAAAAAGCATATTCTGGTCGAGAAATCGTGTTTTAAACAATAAAAACGACTCCCGCCCTTATTTAGTTCACATTTTCACTTTTGGTAACCTAGACCATATGCATAAAGCACTAAACCTTTTTATAGCGTTACACGAATTTTTTCGACAAGAAAAGCACAATTTCATCAAAAACAAACAAAACAAGAAGTAATCTATTCAACAAGTCTGCAACACATCCTTAAGAGTTACGTGTTTTCACCCAATTTCAATGTGTAATTTCACCAGTTCTGATCATTGTTTAGCTTGTTGGTAGCTTGGTCCAATGCCAAACACAGTGAAACCTTTTTGTGGCTTTAAACGCATTTTCTCCTCGAGAGAAACATGATTTCATTAAAAGTACAACATACCTGTTGTACATGTCTGCAAACACCCAGAGCCTTAAAATAGGGTTTTCACCCATGTGTTTTTTGGTGAGACACCTTCTATTTCAAGGTTCTGTGCGTTTTCAGACACGTACAATATGTATTTTTAGCGTTTCGGATGAAATCCCTCCTTTTAAATGCATTTTCTCACAAAAAAATGAGTCTCTGGACATAGGAAAATGGCTTTTTTTTAAAAGCATATTCTGGTCGAGAAATCGTGTTTTAAACAATAAAAACGACTCCCGGCCTTATTTTTAGTTCACATTTTCACTTTTGGTAACCTAGACCATATGCATAAAGCACTAAACCTTTTTATAGCGTTACACGCATTTTCTCGACAAGAAAAGCACAATTTCATCAAAAACAAACAAAATAAGAAAAAGTAATCTATTCAACAAGTCTGCAACACATCCTTAAGAGTTACGTGTTTTCACCCAATTTCAATGTGTAATTTCACCAGTTCTGATCATTGTTTAGCTTGTTGGTAGCTTGGTCCAATGCCAGACACAGTGAAACCTTTTTGTGGCTTTAAACGCATTTTCTCCTCGAGAGAAACATGATTTCATTAAAAGTACAACATACCTGTTGTACATGTCTGCAAACACCCAGAGCCTTAAAATAGGGTTTTTACCCATGTGTTTTTTGGTGAGCTACCTTCTATTTCAAGGTTCTGTGCGTTTTCAGACACGTACAATATGTATTTTTAGCGTTTCTGATGAAATCCCTCCTTTTAAATGCATTTTCTCACAAAAAATGAGTCTCTGGACATAGGAAAATGGCTTTTTTTAAAAGCATATTCTGGTCGAGAAATCGTGTTTTAAACAATAAAAACGACTCCCGGCCTTATTTAGTTCACATTTTCACTTTTGGTAACCTAGCCCATATGCATAAAGCACTAAAACTTTTTATAGCGTTACACGCATTTTCTCGACAAGAAAAGCACAATTTCATCAAAAACAAACAAAACAAGATAAAGTAATCTATTCAACAAGTCTGCAACACATCCTTAAGAGTTACGTGTTTTCACCCAATTTCAATGTGTTATTTCACCAGTTCTGATCATTGTTTAGCTTGTTGGTAGCTTGGTCCAATGCCAGACACAGTGAATCCTTTTTTTTGCCTCTAAACGCATTTTCTCCTCGAGAGAAACATGATGTCATTAAAAACGTTATTGTTTAAACATACCTGTTCTACATGTCTGCAAACACTCAGAGCCTTAAAATAGGGTTTTCTCCCATGTGTTTTTTGGTGAGAAACCTTCTATATTTCAAGGTTCTGTGCGTTTTCAGACACGTACAAAATGTATTTTTAGCGTTTCTGATGAAATCTCTCCTTTTAAATGCATTTTCTCACAAAAAATGAGTCTCTGGACATAGGAAAATGGCTTTTTTGAAAAAGCATATTCTGGTCGAGAAATCGTGTTTTAAACAATAAAAACGACTCCCGGCCTTATTTAGTTCACATTTTCACTTTTGGTAACCTAGCCCATATGCATAAAGCACTAAACCTTTTTATACCGTTACACGCCTTTTCTCGACAAGAAGAGCACAATTTCATCAAAAACAAACAAAAAAAGAAGTAATCTATTCAACAAGTCTGAAACACATCCTTAAGAGTTACGTGTTTTCACCCAATTTCAATGTGTAATTTCACCAGTTCTGATCATTGTTTAGCTTGTTGGTAGCTTGGTCCAATGCCAGACACAGTGAAACCTTTTTGTGGCTTTAAACGCATTTTCTCCTCGAGAGAAACATGATTTCATTAAAAGTACAACATACCTGTTGTACATGTCTGCAAACACCCAGAGCCTTAAAATAGGGTTTTCACCCATGTGTTTTTTTGTGAGCTACCTTCTATTTCAAGGTTCTGTGCGTTTTCAGACACGTACAATATGTATTTTTAGCGTTTCGAATGAAATCCCTCCTTTTAAATGCATTTTCTCACAAAAAATGAGTCTCTGGACATAGGAAAATGGCTTTTTTTAGAAAGCATATTCTGGTCGAGAAATCGTGTTTTAAACAATAAAAACGACTCCCGGCCTTATTTAGTTCAAATTTTCACTTTTGGTAACCTAGCCCATATGCATAAAGCACTAAACCTTTTTATAGCGTTACACGAATTTTTTCGACAAGAAAAGCACAATTTCATCAAAAACAAACAAAACAAGAAAAATTAATCTATTCAACAAGTCTGCAACACATCCTTAAGAGTTATGTGTTTTCACCCAATTTCAATGTGTAATTTCACCAGTTCTGATCATTGTTTAGCTTGTTGGTAGCTTGGTCCAATGCCAAACACAGTGAATCCTTTTTTTTTTGCTTTAAACGCATTTTCTCCTCGAGAGAAACATGATGTCAATAAAAACGTTATTGTTTAAACATACCTGTTGTACATGTCTGCAAACACTCAGAGCCTTAAAATAGGGTTTTCTCCCATGTGGTTTTTGGTGAGAAACCTTCCATTTCAAGGTTCTGTGCGTTTTCAGACACGTACAATATGTATTTTTAGCGTTTCTGATGAAATCTCTCCTTTTAAATGCATTTTCTCACAAAAAATGAGTCTCTGGACATAGGAAAATGGCTTTTTTTAGAAAGCATATTCTGGTCGAGAAATCGTGTTTTAAACAATAAAAACGACTCCCGGCCTTAGTTTTAGTTCACAATTTCACTTTTGGTAACCTAACCCATATGCATAAAGCACTAAACCTTTTTATAGCGTTACACGCATTTTCTCGACAAGAAAAGCACAATTTCATCAAAAACAAACAAAACAAGAAAAAGTAATCTATTCAACAAGTCTGCAACACATCCTTAAGAGTTACGTGTTTTCACCCAATTTCAATGTGTAATTTCACCAGTTCTGATCATTGTTTAGCTTGTTGGTAGCTTGGTCCAATGCCAGACACAGTGAAACCTTTTTGTGGCTTTAAACGCATTTTCTCCTCGAGAGAAACATGATTTCATTAAAAGTACAACATACCTGTTGTACATGTCTGCAAACACCCAGAGCCTTAAAATAGGGTTTTCACCCATGTGTTTTTTTGTGAGCTACCTTCTATTTCAAGGTTCTGTGCGTTTTCAGACACGTACAATATGTATTTTTAGCGTTTCGAATGAAATCCCTCCTTTTAAATGCATTTTCTCACAAAAAATGAGTCTCTGGACATAGGAAAATGGCTTTTTTTAGAAAGCTTATTCTGGTCGAGAAATCGTGTTTTAAACAATAAAAACGACTCCCGGCCTTATTTAGTTCAAATTTTCACTTTTGGTAACCTAGCCCATATGCATAAAGCACTAAACCTTTTTATAGCGTTACACGAATTTTTTCGACAAGAAAAGCACAATTTCATCAAAAACAAACAAAACAAGAAAAATTAATCTATTCAACAAGTCTGCAACACATCCTTAAGAGTTATGTGTTTTCACCCAATTTCAATGTGTAATTTCACCAGTTCTGATCATTGTTTAGCTTGTTGGTAGCTTGGTCCAATGCCAAACACAGTGAATCCTTTTTTTTTTTGCTTTAAACGCATTTTCTCCTCGAGAGAAACATGATGTCAATAAAAACGTTATTGTTTAAACATACCTGTTGTACATGTCTGCAAACACTCAGAGCCTTAAAATAGGGTTTTCTCCCATGTGGTTTTTGGTGAGAAACCTTCCATTTCAAGGTTCTGTGCGTTTTCAGACACGTACAATATGTATTTTTAGCGTTTCTGATGAAATCTCTCCTTTTAAATGCATTTTCTCACAAAAAATGAGTCTCTGGACATAGGAAAATGGCTTTTTTTAGAAAGCATATTCTGGTCGAGAAATCGTGTTTTAAACAATAGAAACGACTCCCGGCCTTATTTAGTTCACATTTTCACTTTTGGTAACCTAGACCATATGCATAAAGCACTAAACCTTTTTATAGCGTTACACGCATTTTCTCGACAAGAAAAGCACAATTTCATCAAAAACAAACAAAACAAGAAAAAGTAATCTATTCAACAAGTCTGCAACACATCCTTAAGAGTTACGTGTTTTCACCCAATTTCAATGTGTTATTTCACCAGTTCTGATCATTGTTTAGCTTGTTGGTAGCTTGGTCCAATGCCAGACACAGTGAATCCTTTTTTTTGCCTCTAAACGCATTTTCTCCTCGAGAGAAACATGATGTCATTAAAAACGTTATTGTTTAAACATACCTGTTCTACATGTCTGCAAACACCCAGAGCCTTAAAATAGGGTTTTCACCCATGTGTTTTTTGGTGAGACACCTTCTATTTCAAGGTTCTGTGCGTTTTCAGACACGTACAATATGTATTTTTAGCGTTTCGGATGAAATCCCTCCTTTTAAATGCATTTTCTCACAAAAAAATGAGTCTCTGGACATAGGAAAATGGCTTTTTTTTAAAAGCATATTCTGGTCGAGAAATCGTGTTTTAAACAATAAAAACGACTCCCGGCCTTATTTTTAGTTCACATTTTCACTTTTGGTAACCTAGACCATATGCATAAAGCACTAAACCTTTTTATAGCGTTACACGCATTTTCTCGACAAGAAAAGCACAATTTCATCAAAAACAAACAAAATAAGAAAAAGTAATCTATTCAACAAGTCTGCAACACATCCTTAAGAGTTACGTGTTTTCACCCAATTTCAATGTGTAATTTCACCAGTTCTGATCATTGTTTAGCTTGTTGGTAGCTTGGTCCAATGCCAGACACAGTGAAACCTTTTTGTGGCTTTAAACGCATTTTCTCCTCGAGAGAAACATGATTTCATTAAAAGTACAACATACCTGTTGTACATGTCTGCAAACACCCAGAGCCTTAAAATAGGGTTTTTACCCATGTGTTTTTTGGTGAGCTACCTTCTATTTCAAGGTTCTGTGCGTTTTCAGACACGTACAATATGTATTTTTAGCGTTTCTGATGAAATCCCTCCTTTTAAATGCATTTTCTCACAAAAAATGAGTCTCTGGACATAGGAAAATGGCTTTTTTTAAAAGCATATTCTGGTCGAGAAATCGTGTTTTAAACAATAAAAACGACTCCCGGCCTTATTTAGTTCACATTTTCACTTTTGGTAACCTAGCCCATATGCATAAAGCACTAAAACTTTTTATAGCGTTACACGCATTTTCTCGACAAGAAAAGCACAATTTCATCAAAAACAAACAAAACAAGATAAAGTAATCTATTCAACAAGTCTGCAACACATCCTTAAGAGTTACGTGTTTTCACCCAATTTCAATGTGTTATTTCACCAGTTCTGATCATTGTTTAGCTTGTTGGTAGCTTGGTCCAATGCCAGACACAGTGAATCCTTTTTTTTGCCTCTAAACGCATTTTCTCCTCGAGAGAAACATGATGTCATTAAAAACGTTATTGTTTAAACATACCTGTTCTACATGTCTGCAAACACTCAGAGCCTTAAAATAGGGTTTTCTCCCATGTGTTTTTTGGTGAGAAACCTTCTATATTTCAAGGTTCTGTGCGTTTTCAGACACGTACAAAATGTATTTTTAGCGTTTCTGATGAAATCTCTCCTTTTAAATGCATTTTCTCACAAAAAATGAGTCTCTGGACATAGGAAAATGGCTTTTTTGAAAAAGCATATTCTGGTCGAGAAATCGTGTTTTAAACAATAAAAACGACTCCCGGCCTTATTTAGTTCACATTTTCACTTTTGGTAACCTAGCCCATATGCATAAAGCACTAAACCTTTTTATACCGTTACACGCCTTTTCTCGACAAGAAGAGCACAATTTCATCAAAAACAAACAAAAAAAGAAGTAATCTATTCAACAAGTCTGAAACACATCCTTAAGAGTTACGTGTTTTCACCCAATTTCAATGTGTAATTTCACCAGTTCTGATCATTGTTTAGCTTGTTGGTAGCTTGGTCCAATGCCAGACACAGTGAAACCTTTTTGTGGCTTTAAACGCATTTTCTCCTCGAGAGAAACATGATTTCATTAAAAGTACAACATACCTGTTGTACATGTCTGCAAACACCCAGAGCCTTAAAATAGGGTTTTCACCCATGTGTTTTTTTGTGAGCTACCTTCTATTTCAAGGTTCTGTGCGTTTTCAGACACGTACAATATGTATTTTTAGCGTTTCGAATGAAATCCCTCCTTTTAAATGCATTTTCTCACAAAAAATGAGTCTCTGGACATAGGAAAATGGCTTTTTTTAGAAAGCATATTCTGGTCGAGAAATCGTGTTTTAAACAATAAAAACGACTCCCGGCCTTATTTAGTTCAAATTTTCACTTTTGGTAACCTAGCCCATATGCATAAAGCACTAAACCTTTTTATAGCGTTACACGAATTTTTTCGACAAGAAAAGCACAATTTCATCAAAAACAAACAAAACAAGAAAAATTAATCTATTCAACAAGTCTGCAACACATCCTTAAGAGTTATGTGTTTTCACCCAATTTCAATGTGTAATTTCACCAGTTCTGATCATTGTTTAGCTTGTTGGTAGCTTGGTCCAATGCCAAACACAGTGAATCCTTTTTTTTTTGCTTTAAACGCATTTTCTCCTCGAGAGAAACATGATGTCAATAAAAACGTTATTGTTTAAACATACCTGTTGTACATGTCTGCAAACACTCAGAGCCTTAAAATAGGGTTTTCTCCCATGTGGTTTTTGGTGAGAAACCTTCCATTTCAAGGTTCTGTGCGTTTTCAGACACGTACAATATGTATTTTTAGCGTTTCTGATGAAATCTCTCCTTTTAAATGCATTTTCTCACAAAAAATGAGTCTCTGGACATAGGAAAATGGCTTTTTTTAGAAAGCATATTCTGGTCGAGAAATCGTGTTTTAAACAATAAAAACGACTCCCGGCCTTAGTTTTAGTTCACAATTTCACTTTTGGTAACCTAACCCATATGCATAAAGCACTAAACCTTTTTATAGCGTTACACGCATTTTCTCGACAAGAAAAGCACAATTTCATCAAAAACAAACAAAACAAGAAAAAGTAATCTATTCAACAAGTCTGCAACACATCCTTAAGAGTTACGTGTTTTCACCCAATTTCAATGTGTAATTTCACCAGTTCTGATCATTGTTTAGCTTGTTGGTAGCTTGGTCCAATGCCAGACACAGTGAAACCTTTTTGTGGCTTTAAACGCATTTTCTCCTCGAGAGAAACATGATTTCATTAAAAGTACAACATACCTGTTGTACATGTCTGCAAACACCCAGAGCCTTAAAATAGGGTTTTCACCCATGTGTTTTTTTGTGAGCTACCTTCTATTTCAAGGTTCTGTGCGTTTTCAGACACGTACAATATGTATTTTTAGCGTTTCGAATGAAATCCCTCCTTTTAAATGCATTTTCTCACAAAAAATGAGTCTCTGGACATAGGAAAATGGCTTTTTTTAGAAAGCTTATTCTGGTCGAGAAATCGTGTTTTAAACAATAAAAACGACTCCCGGCCTTATTTAGTTCAAATTTTCACTTTTGGTAACCTAGCCCATATGCATAAAGCACTAAACCTTTTTATAGCGTTACACGAATTTTTTCGACAAGAAAAGCACAATTTCATCAAAAACAAACAAAACAAGAAAAATTAATCTATTCAACAAGTCTGCAACACATCCTTAAGAGTTATGTGTTTTCACCCAATTTCAATGTGTAATTTCACCAGTTCTGATCATTGTTTAGCTTGTTGGTAGCTTGGTCCAATGCCAAACACAGTGAATCCTTTTTTTTTTTGCTTTAAACGCATTTTCTCCTCGAGAGAAACATGATGTCAATAAAAACGTTATTGTTTAAACATACCTGTTGTACATGTCTGCAAACACTCAGAGCCTTAAAATAGGGTTTTCTCCCATGTGGTTTTTGGTGAGAAACCTTCCATTTCAAGGTTCTGTGCGTTTTCAGACACGTACAATATGTATTTTTAGCGTTTCTGATGAAATCTCTCCTTTTAAATGCATTTTCTCACAAAAAATGAGTCTCTGGACATAGGAAAATGGCTTTTTTTAGAAAGCATATTCTGGTCGAGAAATCGTGTTTTAAACAATAGAAACGACTCCCGGCCTTATTTAGTTCACATTTTCACTTTTGGTAACCTAGACCATATGCATAAAGCACTAAACCTTTTTATAGCGTTACACGCATTTTCTCGACAAGAAAAGCACAATTTCATCAAAAACAAACAAAACAAGAAAAAGTAATCTATTCAACAAGTCTGCAACACATCCTTAAGAGTTACGTGTTTTCACCCAATTTCAATGTGTTATTTCACCAGTTCTGATCATTGTTTAGCTTGTTGGTAGCTTGGTCCAATGCCAGACACAGTGAATCCTTTTTTTTGCCTCTAAACGCATTTTCTCCTCGAGAGAAACATGATGTCATTAAAAACGTTATTGTTTAAACATACCTGTTCTACATGTCTGCAAACACTCAGAGCCTTAAAATAGGGTTTTCTCCCATGTGTTTTTTGGTGAGAAACCTTCTATATTTCAAGGTTCTGTGCGTTTTCAGACACGTACAAAATGTATTTTTAGCGTTTCTGATGAAATCTCTCCTTTTAAATGCATTTTCTCACAAAAAATGAGTCTCTGGACATAGGAAAATGGCTTTTTTGAAAAAGCATATTCTGGTCGAGAAATCGTGTTTTAAACAATAAAAACGACTCCCGGCCTTATTTAGTTCACATTTTCACTTTTGGTAACCTAGCCCATATGCATAAAGCACTAAACCTTTTTATACCGTTACACGCCTTTTCTCGACAAGAAGAGCACAATTTCATCAAAAACAAACAAAAAAAGAAGTAATCTATTCAACAAGTCTGAAACACATCCTTAAGAGTTACGTGTTTTCACCCAATTTCAATGTGTAATTTCACCAGTTCTGATCATTGTTTAGCTTGTTGGTAGCTTGGTCCAATGCCAAACACAGTGAATCCTTTTTTTTTTTTGCTTTAAACACATTTTCTCCTCGAGAGAAACATGATGTCAATAAAAACGTTATTGTTTAAACATACCTGTTGTACATGTCTGCAAACACTCAGAGCCTTAAAATAGGGTTTTCTCCCATGTGGTTTTTGGTGAGCTACCTTCTATTTCAAGGTTCTGTGCGTTTTCAGACACGTACAATATGTATTTTTAGCGTTTCTGATGAAATCTCTCCTTTTAAATGCATTTTCTCACAAAAAATGAGTCTCTGGACAAGTGAAAATGTGAACTAAATAAGGCCGGGAGTCGTTTTTATTGTTTAAAACACGATTTCTCGACCAGAATATGCTTTTAAAAAAAAGCCATTTTCCTATGTCCAGAGACTCATTTTTTTGTGAGAAAATGCATTTAAAAGGAGGGATTTCATCCGAAACGCTAAAAATACATATTGTAAAAAAAAAAAGCCATTTTGCCTCTAAACGCATTTTCTCCTCGAGAGAAACATGATGTCATTAAAAACGTTATTGTTTAAACATACCTGTTGTACATGTCTGCAAACACCCAGAGCCTTAAAATAGGGTTTTCACCCATGTGTTTTTTGGTGAGAAACCTTCTATTTCAAGGTTCTGTGCGTTTTCAGACACGTACAATATGTATTTTTAGCGTTTCGGATGAAATCCCTCCTTTTAAATGCATTTTCTCACAAAAAAATGAGTCTCTGGACATAGGAAAATGGCTTTTTTTTAAAAGCATATTCTGGTCGAGAAATCGTGTTTTAAACAATAAAAACGACTCCCGGCCTTATTTTTAGTTCACATTTTCACTTTTGGTAACCTAGCCCATATGCATAAAGCACTAAACCTTTTTATAGCGTTACACGCATTTTCTCGACAAGAAAAGCACAATTTCATCAAAAACAAACAAAACAAGAAAAAGTAATCTATTCAACAAGTCTGCAACACATCCTTAAGAGTTACGTGTTTTCACCCAATTTCAATGTGTAATTTCACCAGTTCTGATCATTGTTTAGCTTGTTGGTAGCTTGGTCCAATGCCAGACACAGTGAAACCTTTTTGTGGCTTTAAACGCATTTTCTCCTCGAGAGAAACATGATTTCATTAAAAGTACAACATACCTGTTGTACATGTCTGCAAACACCCAGAGCCTTAAAATAGGGTTTTCACCCATGTGTTTTTTGGTGAGCTACCTTCTATTTCAAGGTTCTGTGCGTTTTCAGACACGTACAATATGTATTTTTAGCGTTTCTGATGAAATCCCTCCTTTTAAATGCATTTTCTCACAAAAAATGAGTCTCTGGACATAGGAAAATGGCTTTTTTTAAAAGCATATTCTGGTCGAGAAATCGTGTTTTAAACAATAAAAATGACTCCCGGCCTTATTTAGTTCACATTTTCACTTTTGGTAACCTAGCCCATATGCATAAAGCACTAAAACTTTTTATAGCGTTACACGCATTTTCTCGACAAGAAAAGCACAATTTCATCAAAAACAAACAAAAATAGAAAAAGTAATCTATTCAACAAGTCTGCAACACATCCTTAAGAGTTACGTGTTTTCACCCAATTTCAATGTGTAATTTCACCAGTTCTGATCATTGTTTAGCTTGTTGGTAGCTTGGTCCAATGCCAAACACAGTGAATCCTTTTTTTTGCCTCTAAACGCATTTTCTCCTCGAGAGAAACATGATTTCATTAAAAGTACAACATACCTGTTGTACATGTCTGCAAACACCCAGAGCCTTAAAATAGGGTTTTCACCCATGTGTTTTTTGGTGAGAAACCTTCTATTTCAAGGTTCTGTGCGTTTTCAGACACGTACAATATGTATTTTTAGCGTTTCGGATGAAATACCTCCTTTTAAATGCATTTTCTCACAAAAAAATGAGTCTCTGGACATAGGAAAATGGCTTTTTTTTAAAAGCATATTCTGGTCGAGAAATCGTGTTTTAAACAATAAAAACGACTCCCGGCCTTATTTTTAGTTCACATTTTCACTTTTGGTAACCTAGCCCATATGCATAAAGCACTAAACCTTTTTATAGCGTTACACGCATTTTCTCGACAAGAAAAGCACAATTTCATCAAAAACAAACAAAACAAGAAAAAGTAATCTATTCAACAAGTCTGCAACACATCCTTAAGAGTTACGTGTTTTCACCCAATTTCAATGTGTAATTTCACCAGTTCTGATCATTGTTTAGCTTGTTGGTAGCTTGGTCCAATGCCAGACACAGTGAAACCTTTTTGTGGCTTTAAACGCATTTTCTCCTCGAGAGAAACATGATTTCATTAAAAGTACAACATACCTGTTGTACATGTCTGCAAACACCCAGAGCCTTAAAATAGGGTTTTCACCCATGTGTTTTTTGGTGAGCTACCTTCTATTTCAAGGTTCTGTGCGTTTTCAGACACGTACAATATGTATTTTTAGCGTTTCTGATGAAATCCCTCCTTTTAAATGCATTTTCTCACAAAAAATGAGTCTCTGGACATAGGAAAATGGCTTTTTTTTAAAAGCATATTCTGGTCGAGAAATCGTGTTTTAAACAATAAAAACGACTCCCGGCCTTATTTAGTTCACATTTTCACTTTTGGTAACCTAGCCCATATGCATAAAGCACTAAAACTTTTTATAGCGTTACACGCATTTTCTCGACAAGAAAAGCACAATTTCATCAAAAACAAACAAAACAAGAAAAAGTAATCTATTCAACAAGTCTGCAACACATCCTTAAGAGTTACGTGTTTTCACCCAATTTCAATGTGTAATTTCACCAGTTCTGATCATTGTTTAGCTTGTTGGTAGCTTGGTCCAATGCCAAACACAGTGAATCCTTTTTTTTTTTTGCTTTAAACGCATTTTCTCCTCGAGAGAAACATGATGTCAATAAAAACGTTATTGTTTAAACATACCTGTTGTACATGTCTGCAAACACTCAGAGCCTTAAAATAGGGTTTTCTCCCATGTGGTTTTTGGTGAGAAACCTTCCATTTCAAGGTTCTGTGCGTTTTCAGACACGTACAATATGTATTTTTAGCGTTTCTGATGAAATCTCTCCTTTTAAATGCATTTTCTCACAAAAAATGAGTCTCTGGACAAAGGAAAATGGCATTTTTTAGAAAGCATATTCTGGTCGAGAAATCGTGTTTTAAACAATAAAAACGACTCCCGGCCTTATTTAGTTCACATTTTCACTTTTGGTAACCTAGACCATATGCATAAAGCACTAAATCTTTTTATAGCGTTACACGAATTTTTTCGACAAGAAAAGCACAATTTCATCAAAAACAAACAAAACAAGAAGTAATCTATTCAACAAGTCTGCAACACATCCTTAAGAGTTACGTGTTTTCACCCAATTTCAATGTGTAATTTCACCAGTTCTGATCATTGTTTAGCTTGTTGGTAGCTTGGTCCAATGCCAGCCACAGTGAAACCTTTTTGTGGCTTTAAACGCATTTTCTCCTCGAGAGAAACATGATTTCATTAAAAGTACAACATACCTGTTGTACATGTCTGCAAACACCCAGAGCCTTAAAATAGGGTTTTCACCCATGTGTTTTTTGGTGAGAAACCTTCTATTTCAAGGTTCTGTGCGTTTTCAGACACGTACAATATGTATTTTTAGCGTTTCGGATGAAATCCCTCCTTTTAAATGCATTTTCTCACAAAAAAATGAGTCTCTGGACATAGGAAAATGGCTTTTTTTTAAAAGCATATTCTGGTCGAGAAATCGTGTTTTAAACAATAAAAACGACTCCCGGCCTTATTTTTAGTTCACTTTTTCACTTTTGGTAACCTAGCCCATATGCATAAAGCACTAAACCTTTTTATAGCGTTACACGCATTTTCTCGACAAGAAAAGCACAATTTCATCAAAAACAAACAAAAAAAGAAGTAATCTATTCAACAAGTCTGCAACACATCCTTAAGAGTTACGTGTTTTCACCCAATTTCAATGTGTAATTTCACCAGTTCTGATCATTGTTTAGCTTGTTGGTAGCTTGGTCCAATGCCAAACACAGTGAATCCTTTTTTTTTGCTTTAAACGCATTTTCTCCTCGAGAGAAACATGATGTCATTAAAAACGTTATTGTTTAAACATACCTGTTCTACATGTCTGCAAACACTCAGAGCCTTAAAATAGGGTTTTCTCCCATGTGTTTTTTGGTGAGAAACCTTCTATATTTCAAGGTTCTGTGCGTTTTCAGACACGTACAAAATGTATTTTTAGCGTTTCTGATGAAATCTCTCCTTTTAAATGCATTTTCTCACAAAAAATGAGTCTCTGGACATAGGAAAATGGCTTTTTTGAAAAAGCATATTCTGGTCGAGAAATCGTGTTTTAAACAATAAAAACGACTCCCGGCCTTATTTAGTTCACATTTTCACTTTTGGTAACCTAGCCCATATGCATAAAGCACTAAACCTTTTTATACCGTTACACGCCTTTTCTCGACAAGAAGAGCACAATTTCATCAAAAACAAACAAAAAAAGAAGTAATCTATTCAACAAGTCTGAAACACATCCTTAAGAGTTACGTGTTTTCACCCAATTTCAATGTGTAATTTCACCAGTTCTGATCATTGTTTAGCTTGTTGGTAGCTTGGTCCAATGCCAAACACAGTGAATCCTTTTTTTTTTTTGCTTTAAACGCATTTTCTCCTCGAGAGAAACATGATGTCAATAAAAACGTTATTGTTTAAACATACCTGTTGTACATGTCTGCAAACACTCAGAGCCTTAAAATAGGGTTTTCTCCCATGTGGTTTTTGGTGAGAAACCTTCCATTTCAAGGTTCTGTGCGTTTTCAGACACGTACAATATGTATTTTTAGCGTTTCTGATGAAATCCCTCCTTTTAAATGCATTTTCTCACAAAAAAATGAGTCTCTGGACATAGGAAAATGGCTTTTTTTTAAAAGCATATTCTGGTCGAGAAATCGTGTTTTAAACAATAAAAACGACTCCCGGCCTTAGTTTTAGTTCACATTTTCACTTTTGGTAACCTAACCCATATGCATAAAGCACTAAACCTTTTTATAGCGTTACACGCATTTTCTCGACAAGAAAAGCACAATTTCATCAAAAACAAACAAAACAAGAAAAAGTAATCTATTCAACAAGTCTGCAACACATCCTTAAGAGTTACGTGTTTTCACCCAATTTCAATGTGTAATTTCACCAGTTCTGATCATTGTTTAGCTTGTTGGTAGCTTGGTCCAATGCCAGACACAGTGAAACCTTTTTGTGGCTTTAAACGCATTTTCTCCTCGAGAGAAACATGATTTCATTAAAAGTACAACATACCTGTTGTACATGTCTGCAAACACCCAGAGCCTTAAAATAGGGTTTTCACCCATGTGTTTTTTTGTGAGCTACCTTCTATTTCAAGGTTCTGTGCGTTTTCAGACACGTACAATATGTATTTTTAGCGTTTCGAATGAAATCCCTCCTTTTAAATGCATTTTCTCACAAAAAATGAGTCTCTGGACATAGGAAAATGGCTTTTTTTAGAAAGCATATTCTGGTCGAGAAATCGTGTTTTAAACAATAAAAACGACTCCCGGCCTTATTTAGTTCAAATTTTCACTTTTGGTAACCTAGCCCATATGCATAAAGCACTAAACCTTTTTATAGCGTTACACGAATTTTTTCGACAAGAAAAGCACAATTTCATCAAAAACAAACAAAACAAGAAAAATTAATCTATTCAACAAGTCTGCAACACATCCTTAAGAGTTATGTGTTTTCACCCAATTTCAATGTGTAATTTCACCAGTTCTGATCATTGTTTAGCTTGTTGGTAGCTTGGTCCAATGCCAAACACAGTGAATCCTTTTTTTTTTGCTTTAAACGCATTTTCTCCTCGAGAGAAACATGATGTCAATAAAAACGTTATTGTTTAAACATACCTGTTGTACATGTCTGCAAACACTCAGAGCCTTAAAATAGGGTTTTCTCCCATGTGGTTTTTGGTGAGAAACCTTCCATTTCAAGGTTCTGTGCGTTTTCAGACACGTACAATATGTATTTTTAGCGTTTCTGATGAAATCTCTCCTTTTAAATGCATTTTCTCACAAAAAATGAGTCTCTGGACATAGGAAAATGGCTTTTTTTAGAAAGCATATTCTGGTCGAGAAATCGTGTTTTAAACAATAAAAACGACTCCCGGCCTTAGTTTTAGTTCACAATTTCACTTTTGGTAACCTAACCCATATGCATAAAGCACTAAACCTTTTTATAGCGTTACACGCATTTTCTCGACAAGAAAAGCACAATTTCATCAAAAACAAACAAAACAAGAAAAAGTAATCTATTCAACAAGTCTGCAACACATCCTTAAGAGTTACGTGTTTTCACCCAATTTCAATGTGTAATTTCACCAGTTCTGATCATTGTTTAGCTTGTTGGTAGCTTGGTCCAATGCCAGACACAGTGAAACCTTTTTGTGGCTTTAAACGCATTTTCTCCTCGAGAGAAACATGATTTCATTAAAAGTACAACATACCTGTTGTACATGTCTGCAAACACCCAGAGCCTTAAAATAGGGTTTTCACCCATGTGTTTTTTTGTGAGCTACCTTCTATTTCAAGGTTCTGTGCGTTTTCAGACACTTACAATATGTATTTTTAGCGTTTCGAATGAAATCCCTCCTTTTAAATGCATTTTCTCACAAAAAATGAGTCTCTGGACATAGGAAAATGGCTTTTTTTAGAAAGCTTATTCTGGTCGAGAAATCGTGTTTTAAACAATAAAAACGACTCCCGGCCTTATTTAGTTCAAATTTTCACTTTTGGTAACCTAGCCCATATGCATAAAGCACTAAACCTTTTTATAGCGTTACACGAATTTTTTCGACAAGAAAAGCACAATTTCATCAAAAACAAACAAAACAAGAAAAATTAATCTATTCAACAAGTCTGCAACACATCCTTAAGAGTTATGTGTTTTCACCCAATTTCAATGTGTAATTTCACCAGTTCTGATCATTGTTTAGCTTGTTGGTAGCTTGGTCCAATGCCAAACACAGTGAATCCTTTTTTTTTGTGCTTTAAACGCATTTTCTCCTCGAGAGAAACATGATGTCAATAAAAACGTTATTGTTTAAACATACCTGTTGTACATGTCTGCAAACACTCAGAGCCTTAAAATAGGGTTTTCTCCCATGTGGTTTTTGGTGAGAAACCTTCCATTTCAAGGTTCTGTGCGTTTTCAGACACGTACAATATGTATTTTTAGCGTTTCTGATGAAATCTCTCCTTTTAAATGCATTTTCTCACAAAAAATGAGTCTCTGGACATAGGAAAATGGCTTTTTTTAGAAAGCATATTCTGGTCGAGAAATCGTGTTTTAAACAATAGAAACGACTCCCGGCCTTATTTAGTTCACATTTTCACTTTTGGTAACCTAGACCATATGCATAAAGCACTAAACCTTTTTATAGCGTTACACGCATTTTCTCGACAAGAAAAGCACAATTTCATCAAAAACAAACAAAACAAGAAAAAGTAATCTATTCAACAAGTCTGCAACACATCCTTAAGAGTTACGTGTTTTCACCCAATTTCAATGTGTTATTTCACCAGTTCTGATCATTGTTTAGCTTGTTGGTAGCTTGGTCCAATGCCAGACACAGTGAATCCTTTTTTTTGCCTCTAAACGCATTTTCTCCTCGAGAGAAACATGATGTCATTAAAAACGTTATTGTTTAAACATACCTGTTCTACATGTCTGCAAACACTCAGAGCCTTAAAATAGGGTTTTCTCCCATGTGTTTTTTGGTGAGAAACCTTCTATATTTCAAGGTTCTGTGCGTTTTCAGACACGTACAAAATGTATTTTTAGCGTTTCTGATGAAATCTCTCCTTTTAAATGCATTTTCTCACAAAAAATGAGTCTCTGGACATAGGAAAATGGCTTTTTTGAAAAAGCATATTCTGGTCGAGAAATCGTGTTTTAAACAATAAAAACGACTCCCGGCCTTATTTAGTTCACATTTTCACTTTTGGTAACCTAGCCCATATGCATAAAGCACTAAACCTTTTTATACCGTTACACGCCTTTTCTCGACAAGAAGAGCACAATTTCATCAAAAACAAACAAAAAAAGAAGTAATCTATTCAACAAGTCTGAAACACATCCTTACGAGTTACGTGTTTTCACCCAATTTCAATGTGTAATTTCACCAGTTCTGATCATTGTTTAGCTTGTTGGTAGCTTGGTCCAATGCCAAACACAGTGAATCCTTTTTTTTTTTTGCTTTAAACGCATTTTCTCCTCGAGAGAAACATGATGTCAATAAAAACGTTATTGTTTAAACATACCTGTTGTACATGTCTGCAAACACTCAGAGCCTTAAAATAGGGTTTTCTCCCATGTGGTTTTTGGTGAGAAACCTTCCATTTCAAGGTTCTGTGCGTTTTCAGACACGTACAATATGTATTTTTAGCGTTTCTGATGAAATCCCTCCTTTTAAATGCATTTTCTCACAAAAAATGAGTCTCTGGACATAGGAAAATGGCTTTTTTTTAAAAGCATATTCTGGTCGAGAAATCGTGTTTTAAACAATAAAAACGACTCCCGGCCTTAGTTTTAGTTCACATTTTCACTTTTGGTAACCTAACCCATATGCATAAAGCACTAAACCTTTTTATAGCGTTACACGCATTTTCTCGACAAGAAAAGCACAATTTCATCAAAAACAAACAAAACAAGAAAAAGTAATCTATTCAACAAGTCTGCAACACATCCTTAAGAGTTACGTGTTTTCACCCAATTTCAATGTGTAATTTCACCAGTTCTGATCATTGTTTAGCTTGTTGGTAGCTTGGTCCAATGCCAGACACAGTGAAACCTTTTTGTGGCTTTAAACGCATTTTCTCCTCGAGAGAAACATGATTTCATTAAAAGTACAACATACCTGTTGTACATGTCTGCAAACACCCAGAGCCTTAAAATAGGGTTTTCGCCCATGTGTTTTTTTGTGAGCTACCTTCTATTTCAAGGTTCTGTGCGTTTTCAGACACGTACAATATGTATTTTTAGCGTTTCGAATGAAATCCCTCCTTTTAAATGCATTTTCTCACAAAAAATGAGTCTCTGGACATAGGAAAATGGCTTTTTTTAGAAAGCATATTCTGGTCGAGAAATCGTGTTTTAAACAATAAAAACGACTCCCGGCCTTATTTAGTTCAAATTTTCACTTTTGGTAACCTAGCCCATATGCATAAAGCACTAAACCTTTTTATAGCGTTACACGAATTTTTTCGACAAGAAAAGCACAATTTCATCAAAAACAAACAAAACAAGAAAAATTAATCTATTCAACAAGTCTGCAACACATCCTTAAGAGTTATGTGTTTTCACCCAATTTCAATGTGTAATTTCACCAGTTCTGATCATTGTTTAGCTTGTTGGTAGCTTGGTCCAATGCCAAACACAGTGAATCCTTTTTTTTTTTGCTTTAAACGCATTTTCTCCTCGAGAGAAACATGATGTCAATAAAAACGTTATTGTTTAAACATACCTGTTGTACATGTCTGCAAACACTCAGAGCCTTAAAATAGGGTTTTCTCCCATGTGGTTTTTGGTGAGAAACCTTCCATTTCAAGGTTCTGTGCGTTTTCAGACACGTACAATATGTATTTTTAGCGTTTCTGATGAAATCTCTCCTTTTAAATGCATTTTCTCACAAAAAATGAGTCTCTGGACATAGGAAAATGGCTTTTTTTAGAAAGCATATTCTGGTCGAGAAATCGTGTTTTAAACAATAAAAACGACTCCGGGCCTTAGTTTTAGTTCACATTTTCACTTTTGGTAACCTAACCCATATGTATAAAGCACTAAACCTTTTTATAGCGTTACACGCATTTTCTCGACAAGAAAAGCACAATTTCATCAAAAACAAACAAAACAAGAAAAAGTAATCTATTCAACAAGTCTGCAACACATCCTTAAGAGTTACGTGTTTTCACCCAATTTCAATGTGTAATTTCACCAGTTCTGATCATTGTTTAGCTTGTTGGTAGCTTGGTCCAATGCCAAACACAGTGAATCCTTTTTTTTTTGCTTTAAACGCATTTTCTCCTCGAGAGAAACATGATGTCAATAAAAACGTTATTGTTTAAACATACCTGTTGTACATGTCTGCAAACACTCAGAGCCTTAAAATAGGGTTTTCTCCCATGTGGTTTTTGGTGAGAAACCTTCCATTTCAAGGTTCTGTGCGTTTTCAGACACGTACAATATGTATTTTTAGCGTTTCTGATGAAATCTCTCCTTTTAAATGCATTTTCTCACAAAAAATGAGTCTCTGGACATAGGAAAATGGCTTTTTTTAGAAAGCATATTCTGGTCGAGAAATCGTGTTTTAAACAATAAAAACGACTCCCGGCCTTAGTTTTAGTTCACAATTTCACTTTTGGTAACCTAACCCATATGCATAAAGCACTAAACCTTTTTATAGCGTTACACGCATTTTCTCGACAAGAAAAGCACAATTTCATCAAAAACAAACAAAACAAGAAAAAGTAATCTATTCAACAAGTCTGCAACACATCCTTAAGAGTTACGTGTTTTCACCCAATTTCAATGTGTAATTTCACCAGTTCTGATCATTGTTTAGCTTGTTGGTAGCTTGGTCCAATGCCAGACACAGTGAAACCTTTTTGTGGCTTTAAACGCATTTTCTCCTCGAGAGAAACATGATTTCATTAAAAGTACAACATACCTGTTGTACATGTCTGCAAACACCCAGAGCCTTAAAATAGGGTTTTCACCCATGTGTTTTTTTGTGAGCTACCTTCTATTTCAAGGTTCTGTGCGTTTTCAGACACGTACAATATGTATTTTTAGCGTTTCGAATGAAATCCCTCCTTTTAAATGCATTTTCTCACAAAAAATGAGTCTCTGGACATAGGAAAATGGCTTTTTTTAGAAAGCTTATTCTGGTCGAGAAATCGTGTTTTAAACAATAAAAACGACTCCCGGCCTTATTTAGTTCAAATTTTCACTTTTGGTAACCTAGCCCATATGCATAAAGCACTAAACCTTTTTATAGCGTTACACGAATTTTTTCGACAAGAAAAGCACAATTTCATCAAAAACAAACAAAACAAGAAAAATTAATCTATTCAACAAGTCTGCAACACATCCTTAAGAGTTATGTGTTTTCACCCAATTTCAATGTGTAATTTCACCAGTTCTGATCATTGTTTAGCTTGTTGGTAGCTTGGTCCAATGCCAAACACAGTGAATCCTTTTTTTTTGTGCTTTAAACGCATTTTCTCCTCGAGAGAAACATGATGTCAATAAAAACGTTATTGTTTAAACATACCTGTTGTACATGTCTGCAAACACTCAGAGCCTTAAAATAGGGTTTTCTCCCATGTGGTTTTTGGTGAGAAACCTTCCATTTCAAGGTTCTGTGCGTTTTCAGACACGTACAATATGTATTTTTAGCGTTTCTGATGAAATCTCTCCTTTTAAATGCATTTTCTCACAAAAAATGAGTCTCTGGACATAGGAAAATGGCTTTTTTTAGAAAGCATATTCTGGTCGAGAAATCGTGTTTTAAACAATAGAAACGACTCCCGGCCTTATTTAGTTCACATTTTCACTTTTGGTAACCTAGACCATATGCATAAAGCACTAAACCTTTTTATAGCGTTACACGCATTTTCTCGACAAGAAAAGCACAATTTCATCAAAAACAAACAAAACAAGAAAAAGTAATCTATTCAACAAGTCTGCAACACATCCTTAAGAGTTACGTGTTTTCACCCAATTTCAATGTGTTATTTCACCAGTTCTGATCATTGTTTAGCTTGTTGGTAGCTTGGTCCAATGCCAGACACAGTGAATCCTTTTTTTTGCCTCTAAACGCATTTTCTCCTCGAGAGAAACATGATGTCATTAAAAACGTTATTGTTTAAACATACCTGTTCTACATGTCTGCAAACACTCAGAGCCTTAAAATAGGGTTTTCTCCCATGTGTTTTTTGGTGAGAAACCTTCTATATTTCAAGGTTCTGTGCGTTTTCAGACACGTACAAAATGTATTTTTAGCGTTTCTGATGAAATCTCTCCTTTTAAATGCATTTTCTCACAAAAAATGAGTCTCTGGACATAGGAAAATGGCTTTTTTGAAAAAGCATATTCTGGTCGAGAAATCGTGTTTTAAACAATAAAAACGACTCCCGGCCTTATTTAGTTCACATTTTCACTTTTGGTAACCTAGCCCATATGCATAAAGCACTAAACCTTTTTATACCGTTACACGCCTTTTCTCGACAAGAAGAGCACAATTTCATCAAAAACAAACAAAAAAAGAAGTAATCTATTCAACAAGTCTGAAACACATCCTTAAGAGTTACGTGTTTTCACCCAATTTCAATGTGTAATTTCACCAGTTCTGATCATTGTTTAGCTTGTTGGTAGCTTGGTCCAATGCCAAACACAGTGAATCCTTTTTTTTTTTTGCTTTAAACGCATTTTCTCCTCGAGAGAAACATGATGTCAATAAAAACGTTATTGTTTAAACATACCTGTTGTACATGTCTGCAAACACTCAGAGCCTTAAAATAGGGTTTTCTCCCATGTGGTTTTTGGTGAGAAACCTTCCATTTCAAGGTTCTGTGCGTTTTCAGACACGTACAATATGTATTTTTAGCGTTTCTGATGAAATCCCTCCTTTTAAATGCATTTTCTCACAAAAAATGAGTCTCTGGACATAGGAAAATGGCTTTTTTTTAAAAGCATATTCTGGTCGAGAAATCGTGTTTTAAACAATAAAAACGACTCCCGGCCTTAGTTTTAGTTCACATTTTCACTTTTGGTAACCTAACCCATATGCATAAAGCACTAAACCTTTTTATAGCGTTACACGCATTTTCTCGACAAGAAAAGCACAATTTCATCAAAAACAAACAAAACAAGAAAAAGTAATCTATTCAACAAGTCTGCAACACATCCTTAAGAGTTACGTGTTTTCACCCAATTTCAATGTGTAATTTCACCAGTTCTGATCATTGTTTAGCTTGTTGGTAGCTTGGTCCAATGCCAGACACAGTGAAACCTTTTTGTGGCTTTAAACGCATTTTCTCCTCGAGAGAAACATGATTTCATTAAAAGTACAACATACCTGTTGTACATGTCTGCAAACACCCAGAGCCTTAAAATAGGGTTTTCGCCCATGTGTTTTTTTGTGAGCTACCTTCTATTTCAAGGTTCTGTGCGTTTTCAGACACGTACAATATGTATTTTTAGCGTTTCGAATGAAATCCCTCCTTTTAAATGCATTTTCTCACAAAAAATGAGTCTCTGGACATAGGAAAATGGCTTTTTTTAGAAAGCATATTCTGGTCGAGAAATCGTGTTTTAAACAATAAAAACGACTCCCGGCCTTATTTAGTTCAAATTTTCACTTTTGGTAACCTAGCCCATATGCATAAAGCACTAAACCTTTTTATAGCGTTACACGAATTTTTTCGACAAGAAAAGCACAATTTCATCAAAAACAAACAAAACAAGAAAAATTAATCTATTCAACAAGTCTGCAACACATCCTTAAGAGTTATGTGTTTTCACCCAATTTCAATGTGTAATTTCACCAGTTCTGATCATTGTTTAGCTTGTTGGTAGCTTGGTCCAATGCCAAACACAGTGAATCCTTTTTTTTTTTGCTTTAAACGCATTTTCTCCTCGAGAGAAACATGATGTCAATAAAAACGTTATTGTTTAAACATACCTGTTGTACATGTCTGCAAACACTCAGAGCCTTAAAATAGGGTTTTCTCCCATGTGGTTTTTGGTGAGAAACCTTCCATTTCAAGGTTCTGTGCGTTTTCAGACACGTACAATATGTATTTTTAGCGTTTCTGATGAAATCTCTCCTTTTAAATGCATTTTCTCACAAAAAATGAGTCTCTGGACATAGGAAAATGGCTTTTTTTAGAAAGCATATTCTGGTCGAGAAATCGTGTTTTAAACAATAAAAACGACTCCGGGCCTTAGTTTTAGTTCACATTTTCACTTTTGGTAACCTAACCCATATGTATAAAGCACTAAACCTTTTTATAGCGTTACACGCATTTTCTCGACAAGAAAAGCACAATTTCATCAAAAACAAACAAAACAAGAAAAAGTAATCTATTCAACAAGTCTGCAACACATCCTTAAGAGTTACGTGTTTTCACCCAATTTCAATGTGTAATTTCACCAGTTCTGATCATTGTTTAGCTTGTTGGTAGCTTGGTCCAATGCCAGACACAGTGAAACCTTTTTGTGGCTTTAAACGCATTTTCTCCTCGAGAGAAACATGATTTCATTAAAAGTACAACATACCTGTTGTACATGTCTGCAAACACCCAGAGCCTTAAAATAGGGTTTTCACCCATGTGTTTTTTGGTGAGAAACCTTCTATTTCAAGGTTCTGTGCGTTTTCAGACACGTACAATATGTATTTTTAGCGTTTCGGATGAAATCCCTCCTTTTAAATGCATTTTCTCACAAAAAATGAGTCTCTGGACATAGGAAAATGGCTTTTTTTAGAAAGCATATTCTGGTCGAGAAATTGTGTTTTAAACAATAAAAACGACTCCCGGCCTTATTTAGTTCACATTTTCACTTTTGGTAACCTAGCCCATATGCATAAAGCACTAAACCTTTTTATAGCGTTACACGCATTTTCTCGACAAGAAAAGCACAATTTCATCAAAAACAAACAAAACAAGAAAAAGTAATCTATTCAACAAGTCTGCAACACATCCTTAAGAGTTACGTGTTTTCACCCAATTTCAATGTGTAATTTCACCAGTTCTGATCATTGTTTAGCTTGTTGGTAGCTTGGTCCAATGCCAAACACAGTGAATCCTTTTTTTTTTTTGCTTTAAACACATTTTCTCCTCGAGAGAAACATGATGTCAATAAAAACGTTATTGTTTAAACATACCTGTTGTACATGTCTGCAAACACTCAGAGCCTTAAAATAGGGTTTTCTCCCATGTGGTTTTTGGTGAGCTACCTTCTATTTCAAGGTTCTGTGCGTTTTCAGACACGTACAATATGTATTTTTAGCGTTTCTGATGAAATCTCTCCTTTTAAATGCATTTTCTCACAAAAAATGAGTCTCTGGACAAGTGAAAATGTGAACTAAATAAGGCCGGGAGTCGTTTTTATTGTTTAAAACACGATTTCTCGACCAGAATATGCTTTTAAAAAAAAGCCATTTTCCTATGTCCAGAGACTCATTTTTTTGTGAGAAAATGCATTTAAAAGGAGGGATTTCATCCGAAACGCTAAAAATACATATTGTAAAAAAAAAAAAGCCATTTTGCCTCTAAACGCATTTTCTCCTCGAGAGAAACATGATGTCATTAAAAACGTTATTGTTTAAACATACCTGTTGTACATGTCTGCAAACACCCAGAGCCTTAAAATAGGGTTTTCACCCATGTGTTTTTTGGTGAGCTACCTTCTATTTCAAGGTTCTGTGCGTTTTCAGACACGTACAATATGTATTTTTAGCGTTTCTGATGAAATCCCTCCTTTTAAATGCATTTTCTCACAAAAAATGAGTCTCTGGACATAGGAAAATGGCTTTTTTTAAAAAGCATATTCTGGTCGAGAAATCGTGTTTTAAACAATAAAAACGACTCCCGGCCTTATTTAGTTCACATTTTCACTTTTGGTAACCTAGCCCATATGCATAAAGCACTAAAACTTTTTATAGCGTTACACGCATTTTCTCGACAAGAAAAGCACAATTTCATCAAAAACAAACAAAACAAGAAAAAGTAATCTATTCAACAAGTCTGCAACACATCCTTAAGAGTTACGTGTTTTCACCCAATTTCAATGTGTAATTTCACCAGTTCTGATCATTGTTTAGCTTGTTGGTAGCTTGGTCCAATGCCAGACACAGTGAAACCTTTTTGTGGCTTTAAACGCATTTTCTCCTCGAGAGAAACATGATTTCATTAAAAGTACAACATACCTGTTGTACATGTCTGCAAACACCCAGAGCCTTAAAATAGGGTTTTCACCCATGTGTTTTTTGGTGAGAAACCTTCTATTTCAAGGTTCTGTGCGTTTTCAGACACGTACAATATGTATTTTTAGCGTTTCGGATGAAATCCCTCCTTTTAAATGCATTTTCTCACAAAAAAATGAGTCTCTGGACATAGGAAAATGGCTTTTTTTTAAAAGCATATTCTGGTCGAGAAATCGTGTTTTAAACAATAAAAACGACTCCCGGCCTTATTTTTAGTTCACATTTTCACTTTTGGTAACCTAGCCCATATGCATAAAGCACTAAACCTTTTTATAGCGTTACACGCATTTTCTCGACAAGAAAAGCACAATTTCATCAAAAACAAACAAAACAAGAAAAAGTAATCTATTCAACAAGTCTGCAACACATCCTTAAGAGTTACGTGTTTTCACCCAATTTCAATGTGTAATTTCACCAGTTCTGATCATTGTTTAGCTTGTTGGTAGCTTGGTCCAATGCCAGACACAGTGAAACCTTTTTGTGGCTTTAAACGCATTTTCTCCTCGAGAGAAACATGATTTCATTAAAAGTACAACATACCTGTTGTACATGTCTGCAAACACCCAGAGCCTTAAAATAGGGTTTTCACCCATGTGTTTTTTGGTGAGCTACCTTCTATTTCAAGGTTCTGTGCGTTTTCAGACACGTACAATATGTATTTTTAGCGTTTCTGATGAAATCCCTCCTTTTAAATGCATTTTCTCACAAAAAATGAGTCTCTGGACATAGGAAAATGGCTTTTTTTAAAAGCATATTCTGGTCGAGAAATCGTGTTTTAAACAATAAAAATGACTCCCGGCCTTATTTAGTTCACATTTTCACTTTTGGTAACCTAGCCCATATGCATAAAGCACTAAAACTTTTTATAGCGTTACACGCATTTTCTCGACAAGAAAAGCACAATTTCATCAAAAACAAACAAAACAAGAAAAAGTAATCTATTCAACAAGTCTGCAACACATCCTTAAGAGTTACGTGTTTTCACCCAATTTCAATGTGTAATTTCACCAGTTCTGATCATTGTTTAGCTTGTTGGTAGCTTGGTCCAATGCCAGACACAGTGAATCCTTTTTTTTTGCCTCTAAACGCATTTTCTCCTCGAGAGAAACATGATTTCATTAAAAGTACAACATACCTGTTGTACATGTCTGCAAACACCCAGAGCCTTAAAATAGGGTTTTCACCCATGTGTTTTTTGGTGAGAAACCTTCTATTTCAAGGTTCTGTGCGTTTTCAGACACGTACAATATGTATTTTTAGCGTTTCGGATGAAATACCTCCTTTTAAATGCATTTTCTCACAAAAAAATGAGTCTCTGGACATAGGAAAATGGCTTTTTTTTAAAAGCATATTCTGGTCGAGAAATCGTGTTTTAAACAATAAAAACGACTCCCGGCCTTATTTTTAGTTCACATTTTCACTTTTGGTAACCTAGCCCATATGCATAAAGCACTAAACCTTTTTATAGCGTTACACGCATTTTCTCGACAAGAAAAGCACAATTTCATCAAAAACAAACAAAACAAGAAAAAGTAATCTATTCAACAAGTCTGCAACACATCCTTAAGAGTTACGTGTTTTCACCCAATTTCAATGTGTAATTTCACCAGTTCTGATCATTGTTTAGCTTGTTGGTAGCTTGGTCCAATGCCAGACACAGTGAAACCTTTTTGTGGCTTTAAACGCATTTTCTCCTCGAGAGAAACATGATTTCATTAAAAGTACAACATACCTGTTGTACATGTCTGCAAACACCCAGAGCCTTAAAATAGGGTTTTCACCCATGTGTTTTTTGGTGAGCTACCTTCTATTTCAAGGTTCTGTGCGTTTTCAGACACGTACAATATGTATTTTTAGCGTTTCTGATGAAATCCCTCCTTTTAAATGCATTTTCTCACAAAAAATGAGTCTCTGGACATAGGAAAATGGCTTTTTTTTAAAAGCATATTCTGGTCGAGAAATCGTGTTTTAAACAATAAAAACGACTCCCGGCCTTATTTAGTTCACATTTTCACTTTTGGTAACCTAGCCCATATGCATAAAGCACTAAAACTTTTTATAGCGTTACACGCATTTTCTCGACAAGAAAAGCACAATTTCATCAAAAACAAACAAAACAAGAAAAAGTAATCTATTCAACAAGTCTGCAACACATCCTTAAGAGTTACGTGTTTTCACCCAATTTCAATGTGTAATTTCACCAGTTCTGATCATTGTTTAGCTTGTTGGTAGCTTGGTCCAATGCCAAACACAGTGAATCCTTTTTTTTTTTTGCTTTAAACGCATTTTCTCCTCGAGAGAAACATGATGTCAATAAAAACGTTATTGTTTAAACATACCTGTTGTACATGTCTGCAAACACTCAGAGCCTTAAAATAGGGTTTTCTCCCATGTGGTTTTTGGTGAGAAACCTTCCATTTCAAGGTTCTGTGCGTTTTCAGACACGTACAATATGTATTTTTAGCGTTTCTGATGAAATCTCTCCTTTTAAATGCATTTTCTCACAAAAAATGAGTCTCTGGACAAAGGAAAATGGCATTTTTTAGAAAGCATATTCTGGTCGAGAAATCGTGTTTTAAACAATAAAAACGACTCCCGGCCTTATTTAGTTCACATTTTCACTTTTGGTAACCTAGACCATATGCATAAAGCACTAAATCTTTTTATAGCGTTACACGAATTTTTTCGACAAGAAAAGCACAATTTCATCAAAAACAAACAAAACAAGAAGTAATCTATTCAACAAGTCTGCAACACATCCTTAAGAGTTACGTGTTTTCACCCAATTTCAATGTGTAATTTCACCAGTTCTGATCATTGTTTAGCTTGTTGGTAGCTTGGTCCAATGCCAGACACAGTGAAACCTTTTTGTGGCTTTAAACGCATTTTCTCCTCGAGAGAAACATGATTTCATTAAAAGTACAACATACCTGTTGTACATGTCTGCAAACACCCAGAGCCTTAAAATAGGGTTTTCACCCATGTGTTTTTTGGTGAGAAACCTTCTATTTCAAGGTTCTGTGCGTTTTCAGACACGTACAATATGTATATTTAGCGTTTCGGATGAAATCCCTCCTTTTAAATGCATTTTCTCACAAAAAATGAGTCTCTGGACATAGGAAAATGGCTTTTTTTTAAAAGCATATTCTGGTCGAGAAATCGTGTTTTAAACAATAAAAACGACTCCCGGCCTTATTTTTAGTTCACATTTTCACTTTTGGTAACCTAGCCCATATGCATAAAGCACTAAACCTTTTTATAGCGTTACACGCATTTTCTCGACAAGAAAAGCACAATTTCATCAAAAACAAACAAAACAAGAAAAAGTAATCTATTCAACAAGTCTGCAACACATCCTTAAGAGTTACGTGTTTTCACCCAATTTCAATGTGTAATTTCACCAGTTCTGATCATTGTTTAGCTTGTTGGTAGCTTGGTCCAATGCCAAACACAGTGAATCCTTTTTTTTTGCTTTAAACGCATTTTCTCCTCGAGAGAAACATGATGTCATTAAAAACGTTATTGTTTAAACATACCTGTTGTACATGTCTGCAAACACTCAGAGCCTTAAAATAGGGTTTTCTCCCGTGTGTTTTTTGGTGAGAAACCTTCCATTTCAAGGTTCTGTGCGTTTTCAGACACGTACAATATGTATTTTTAGCGTTTCTGATGAGATCTCTCCTTTTAAATGCATTTTCTCACAAAAAATGAGTCTCTGGACATAGGAAAATGGCTTTTTTTAGAAAGCATATTCTGGTCGAGAAATTGTGTTTTAAACAATAAAAACGACTCCCGGCCTTATTTAGTTCACATTTTCACTTTTGGTAACCTAGCCCATATGCATAAAGCACTAAACCTTTTTATAGCGTTACACGCATTTTCTCGACAAGAAAAGCACAATTTCATCAAAAACAAACAAAACAAGAAAAAGTAATCTATTCAACAAGTCTGCAACACATCCTTAAGAGTTACGTGTTTTCACCCAATTTCAATGTGTAATTTCACCAGTTCTGATCATTGTTTAGCTTGTTGGTAGCTTGGTCCAATGCCAAACACAGTGAATCCTTTTTTTTTTTTGCTTTAAACACATTTTCTCCTCGAGAGAAACATGATGTCAATAAAAACGTTATTGTTTAAACATACCTGTTGTACATGTCTGCAAACACTCAGAGCCTTAAAATAGGGTTTTCTCCCATGTGGTTTTTGGTGAGAAACCTTCCATTTCAAGGTTCTGTGCGTTTTCAGACACGTACAATATGTATTTTTAGCGTTTCTGATGAAATCTCTCCTTTTAAATGCATTTTCTCACAAAAAATGAGTCTCTGGACAAGTGAAAATGTGAACTAAATAAGGCCGGGAGTCGTTTTTATTGTTTAAAACACGATTTCTCGACCAGAATATGCTTTTAAAAAAAAGCCATTTTCCTATGTCCAGAGACTCATTTTTTTGTGAGAAAATGCATTTAAAAGGAGGGATTTCATCCGAAACGCTAAAAATACATATTGTAAAAAAAAAAAAAGCCATTTTGCCTCTAAACGCATTTTCTCCTCGAGAGAAACATGATGTCATTAAAAACGTTATTGTTTAAACATACCTGTTGTACATGTCTGCAAACACCCAGAGCCTTAAAATAGGGTTTTCACCCATGTGTTTTTTGGTGAGCTACCTTCTATTTCAAGGTTCTGTGCGTTTTCAGACACGTACAATATGTATTTTTAGCGTTTCTGATGAAATCCCTCCTTTTAAATGCATTTTCTCACAAAAAATGAGTCTCTGGACATAGGAAAATGGCTTTTTTTAAAAAGCATATTGTGGTCGAGAAATCGTGTTTTAAACAATAAAAACGACTCCCGGCCTTATTTAGTTCACATTTTCACTTTTGGTAACCTAGCCCATATGCATAAAGCACTAAAACTTTTTATAGCGTTACACGCATTTTCTCGACAAGAAAAGCACAATTTCATCAAAAACAAACAAAACAAGAAAAAGTAATCTATTCAACAAGTCTGCAACACATCCTTAAGAGTTACGTGTTTTCACCCAATTTCAATGTGTAATTTCACCAGTTCTGATCATTGTTTAGCTTGTTGGTAGCTTGGTCCAATGCCAGACACAGTGAAACCTTTTTGTGGCTTTAAACGCATTTTCTCCTCGAGAGAAACATGATGTCATTAAAAGTACAACATACCTGTTGTACATGTCTGCAAACACCCAGAGCCTTAAAATAGGGTTTTCACCCATGTGTTTTTTGGTGAGAAACCTTCTATTTCAAGGTTCTGTGCGTTTTCAGACACGTACAATATGTATTTTTAGCGTTTCGGATGAAATCCCTCCTTTTAAATGCATTTTCTCACAAAAAAATGAGTCTCTGGACATAGGAAAATGGCTTTTTTTTAAAAGCATATTCTGGTCGAGAAATCCTGTTTTAAACAATAAAAACGACTCCCGGCCTTATTTTTAGTTCACATTTTCACTTTTGGTAACCTAGCCCATATGCATAAAGCACTAAACCTTTTTATAGCGTTACACGCATTTTCTCGACAAGAAAAGCACAATTTCATCAAAAACAAACAAAACAAGAAAAAGTAATCTATTCAACAAGTCTGCAACACATCCTTAAGAGTTACGTGTTTTCACCCAATTTCAATGTGTAATTTCACCAGTTCTGATCATTGTTTAGCTTGTTGGTAGCTTGGTCCAATGCCAGACACAGTGAAACCTTTTTGTGGCTTTAAACGCATTTTCTCCTCGAGAGAAACATGATTTCATTAAAAGTACAACATACCTGTTGTACATGTCTGCAAACACCCAGAGCCTTAAAATAGGGTTTTCACCCATGTGTTTTTTGGTGAGCTACCTTCTATTTCAAGGTTCTGTGCGTTTTCAGACACGTACAATATGTATTTTTAGCGTTTCTGATGAAATCCCTCCTTTTAAATGCATTTTCTCACAAAAAATGAGTCTCTGGACATAGGAAAATGGCTTTTTTTAAAAGCATATTCTGGTCGAGAAATCGTGTTTTAAACAATAAAAATGACTCCCGGCCTTATTTAGTTCACATTTTCACTTTTGGTAACCTAGCCCATATGCATAAAGCACTAAAACTTTTTATAGCGTTACACGCATTTTCTCGACAAGAAAAGCACAATTTCATCAAAAACAAACAAAACAAGAAAAAGTAATCTATTCAACAAGTCTGCAACACATCCTTAAGAGTTACGTGTTTTCACCCAATTTCAATGTGTAATTTCACCAGTTCTGATCATTGTTTAGCTTGTTGGTAGCTTGGTCCAATGCCAAACACAGTGAATCCTTTTTTTTGCCTCTAAACGCATTTTCTCCTCGAGAGAAACATGATTTCATTAAAAGTACAACATACCTGTTGTACATGTCTGCAAACACCCAGAGCCTTAAAATAGGGTTTTCACCCATGTGTTTTTTGGTGAGAAACCTTCTATTTCAAGGTTCTGTGCGTTTTCAGACACGTACAATATGTATTTTTAGCGTTTCGGATGAAATCCCTCCTTTTAAATGCATTTTCTCACAAAAAATGAGTCTCTGGACATAGGAAAATGGCTTTTTTTTAAAAGCATATTCTGGTCGAGAAATCGTGTTTTAAACAATAAAAACGACTCCCGGCCTTATTTTTAGTTCACATTTTCACTTTTGGTAACCTAGCCCATATGCATAAAGCACTAAACCTTTTTATAGCGTTACACGCATTTTCTCGACAAGAAAAGCACAATTTCATCAAAAACAAACAAAACAAGAAAAAGTAATCTATTCAACAAGTCTGCAACACATCCTTAAGAGTTACGTGTTTTCACCCAATTTCAATGTGTAATTTCACCAGTTCTGATCATTGTTTAGCTTGTTGGTAGCTTGGTCCAATGCCAGACACAGTGAAACCTTTTTGTGGCTTTAAACGCATTTTCTCCTCGAGAGAAACATGATTTCATTAAAAGTACAACATACCTGTTGTACATGTCTGCAAACACCCAGAGCCTTAAAATAGGGTTTTCACCCATGTGTTTTTTGGTGAGCTACCTTCTATTTCAAGGTTCTGTGCGTTTTCAGACACGTACAATATGTATTTTTAGCGTTTCTGATGAAATCCCTCCTTTTAAATGCATTTTCTCACAAAAAATGAGTCTCTGGACATAGGAAAATGGCTTTTTTTTAAAAGCATATTCTGGTCGAGAAATCGTGTTTTAAACAATAAAAACGACTCCCGGCCTTATTTAGTTCACATTTTCACTTTTGGTAACCTAGCCCATATGCATAAAGCACTAAAACTTTTTATAGCGTTACACGCATTTTCTCGACATGAAAAGCACAATTTCATCAAAAACAAACAAAACAAGAAAAAGTAATCTATTCAACAAGTCTGCAACACATCCTTAAGAGTTACGTGTTTTCACCCAATTTCAATGTGTAATTTCACCAGTTCTGATCATTGTTTAGCTTGTTGGTAGCTTGGTCCAATGCCAAACACAGTGAATCCTTTTTTTTTTTTGCTTTAAACGCATTTTCTCCTCGAGAGAAACATGATGTCAATAAAAACGTTATTGTTTAAACATACCTGTTGTACATGTCTGCAAACACTCAGAGCCTTAAAATAGGGTTTTCTCCCATGTGGTTTTTGGTGAGAAACCTTCCATTTCAAGGTTCTGTGCGTTTTCAGACACGTACAATATGTATTTTTAGCGTTTCTGATGAAATCTCTCCTTTTAAATGCATTTTCTCACAAAAAATGAGTCTCTGGACAAAGGAAAATGGCATTTTTTAGAAAGCATATTCTGGTCGAGAAATCGTGTTTTAAACAATAAAAACGACTCCCGGCCTTATTTAGTTCACATTTTCACTTTTGGTAACCTAGACCATATGCATAAAGCACTAAATCTTTTTATAGCGTTACACGAATTTTTTCGACAAGAAAAGCACAATTTCATCAAAAACAAACAAAACAAGAAGTAATCTATTCAACAAGTCTGCAACACATCCTTAAGAGTTACGTGTTTTCACCCAATTTCAATGTGTAATTTCACCAGTTCTGATCATTGTTTAGCTTGTTGGTAGCTTGGTCCAATGCCAGCCACAGTGAAACCTTTTTGTGGCTTTAAACGCATTTTCTCCTCGAGAGAAACATGATTTCATTAAAAGTACAACATACCTGTTGTACATGTCTGCAAACACCCAGAGCCTTAAAATAGGGTTTTCACCCATGTGTTTTTTGGTGAGAAACCTTCTATTTCAAGGTTCTGTGCGTTTTCAGACACGTACAATATGTATTTTTAGCGTTTCGGATGAAATCCCTCCTTTTAAATGCATTTTCTCACAAAAAAATGAGTCTCTGGACATAGGAAAATGGCTTTTTTTTAAAAGCATATTCTGGTCGAGAAATCGTGTTTTAAACAATAAAAACGACTCCCGGCCTTATTTTTAGTTCACTTTTTCACTTTTGGTAACCTAGCCCATATGCATAAAGCACTAAACCTTTTTATAGCGTTACACGCATTTTCTCGACAAGAAAAGCACAATTTCATCAAAAACAAACAAAAAAAGAAGTAATCTATTCAACAAGTCTGCAACACATCCTTAAGAGTTACGTGTTTTCACCCGATTTCAATGTGTTATTTCACCAGTTCTGATCATTGTTTAGCTTGTTGGTAGCTTGGTCCAATGCCAAACACAGTGAATCCTTTTTTTTTGCTTTAAACGCATTTTCTCCTCGAGAGAAACATGATGTCATTAAAAACGTTATTGTTTAAACATACCTGTTGTACATGTCTGCAAACACTCAGAGCCTTAAAATAGGGTTTTCTCCCATGTGTTTTTTGGTGAGAAACCTTCTATTTCAAGGTTCTGTGCGTTTTCAGACACGTACAAAATGTATTTTTAGCGTTTCGGATGAAATCTCCCCTTTTAAATGCATTTTCTCACAAAAAATGAGTCTCTGGACATAGGAAAATGGCTTTTTTTAAAAAGCATATTCTGGTCGAGAAATCGTGTTTTAAACAATAAAAACGACTCCCGGCCTTATTTAGTTCACATTTTCACTTTTGGTAACCTAGCCCATATGCATAAAGCACTAAACCTTTTTATAGCGTTACACGCATTTTCTCGACAAGAAGAGCACAATTTCATCAAAAACAAACAAAAAAAGAAGTAATCTATTCAACAAGTCTGCAACACATCCTTAAGAGTTACGTGTTTTCACCCAATTTCAATGTGTAATTTCACCAGTTCTGATCATTGTTTAGCTTGTTGGTAGCTTGGTCCAATGCCAAACACAGTGAATCCTTTTTTTTTGCTTTAAACGTATTTTCTCCTCGAGAGAAACATGATGTCATTAAAAACGTTATTGTTCAAACATACCTGTTGTACATGTCTGCAAACACTCAGAGCCTTAAAATAGGGTTTTCTCCCATGTGGTTTTTGGTGAGAAACCTTCCATTTCAAGGTTCTGTGCGTTTTCAGACACGTACAATATGTATTTTTAGCGTTTCTGATGAAATCTCTCCTTTTAAATGCATTTTCTCACAAAAAATGAGTCTCTGGACATAGGAAAATGGCTTTTTTTAGAAAGCATATTCTGGTCGAGAAATCGTGTTTTAAACAATAAAAACGACTCCCGGCCTTATTTAGTTCACATTTTCACTTTTGGTAACCTAGACCATATGCATAAAGCACTAAACCTTTTTATAGCGTTACACGAATTTTTTCGACAAGAAAAGCACAATTTCATCAAAAACAAACAAAACAAGAAAAATTAATCTATTCAACAAGTCTGCAATACATCCTTAAGAGTTACGTGTTTTCACCCAATTTCAATGTGTAATTTCACCAGTTCTGATCATTGTTTAGCTTGTTGGTAGCTTGGTCCAATGCCAGACACAGTGAATCCTTTTTTTTGCCTCTGAACGCATTTTCTCCTCGAGAGAAACATGATGTCATTAAAAACGTTATTGTTTAAACATACCTGTTGTACATGTCTGCAAACACTCAGAGCCTTAAAATAGGGTTTTCTCCCATGTGTTTTTTGGTGAGAAACCTTCTATTTCAAGGTTCTGTGCGTTTTCAGACACGTACAAAATGTATTTTTAGCGTTTCGGATGAAATCTCTCCTTTTAAATGCATTTTCTCACAAAAAATGAGTCTCTGGACATAGGAAAATGGCTTTTTTTAAAAAGCATATTCTGGTCGAGAAATCGTGTTTTAAACAATAAAAACGACTCCCGGCCTAATTTAGTTCACATTTTCACTTTTGGTAACCTAGCCCATATGCATAAAGCACTAAACCTTTTTATACCGTTACACGCCTTTTCTCGACAAGAAAAGCACAATTTCATCAAAAACAAACAAAAAAAGAAGTAATCTATTCAACAAGTCTGCAACACATCCTTAAGAGTTACGTGTTTTCACCCAATTTCAATGTGTAATTTCACCAGTTCGGATCATTGTTTAGCTTGTTGGTAGCTTGGTCCAATGCCAGACACAGTGAATCCTTTTTTTTGCCTCTAAACGCATTTTCTCCTCGAGAGAAACATGATGTCATTAAAAACGTTATTGTTTAAACATACCTGTTCTACATGTCTGCAAACACTCAGAGCCTTAAAATAGGGTTTTCTCCCGTGTGTTTTTTGGTGAGAAACCTTCTATATTTCAAGGTTCTGTGCGTTTTCAGACACGTACAAAATGTATTTTTAGCGTTTCGGATGAAATCTCTCCTTTTAAATGCATTTTCTCACAAAAAATGAGTCTCTGGACATAGGAAAATGGCTTTTTTAAAAAAGCATATTCTGGTCGAGAAATCGTGTTTTAAACAATAAAAACGACTCCCGGCCTTATTTAGTTCACATTTTCACTTTTGGTAACCTAGCCCATATGCATAAAGCACTAAACCTTTTTATACCGTTACACGCCTTTTCTCGACAAGAAAAGCACAATTTCATCAAAAACAAACAAAACAAGAAAAAAAATCTATTCAACAAGTCTGCAACACATCCTTAAGAGTTACGTGTTTCACCCAATTTCAATGTGTAATTTCACCAGTTCTGATCATTGTTTAGCTTGTTGGTAGCTTGGTCCAATGCCAGACACAGTGAATCCTTTTTTTTGCCTCTAAACGCATTTTCTCCTCGAGAGAAACATGATGTCATTAAAAACATTATTGTTTAAACATACCTGTTGTACATGTCTGCAAACACTCAGAGCCTTAAAATAGGGTTTTCTCCCATGTGGTTTTTGGTGAGAAACCTTCTATTTCAAGGTTCTGTGCGTTTTCAGACACGCACAATATGTATTTTTAGCTATTCTGATGAAATCTCTCCTTTTAAATGCATTTTCTCACAAAAAATGAGTCTCTGGACATAGGAAAATGGCTTTTTTTAGAAAGCATATTCTGGTCGAGAAATCGTGTTTTAAACAATAAAAACGACTCCCGGCCTTATTTAGTTCACATTTTCACTTTTGGTAACCTAGCCCATATGCATAAAGCACTAAACCTTTTTATAGCGTTACACGCCTTTTCTCGACAAGAAAAGCACAATTTCATCAAAAACAAACAAAAAAAGAAGTAATCTATTCAACAAGTCTGCAACACATCCTTAAGAGTTACGTGTTTTCACCCAATTTCAATGTGTAATTTCACCAGTTCTGATCATTGTTTAGCTTGTTGGTAGCTTGGTCCAATGCCAGACACAGTGAATCCTTTTTTTTGCCTCTAAACGCATTTTCTCCTCGAGAGAAACATGATGTCATTAAAAACGTTATTGTTTAAACATACCTGTTCTACATGTCTGCAAACACTCAGAGCCTTAAAATAGGGTTTTCTCCCGTGTGGTTTTTGGTGAGAAACCTTCTATATTTCAAGGTTCTGTGCGTTTTCAGACACGTACAAAATGTATTTTTAGCGTTTCGGATGAAATCTCTCCTTTTAAATGCATTTTCTCACTAAAAATGAGTCTCTGGACATAGGAAAATGGCTTTTTTAAAAAAGCATATTCTGGTCGAGAAATCGTGTTTTAAACAATAAAAACGACAACCGGCCTTATTTAGTTCACATTTTCACTTTTGGTAACCTAGCCCATATGCATAAAGCACTAAACCTTTTTATAGCGTTACACGCATTTTCTCGACAAGAAAAGCACAATTTCATCAAAAGCAAACAAAAGTAGAAAAAAATCTATTCAACAAGTCTGCAACACATCCTTAAGAGTTACGTGTTTTCACCCAATTTCAATGTGTAATTTCACCAGTTCTGATCATTGTTTAGCTTGTTGGTAGCTTGGTCCAATGCCAAACACAGTGAATCCTTTTTTTTGCTTTAAACGCATTTTCTCCTCGAGAGAAACATGATGTCATTAAAAACGTTATTGTTTAAACATACCTGTTGTACATGTCTGCAAACACTCAGAGCCTTAAAATAGGGTTTTCTCCCATGTGGTTTTTGGTGAGAAACCTTCCATTTCAAGGTTCTGTGCGTTTTCAGACACGTACAATATGTATTTTTAGCGTTTCTGATGAAATCTCTCCTTTTAAATGCATTTTCTCACAAAAAATGAGTCTCTGGACATAGGAAAATGGCTTTTTTTAGAAAGCATATTCTGGTCGAGAAATCGTGTTTTAAACAATAAAAACGACTCCCGGCCTTATTTAGTTCACATTTTCACTTTTGGTAACCTAGACCATATGCATAAAGCACTAAACCTTTTTATAGCGTTACACGAATTTTTTCGACAAGAAAAGCACAATTTCATCAAAAACAAACAAAACAAGAAAAATTAATCTATTCAACAAGTCTGCAATACATCCTTAAGAGTTACGTGTTTTCACCCAATTTCAATGTGTAATTTCACCAGTTCTGATCATTGTTTAGCTTGTTGGTAGCTTGGTCCAATGCCAGACACAGTGAATCCTTTTTTTTGCCTCTGAACGCATTTTCTCCTCGAGAGAAACATGATGTCATTAAAAACGTTATTGTTTAAACATACCTGTTGTACATGTCTGCAAACACTCAGAGCCTTAAAATAGGGTTTTCTCCCATGTGTTTTTTGGTGAGAAACCTTCTATTTCAAGGTTCTGTGCGTTTTCAGACACGTACAAAATGTATTTTTAGCGTTTCGGATGAAATCTCTCCTTTTAAATGCATTTTCTCACAAAAAATGAGTCTCTGGACATAGGAAAATGGCTTTTTTTAAAAAGCATATTCTGGTCGAGAAATCGTGTTTTAAACAATAAAAACGACTCCCGGCCTAATTTAGTTCACATTTTCACTTTTGGTAACCTAGCCCATATGCATAAAGCACTAAACCTTTTTATACCGTTACACGCCTTTTCTCGACAAGAAAAGCACAATTTCATCAAAAACAAACAAAAAAAGAAGTAATCTATTCAACAAGTCTGCAACACATCCTTAAGAGTTACGTGTTTTCACCCAATTTCAATGTGTAATTTCACCAGTTCTGATCATTGTTTAGCTTGTTGGTAGCTTGGTCCAATGCCAGACACAGTGAATCCTTTTTTTTGCCTCTAAACGCATTTTCTCCTCGAGAGAAACATGATGTCATTAAAAACATTATTGTTTAAACATACCTGTTGTACATGTCTGCAAACACTCAGAGCCTTAAAATAGGGTTTTCTCCCATGTGGTTTTTGGTGAGAAACCTTCTATTTCAAGGTTCTGTGCGTTTTCAGACACGCACAATATGTATTTTTAGCTATTCTGATGAAATCTCTCCTTTTAAATGCATTTTCTCACAAAAAATGAGTCTCTGGACATAGGAAAATGGCTTTTTTTAGAAAGCATATTCTGGTCGAGAAATCGTGTTTTAAACAATAAAAACGACTCCCGGCCTTATTTAGTTCACATTTTCACTTTTGGTAACCTAGCCCATATGCATAAAGCACTAAACCTTTTTATAGCGTTACACGCATTTTCTCGACAAGAAAAGCACAATTTCATCAAAAACAAACAAAAAAAGAAGTAATCTATTCAACAAGTCTGCAACACATCCTTAAGAGTTACGTGTTTTCACCCAATTTCAATGTGTAATTTCACCAGTTCTGATCATTGTTTAGCTTGTTGGTAGCTTGGTCCAATGCCAGACACAGTGAATCCTTTTTTTTGCCTCTAAACGCATTTTCTCCTCGAGAGAAACATGATGTCATTAAAAACGTTATTGTTTAAACATACCTGTTCTACATGTCTGCAAACACTCAGAGCCTTAAAATAGGGTTTTCTCCCGTGTGGTTTTTGGTGAGAAACCTTCTATATTTCAAGGTTCTGTGCGTTTTCAGACACGTACAAAATGTATTTTTAGCGTTTCGGATGAAATCTCTCCTTTTAAATGCATTTTCTCACTAAAAATGAGTCTCTGGACATAGGAAAATGGCTTTTTTAAAAAAGCATATTCTGGTCGAGAAATCGTGTTTTAAACAATAAAAACGACTCCCGGCCTTATTTAGTTCACATTTTCACTTTTGGTAACCTAGCCCATATGCATAAAGCACTAAACCTTTTTATAGCGTTACACGCATTTTCTCGACAAGAAAAGCACAATTTCATCAAAAGCAAACAAAAGTAGAAAAAAATCTATTCAACAAGTCTGCAACACATCCTTAAGAGTTACGTGTTTTCACCCAATTTCAATGTGTAATTTCACCAGTTCTGATCATTGTTTAGCTTGTTGGTAGCTTGGTCCAATGCCAAACACAGTGAATCCTTTTTTTTGCTTTAAACGCATTTTCTCCTCGAGAGAAACATGATGTCATTAAAAACGTTATTGTTTAAACATACCTGTTGTACATGTCTGCAAACACTCAGAGCCTTAAAATAGGGTTTTCTCCCGTGTGTTTTTTGGTGAGAAACCTTCCATTTCAAGGTTCTGTGCGTTTTCAGACACGTACAATATGTATTTTTAGCGTTTCTGATGAAATCTCTCCTTTTAAATGCATTTTCTCACAAAAAATGAGTCTCTGGACATAGGAAAATGGCTTTTTTTAAAAAGCATATTCTGGTCGAGAAATCGTGTTTTAAACAATAAAAACGACTCCCGGCCTTATTTAGTTCACATTTTCACTTTTGGTAACCTAGCCCATATGCATAAAGCACTAAACCTTTTTATAGCGTTACACGCATTTTCTCGACAAGAAAAGCACAATTTCATCAAAAACAAACAAAACAAGAAAAAGTAATCTATTCAACAAGTCTGCAACACATCCTTAAGAGTTACGTGTTTTCACCCAATTTCAATGTGTAATTTCACCAGTTCTGATCATTGTTTAGCTTGTTGGTAGCTTGGTCCAATGCCAAACACAGTGAATCCTTTTTTTTTTTGCTTTAAACGCATTTTCTCCTCGAGAGAAACATGATGTCATTAAAAACGTTATTGTTTAAACATACCTGTTGTACATGTCTGCAAACACTCAGAGCCTTAAAATAGGGTTTTCTCCCATGTGGTTTTTGGTGAGAAACCTTCCATTTCAAGGTTCTGTGCGTTTTCAGACACGTACAATATGTATTTTTAGCGTTTCTGATGAAATCTCTCCTTTTAAATGCATTTTCTCACAAAAAATGAGTCTCTGGACATAGGAAAATGGCTTTTTTTAAAAAGCATATTCTGGTCGAGAAATCGTGTTTTAAACAATAAAAACGACTCCCGGCCTAATTTAGTTCACATTTTCACTTTTGGTAACCTAGCCCATATGCATAAAGCACTAAACCTTTTTATACCGTTACACGCCTTTTCTCGACAAGAAAAGCACAATTTCATCAAAAACAAACAAAAAAAGAAGTAATCTATTCAACAAGTCTGCAACACATCCTTAAGAGTTACGTGTTTTCACCCAATTTCAATGTGTAATTTCACCAGTTCTGATCATTGTTTAGCTTGTTGGTAGCTTGGTCCAATGCCAGACACAGTGAATCCTTTTTTTTTGCTTTAAACGCATTTTCTCCTCGAGAGAAACATGATGTCATTAAAAACGTTATTGTTTAAACATACCTGTTGTACATGTCTGCAAACACTCAGAGCCTTAAAATAGGGTTTTCTCCCGTGTGTTTTTTGGTGAGAAACCTTCCATTTCAAGGTTCTGTGCGTTTTCAGACAGGTACAATATGTATTTTTAGCGTTTCTGATGAAATCTCTCCTTTTAAATGCATTTTCTCACAAAAAATGAGTCTCTGGACATAGGAAAATGGCTTTTTTGAAAAAGCATATTCTGGTCGAGAAATCGTGTTTTAAACAATAAAAACGACTCCCGGCCTTAATTAGTTCACATTTTCACTTTTGGTAACCTAGCCCATATGCATAAAGCACTAAACCTTTTTATACCGTTACACGCCTTTTCTCGACAAGAAAAGCACAATTTCATCAAAAACAAACAAAAAAAGAAGTAATCTATTCAACAAGTCTGCAACACATCCTTAAGAGTTACGTGTTTTCACCCAATTTCAATGTGTAATTTCACCAGTTCTGATCATTGTTTAGCTTGTTGGTAGCTTGGTCCAATGCCAGACACAGTGAATCCTTTTTTTTGCCTCTAAACGCATTTTCTCCTCGAGAGAAACATGATGTCATTAAAAACGTTATTGTTTAAACATACCTGTTCTACATGTCTGCAAACACTCAGAGCCTTAAAATAGGGTTTTCTCCCGTGTGTTTTTTGGTGAGAAACCTTCTATATTTCAAGGTTCTGTGCGTTTTCAGACACGTACAAAATGTATTTTTAGCGTTTCGGATGAAATCTCTCCTTTTAAATGCATTTTCTCACAAAAAATGAGTCTCTGGACATAGGAAAATGGCTTTTTTAAAAAAGCATATTCTGGTCGAGAAATCGTGTTTTAAACAATAAAAACGACTCCCGGCCTTATTTAGTTCACATTTTCACTTTTGGTAACCTAGCCCATATGCATAAAGCACTAAACCTTTTTATACCGTTACACGCCTTTTCTCGACAAGAAAAGCACAATTTCATCAAAAACAAACAAAAAAAGAAGTAATCTATTCAACAAGTCTGCAACACATCCTTAAGAGTTACGTGTTTTCACCCAATTTCAATGTGTAATTTCACCAGTTCTGATCATTGTTTAGCTTGTTGGTAGCTTGGTCCAATGCCAAACACAGTGAATCCTTTTTTTTTGCTTTAAACGCATTTTCTCCTCGAGAGAAACATGATGTCATTAAAAACGTTATTGTTTAAACATACCTGTTGTACATGTCTGCAAACACTCAGAGCCTTAAAATAGGGTTTTCTCCCGTGTGTTTTTTGGTGAGAAACCTTCCATTTCAAGGTTCTGTGCGTTTTCAGACACGTACAATATGTATTTTTAGCTATTCTGATGAAATCTCTCCTTTTAAATGCATTTTCTCACAAAAAATGAGTCTCTGGACATAGGAAAATGGCTTTTTTTAGAAAGCATATTCTGGTCGAGAAATCGTGTTTTAAACAATAAAAACGACTCCCGGCCTTATTTAGTTCACATTTTCACTTTTGGTAACCTAGCCCATATGCATAAAGCACTAAACCTTTTTATAGCGTTACACGCCTTTTCTCGACAAGAAAAGCACAATTTCATCAAAAACAAACAAAAAAAGAAGTAATCTATTCAACAAGTCTGCAACACATCCTTAAGAGTTACGTGTTTTCACCCAATTTCAATGTGTAATTTCACCAGTTCTGATCATTGTTTAGCTTGTTGGTAGCTTGGTCCAATGCCAGACACAGTGAATCCTTTTTTTTGCCTCTAAACGCATTTTCTCCTCGAGAGAAACATGATGTCATTAAAAACGTTATTGTTTAAACATACCTGTTCTACATGTCTGCAAACACTCAGAGCCTTAAAATAGGGTTTTCTCCCGTGTGGTTTTTGGTGAGAAACCTTCTATATTTCAAGGTTCTGTGCGTTTTCAGACACGTACAAAATGTATTTTTAGCGTTTCGGATGAAATCTCTCCTTTTAAATGCATTTTCTCACAAAAAATGAGTCTCTGGACATAGGAAAATGGCTTTTTTAAAAAAGCATATTCTGGTCGAGAAATCGTGTTTTAAACAATAAAAACGACTCCCGGCCTTATTTAGTTCACATTTTCACTTTTGGTAACCTAGCCCATATGCATAAAGCACTAAACCTTTTTATACCGTTACACGCATTTTCTCGACAAGAAAAGCACAATTTCATCAAAAGCAAACAAAAGTAGAAAAAAATCTATTCAACAAGTCTGCAACACATCCTTAAGAGTTACGTGTTTTCACCCAATTTCAATGTGTAATTTCACCAGTTCTGATCATTGTTTAGCTTGTTGGTAGCTTGGTCCAATGCCAAACACAGTGAATCCTTTTTTTGCTTTAAACGCATTTTCTCCTCGAGAGAAACATGATGTCATTAAAAACGTTATTGTTTAAACATACCTGTTGTACATGTCTGCAAACACTCAGAGCCTTAAAATAGGGTTTTCTCCCGTGTGTTTTTTGGTGAGAAACCTTCCATTTCAAGGTTCTGTGCGTTTTCAGACACGTACAATATGTATTTTTAGCGTTTCTGATGAAATCTCTCCTTTTAAATGCATTTTCTCACAAAAAATGAGTCTCTGGACATAGGAAAATGGCTTTTTTTAAAAAGCATATTCTGGTCGAGAAATCGTGTTTTAAACAATAAAAACGACTCCTGGCCTTATTTAGTTCACATTTTCACTTTTGGTAACCTAGCCCTTATGCATAAAGCACTAAACCTTTTTATACCGTTACACGCCTTTTCTCGACAAGAAAAGCACAATTTCATCAAAAACAAACAAAAAAAGAAGTAATCTATTCAACAAGTCTGCAACACATCCTTAAGAGTTACGTGTTTTCACCCAATTTCAATGTGTAATTTCACCAGTTCTGATCATTGTTTAGCTTGTTGGTAGCTTGGTCCAATGCCAGACACAGTGAATCCTTTTTTTTGCCTCTAAACGCATTTTCTCCTCGAGAGAAACATGATGTCATTAAAAACGTTATTGTTTAAACATACCTGTTCTACATGTCTGCAAACACTCAGAGCCTTAAAATAGGGTTTTCTCCCGTGTGTTTTTAGGTGAGAAACCTTCTATATTTCAAGGTTCTGTGCGTTTTCAGACACGTACAAAATGTATTTTTAGCGTTTCGGATGAAATCTCTCCTTTTAAATGCATTTTCTCACAAAAAATGAGTCTCTGGACATAGGAAAATGGCTTTTTAAAAAAAGCATATTCTGGTCGAGAAATCGTGTTTTAAACAATAAAAACGACTCCCGGCCTTATTTAGTTCACATTTTCACTTTTGGTAACCTAGCCCATATGCATAAAGCACTAAACCTTTTTATACCGTTACACGCCTTTTCTCGACAAGAAAAGCACAATTTCATCAAAAACAAACAAAACAAGAAAAAAAATCTATTCAACAAGTCTGCAACACATCCTTAAGAGTTACGTGTTTCACCCAATTTCAATGTGTAATTTCACCAGTTCTGATCATTGTTTAGCTTGTTGGTAGCTTGGTCCAATGCCAGACACAGTGAATCCTTTTTTTTGCCTCTAAACGCATTTTCTCCTCGAGAGAAACATGATGTCATTAAAAACATTATTGTTTAAACATACCTGTTGTACATGTCTGCAAACACTCAGAGCCTTAAAATAGGGTTTTCTCCCATGTGGTTTTTGGTGAGAAACCTTCTATTTCAAGGTTCTGTGCGTTTTCAGACACGTACAATATGTATTTTTAGCGTTTCTGATGAAATCTCTCCTTTTAAATGCATTTTCTCACAAAAAATGAGTCTCTGGACATAGGAAAATGGCTTTTTTTTAAGAGCATATTCTGGTCGAGAAATCGTGTTTTAAACAATAAAAACGACTCCCGGCCTTATTTAGTTCACATTTTCACTTTTGGTAACCTAGCCCATATGCATAAAGCACTAAACCTTTTTATACCGTTACACGCCTTTTCTCGACAAGAAAAGCACAATTTCATCAAAACAAACAAAAAAAGAAGTAATCTATTCAACAAGTCTGCAACACATCCTTAAGAGTTACGTGTTTTCACCCGATTTCAATGTGTTATTTCACCAGTTCTGATCATTGTTTAGCTTGTTGGTAGCTTGGTCCAATGCCAGACACAGTGAATCCTTTTTTTTGCCTCTGAACGCATTTTCTCCTCGAGAGAAACATGATGTCATTAAAAACGTTATTGTTTAAACATACCTGTTGTACATGTCTGCAAACACTCAGAGCCTTAAAATAGGGTTTTCTCCCATGTGTTTTTTGGTGAGAAACCTTCTATTTCAAGGTTCTGTGCGTTTTCAGACACGTACAAAATGTATTTTTAGCGTTTCGGATGAAATCTCTCCTTTTAAATGCATTTTCTCACAAAAAATGAGTCTCTGGACATAGGAAAATGGCTTTTTTTAAAAAGCATATTCTGGTCGAGAAATCGTGTTTTAAACAATAAAAACGACTCCCGGCCTAATTTAGTTCACATTTTCACTTTTGGTAACCTAGCCCATATGCATAAAGCACTAAACCTTTTTATACCGTTACACGCCTTTTCTCGACAAGAAAAGCACAATTTCATCAAAAACAAACAAAAAAAGAAGTAATCTATTCAACAAGTCTGCAACACATCCTTAAGAGTTACGTGTTTTCACCCAATTTCAATGTGTAATTTCACCAGTTCTGATCATTGTTTAGCTTGTTGGTAGCTTGGTCCAATGCCAGACACAGTGAATCCTTTTTTTTGCCTCTAAACGCATTTTCTCCTCGAGAGAAACATGATGTCATTAAAAACGTTATTGTTTAAACATACCTGTTCTACATGTCTGCAAACACTCAGAGCCTTAAAATAGGGTTTTCTCCCGTGTGTTTTTTGGTGAGAAACCTTCTATATTTCAAGGTTCTGTGCGTTTTCAGACACGTACAAAATGTATTTTTAGCGTTTCGGATGAAATCTCTCCTTTTAAATGCATTTTCTCACAAAAAATGAGTCTCTGGACATAGGAAAATGGCTTTTTTAAAAAAGCATATTCTGGTCGAGAAATCGTGTTTTAAACAATAAAAACGACTCCCGGCCTTATTTAGTTCACATTTTCACTTTTGGTAACCTAGCCCATATGCATAAAGCACTAAACCTTTTTATACCGTTACACGCCTTTTCTCGACAAGAAAAGCACAATTTCATCAAAAACAAACAAAACAAGAAAAAAAATCTATTCAACAAGTCTGCAACACATCCTTAAGAGTTACGTGTTTCACCCAATTTCAATGTGTAATTTCACCAGTTCTGATCATTGTTTAGCTTGTTGGTAGCTTGGTCCAATGCCAGACACAGTGAATCCTTTTTTTTGCCTCTAAACGCATTTTCTCCTCGAGAGAAACATGATGTCATTAAAAACATTATTGTTTAAACATACCTGTTGTACATGTCTGCAAACACTCAGAGCCTTAAAATAGGGTTTTCTCCCATGTGGTTTTTGGTGAGAAACCTTCTATTTCAAGGTTCTGTGCGTTTTCAGACACGCACAATATGTATTTTTAGCTATTCTGATGAAATCTCTCCTTTTAAATGCATTTTCTCACAAAAAATGAGTCTCTGGACATAGGAAAATGGCTTTTTTTAGAAAGCATATTCTGGTCGAGAAATCGTGTTTTAAACAATAAAAACGACTCCCGGCCTTATTTAGTTCACATTTTCACTTTTGGTAACCTAGCCCATATGCATAAAGCACTAAACCTTTTTATAGCGTTACACGCCTTTTCTCGACAAGAAAAGCACAATTTCATCAAAAACAAACAAAAAAAGAAGTAATCTATTCAACAAGTCTGCAACACATCCTTAAGAGTTACGTGTTTTCACCCAATTTCAATGTGTAATTTCACCAGTTCTGATCATTGTTTAGCTTGTTGGTAGCTTGGTCCAATGCCAGACACAGTGAATCCTTTTTTTTGCCTCTAAACGCATTTTCTCCTCGAGAGAAACATGATGTCATTAAAAACGTTATTGTTTAAACATACCTGTTCTACATGTCTGCAAACACTCAGAGCCTTAAAATAGGGTTTTCTCCCGTGTGGTTTTTGGTGAGAAACCTTCTATATTTCAAGGTTCTGTGCGTTTTCAGACACGTACAAAATGTATTTTTAGCGTTTCGGATGAAATCTCTCCTTTTAAATGCATTTTCTCACTAAAAATGAGTCTCTGGACATAGGAAAATGGCTTTTTTAAAAAAGCATATTCTGGTCGAGAAATCGTGTTTTAAACAATAAAAACGACTCCCGGCCTTATTTAGTTCACATTTTCACTTTTGGTAACCTAGCCCATATGCATAAAGCACTAAACCTTTTTATAGCGTTACACGCATTTTCTCGACAAGAAAAGCACAATTTCATCAAAAGCAAACAAAAGTAGAAAAAAATCTATTCAACAAGTCTGCAACACATCCTTAAGAGTTACGTGTTTTCACCCAATTTCAATGTGTAATTTCACCAGTTCTGATCATTGTTTAGCTTGTTGGTAGCTTGGTCCAATGCCAAACACAGTGAATCCTTTTTTTTGCTTTAAACGCATTTTCTCCTCGAGAGAAACATGATGTCATTAAAAACGTTATTGTTTAAACATACCTGTTGTACATGTCTGCAAACACTCAGAGCCTTAAAATAGGGTTTTCTCCCATGTGGTTTTTGGTGAGAAACCTTCCATTTCAAGGTTCTGTGCGTTTTCAGACACGTACAATATGTATTTTTAGCGTTTCTGATGAAATCTCTCCTTTTAAATGCATTTTCTCACAAAAAATGAGTCTCTGGACATAGGAAAATGGCTTTTTTTAGAAAGCATATTCTGGTCGAGAAATCGTGTTTTAAACAATAAAAACGACTCCCGGCCTTATTTAGTTCACATTTTCACTTTTGGTAACCTAGACCATATGCATAAAGCACTAAACCTTTTTATAGCGTTACACGAATTTTTTCGACAAGAAAAGCACAATTTCATCAAAAACAAACAAAACAAGAAAAATTAATCTATTCAACAAGTCTGCAATACATCCTTAAGAGTTACGTGTTTTCACCCAATTTCAATGTGTAATTTCACCAGTTCTGATCATTGTTTAGCTTGTTGGTAGCTTGGTCCAATGCCAGACACAGTGAATCCTTTTTTTTGCCTCTGAACGCATTTTCTCCTCGAGAGAAACATGATGTCATTAAAAACGTTATTGTTTAAACATACCTGTTGTACATGTCTGCAAACACTCAGAGCCTTAAAATAGGGTTTTCTCCCATGTGTTTTTTGGTGAGAAACCTTCTATTTCAAGGTTCTGTGCGTTTTCAGACACGTACAAAATGTATTTTTAGCGTTTCGGATGAAATCTCTCCTTTTAAATGCATTTTCTCACAAAAAATGAGTCTCTGGACATAGGAAAATGGCTTTTTTTAAAAAGCATATTCTGGTCGAGAAATCGTGTTTTAAACAATAAAAACGACTCCCGGCCTAATTTAGTTCACATTTTCACTTTTGGTAACCTAGCCCATATGCATAAAGCACTAAACCTTTTTATACCGTTACACGCCTTTTCTCGACAAGAAAAGCACAATTTCATCAAAAACAAACAAAAAAAGAAGTAATCTATTCAACAAGTCTGCAACACATCCTTAAGAGTTACGTGTTTTCACCCAATTTCAATGTGTAATTTCACCAGTTCTGATCATTGTTTAGCTTGTTGGTAGCTTGGTCCAATGCCAGACACAGTGAATCCTTTTTTTTGCCTCTAAACGCATTTTCTCCTCGAGAGAAACATGATGTCATTAAAAACATTATTGTTTAAACATACCTGTTGTACATGTCTGCAAACACTCAGAGCCTTAAAATAGGGTTTTCTCCCATGTGGTTTTTGGTGAGAAACCTTCTATTTCAAGGTTCTGTGCGTTTTCAGACACGCACAATATGTATTTTTAGCTATTCTGATGAAATCTCTCCTTTTAAATGCATTTTCTCACAAAAAATGAGTCTCTGGACATAGGAAAATGGCTTTTTTTAGAAAGCATATTCTGGTCGAGAAATCGTGTTTTAAACAATAAAAACGACTCCCGGCCTTATTTAGTTCACATTTTCACTTTTGGTAACCTAGCCCATATGCATAAAGCACTAAACCTTTTTATAGCGTTACACGCATTTTCTCGACAAGAAAAGCACAATTTCATCAAAAACAAACAAAAAAAGAAGTAATCTATTCAACAAGTCTGCAACACATCCTTAAGAGTTACGTGTTTTCACCCAATTTCAATGTGTAATTTCACCAGTTCTGATCATTGTTTAGCTTGTTGGTAGCTTGGTCCAATGCCAGACACAGTGAATCCTTTTTTTTGCCTCTAAACGCATTTTCTCCTCGAGAGAAACATGATGTCATTAAAAACGTTATTGTTTAAACATACCTGTTCTACATGTCTGCAAACACTCAGAGCCTTAAAATAGGGTTTTCTCCCGTGTGGTTTTTGGTGAGAAACCTTCTATATTTCAAGGTTCTGTGCGTTTTCAGACACGTACAAAATGTATTTTTAGCGTTTCGGATGAAATCTCTCCTTTTAAATGCATTTTCTCACTAAAAATGAGTCTCTGGACATAGGAAAATGGCTTTTTTTAAAAAGCATATTCTGGTCGAGAAATCGTGTTTTAAACAATAAAAACGACTCCCGGCCTTATTTAGTTCACATTTTCACTTTTGGTAACCTAGCCCATATGCATAAAGCACTAAACCTTTTTATAGCGTTACACGCATTTTCTCGACAAGAAAAGCACAATTTCATCAAAAGCAAACAAAAGTAGAAAAAAATCTATTCAACAAGTCTGCAACACATCCTTAAGAGTTACGTGTTTTCACCCAATTTCAATGTGTAATTTCACCAGTTCTGATCATTGTTTAGCTTGTTGGTAGCTTGGTCCAATGCCAAACACAGTGAATCCTTTTTTTTGCTTTAAACGCATTTTCTCCTCGAGAGAAACATGATGTCATTAAAAACGTTATTGTTTAAACATACCTGTTGTACATGTCTGCAAACACTCAGAGCCTTAAAATAGGGTTTTCTCCCGTGTGTTTTTTGGTGAGAAACCTTCCATTTCAAGGTTCTGTGCGTTTTCAGACACGTACAATATGTATTTTTAGCGTTTCTGATGAAATCTCTCCTTTTAAATGCATTTTCTCACAAAAAATGAGTCTCTGGACATAGGAAAATGGCTTTTTTTAAAAAGCATATTCTGGTCGAGAAATCGTGTTTTAAACAATAAAAACGACTCCCGGCCTTATTTAGTTCACATTTTCACTTTTGGTAACCTAGCCCATATGCATAAAGCACTAAACCTTTTTATAGCGTTACACGCATTTTCTCGACAAGAAAAGCACAATTTCATCAAAAACAAACAAAACAAGAAAAAGTAATCTATTCAACAAGTCTGCAACACATCCTTAAGAGTTACGTGTTTTCACCCAATTTCAATGTGTAATTTCACCAGTTCTGATCATTGTTTAGCTTGTTGGTAGCTTGGTCCAATGCCAAACACAGTGAATCCTTTTTTTTTTTTGCTTTAAACGCATTTTCTCCTCGAGAGAAACATGATGTCATTAAAAACGTTATTGTTTAAACATACCTGTTGTACATGTCTGCAAACACTCAGAGCCTTAAAATAGGGTTTTCTCCCATGTGGTTTTTGGTGAGAAACCTTCCATTTCAAGGTTCTGTGCGTTTTCAGACACGTACAATATGTATTTTTAGCGTTTCTGATGAAATCTCTCCTTTTAAATGCATTTTCTCGCAAAAAATGAGTCTCTGGACATAGGAAAATGGCTTTATTTTAAGAGCATATTCTGGTCGAGAAATCGTGTTTTAAACAATAAAAACGACTACCGGCCTTATTTTTAGTTCACATTTTCACTTTTGGTAACCTAGCCCATATGCATAAAGCACTAAACCTTTTTATAGCGTTACACGCATTTTCTCGACAAGAAAAGCACAATTTCATCAAAAGCAAACAAAAGTAGAAAAAAATCTATTCAACAAGTCTGCAACACATCCTTAAGAGTTACGTGTTTCACCCAATTTCAATGTGTAATTTCACCAGTTCTGATCATTGTTTAGCTTGTTGGTAGCTTGGTCCAATGCCAGACACAGTGAATCCTTTTTTTTGCCTCTAAACGCATTTTCTCCTCGAGAGAAACATGATGTCATTAAAAACATTATTGTTTAAACATACCTGTTGTACATGTCTGCAAATACTCAGAGCCTTAAAATAGGGTTTTCTCCCATGTGGTTTTTGGTGAGAAACCTTCTATTTCAAGGTTCTGTGCGTTTTCAGACACGTACAATATGTATTTTTAGCATTTATGATGAAATCTCTCCTTTTAAATGCATTTTCTCACAAAAAATGAGTCTCTGGACATAGGAAAATGGCTTTTTTGAAAAAGCATATTCTGGTCGAGAAATCGTGTTTTAAACAATAAAAACGACTCCCGGCCTTATTTAGTTCACATTTTCACTTTTGGTAACCTAGCCCATATGCATAAAGCACTAAACCTTTTTATACCGTTACACGCCTTTTCTCGACAAGAAAAGCACAATTTCATCAAAAACAAACAAAAAAATTAATCTATTCAACAAGTCTGCAACACATCCTTAAGAGTTACGTGTTTTCACCCAATTTCAATGTGTAATTTCACCAGTTCTGATCATTGTTTAGCTTGTTGGTAGCTTGGTCCAATGCCAAACACAGTGAATCCTTTTTTTTTTTTGCTTTAAACGCATTTTCTCCTCGAGAGAAACATGATGTCATTAAAAACGTTATTGTTTAAACATACCTGTTGTACATGTCTGCAAACACTCAGAGCCTTAAAATAGGGTTTTCTCCCATGTGGTTTTTGGTGAGAAACCTTCCATTTCAAGGTTCTGTGCGTTTTCAGACACGTACAATATGTATTTTTAGCGTTTCTGATGAAATCTCTCCTTTTAAATGCATTTTCTCGCAAAAAATGAGTCTCTGGACATAGGAAAATGGCTTTTTTTTAAGAGCATATTCTGGTCGAGAAATCGTGTTTTAAACAATAAAAACGACTACCGGCCTTATTTTTAGTTCACATTTTCACTTTTGGTAACCTAGCCCATATGCATAAAGCACTAAACCTTTTTATACCGTTACACGCATTTTCTCGACAAGAAAAGCACAATTTCATCAAAAGCAAACAAAAGTAGAAAAAAATCTATTCAACAAGTCTGCAACACATCCTTAAGAGTTACGTGTTTCACCCAATTTCAATGTGTAATTTCACCAGTTCTGATCATTGTTTAGCTTGTTGGTAGCTTGGTCCAATGCCAGACACAGTGAATCCTTTTTTTTGCCTCTAAACGCATTTTCTCCTCGAGAGAAACATGATGTCATTAAAAACGTTATTGTTTAAACATACCTGTTGTACATGTCTGCAAATACTCAGAGCCTTAAAATAGGGTTTTCTCCCATGTGGTTTTTGGTGAGAAACCTTCTATTTCAAGGTTCTGTGCGTTTTCAGACACGTACAATATGTATTTTTAGCATTTCTCATGAAATCTCTCCTTTTAAATGCATTTTCTCACAAAAAATGAGTCTCTGGACATAGGAAAATGGCTTTTTTTAGAAAGCATATTCTGGTCGAGAAATCGTGTTTTAAACAATAAAAACGACTCCCGGCCTTATTTAGTTCACATTTTCACTTTTGGTAACCTAGCCCATATGCATAAAGCACTAAACCTTTTTATACCGTTACACGCCTTTTCTCGACAAGAAAAGCACAATTTCATCAAAAACAAACAAAACAAGAAAAAGTAATCTATTCAACAAGTCTGCAACACATCCTTAAGAGTTACGTGTTTTCACCCAATTTCAATGTGTAATTTCACCAGTTCTGATCATTGTTTAGCTTGTTGGTAGCTTGGTCCAATGCCAAACACAGTGAATCCTTTTTTTTGCTTTAAACGCATTTTCTCCTCGAGAGAAACATGATGTCATTAAAAACGTTATTGTTTAAACATACCTGTTGTACATGTCTGCAAACACTCAGAGCCTTAAAATAGGGTTTTCTCCCGTGTGTTTTTTGGTGAGAAACCTTCCATTTCAAGGTTCTGTGCGTTTTCAGACACGTACAATATGTATTTTTAGCGTTTCTGATGAAATCTCTCCTTTTAAATGCATTTTCTCACAAAAAATGAGTCTCTGGACATAGGAAAATGGCTTTTTTTAAAAAGCATATTCTGGTCGAGAAATCGTGTTTTAAACAATAAAAACGACTCCCGGCCTTATTTAGTTCACATTTTCACTTTTGGTAACCTAGCCCATATGCAAAAAGCACTAAACCTTTTTATAGCGTTACACGCATTTTCTCGACAAGAAAAGCACAATTTCATCAAAAACAAACAAAACAAGAAAAAGTAATCTATTCAACAAGTCTGCAACACATCCTTAAGAGTTACGTGTTTTCACCCAATTTCAATGTGTAATTTCACCAGTTCTGATCATTGTTTAGCTTGTTGGTAGCTTGGTCCAATGCCAAACACAGTGAATCCTTTTTTTTTTTTGCTTTAAACGCATTTTCTCCTCGAGAGAAACATGATGTCATTAAAAACGTTATTGTTTAAACATACCTGTTGTACATGTCTGCAAACACTCAGAGCCTTAAAATAGGGTTTTCTCCCATGTGGTTTTTGGTGAGAAACCTTCCATTTCAAGGTTCTGTGCGTTTTCAGACACGTACAATATGTATTTTTAGCGTTTCTGATGAAATCTCTCCTTTTAAATGCATTTTCTCGCAAAAAATGAGTCTCTGGACATAGGAAAATGGCTTTATTTTAAGAGCATATTCTGGTCGAGAAATCGTGTTTTAAACAATAAAAACGACTACCGGCCTTATTTTTAGTTCACATTTTCACTTTTGGTAACCTAGCCCATATGCATAAAGCACTAAACCTTTTTATAGCGTTACACGCATTTTCTCGACAAGAAAAGCACAATTTCATCAAAAGCAAACAAAAGTAGAAAAAAATCTATTCAACAAGTCTGCAACACATCCTTAAGAGTTACGTGTTTCACCCAATTTCAATGTGTAATTTCACCAGTTCTGATCATTGTTTAGCTTGTTGGTAGCTTGGTCCAATGCCAGACACAGTGAATCCTTTTTTTTGCCTCTAAACGCATTTTCTCCTCGAGAGAAACATGATGTCATTAAAAACATTATTGTTTAAACATACCTGTTGTACATGTCTGCAAATACTCAGAGCCTTAAAATAGGGTTTTCTCCCATGTGGTTTTTGGTGAGAAACCTTCTATTTCAAGGTTCTGTGCGTTTTCAGACACGTACAATATGTATTTTTAGCATTTATGATGAAATCTCTCCTTTTAAATGCATTTTCTCACAAAAAATGAGTCTCTGGACATAGGAAAATGGCTTTTTTGAAAAAGCATATTCTGGTCGAGAAATCGTGTTTTAAACAATAAAAACGACTCCCGGCCTTATTTAGTTCACATTTTCACTTTTGGTAACCTAGCCCATATGCATAAAGCACTAAACCTTTTTATACCGTTACACGCCTTTTCTCGACAAGAAAAGCACAATTTCATCAAAAACAAACAAAAAAAGTAATCTATTCAACAAGTCTGCAACACATCCTTAAGAGTTACGTGTTTTCACCCAATTTCAATGTGTAATTTCACCAGTTCTGATCATTGTTTAGCTTGTTGGTAGCTTGGTCCAATGCCAAACACAGTGAATCCTTTTTTTTTTTTGCTTTAAACGCATTTTCTCCTCGAGAGAAACATGATGTCATTAAAAACGTTATTGTTTAAACATACCTGTTGTACATGTCTGCAAACACTCAGAGCCTTAAAATAGGGTTTTCTCCCATGTGGTTTTTGGTGAGAAACCTTCCATTTCAAGGTTCTGTGCGTTTTCAGACACGTACAATATGTATTTTTAGCGTTTCTGATGAAATCTCTCCTTTTAAATGCATTTTCTCGCAAAAAATGAGTCTCTGGACATAGGAAAATGGCTTTTTTTTAAGAGCATATTCTGGTCGAGAAATCGTGTTTTAAACAATAAAAACGACTACCGGCCTTATTTTTAGTTCACATTTTCACTTTTGGTAACCTAGCCCATATGCATAAAGCACTAAACCTTTTTATAGCGTTACACGCCTTTTCTCGACAAGAAAAGCACAATTTCATCAAAAGCAAACAAAAGTAGAAAAAAATCTATTCAACAAGTCTGCAACACATCCTTAAGAGTTACGTGTTTCACCCAATTTCAATGTGTAATTTCACCAGTTCTGATCATTGTTTAGCTTGTTGGTAGCTTGGTCCAATGCCAGACACAGTGAATCCTTTTTTTTGCCTCTAAACGCATTTTCTCCTCGAGAGAAACATGATGTCATTAAAAACATTATTGTTTAAACATACCTGTTGTACATGTCTGCAAATACTCAGAGCCTTAAAATAGGGTTTTCTCCCATGTGGTTTTTGGTGAGAAACCTTCTATTTCAAGGTTCTGTGCGTTTTCAGACACGTACAATATGTATTTTTAGCATTTATGATGAAATCTCTCCTTTTAAATGCATTTTCTCACAAAAAATGAGTCTCTGGACATAGGAAAATGGCTTTTTTGAAAAAGCATATTCTGGTCGAGAAATCGTGTTTTAAACAATAAAAACGACTCCCGGCCTTATTTAGTTCACATTTTCACTTTTGGTAACCTAGCCCATATGCATAAAGCACTAAACCTTTTTATACCGTTACACGCCTTTTCTCGACAAGAAAAGCACAATTTCATCAAAAACAAACAAAAAAAGAAGTAATCTATTCAACAAGTCTGCAACACATCCTTAAGAGTTACGTGTTTTCACCCAATTTCAATGTGTAATTTCACCAGTTCTGATCATTGTTTAGCTTGTTGGTAGCTTGGTCCAATGCCAAACACAGTGAATCCTTTTTTTTTGCTTTAAATGCATTTTCTCCTCGAGAGAAACATGATGTCATTAAAAACGTTATTGTTTAAACATACCTGTTGTACATGTCTGCAAACACTCAGAGCCTTAAAATAGGGTTTTCTCCCGTGTGTTTTTTGGTGAGAAACCTTCCATTTCAAGGTTCTGTGCGTTTTCAGACACGTACAATATGTATTTTTAGCGTTTCTGATGAAATCTCTCCTTTTAAATGCATTTTCTCACAAAAAATGAGTCTCTGGACATAGGAAAATGGCTTTTTTTAGAAAGCATATTCTGGTCGAGAAATCGTGTTTTAAACAATAAAAACGACTCCCGGCCTTATTTAGTTCACATTTTCACTTTTGGTAACCTAGCCCATATGCATAAAGCACTAAACCTTTTTATAGCGTTACACGCATTTTCTCGACAAGAAAAGCACAATTTCATCAAAAACAAACAAAACAAGAAAAAGTAATCTATTCAACACGTCTGCAACACATCCTTAAGAGTTACGTGTTTTCACCCAATTTCAATGTGTAATTTCACCAGTTCTGATCATTGTTTAGCTTGTTGGTAGCTTGGTCCAATGCCAAACACAGTGAATCCTTTTTTTTTTTTGCTTTAAACGCATTTTCTCCTCGAGAGAAACATGATGTCATTAAAAACGTTATTGTTTAAACATACCTGTTGTACATGTCTGCAAACACTCAGAGCCTTAAAATAGGGTTTTCTCCCATGTGGTTTTTGGTGAGAAACCTTCCATTTCAAGGTTCTGTGCGTTTTCAGACACGTACAATATGTATTTTTAGCGTTTCTGATGAAATCTCTCCTTTTAAATGCATTTTCTCGCAAAAAATGAGTCTCTGGACATAGGAAAATGGCTTTTTTTTAAGAGCATATTCTGGTCGAGAAATCGTGTTTTAAACAATAAAAACGACTACCGGCCTTATTTTTAGTTCACATTTTCACTTTTGGTAACCTAGCCCATATGCATAAAGCACTAAACCTTTTTATACCGTTACACGCATTTTCTCGACAAGAAAAGCACAATTTCATCAAAAGCAAACAAAAGTAGAAAAAAATCTATTCAACAAGTCTGCAACACATCCTTAAGAGTTACGTGTTTCACCCAATTTCAATGTGTAATTTCACCAGTTCTGATCATTGTTTAGCTTGTTGGTAGCTTGGTCCAATGCCAGACACAGTGAATCCTTTTTTTTGCCTCTAAACGCATTTTCTCCTCGAGAGAAACATGATGTCATTAAAAACGTTATTGTTTAAACATACCTGTTGTACATGTCTGCAAATACTCAGAGCCTTAAAATAGGGTTTTCTCCCATGTGGTTTTTGGTGAGAAACCTTCTATTTCAAGGTTCTGTGCGTTTTCAGACACGTACAATATGTATTTTTAGCATTTCTCATGAAATCTCTCCTTTTAAATGCATTTTCTCACAAAAAATGAGTCTCTGGACATAGGAAAATGGCTTTTTTTAGAAAGCATATTCTGGTCGAGAAATCGTGTTTTAAACAATAAAAACGACTCCCGGCCTTATTTAGTTCACATTTTCACTTTTGGTAACCTAGCCCATATGCATAAAGCACTAAACCTTTTTATACCGTTACACGCCTTTTCTCGACAAGAAAAGCACAATTTCATCAAAAACAAACAAAACAAGAAAAAGTAATCTATTCAACAAGTCTGCAACACATCCTTAAGAGTTACGTGTTTTCACCCAATTTCAATGTGTAATTTCACCAGTTCTGATCATTGTTTAGCTTGTTGGTAGCTTGGTCCAATGCCAGACACAGTGAATCCTTTTTTTTTTTTGCTTTAAACGCATTTTCTCCTCGAGAGAAACATGATGTCATTAAAAACGTTATTGTTTAAACATACCTGTTCTACATGTCTGCAAACACTCAGAGCCTTAAAATAGGGTTTTCTCCCATGTGTTTTTTGGTGAGAAACCTTCTATATTTCAAGGTTCTGTGCGTTTTCAGACACGTACAAAATGTATTTTTAGCGTTTCGGATGAAATCTCTCCTTTTAAATGCATTTTCTCACAAAAAATCAGTCTCTGGACATAGGAAAATGGCTTTTTTTAAAAAGCATATTCTGGTCGAGAAATCGTGTTTTAAACAATAAAAACGACTCCCGGCCTTATTTAGTTCACATTTTCACTTTTGGTAACCTAGCCCATATGCATAAAGCACTAAACCTTTTTATAGCGTTACACGCCTTTTCTCGACAAGAAAAGCACAATTTCATCAAAAACAAACAAAACAAGAAGTAATCTATTCAACAAGTCTGCAACACATCCTTAAGAGTTACGTGTTTTCACCCAATTTCAATGTGTAATTTCACCAGTTCTGATCATTGTTTAGCTTGTTGGTAGCTTGGTCCAATGCCAAACACAGTGAATCCTTTTTTTTTTTTGCTTTAAACGCATTTTCTCCTCGAGAGAAACATGATGTCATTAAAAACGTTATTGTTTAAACATACCTGTTGTACATGTCTGCAAACACTCAGAGCTTTAAAATAGGGTTTTCTCCCATGTGGTTTTTGGTGAGAAACCTTCCATTTCAAGGTTCTGTGCGTTTTCAGACACGTACAATATGTATTTTTAGCGTTTCTGATGAAATCTCTCCTTTTAAATGCATTTTCTCGCAAAAAATGAGTCTCTGGACATAGGAAAATGGCTTTTTTGAAAAAGCATATTCTGGTCGAGAAATCGTGTTTTAAACAATAAAAACGACTCCCGGCCTTATTTAGTTCACATTTTCACTTTTGGTAACCTAGCCCATATGCATAAAGCACTAAACCTTTTTATAGCGTTACACGCCTTTTCTCGACAAGAAAAGCACAATTTCATCAAAAACAAACAAAAAAAGAAGTAATCTATTCAACAAGTCTGCAACACATCCTTAAGAGTTACGTGTTTCACCCAATTTCAATGTGTAATTTCACCAGTTCTGATCATTGTTTAGCTTGTTGGTAGCTTGGTCCAATGCCAGACACAGTGAATCCTTTTTTTTGCCTCTAAACGCATTTTCTCCTCGAGAGAAACATGATGTCATTAAAAACATTATTGTTTAAACATACCTGTTGTACATGTCTGCAAACACTCAGAGCCTTAAAATAGGGTTTTCTCCCATGTGGTTTTTGGTGAGAAACCTTCTATTTCAAGGTTCTGTGCGTTTTCAGACACGTACAAAATGTATTTTTAGCGTTTCGGATGAAATCTCTCCTTTTAAATGCATTTACTCACAAAAAATGAGTCTCTGGACATAGGAAAATGGCTTATTCGAAAAAGCATATTCTGGTCGAGAAATCGTGTTTTAAACAATAAAAACGACTCCCGGCCTTATTTAGTTCACATTTTCACTTTTGGTAACCTAGCCCATATGCATAAAGCACTAAACCTTTTTATACCGTTACACGCCTTTTCTCGACAAGAAAAGCACAATTTCATCAAAAACAAACAAAAAAAGAAGTAATCTATTCAACAAGTCTGCAACACATCCTTAAGAGTTACGTGTTTTAACCCAATTTCAATGTGTAATTTCACCAGTTCTGATCATTGTTTAGGTTGTTGGTAGCTTGGTCCAATGCCAAACACAGTGAATCCTTTTTTTTTTGCTTTAAACGCATTTTCTCCTCGAGAGAAACATGATGTCATTAAAAACGTTATTGTTTAAACATACCTGTTGTACATGTCTGCAAACACTCAGAGCCTTAAAATAGGGTTTTCTCCTGTGTTTTTTTTGGTGAGAAACCTTCCATTTCAAGGTTCTGTGCGTTTTCAGACACGTACAATATGTATTTTTAGCGTTTCTGATGAAATCTCTCCTTTTAAATGCATTTTCTCACAAAAAATGAGTCTCTGGACATAGGAAAATGGCTTTTTTTAGAAAGCATATTCTGGTCGAGAAATCGTGTTTTAAACAATAAAAACGACTCCCGGCCTTATTTAGTTCACATTTTCACTTTTGGTAACCTAGCCCATATGCATAAAGCACTAAACCTTTTTATAGCGTTACACGCCTTTTCTCGACAAGAAAAGCACAATTTCATCAAAAACAAACAAAACAAGAAAAAGTAATCTATTCAACAAGTCTGCAACACATCCTTAAGAGTTACGTGTTTTCACCCAATTTCAATGTGTAATTTCACCAGTTCTGATCATTGTTTAGCTTGTTGGTAGCTTGGTCCAATGCCAGACACAGTGAATCCTTTTTTTTGCCTCTAAACGCATTTTCTCCTCGAGAGAAACATGATGTCATTAAAAACGTTATTGTTTAAACATACCTGTTCTACATGTCTGCAAACACTCAGAGCCTTAAAATAGGGTTTTCTCCCATGTGTTTTTTGGTGAGAAACCTTCTATATTTCAAGGTTCTGTGCGTTTTCAGACACGTACAATATGTATTTTTAGCGTTTCGGATGAAATCTCTCCTTTTAAATGCATTTTCTCACAAAAAATGAGTCTCTGGACATAGGAAAATGGCTTTTTTGAAAAAGCATATTCTGGTCGAGAAATCGTGTTTTAAACAATAAAAACGACTCCCGGCCTTATTTAGTTCACATTTTCACTTTTGGTAACCTAGCCCATATGCATAAAGCACTAAACCTTTTTATACCGTTACACGCCTTTTCTCGACAAGAAAAGCACAATTTCATCAAAAACAAACAAAACAAGAAGTAATCTATTCAACAAGTCTGCAACACATCCTTAAGAGTTACGTGTTTTCACCCAATTTCAATGTGTAATTTCACCAGTTCTGATCATTGTTTAGCTTGTTGGTAGCTTGGTCCAATGCCAAACACAGTGAATCCTTTTTTTTTGCTTTAAACGCATTTTCTCCTCGAGAGAAACATGATGTCATTAAAAACGTTATTGTTTAAACATACCTGTTGTACATGTCTGCAAACACTCAGAGCCTTAAAATAGGGTTTTCTCCCGTGTGTTTTTTGGTGAGAAACCTTCCATTTCAAGGTTCTGTGCGTTTTCAGACAGGTACAATATGTATTTTTAGCGTTTCTGATGAAATCTCTCCTTTTAAATGCATTTTCTCACAAAAAATGAGTCTCTGGACATAGGAAAATGGCTTTTTTGAAAAAGCATATTCTGGTCGAGAAATCGTGTTTTAAACAATAAAAACGACTCCCGGCCTTAATTAGTTCACATTTTCACTTTTGGTAACCTAGCCCATATGCATAAAGCACTAAACCTTTTTATACCGTTACACGCCTTTTCTCGACAAGAAAAGCACAATTTCATCAAAAACAAACAAAAAAAGAAGTAATCTATTCAACAAGTCTGCAACACATCCTTAAGAGTTACGTGTTTTCACCCAATTTCAATGTGTAATTTCACCAGTTCTGATCATTGTTTAGCTTGTTGGTAGCTTGGTCCAATGCCAAACACAGTGAATCCTTTTTTTTTTGCTTTAAACGCATTTTCTCCTCGAGAGAAACATGATGTCATTAAAAACGTTATTGTTTAAACATACCTGTTGTACATGTCTGCAAACACTCAGAGCCTTAAAATAGGGTTTTCTCCCGTGTGTTTTTTGGTGAGAAACCTTCCATTTCAAGGTTCTGTGCGTTTTCAGACACGTACAATATGTATTTTTAGCGTTTCTGATGAAATCTCTCCTTTTAAATGCATTTTCTCACAAAAAATGAGTCTCTGGACATAGGAAAATGGCTTTTTTTAGAAAGCATATTCGGGTCGAGAAATCGTGTTTTAAACAATAAAAACGACTCCCGGCCTTATTTAGTTCACATTTTCACTTTTGGTAACCTAGCCCATATGCATAAAGCACTAAACCTTTTTATAGCGTTACACGCATTTTCTCGACAAGAAAAGCACAATTTCATCAAAAGCAAACAAAAGTAGAAAAAAATCTTCAACAAGTCTGCAACACATCCTTAAGAGTTACGTGTTTTCACCCAATTTCAATGTGTAATTTCACCAGTTCTGATCATTGTTTAGCTTGTTGGTAGCTTGGTCCAATGCCAAACACAGTGAATCCTTTTTTTTTTTGCTTTAAACGCATTTTCTCCTCGAGAGAAACATGATGTCATTAAAAACGTTATTGTTTAAACATACCTGTTGTACATGTCTGCAAATACTCAGAGCCTTAAAATAGGGTTTTCTCCTGTGTTTTTTTTGGTGAGAAACCTTCCATTTCAAGGTTCTGTGCGTTTTCAGACACGTACAATATGTATTTTTAGCGTTTCTGATGAAATCTCTCCTTTTAAATGCATTTTCTCACAAAAAATGAGTCTCTGGACATAGGAAAATGGCTTTTTTTAGAAAGCATATTCTGGTCGAGAAATCGTGTTTTAAACAATAAAAACGACTCCCGGCCTTATTTAGTTCACATTTTCACTTTTGGTAACCTAGCCCATATGCATAAAGCACTAAACCTTTTTATAGCGTTACACGCCTTTTCTCGACAAGAAAAGCACAATTTCATCAAAAACAAACAAAACAAGAAAAAGTAATCTATTCAACAAGTCTGCAACACATCCTTAAGAGTTACGTGTTTTCACCCAATTTCAATGTGTAATTTCACCAGTTCTGATCATTGTTTAGCTTGTTGGTAGCTTGGTCCAATGCCAGACACAGTGAATCCTTTTTTTTGCCTCTAAACGCATTTTCTCCTCGAGAGAAACATGATGTCATTAAAAACGTTATTGTTTAAACATACCTGTTCTACATGTCTGCAAACACTCAGAGCCTTAAAATAGGGTTTTCTCCCATGTGTTTTTTGGTGAGAAACCTTCTATATTTCAAGGTTCTGTGCGTTTTCAGACACGTACAATATGTATTTTTAGCGTTTCGGATGAAATCTCTCCTTTTAAATGCATTTTCTCACAAAAAATGAGTCTCTGGACATAGGAAAATGGCTTTTTTGAAAAAGCATATTCTGGTCGAGAAATCGTGTTTTAAACAATAAAAACGACTCCCGGCCTTATTTAGTTCACATTTTCACTTTTGGTAACCTAGCCCATATGCATAAAGCACTAAACCTTTTTATACCGTTACACGCCTTTTCTCGACAAGAAAAGCACAATTTCATCAAAAACAAACAAAACAAGAAGTAATCTATTCAACAAGTCTGCAACACATCCTTAAGAGTTACGTGTTTTCACCCAATTTCAATGTGTAATTTCACCAGTTCTGATCATTGTTTAGCTTGTTGGTAGCTTGGTCCAATGCCAAACACAGTGAATCCTTTTTTTTTGCTTTAAACGCATTTTCTCCTCGAGAGAAACATGATGTCATTAAAAACGTTATTGTTTAAACATACCTGTTGTACATGTCTGCAAACACTCAGAGCCTTAAAATAGGGTTTTCTCCCGTGTGTTTTTTGGTGAGAAACCTTCCATTTCAAGGTTCTGTGCGTTTTCAGACAGGTACAATATGTATTTTTAGCGTTTCTGATGAAATCTCTCCTTTTAAATGCATTTTCTCACAAAAAATGAGTCTCTGGACATAGGAAAATGGCTTTTTTGAAAAAGCATATTCTGGTCGAGAAATCGTGTTTTAAACAATAAAAACGACTCCCGGCCTTAATTAGTTCACATTTTCACTTTTGGTAACCTAGCCCATATGCATAAAGCACTAAACCTTTTTATACCGTTACACGCCTTTTCTCGACAAGAAAAGCACAATTTCATCAAAAACAAACAAAAAAAGAAGTAATCTATTCAACAAGTCTGCAACACATCCTTAAGAGTTACGTGTTTTCACCCAATTTCAATGTGTAATTTCACCAGTTCTGATCATTGTTTAGCTTGTTGGTAGCTTGGTCCAATGCCAAACACAGTGAATCCTTTTTTTTTTGCTTTAAACGCATTTTCTCCTCGAGAGAAACATGATGTCATTAAAAACGTTATTGTTTAAACATACCTGTTGTACATGTCTGCAAACACTCAGAGCCTTAAAATAGGGTTTTCTCCCGTGTGTTTTTTGGTGAGAAACCTTCCATTTCAAGGTTCTGTGCGTTTTCAGACACGTACAATATGTATTTTTAGCGTTTCTGATGAAATCTCTCCTTTTAAATGCATTTTCTCACAAAAAATGAGTCTCTGGACATAGGAAAATGGCTTTTTTTAGAAAGCATATTCGGGTCGAGAAATCGTGTTTTAAACAATAAAAACGACTCCCGGCCTTATTTAGTTCACATTTTCACTTTTGGTAACCTAGCCCATATGCATAAAGCACTAAACCTTTTTATAGCGTTACACGCATTTTCTCGACAAGAAAAGCACAATTTCATCAAAAACAAACAAAACAAGAAAAAGTAATCTATTCAACACGTCTGCAACACATCCTTAAGAGTTACGTGTTTTCACCCAATTTCAATGTGTAATTTCACCAGTTCTGATCATTGTTTAGCTTGTTGGTAGCTTGGTCCAATGCCAAACACAGTGAATCCTTTTTTTTTGCTTTAAACGCATTTTCTCCTCGAGAGAAACATGATGTCATTAAAAACGTTATTGTTTAAACATACCTGTTGTACATGTCTGCAAACACTCAGAGCCTTAAAATAGGGTTTTCTCCCATGTGGTTTTTGGTGAGAAACCTTCCATTTCAAGGTTCTGTGCGTTTTCAGACACGTACAATATGTATTTTTAGCGTTTCTGATGAAATCTCTCCTTTTAAATGCATTTTCTCGCAAAAAATGAGTCTCTGGACATAGGAAAATGGCTTTTTTTTAAGAGCATATTCTGGTCGAGAAATCGTGTTTTAAACAATAAAAACGACTACCGGCCTTATTTTTAGTTCACATTTTCACTTTTGGTAACCTAGCCCATATGCATAAAGCACTAAACCTTTTTATAGCGTTACACGCATTTTCTCGACAAGAAAAGCACAATTTCATCAAAAGCAAACAAAAGTAGAAAAAAATCTATTCAACAAGTCTGCAACACATCCTTAAGAGTTACGTGTTTCACCCAATTTCAATGTGTAATTTCACCAGTTCTGATCATTGTTTAGCTTGTTGGTAGCTTGGTCCAATGCCAGACACAGTGAATCCTTTTTTTTGCCTCTAAACGCATTTTCTCCTCGAGAGAAACATGATGTCATTAAAAACGTTATTGTTTAAACATACCTGTTGTACATGTCTGCAAATACTCAGAGCCTTAAAATAGGGTTTTCTCCCATGTGGTTTTTGGTGAGAAACCTTCTATTTCAAGGTTCTGTGCGTTTTCAGACACGTACAATATGTATTTTTAGCATTTCTCATGAAATCTCTCCTTTTAAATTCATTTTCTCACAAAAAATGAGTCTCTGGACATAGGAAAATGGCTTTTTTTAGAAAGCATATTCTGGTCGAGAAATCGTGTTTTAAACAATAAAAACGACTCCCGGCCTTATTTAGTTCACATTTTCACTTTTGGTAACCTAGCCCATATGCATAAAGCACTAAACCTTTTTATACCGTTACACGCCTTTTCTCGACAAGAAAAGCACAATTTCATCAAAAACAAACAAAACAAGAAAAAGTAATCTATTCAACAAGTCTGCAACACATCCTTAAGAGTTACGTGTTTTCACCCAATTTCAATGTGTAATTTCACCAGTTCTGATCATTGTTTAGCTTGTTGGTAGCTTGGTCCAATGCCAGACACAGTGAATCCTTTTTTTTGCCTCTAAACGCATTTTCTCCTCGGGAGAAACATGATGTCATTAAAAACGTTATTGTTTAAACATACCTGTTCTACATGTCTGCAAACACTCAGAGCCTTAAAATAGGGTTTTCTCCCATGTGTTTTTTGGTGAGAAACCTTCTATATTTCAAGGTTCTGTGCGTTTTCAGACACGTACAAAATGTATTTTTAGCGTTTCGGATGAAATCTCTCCTTTTAAATGCATTTTCTCACAAAAAATCAGTCTCTGGACATAGGAAAATGGCTTTTTTTAAAAAGCATATTCTGGTCGAGAAATCGTGTTTTAAACAATAAAAACGACTCCCGGCCTTATTTAGTTCACATTTTCACTTTTGGTAACCTAGCCCATATGCATAAAGCACTAAACCTTTTTATAGCGTTACACGCCTTTTCTCGACAAGAAAAGCACAATTTCATCAAAAACAAACAAAACAAGAAGTAATCTATTCAACAAGTCTGCAACACATCCTTAAGAGTTACGTGTTTTCACCCAATTTCAATGTGTAATTTCACCAGTTCTGATCATTGTTTAGCTTGTTGGTAGCTTGGTCCAATGCCAAACACAGTGAATCCTTTTTTTTTGCTTTAAACGCATTTTCTCCTCGAGAGAAACATGATGTCATTAAAAACGTTATTGTTTAAACATACCTGTTGTACATGTCTGCAAACACTCAGAGCTTTAAAATAGGGTTTTCTCCCATGTGGTTTTTGGTGAGAAACCTTCCATTTCAAGGTTCTGTGCGTTTTCAGACACGTACAATATGTATTTTTAGCGTTTCTGATGAAATCTCTCCTTTTAAATGCATTTTCTCGCAAAAAATGAGTCTCTGGACATAGGAAAATGGCTTTTTTGAAAAAGCATATTCTGGTCGAGAAATCGTGTTTTAAACAATAAAAACGACTCCCGGCCTTATTTAGTTCACATTTTCACTTTTGGTAACCTAGCCCATATGCATAAAGCACTAAACCTTTTTATAGCGTTACACGCCTTTTCTCGACAAGAAAAGCACAATTTCATCAAAAACAAACAAAAAAAGAAGTAATCTATTCAACAAGTCTGCAACACATCCTTAAGAGTTACGTGTTTCACCCAATTTCAATGTGTAATTTCACCAGTTCTGATCATTGTTTAGCTTGTTGGTAGCTTGGTCCAATGCCAGACACAGTGAATCCTTTTTTTTGCCTCTAAACGCATTTTCTCCTCGAGAGAAACATGATGTCATTAAAAACATTATTGTTTAAACATACCTGTTGTACATGTCTGCAAACACTCAGAGCCTTAAAATAGGGTTTTCTCCCATGTGGTTTTTGGTGAGAAACCTTCTATTTCAAGGTTCTGTGCGTTTTCAGACACGTACAAAATGTATTTTTAGCGTTTCGGATGAAATCTCTCCTTTTAAATGCATTTACTCACAAAAAATGAGTCTCTGGACATAGGAAAATGGCTTATTCGAAAAAGCATATTCTGGTCGAGAAATCGTGTTTTAAACAATAAAAACGACTCCCGGCCTTATTTAGTTCACATTTTCACTTTTGGTAACCTAGCCCATATGCATAAAGCACTAAACCTTTTTATACCGTTACACGCCTTTTCTCGACAAGAAAAGCACAATTTCATCAAAAACAAACAAAAAAAGAAGTAATCTATTCAACAAGTCTGCAACACATCCTTAAGAGTTACGTGTTTTAACCCAATTTCAATGTGTAATTTCACCAGTTCTGATCATTGTTTAGGTTGTTGGTAGCTTGGTCCAATGCCAAACACAGTGAATCCTTTTTTTTTTTGCTTTAAACGCATTTTCTCCTCGAGAGAAACATGATGTCATTAAAAACGTTATTGTTTAAACATACCTGTTGTACATGTCTGCAAACACTCAGAGCCTTAAAATAGGGTTTTCTCCTGTGTTTTTTTTGGTGAGAAACCTTCCATTTCAAGGTTCTGTGCGTTTTCAGACACGTACAATATGTATTTTTAGCGTTTCTGATGAAATCTCTCCTTTTAAATGCATTTTCTCACAAAAAATGAGTCTCTGGACATAGGAAAATGGCTTTTTTTAGAAAGCATATTCTGGTCGAGAAATCGTGTTTTAAACAATAAAAACGACTCCCGGCCTTATTTAGTTCACATTTTCACTTTTGGTAACCTAGCCCATATGCATAAAGCACTAAACCTTTTTATAGCGTTACACGCCTTTTCTCGACAAGAAAAGCACAATTTCATCAAAAACAAACAAAACAAGAAAAAGTAATCTATTCAACAAGTCTGCAACACATCCTTAAGAGTTACGTGTTTTCACCCAATTTCAATGTGTAATTTCACCAGTTCTGATCATTGTTTAGCTTGTTGGTAGCTTGGTCCAATGCCAGACACAGTGAATCCTTTTTTTTGCCTCTAAACGCATTTTCTCCTCGAGAGAAACATGATGTCATTAAAAACGTTATTGTTTAAACATACCTGTTCTACATGTCTGCAAACACTCAGAGCCTTAAAATAGGGTTTTCTCCCATGTGTTTTTTGGTGAGAAACCTTCTATATTTCAAGGTTCTGTGCGTTTTCAGACACGTACAATATGTATTTTTAGCGTTTCGGATGAAATCTCTCCTTTTAAATGCATTTTCTCACAAAAAATGAGTCTCTGGACATAGGAAAATGGCTTTTTTGAAAAAGCATATTCTGGTCGAGAAATCGTGTTTTAAACAATAAAAACGACTCCCGGCCTTATTTAGTTCACATTTTCACTTTTGGTAACCTAGCCCATATGCATAAAGCACTAAACCTTTTTATACCGTTACACGCCTTTTCTCGACAAGAAAAGCACAATTTCATCAAAAACAAACAAAACAAGAAGTAATCTATTCAACAAGTCTGCAACACATCCTTAAGAGTTACGTGTTTTCACCCAATTTCAATGTGTAATTTCACCAGTTCTGATCATTGTTTAGCTTGTTGGTAGCTTGGTCCAATGCCAAACACAGTGAATCCTTTTTTTTTGCTTTAAACGCATTTTCTCCTCGAGAGAAACATGATGTCATTAAAAACGTTATTGTTTAAACATACCTGTTGTACATGTCTGCAAACACTCAGAGCCTTAAAATAGGGTTTTCTCCCGTGTGTTTTTTGGTGAGAAACCTTCCATTTCAAGGTTCTGTGCGTTTTCAGACAGGTACAATATGTATTTTTAGCGTTTCTGATGAAATCTCTCCTTTTAAATGCATTTTCTCACAAAAAATGAGTCTCTGGACATAGGAAAATGGCTTTTTTGAAAAAGCATATTCTGGTCGAGAAATCGTGTTTTAAACAATAAAAACGACTCCCGGCCTTAATTAGTTCACATTTTCACTTTTGGTAACCTAGCCCATATGCATAAAGCACTAAACCTTTTTATACCGTTACACGCCTTTTCTCGACAAGAAAAGCACAATTTCATCAAAAACAAACAAAAAAAGAAGTAATCTATTCAACAAGTCTGCAACACATCCTTAAGAGTTACGTGTTTTCACCCAATTTCAATGTGTAATTTCACCAGTTCTGATCATTGTTTAGCTTGTTGGTAGCTTGGTCCAATGCCAAACACAGTGAATCCTTTTTTTTTTGCTTTAAACGCATTTTCTCCTCGAGAGAAACATGATGTCATTAAAAACGTTATTGTTTAAACATACCTGTTGTACATGTCTGCAAACACTCAGAGCCTTAAAATAGGGTTTTCTCCCGTGTGTTTTTTGGTGAGAAACCTTCCATTTCAAGGTTCTGTGCGTTTTCAGACACGTACAATATGTATTTTTAGCGTTTCTGATGAAATCTCTCCTTTTAAATGCATTTTCTCACAAAAAATGAGTCTCTGGACATAGGAAAATGGCTTTTTTTAGAAAGCATATTCTGGTCGAGAAATCGTGTTTTAAACAATAAAAACGACTCCCGGCCTTATTTAGTTCACATTTTCACTTTTGGTAACCTAGCCCATATGCATAAAGCACTAAACCTTTTTATAGCGTTACACGCATTTTCTCGACAAGAAAAGCACAATTTCATCAAAAACAAACAAAACAAGAAAAAGTAATCTATTCAACAAGTCTGCAACACATCCTTAAGAGTTACGTGTTTTCACCCAATTTCAATGTGTAATTTCACCAGTTCTGATCATTGTTTAGCTTGTTGGTAGCTTGGTCCAATGCCAAACACAGTGAATCCTTTTTTTTTTTTGCTTTAAACGCATTTTCTCCTCGAGAGAAACATGATGTCATTAAAAACGTTATTGTTTAAACATACCTGTTGTACATGTCTGCAAACACTCAGAGCCTTAAAATAGGGTTTTCTCCCATGTGGTTTTTGGTGAGAAACCTTCCATTTCAAGGTTCTGTGCGTTTTCAGACACGTACAATATGTATTTTTAGCGTTTCTGATGAAATCTCTCCTTTTAAATGCATTTTCTCGCAAAAAATGAGTCTCTGGACATAGGAAAATGGCTTTTTTTTAAGAGCATATTCTGGTCGAGAAATCGTGTTTTAAACAATAAAAACGACTACCGGCCTTATTTTTAGTTCACATTTTCACTTTTGGTAACCTAGCCCATATGCATAAAGCACTAAACCTTTTTATAGCGTTACACGCATTTTCTCGACAAGAAAAGCACAATTTCATCAAAAGCAAACAAAAGTAGAAAAAAATCTATTCAACAAGTCTGCAACACATCCTTAAGAGTTACGTGTTTCACCCAATTTCAATGTGTAATTTCACCAGTTCTGATCATTGTTTAGCTTGTTGGTAGCTTGGTCCAATGCCAGACACAGTGAATCCTTTTTTTTGCCTCTAAACGCATTTTCTCCTCGAGAGAAACATGATGTCATTAAAAACGTTATTGTTTAAACATACCTGTTGTACATGTCTGCAAATACTCAGAGCCTTAAAATAGGGTTTTCTCCCATGTGGTTTTTGGTGAGAAACCTTCTATTTCAAGGTTCTGTGCGTTTTCAGACACGTACAATATGTATTTTTAGCATTTCTGATGAAATCTCTCCTTTTAAATGCATTTTCTCACAAAAAATGAGTCTCTGGACATAGGAAAATGGCTTTTTTGAAAAAGCATATTCTGGTCGAGAAATCGTGTTTTAAACAATAAAAACGACTCCCGGCCTTAATTAGTTCACATTTTCACTTTTGGTAACCTAGCCCATATGCATAAAGCACTAAACCTTTTTATACCGTTACACGCCTTTTCTCGACAAGAAAAGCACAATTTCATCAAAAACAAACAAAAAAAGAAGTAATCTATTCAACAAGTCTGCAACACATCCTTAAGAGTTACGTGTTTTCACCCAATTTCAATGTGTAATTTCACCAGTTCTGATCATTGTTTAGCTTGTTGGTAGCTTGGTCCAATGCCAGACACAGTGAATCCTTTTTTTTGCCTCTAAACGCATTTTCTCCTCGGGAGAAACATGATGTCATTAAAAACGTTATTGTTTAAACATACCTGTTCTACATGTCTGCAAACACTCAGAGCCTTAAAATAGGGTTTTCTCCCATGTGTTTTTTGGTGAGAAACCTTCTATATTTCAAGGTTCTGTGCGTTTTCAGACACGTACAAAATGTATTTTTAGCGTTTCGGATGAAATCTCTCCTTTTAAATGCATTTTCTCACAAAAAATCAGTCTCTGGACATAGGAAAATGGCTTTTTTTAAAAAGCATATTCTGGTCGAGAAATCGTGTTTTAAACAATAAAAACGACTCCCGGCCTTATTTAGTTCACATTTTCACTTTTGGTAACCTAGCCCATATGCATAAAGCACTAAACCTTTTTATAGCGTTACACGCCTTTTCTCGACAAGAAAAGCACAATTTCATCAAAAACAAACAAAACAAGAAGTAATCTATTCAACAAGTCTGCAACACATCCTTAAGAGTTACGTGTTTTCACCCAATTTCAATGTGTAATTTCACCAGTTCTGATCATTGTTTAGCTTGTTGGTAGCTTGGTCCAATGCCAAACACAGTGAATCCTTTTTTTTTTGCTTTAAACGCATTTTCTCCTCGAGAGAAACATGATGTCATTAAAAACGTTATTGTTTAAACATACCTGTTGTACATGTCTGCAAACACTCAGAGCTTTAAAATAGGGTTTTCTCCCATGTGGTTTTTGGTGAGAAACCTTCCATTTCAAGGTTCTGTGCGTTTTCAGACACGTACAATATGTATTTTTAGCGTTTCTGATGAAATCTCTCCTTTTAAATGCATTTTCTCGCAAAAAATGAGTCTCTGGACATAGGAAAATGGCTTTTTTGAAAAAGCATATTCTGGTCGAGAAATCGTGTTTTAAACAATAAAAACGACTCCCGGCCTTATTTAGTTCACATTTTCACTTTTGGTAACCTAGCCCATATGCATAAAGCACTAAACCTTTTTATAGCGTTACACGCCTTTTCTCGACAAGAAAAGCACAATTTCATCAAAAACAAACAAAAAAAGAAGTAATCTATTCAACAAGTCTGCAGCACATCCTTAAGAGTTACGTGTTTTCACCCAATTTCAATGTGTAATTTCACCAGTTCTGATCATTGTTTAGCTTGTTGGTAGCTTGGTCCAATGCCAGACACAGTGAATCCTTTTTTTTGCCTCTAAACGCATTTTCTCCTCGAGAGAAACATGATGTCATTAAAAACGTTATTGTTTAAACATACCTGTTCTACATGTCTGCAAACACTCAGAGCCTTAAAATAGGGTTTTCTCCCGTGTGGTTTTTGGTGAGAAACCTTCTATATTTCAAGGTTCTGTGCGTTTTCAGACACGTACAAAATGTATTTTTAGCGTTTCGGATGAAATCTCTCCTTTTAAATGCATTTTCTCACTAAAAATGAGTCTCTGGACATAGGAAAATGGCTTTTTTAAAAAAGCATATTCTGGTCGAGAAATCGTGTTTTAAACAATAAAAACGACTCCCGGCCTTATTTAGTTCACATTTTCACTTTTGGTAACCTAGCCCATATGCATAAAGCACTAAACCTTTTTATAGCGTTACACGCATTTTCTCGACAAGAAAAGCACAATTTCATCAAAAGCAAACAAAAGTAGAAAAAAATCTATTCAACAAGTCTGCAACACATCCTTAAGAGTTACGTGTTTTCACCCAATTTCAATGTGTAATTTCACCAGTTCTGATCATTGTTTAGCTTGTTGGTAGCTTGGTCCAATGCCAAACACAGTGAATCCTTTTTTTTGCTTTAAACGCATTTTCTCCTCGAGAGAAACATGATGTCATTAAAAACGTTATTGTTTAAACATACCTGTTGTACATGTCTGCAAACACTCAGAGCCTTAAAATAGGGTTTTCTCCCGTGTGTTTTTTGGTGAGAAACCTTCCATTTCAAGGTTCTGTGCGTTTTCAGACACGTACAATATGTATTTTTAGCGTTTCTGATGAAATCTCTCCTTTTAAATGCATTTTCTCACAAAAAATGAGTCTCTGGACATAGGAAAATGGCTTTTTTTAGAAAGCATATTCTGGTCGAGAAATCGTGTTTTAAACAATAAAAACGACTCCCGGCCTTATTTAGTTCACATTTTCACTTTTGGTAACCTAGCCCATATGCATAAAGCACTAAACCTTTTTATAGCGTTACACGCATTTTCTCGACAAGAAAAGCACAATTTCATCAAAAACAAACAAAAAAAGAAGTAATCTATTCAACAAGTCTGCAGCACATCCTTAAGAGTTACGTGTTTTCACCCAATTTCAATGTGTAATTTCACCAGTTCTGATCATTGTTTAGCTTGTTGGTAGCTTGGTCCAATGCCAAACACAGTGAATCCTTTTTTTTTTTGCTTTAAACGCATTTTCTCCTCGAGAGAAACATGATGTCATTAAAAACGTTATTGTTTAAACATACCTGTTGTACATGTCTGCAAACACTCAGAGCCTTAAAATAGGGTTTTCTCCCATGTGGTTTTTGGTGAGAAACCTTCCATTTCAAGGTTCTGTGCGTTTTCAGACACGTACAATATGTATTTTTAGCGTTTCTGATGAAATCTCTCCTTTTAAATGCATTTTCTCGCAAAAAATGAGTCTCTGGACATAGGAAAATGGCTTTTTTTAAGAGCATATTCTGGTCGAGAAATCGTGTTTTAAACAATAAAAACGACTACCGGCCTTATTTTTAGTTCACATTTTCACTTTTGGTAACCTAGCCCATATGCATAAAGCACTAAACCTTTTTATAGCGTTACACGCATTTTCTCGACAAGAAAAGCACAATTTCATCAAAAGCAAACAAAAGTAGAAAAAAATCTATTCAACAAGTCTGCAACACATCCTTAAGAGTTACGTGTTTCACCCAATTTCAATGTGTAATTTCACCAGTTCTGATCATTGTTTAGCTTGTTGGTAGCTTGGTCCAATGCCAGACACAGTGAATCCTTTTTTTTGCCTCTAAACGCATTTTCTCCTCGAGAGAAACATGATGTCATTAAAAACGTTATTGTTTAAACATACCTGTTGTACATGTCTGCAAATACTCAGAGCCTTAAAATAGGGTTTTCTCCCATGTGGTTTTTGGTGAGAAACCTTCTATTTCAAGGTTCTGTGCGTTTTCAGACACGTACAATATGTATTTTTAGCATTTATGATGAAATCTCTCCTTTTAAATGCATTTTCTCACAAAAAATGAGTCTCTGGACATAGGAAAATGGCTTTTTTGAAAAAGCATATTCTGGTCGAGAAATCGTGTTTTAAACAATAAAAACGACTCCCGGCCTTATTTAGTTCACATTTTCACTTTTGGTAACCTAGCCCATATGCATAAAGCACTAAACCTTTTTATACCGTTACACGCCTTTTCTCGACAAGAAAAGCACAATTTCATCAAAAACAAACAAAAAAAGAAGTAATCTATTCAACAAGTCTGCAACACATCCTTAAGAGTTACGTGTTTTCACCCAATTTCAATGTGTAATTTCACCAGTTCTGATCATTGTTTAGCTTGTTGGTAGCTTGGTCCAATGCCAAACACAGTGAATCCTTTTTTTTTTTGCTTTAAATGCATTTTCTCCTCGAGAGAAACATGATGTCATTAAAAACGTTATTGTTTAAACATACCTGTTGTACATGTCTGCAAACACTCAGAGCCTTAAAATAGGGTTTTCTCCCGTGTGTTTTTTGGTGAGAAACCTTCCATTTCAAGGTTCTGTGCGTTTTCAGACACGTACAATATGTATTTTTAGCGTTTCTGATGAAATCTCTCCTTTTAAATGCATTTTCTCACAAAAAATGAGTCTCTGGACATAGGAAAATGGCTTTTTTTAGAAAGCATATTCTGGTCGAGAAATCGTGTTTTAAACAATAAAAACGACTCCCGGCCTTATTTAGTTCACATTTTCACTTTTGGTAACCTAGCCCATATGCATAAAGCACTAAACCTTTTTATAGCGTTACACGCCTTTTCTCGACAAGAAAAGCACAATTTCATCAAAAACAAACAAAACAAGAAAAAGTAATCTATTCAACAAGTCTGCAACACATCCTTAAGAGTTACGTGTTTTCACCCAATTTCAATGTGTAATTTCACCAGTTCTGATCATTGTTTAGCTTGTTGGTAGCTTGGTCCAATGCCAAACACAGTGAATCCTTTTTTTTTTTTGCTTTAAACGCATTTTCTCCTCGAGAGAAACATGATGTCATTAAAAACGTTATTGTTTAAACATACCTGTTGTACATGTCTGCAAACACTCAGAGCCTTAAAATAGGGTTTTCTCCCATGTGGTTTTTGGTGAGAAACCTTCCATTTCAAGGTTCTGTGCGTTTTCAGACACGTACAATATGTATTTTTAGCGTTTCTGATGAAATCTCTCCTTTTAAATGCATTTTCTCGCAAAAAATGAGTCTCTGGACATAGGAAAATGGCTTTTTTTTAAGAGCATATTCTGGTCGAGAAATCGTGTTTTAAACAATAAAAACGACTACCGGCCTTATTTTTAGTTCACATTTTCACTTTTGGTAACCTAGCCCATATGCATAAAGCACTAAACCTTTTTATAGCGTTACACGCATTTTCTCGACAAGAAAAGCACAATTTCATCAAAAGCAAACAAAAGTAGAAAAAAATCTATTCAACAAGTCTGCAACACATCCTTAAGAGTTACGTGTTTCACCCAATTTCAATGTGTAATTTCACCAGTTCTGATCATTGTTTAGCTTGTTGGTAGCTTGGTCCAATGCCAGACACAGTGAATCCTTTTTTTTGCCTCTAAACGCATTTTCTCCTCGAGAGAAACATGATGTCATTAAAAACGTTATTGTTTAAACATACCTGTTGTACATGTCTGCAAATACTCAGAGCCTTAAAATAGGGTTTTCTCCCATGTGGTTTTTGGTGAGAAACCTTCTATTTCAAGGTTCTGTGCGTTTTCAGACACGTACAATATGTATTTTTAGCGTTTCTGATGAAATCTCTCCTTTTAAATGCATTTTCTCACAAAAAATGAGTCTCTGGACATAGGAAAATGGCTTTTTTGAAAAAGCATATTCTGGTCGAGAAATCGTGTTTTAAACAATAAAAACGACTCCCGGCCTTATTTAGTTCACATTTTCACTTTTGGTAACCTAGCCCATATGCATAAAGCACTAAAACTTTTTATAGCGTTACACGCCTTTTCTCGACAAGAAAAGCACAATTTCATCAAAAACAAACAAAAAAAGAAGTAATCTATTCAACAAGTCTGCAGCACATCCTTAAGAGTTACGTGTTTTCACCCAATTTCAATGTGTAATTTCACCAGTTCTGATCATTGTTTAGCTTGTTGGTAGCTTGGTCCAATGCCAGACACAGTGAATCCTTTTTTTTGCCTCTAAACGCATTTTCTCCTCGAGAGAAACATGATGTCATTAAAAACGTTATTGTTTAAACATACCTGTTCTACATGTCTGCAAACACTCAGAGCCTTAAAATAGGGTTTTCTCCCGTGTGGTTTTTGGTGAGAAACCTTCTATATTTCAAGGTTCTGTGCGTTTTCAGACACGTACAAAATGTATTTTTAGCGTTTCGGATGAAATCTCTCCTTTTAAATGCATTTTCTCACTAAAAATGAGTCTCTGGACATAGGAAAATGGCTTTTTTAAAAAAGCATATTCTGGTCGAGAAATCGTGTTTTAAACAATAAAAACGACTCCCGGCCTTATTTAGTTCACATTTTCACTTTTGGTAACCTAGCCCATATGCATAAAGCACTAAACCTTTTTATAGCGTTACACGCATTTTCTCGACAAGAAAAGCACAATTTCATCAAAAGCAAACAAAAGTAGAAAAAAATCTATTCAACAAGTCTGCAACACATCCTTAAGAGTTACGTGTTTTCACCCAATTTCAATGTGTAATTTCACCAGTTCTGATCATTGTTTAGCTTGTTGGTAGCTTGGTCCAATGCCAAACACAGTGAATCCTTTTTTTTGCTTTAAACGCATTTTCTCCTCGAGAGAAACATGATGTCATTAAAAACGTTATTGTTTAAACATACCTGTTGTACATGTCTGCAAACACTCAGAGCCTTAAAATAGGGTTTTCTCCCGTGTGTTTTTTGGTGAGAAACCTTCCATTTCAAGGTTCTGTGCGTTTTCAGACACGTACAATATGTATTTTTAGCGTTTCTGATGAAATCTCTCCTTTTAAATGCATTTTCTCACAAAAAATGAGTCTCTGGACATAGGAAAATGGCTTTTTTTAGAAAGCATATTCTGGTCGAGAAATCGTGTTTTAAACAATAAAAACGACTCCCGGCCTTATTTAGTTCACATTTTCACTTTTGGTAACCTAGCCCATATGCATAAAGCACTAAACCTTTTTATAGCGTTACACGCATTTTCTCGACAAGAAAAGCACAATTTCATCAAAAACAAACAAAACAAGAAAAAGTAATCTATTCAACAAGTCTGCAACACATCCTTAAGAGTTACGTGTTTTCACCCAATTTCAATGTGTAATTTCACCAGTTCTGATCATTGTTTAGCTTGTTGGTAGCTTGGTCCAATGCCAAACACAGTGAATCCTTTTTTTTTTTGCTTTAAACGCATTTTCTCCTCGAGAGAAACATGATGTCATTAAAAACGTTATTGTTTAAACATACCTGTTGTACATGTCTGCAAACACTCAGAGCCTTAAAATAGGGTTTTCTCCCATGTGGTTTTTGGTGAGAAACCTTCCATTTCAAGGTTCTGTGCGTTTTCAGACACGTACAATATGTATTTTTAGCGTTTCTGATGAAATCTCTCCTTTTAAATGCATTTTCTCGCAAAAAATGAGTCTCTGGACATAGGAAAATGGCTTTTTTTTAAGAGCATATTCTGGTCGAGAAATCGTGTTTTAAACAATAAAAACGACTACCGGCCTTATTTTTAGTTCACATTTTCACTTTTGGTAACCTAGCCCATATGCATAAAGCACTAAACCTTTTTATAGCGTTACACGCCTTTTCTCGACAAGAAAAGCACAATTTCATCAAAAGCAAACAAAAGTAGAAAAAAATCTATTCAACAAGTCTGCAACACATCCTTAAGAGTTACGTGTTTCACCCAATTTCAATGTGTAATTTCACCAGTTCTGATCATTGTTTAGCTTGTTGGTAGCTTGGTCCAATGCCAGACACAGTGAATCCTTTTTTTTGCCTCTAAACGCATTTTCTCCTCGAGAGAAACATGATGTCATTAAAAACATTATTGTTTAAACATACCTGTTGTACATGTCTGCAAATACTCAGAGCCTTAAAATAGGGTTTTCTCCCATGTGGTTTTTGGTGAGAAACCTTCTATTTCAAGGTTCTGTGCGTTTTCAGACACGTACAATATGTATTTTTAGCATTTATGATGAAATCTCTCCTTTTAAATGCATTTTCTCACAAAAAATGAGTCTCTGGACATAGGAAAATGGCTTTTTTTAGAAAGCATATTCTGGTCGAGAAATCGTGTTTTAAACAATAAAAACGACTCCCGGCCTTATTTAGTTCACATTTTCACTTTTGGTAACCTAGCCCATATGCATAAAGCACTAAACCTTTTTATAGCGTTACACGCCTTTTCTCGACAAGAAAAGCACAATTTCATCAAAAACAAACAAAACAAGAAAAAGTAATCTATTCAACAAGTCTGCAACACATCCTTAAGAGTTACGTGTTTTCACCCAATTTCAATGTGTAATTTCACCAGTTCTGATCATTGTTTAGCTTGTTGGTAGCTTGGTCCAATGCCAAACACAGTGAATCCTTTTTTTTTTTTGCTTTAAACGCATTTTCTCCTCGAGAGAAACATGATGTCATTAAAAACGTTATTGTTTAAACATACCTGTTGTACATGTCTGCAAACACTCAGAGCCTTAAAATAGGGTTTTCTCCCATGTGGTTTTTGGTGAGAAACCTTCCATTTCAAGGTTCTGTGCGTTTTCAGACACGTACAATATGTATTTTTAGCGTTTCTGATGAAATCTCTCCTTTTAAATGCATTTTCTCGCAAAAAATGAGTCTCTGGACATAGGAAAATGGCTTTTTTTTAAGAGCATATTCTGGTCGAGAAATCGTGTTTTAAACAATAAAAACGACTACCGGCCTTATTTTTAGTTCACATTTTCACTTTTGGTAACCTAGTCCATATGCATAAAGCACTAAACCTTTTTATAGCGTTACACGCATTTTCTCGACAAGAAAAGCACAATTTCATCAAAAGCAAACAAAAGTAGAAAAAAATCTATTCAACAAGTCTGCAACACATCCTTAAGAGTTACGTGTTTCACCCAATTTCAATGTGTAATTTCACCAGTTCTGATCATTGTTTAGCTTGTTGGTAGCTTGGTCCAATGCCAGACACAGTGAATCCTTTTTTTTGCCTCTAAACGCATTTTCTCCTCGAGAGAAACATGATGTCATTAAAAACGTTATTGTTTAAACATACCTGTTGTACATGTCTGCAAATACTCAGAGCCTTAAAATAGGGTTTTCTCCCATGTGGTTTTTGGTGAGAAACCTTCTATTTCAAGGTTCTGTGCGTTTTCAGACACGTACAATATGTATTTTTAGCATTTATGATGAAATCTCTCCTTTTAAATGCATTTTCTCACAAAAAATGAGTCTCTGGACATAGGAAAATGGCTTTTTTGAAAAAGCATATTCTGGTCGAGAAATCGTGTTTTAAACAATAAAAACGACTCCCGGCCTTATTTAGTTCACATTTTCACTTTTGGTAACCTAGCCCATATGCATAAAGCACTAAACCTTTTTATACCGTTACACGCCTTTTCTCGACAAGAAAAGCACAATTTCATCAAAAACAAACAAAAAAAGAAGTAATCTATTCAACAAGTCTGCAACACATCCTTAAGAGTTACGTGTTTTCACCCAATTTCAATGTGTAATTTCACCAGTTCTGATCATTGTTTAGCTTGTTGGTAGCTTGGTCCAATGCCAGACACAGTGAATCCTTTTTTTTGCCTCTAAACGCATTTTCTCCTCGAGAGAAACATGATGTCATTAAAAACGTTATTGTTTAAACATACCTGTTCTACATGTCTGCAAACACTCAGAGCCTTAAAATAGGGTTTTCTCCCATGTGTTTTTTGGTGAGAAACCTTCTATATTTCAAGGTTCTGTGCGTTTTCAGACACGTACAAAATGTATTTTTAGCGTTTCGGATGAAATCTCTCCTTTTAAATGCATTTTCTCACAAAAAATCAGTCTCTGGACATAGGAAAATGGCTTTTTTTAGAAAGCATATTCTGGTCGAGAAATCGTGTTTTAAACAATAAAAACGACTCCCGGCCTTATTTAGTTCACATTTTCACTTTTGGTAACCTAGCCCATATGCATAAAGCACTAAACCTTTTTATAGCGTTACACGCCTTTTCTCGACAAGAAAAGCACAATTTCATCAAAAACAAACAAAACAAGAAGTAATCTATTCAACAAGTCTGCAACACATCCTTAAGAGTTACGTGTTTTCACCCAATTTCAATGTGTAATTTCACCAGTTCTGATCATTGTTTAGCTTGTTGGTAGCTTGGTCCAATGCCAAACACAGTGAATCCTTTTTTTTTGCTTTAAACGCATTTTCTCCTCGAGAGAAACATGATGTCATTAAAAACGTTATTGTTTAAACATACCTGTTGTACATGTCTGCAAACACTCAGAGCTTTAAAATAGGGTTTTCTCCCATGTGGTTTTTGGTGAGAAACCTTCCATTTCAAGGTTCTGTGCGTTTTCAGACATGTACAATATGTATTTTTAGCGTTTCTGATGAAATCTCTCCTTTTAAATGCATTTTCTCGCAAAAATGAGTCTCTGGACATAGGAAAATGGCTTTTTTGAAAAAGCATATTCTGGTCGAGAAATCGTGTTTTAAACAATAAAAACGACTCCCGGCCTTATTTAGTTCACATTTTCACTTTTGGTAACCTAGCCCATATGCATAAAGCACTAAACCTTTTTATAGCGTTACACGCCTTTTCTCGACAAGAAAAGCACAATTTCATCAAAAACAAACAAAACAAGAAGTAATCTATTCAACAAGTCTGCAACACATCCTTAAGAGTTACGTGTTTTCACCCAATTTCAATGTGTAATTTCACCAGTTCTGATCATTGTTTAGCTTGTTGGTAGCTTGGTCCAATGCCAAACACAGTGAATCCTTTTTTTTTGCTTTAAACGCATTTTCTCCTCGAGAGAAACATGATGTCATTAAAAACGTTATTGTTTAAACATACCTGTTGTACATGTCTGCAAATACTCAGAGCCTTAAAATAGGGTTTTCTCCCATGTGGTTTTTGGTGAGAAACCTTCTATTTCAAGGTTCTGTGCGTTTTCAGACACGTACAATATGTATTTTTAGCATTTATGATGAAATCTCTCCTTTTAAATGCATTTTCTCACAAAAAATGAGTCTCTGGACATAGGAAAATGGCTTTTTTGAAAAAGCATATTCTGGTCGAGAAATCGTGTTTTAAACAATAAAAACGACTCCCGGCCTTATTTAGTTCACATTTTCACTTTTGGTAACCTAGCCCATATGCATAAAGCACTAAACCTTTTTATACCGTTACACGCCTTTTCTCGACAAGAAAAGCACAATTTCATCAAAAACAAACAAAAAAAGAAGTAATCTATTCAACAAGTCTGCAACACATCCTTAAGAGTTACGTGTTTTCACCCAATTTCAATGTGTAATTTCACCAGTTCTGATCATTGTTTAGCTTGTTGGTAGCTTGGTCCAATGCCAAACACAGTGAATCCTTTTTTTTTTGCTTTAAATGCATTTTCTCCTCGAGAGAAACATGATGTCATTAAAAACGTTATTGTTTAAACATACCTGTTGTACATGTCTGCAAACACTCAGAGCCTTAAAATAGGGTTATCTCCCGTGTGTTTTTTGGTGAGAAACCTTCCATTTCAAGGTTCTGTGCGTTTTCAGACACGTACAATATGTATTTTTAGCGTTTCTGATGAAATCTCTCCTTTTAAATGCATTTTCTCACAAAAAATGAGTCTCTGGACATAGGAAAATGGCTTTTTTTAGAAAGCATATTCTGGTCGAGAAATCGTGTTTTAAACAATAAAAACGACTCCCGGCCTTATTTAGTTCACATTTTCACTTTTGGTAACCTAGCCCATATGCATAAAGCACTAAACCTTTTTATAGCGTTACACGCCTTTTCTCGACAAGAAAAGCACAATTTCATCAAAAACAAACAAAACAAGAAAAAGTAATCTATTCAACAAGTCTGCAACACATCCTTAAGAGTTACGTGTTTTCACCCAATTTCAATGTGTAATTTCACCAGTTCTGATCATTGTTTAGCTTGTTGGTAGCTTGGTCCAATGCCAAACACAGTGAATCCTTTTTTTTTTTGCTTTAAACGCATTTTCTCCTCGAGAGAAACATGATGTCATTAAAAACGTTATTGTTTAAACATACCTGTTGTACATGTCTGCAAACACTCAGAGCCTTAAAATAGGGTTTTCTCCCATGTGGTTTTTGGTGAGAAACCTTCCATTTCAAGGTTCTGTGCGTTTTCAGACACGTACAATATGTATTTTTAGCGTTTCTGATGAAATCTCTCCTTTTAAATGCATTTTCTCGCAAAAAATGAGTCTCTGGACATAGGAAAATGGCTTTTTTTTAAGAGCATATTCTGGTCGAGAAATCGTGTTTTAAACAATAAAAACGACTACCGGCCTTATTTTTAGTTCACATTTTCACTTTTGGTAACCTAGCCCATATGCATAAAGCACTAAACCTTTTTATAGCGTTACACGCATTTTCTCGACAAGAAAAGCACAATTTCATCAAAAGCAAACAAAAGTAGAAAAAAATCTATTCAACAAGTCTGCAACACATCCTTAAGAGTTACGTGTTTCACCCAATTTCAATGTGTAATTTCACCAGTTCTGATCATTGTTTAGCTTGTTGGTAGCTTGGTCCAATGCCAGACACAGTGAATCCTTTTTTTTGCCTCTAAACGCATTTTCTCCTCGAGAGAAACATGATGTCATTAAAAACGTTATTGTTTAAACATACCTGTTGTACATGTCTGCAAATACTCAGAGCCTTAAAATAGGGTTTTCTCCCATGTGGTTTTTGGTGAGAAACCTTCTATTTCAAGGTTCTGTGCGTTTTCAGACACGTACAATATGTATTTTTAGCATTTATGATGAAATCTCTCCTTTTAAATGCATTTTCTCACAAAAAATGAGTCTCTGGACATAGGAAAATGGCTTTTTTGAAAAAGCATATTCTGGTCGAGAAATCGTGTTTTAAACAATAAAAACGACTCCCGGCCTTATTTAGTTCACATTTTCACTTTTGGTAACCTAGCCCATATGCATAAAGCACTAAACCTTTTTATAGCGTTACACGCCTTTTCTCGACAAGAAAAGCACAATTTCATCAAAAACAAACAAAAAAAGAAGTAATCTATTCAACAAGTCTGCAGCACATCCTTAAGAGTTACGTGTTTTCACCCAATTTCAATGTGTAATTTCACCAGTTCTGATCATTGTTTAGCTTGTTGGTAGCTTGGTCCAATGCCAGACACAGTGAATCCTTTTTTTTGCCTCTAAACGCATTTTCTCCTCGAGAGAAACATGATGTCATTAAAAACGTTATTGTTTAAACATACCTGTTCTACATGTCTGCAAACACTCAGAGCCTTAAAATAGGGTTTTCTCCCGTGTGGTTTTTGGTGAGAAACCTTCTATATTTCAAGGTTCTGTGCGTTTTCAGACACGTACAAAATGTATTTTTAGCGTTTCGGATGAAATCTCTCCTTTTAAATGCATTTTCTCACTAAAAATGAGTCTCTGGACATAGGAAAATGGCTTTTTTAAAAAAGCATATTCTGGTCGAGAAATCGTGTTTTAAACAATAAAAACGACTCCCGGCCTTATTTAGTTCACATTTTCACTTTTGGTAACCTAGCCCATATGCATAAAGCACTAAACCTTTTTATAGCGTTACACGCCTTTTCTCGACAAGAAAAGCACAATTTCATCAAAAGCAAACAAAAGTAGAAAAAAATCTATTCAACAAGTCTGCAACACATCCTTAAGAGTTACGTGTTTTCACCCAATTTCAATGTGTAATTTCACCAGTTCTGATCATTGTTTAGCTTGTTGGTAGCTTGGTCCAATGCCAAACACAGTGAATCCTTTTTTTTGCTTTAAACGCATTTTCTCCTCGAGAGAAACATGATGTCATTAAAAACGTTATTGTTTAAACATACCTGTTGTACATGTCTGCAAACACTCAGAGCCTTAAAATAGGGTTTTCTCCCGTGTGTTTTTTGGTGAGAAACCTTCCATTTCAAGGTTCTGTGCGTTTTCAGACACGTACAATATGTATTTTTTGCGTTTCTGATGAAATCTCTCCTTTTAAATGCATTTTCTCACAAAAAATGAGTCTCTGGACATAGGAAAATGGCTTTTTTTAGAAAGCATATTCTGGTCGAGAAATCGTGTTTTAAACAATAAAAACGACTCCCGGCCTTATTTAGTTCACATTTTCACTTTTGGTAACCTAGCCCATATGCATAAAGCACTAAACCTTTTTATAGCGTTACACGCATTTTCTCGACAAGAAAAGCACAATTTCATCAAAAACAAACAAAACAAGAAAAAGTAATCTATTCAACAAGTCTGCAACACATCCTTAAGAGTTACGTGTTTTCACCCAATTTCAATGTGTAATTTCACCAGTTCTGATCATTGTTTAGCTTGTTGGTAGCTTGGTCCAATGCCAAACACAGTGAATCCTTTTTTTTTTTTTGCTTTAAACGCATTTTCTCCTCGAGAGAAACATGATGTCATTAAAAACGTTATTGTTTAAACATACCTGTTGTACATGTCTGCAAACACTCAGAGCCTTAAAATAGGGTTTTCTCCCATGTGGTTTTTGGTGAGAAACCTTCCATTTCAAGGTTCTGTGCGTTTTCAGACACGTACAATATGTATTTTTAGCGTTTCTGATGAAATCTCTCCTTTTAAATGCATTTTCTCGCAAAAAATGAGTCTCTGGACATAGGAAAATGGCTTTTTTTTAAGAGCATATTCTGGTCGAGAAATCGTGTTTTAAACAATAAAAACGACTACCGGCCTTATTTTTAGTTCACATTTTCACTTTTGGTAACCTAGCCCATATGCATAAAGCACTAAACCTTTTTATAGCGTTACACGCATTTTCTCGACAAGAAAAGCACAATTTCATCAAAAGCAAACAAAAGTAGAAAAAAATCTATTCAACAAGTCTGCAACACATCCTTAAGAGTTACGTGTTTCACCCAATTTCAATGTGTAATTTCACCAGTTCTGATCATTGTTTAGCTTGTTGGTAGCTTGGTCCAATGCCAGACACAGTGAATCCTTTTTTTTGCCTCTAAACGCATTTTCTCCTCGAGAGAAACATGATGTCATTAAAAACATTATTGTTTAAACATACCTGTTGTACATGTCTGCAAATACTCAGAGCCTTAAAATAGGGTTTTCTCCCATGTGGTTTTTGGTGAGAAACCTTCTATTTCAAGGTTCTGTGCGTTTTCAGACACGTACAATATGTATTTTTAGCATTTATGATGAAATCTCTCCTTTTAAATGCATTTTCTCACAAAAAATGAGTCTCTGGACATAGGAAAATGGCTTTTTTGAAAAAGCATATTCTGGTCGAGAAATCGTGTTTTAAACAATAAAAACGACTCCCGGCCTTATTTAGTTCACATTTTCACTTTTGGTAACCTAGCCCATATGCATAAAGCACTAAACCTTTTTATACCGTTACACGCCTTTTCTCGACAAGAAAAGCACAATTTCATCAAAAACAAACAAAAAAAGAAGTAATCTATTCAACAAGTCTGCAACACATCCTTAAGAGTTACGTGTTTTCACCCAATTTCAATGTGTAATTTCACCAGTTCTGATCATTGTTTAGCTTGTTGGTAGCTTGGTCCAATGCCAAACACAGTGAATCCTTTTTTTTTTGCTTTAAATGCATTTTCTCCTCGAGAGAAACATGATGTCATTAAAAACGTTATTGTTTAAACATACCTGTTCTACATGTCTGCAAACACTCAGAGCCTTAAAATAGGGTTTTCTCCCGTGTGTTTTTTGGTGAGAAACCTTCCATTTCAAGGTTCTGTGCGTTTTCAGACACGTACAATATGTATTTTTAGCGTTTCTGATGAAATCTCTCCTTTTAAATGCATTTTCTCACAAAAAATGAGTCTCTGGACATAGGAAAATGGCTTTTTTTAGAAAGCATATTCTGGTCGAGAAATCGTGTTTTAAACAATAAAAACGACTCCCGGCCTTATTTAGTTCACATTTTCACTTTTGGTAACCTAGCCCATATGCATAAAGCACTAAACCTTTTTATAGCGTTACACGCCTTTTCTCGACAAGAAAAGCACAATTTCATCAAAAACAAACAAAACAAGAAAAAGTAATCTATTCAACAAGTCTGCAACACATCCTTAAGAGTTACGTGTTTTCACCCAATTTCAATGTGTAATTTCACCAGTTCTGATCATTGTTTAGCTTGTTGGTAGCTTGGTCCAATGCCAAACACAGTGAATCCTTTTTTTTTTTTTTGCTTTAAACGCATTTTCTCCTCGAGAGAAACATGATGTCATTAAAAACGTTATTGTTTAAACATACCTGTTGTACATGTCTGCAAACACTCAGAGCCTTAAAATAGGGTTTTCTCCCATGTGGTTTTTGGTGAGAAACCTTCCATTTCAAGGTTCTGTGCGTTTTCAGACACGTACAATATGTATTTTTAGCGTTTCTGATGAAATCTCTCCTTTTAAATGCATTTTCTCGCAAAAAATGAGTCTCTGGACATAGGAAAATGGCTTTTTTTTAAGAGCATATTCTGGTCGAGAAATCGTGTTTTAAACAATAAAAACGACTACCGGCCTTATTTTTAGTTCACATTTTCACTTTTGGTAACCTAGCCCATATGCATAAAGCACTAAACCTTTTTATAGCGTTACACGCATTTTCTCGACAAGAAAAGCACAATTTCATCAAAAGCAAACAAAAGTAGAAAAAAATCTATTCAACAAGTCTGCAACACATCCTTAAGAGTTACGTGTTTCACCCAATTTCAATGTGTAATTTCACCAGTTCTGATCATTGTTTAGCTTGTTGGTAGCTTGGTCCAATGCCAGACACAGTGAATCCTTTTTTTTGCCTCTAAACGCATTTTCTCCTCGAGAGAAACATGATGTCATTAAAAACGTTATTGTTTAAACATACCTGTTGTACATGTCTGCAAATACTCAGAGCCTTAAAATAGGGTTTTCTCCCATGTGGTTTTTGGTGAGAAACCTTCTATTTCAAGGTTCTGTGCGTTTTCAGACACGTACAATATGTATTTTTAGCATTTATGATGAAATCTCTCCTTTTAAATGCATTTTCTCACAAAAAATGAGTCTCTGGACATAGGAAAATGGCTTTTTTGAAAAAGCATATTCTGGTCGAGAAATCGTGTTTTAAACAATAAAAACGACTCCCGGCCTTATTTAGTTCACATTTTCACTTTTGGTAACCTAGCCCATATGCATAAAGCACTAAACCTTTTTATACCGTTACACGCCTTTTCTCGACAAGAAAAGCACAATTTCATCAAAAACAAACAAAAAAAGAAGTAATCTATTCAACAAGTCTGCAACACATCCTTAAGAGTTACGTGTTTTCACCCAATTTCAATGTGTAATTTCACCAGTTCTGATCATTGTTTAGCTTGTTGGTAGCTTGGTCCAATGCCAGACACAGTGAATCCTTTTTTTTGCCTCTAAACGCATTTTCTCCTCGAGAGAAACATGATGTCATTAAAAACGTTATTGTTTAAACATACCTGTTCTACATGTCTGCAAACACTCAGAGCCTTAAAATAGGGTTTTCTCCCATGTGTTTTTTGGTGAGAAACCTTCTATATTTCAAGGTTCTGTGCGTTTTCAGACACGTACAAAATGTATTTTTAGCGTTTCGGATGAAATCTCTCCTTTTAAATGCATTTTCTCACAAAAAATCAGTCTCTGGACATAGGAAAATGGCTTTTTTTAAAAAGCATATTCTGGTCGAGAAATCGTGTTTTAAACAATAAAAACGACTCCCGGCCTTATTTAGTTCACATTTTCACTTTTGGTAACCTAGCCCATATGCATAAAGCACTAAACCTTTTTATAGCGTTACACGCCTTTTCTCGACAAGAAAAGCACAATTTCATCAAAAAAAAACAAAACAAGAAGTAATCTATTCAACAAGTCTGCAACACATCCTTAAGAGTTACGTGTTTTCACCCAATTTCAATGTGTAATTTCACCAGTTCTGATCATTGTTTAGCTTGTTGGTAGCTTGGTCCAATGCCAAACACAGTGAATCCTTTTTTTTTGCTTTAAACGCATTTTCTCCTCGAGAGAAACATGATGTCATTAAAAACGTTATTGTTTAAACATACCTGTTGTACATGTCTGCAAACACTCAGAGCTTTAAAATAGGGTTTTCTCCCATGTGGTTTTTGGTGAGAAACCTTCCATTTCAAGGTTCTGTGCGTTTTCAGACACGTACAATATGTATTTTTAGCGTTTCTGATGAAATCTCTCCTTTTAAATGCATTTTCTCGCAAAAATGAGTCTCTGGACATAGGAAAATGGCTTTTTTGAAAAAGCATATTCTGGTCGAGAAATCGTGTTTTAAACAATAAAAACGACTCCCGGCCTTATTTAGTTCACATTTTCACTTTTGGTAACCTAGCCCATATGCATAAAGCACTAAACCTTTTTATAGCGTTACACGCCTTTTCTCGACAAGAAAAGCACAATTTCATCAAAAACAAACAAAAAAAGAAGTAATCTATTCAACAAGTCTGCAACACATCCTTAAGAGTTACGTGTTTCACCCAATTTCAATGTGTAATTTCACCAGTTCTGATCATTGTTTAGCTTGTTGGTAGCTTGGTCCAATGCCAGACACAGTGAATCCTTTTTTTTGCCTCTAAACGCATTTTCTCCTCGAGAGAAACATGATGTCATTAAAAACATTATTGTTTAAACATACCTGTTGTACATGTCTGCAAACACTCAGAGCCTTAAAATAGGGTTTTCTCCCATGTGGTTTTTGGTGAGAAACCTTCTATTTCAAGGTTCTGTGCGTTTTCAGACACGTACAAAATGTATTTTTAGCGTTTCGGATGAAATCTCTCCTTTTAAATGCATTTACTCACAAAAAATGAGTCTCTGGACATAGGAAAATGGCTTATTCGAAAAAGCATATTCTGGTCGAGAAATCGTGTTTTAAACAATAAAAACGACTCCCGGCCTTATTTAGTTCACATTTTCACTTTTGGTAACCTAGCCCATATGCATAAAGCACTAAACCTTTTTATACCGTTACACGCCTTTTCTCGACAAGAAAAGCACAATTTCATCAAAAACAAACAAAAAAAGAAGTAATCTATTCAACAAGTCTGCAACACATCCTTAAGAGTTACGTGTTTTAACCCAATTTCAATGTGTAATTTCACCAGTTCTGATCATTGTTTAGGTTGTTGGTAGCTTGGTCCAATGCCAAACACAGTGAATCCTTTTTTTTTTTGCTTTAAACGCATTTTCTCCTCGAGAGAAACATGATGTCATTAAAAACGTTATTGTTTAAACATACCTGTTGTACATGTCTGCAAACACTCAGAGCCTTAAAATAGGGTTTTCTCCTGTGTTTTTTTTGGTGAGAAACCTTCCATTTCAAGGTTCTGTGCGTTTTCAGACACGTACAATATGTATTTTTAGCGTTTCTGATGAAATCTCTCCTTTTAAATGCATTTTCTCACAAAAAATGAATCTCTGGACACAGGAAAATGGCTTTTTTTAGAAAGCATATTCTGGTCGAGAAATCGTGTTTTAAACAATAAAAACGACTCCCGGCCTTATTTAGTTCACATTTTCACTTTTGGTAACCTAGCCCATATGCATAAAGCACTAAACCTTTTTATAGCGTTACACGCCTTTTCTCGACAAGAAAAGCACAATTTCATCAAAAACAAACAAAACAAGAAAAAGTAATCTATTCAACAAGTCTGCAACACATCCTTAAGAGTTACGTGTTTTCACCCAATTTCAATGTGTAATTTCACCAGTTCTGATCATTGTTTAGCTTGTTGGTAGCTTGGTCCAATGCCAGACACAGTGAATCCTTTTTTTTGCCTCTAAACGCATTTTCTCCTCGAGAGAAACATGATGTCATTAAAAACGTTATTGTTTAAACATACCTGTTCTACATGTCTGCAAACACTCAGAGCCTTAAAATAGGGTTTTCTCCCATGTGTTTTTTGGTGAGAAACCTTCTATATTTCAAGGTTCTGTGCGTTTTCAGACACGTACAAAATGTATTTTTAGCGTTTCGGATGAAATCTCTCCTTTTAAATGCATTTTCTCACAAAAAATGAGTCTCTGGACATAGGAAAATGGCTTTTTTTAAAAAGCATATTCTGGTCGAGAAATCGTGTTTTAAACAATAAAAACGACTCCCGGCCTTATTTAGTTCACATTTTCACTTTTGGTAACCTAGCCCATATGCATAAAGCACTAAACCTTTTATACCGTTACACGCCTTTTCTCGACAAGAAAAGCACAATTTCATCAAAAACAAACAAAACAAGAAGTAATCTATTCAACAAGTCTGCAACACATCCTTAAGAGTTACGTGTTTTCACCCAATTTCAATGTGTAATTTCACCAGTTCTGATCATTGTTTAGCTTGTTGGTAGCTTGGTCCAATGCCAAACACAGTGAATCCTTTTTTTTTGCTTTAAACGCATTTTCTCCTCGAGAGAAACATGATGTCATTAAAAACGTTATTGTTTAAACATACCTGTTGTACATGTCTGCAAACACTCAGAGCCTTAAAATAGGGTTTTCTCCTGTGTGTTTTTTGGTGAGAAACCTTCCATTTCAAGGTTCTGTGCGTTTTCAGACAGGTACAATATGTATTTTTAGCGTTTCTGATGAAATCTCTCCTTTTAAATGCATTTTCTCACAAAAAATGAGTCTCTGGACATAGGAAAATGGCTTTTTTGAAAAAGCATATTCTGGTCGAGAAATCGTGTTTTAAACAATAAAAACGACTCCCGGCCTTATTTAGTTCACATTTTCACTTTTGGTAACCTAGCCCATATGCATAAAGCACTAAACCTTTTTATACCGTTACACGCCTTTTCTCGACAAGAAAAGCACAATTTCATCAAAAACAAACAAAAAAAGAAGTAATCTATTCAACAAGTCTGCAACACATCCTTAAGAGTTACGTGTTTTCACCCAATTTCAATGTGTAATTTCACCAGTTCTGATCATTGTTTAGCTTGTTGGTAGCTTGGTCAATGCCAGACACAGTGAATCCTTTTTTTTTGTTGCTTTAAACGCATTTTCTCCTCGAGAGAAACATGATGTCATTAAAAACGTTATTGTTTAAACATACCTGTTCTACATGTCTGCAAACACTCAGAGCCTTAAAATAGGGTTTTCTCCCGTGTGTTTTTTGGTGAGAAACCTTCCATTTCAAGGTTCTGTGCGTTTTCAGACACGTACAATATGTATTTTTAGCGTTTCTGATGAAATCTCTCCTTTTAAATGCATTTTCTCACAAAAAATGAGTCTCTGGACATAGGAAAATGGCTTTTTTTAGAAGCATATTCTGGTCGAGAAATCGTGTTTTAAACAATAAAAACGACTCCCGGCCTTATTTAGTTCACATTTTCACTTTTGGTAACCTAGCCCATATGCATAAAGCACTAAACCTTTTTATAGCGTTACACGCCTTTTCTCGACAAGAAAAGCACAATTTCATGAAAAACAAACAAAACAAGAAAAATTAATCTATTCAACAAGTCTGCAACACATCCTTAAGAGTTACGTGTTTTCACCCAATTTCAATGTGTAATTTCACCAGTTCGGATCATTGTTTAGCTTGTTGGTAGCTTGGTCCAATGCCAGACACAGTGAATCCTTTTTTTTGCCTCTAAACGCATTTTCTCCTCGAGAGAAACATGATGTCATTAAAAACGTTATTGTTTAAACATACCTGTCGTACATGTCTGCAAACACTCAGAGCCTTAAAATAGGGTTTTCTCCCATGTGGTTTTTGGTGAGAAACCTTCCATTTCAAGGTTCTGTGCGTTTTCAGACACGTACAATATGTATTTTTAGCGTTTCTGATGAAATCTCTCCTTTTAAATGCATTTTCTCGCAAAAAATGAGTCTCTGGAGATAGGAAAATGGCTTTTTTGAAAAAGCATATTCTGGTCGAGAAATCGTGTTTTAAACAATAAAAACGACTCCCGGCCTTATTTAGTTCACATTTTCACTTTTGGTAACCTAGCCCATATGCATAAAGCACTAATCCTTTTTATACCGTTACACGCCTTTTCTCGACAAGAAAAGCACAATTTCATCAAAAACAAACAAAAAAAGAAGTAATCTATTCAACAAGTCTGCAACACATCCTTAAGAGTTACGTGTTTTCACCCAATTTCAATGTGTAATTTCACCAGTTCTGATCATTGTTTAGCTTGTTGGTAGCTTGGTCAATGCCAGACACAGTGAATCCTTTTTTTTTGTTGCTTTAAACGCATTTTCTCCTCGAGAGAAACATGATGTCATTAAAAACGTTATTGTTTAAACATACCTGTTCTACATGTCTGCAAACACTCAGAGCCTTAAAATAGGGTTTTCTCCCGTGTGTTTTTTGGTGAGAAACCTTCCATTTCAAGGTTCTGTGCGTTTTCAGACACGTACAATATGTATTTTTAGCGTTTCTGATGAAATCTCTCCTTTTAAATGCATTTTCTCACAAAAAATGAATCTCTGGACACAGGAAAATGGCTTTTTTTAGAAAGCATATTCTGGTCGAGAAATCGTGTTTTAAACAATAAAAACGACTCCCGGCCTTATTTAGTTCACATTTTCACTTTTGGTAACCTAGCCCATATGCATAAAGCACTAAACCTTTTTATAGCGTTACACGCCTTTTCTCGACAAGAAAAGCACAATTTCATCAAAAACAAACAAAACAAGAAAAAGTAATCTATTCAACAAGTCTGCAACACATCCTTAAGAGTTACGTGTTTTCACCCAATTTCAATGTGTAATTTCACCAGTTCTGATCATTGTTTAGCTTGTTGGTAGCTTGGTCCAATGCCAGACACAGTGAATCCTTTTTTTTGCCTCTAAACGCATTTTCTCCTCGAGAGAAACATGATGTCATTAAAAACGTTATTGTTTAAACATACCTGTTCTACATGTCTGCAAACACTCAGAGCCTTAAAATAGGGTTTTCTCCCATGTGTTTTTTGGTGAGAAACCTTCTATATTTCAAGGTTCTGTGCGTTTTCAGACACGTACAAAATGTATTTTTAGCGTTTCGGATGAAATCTCTCCTTTTAAATGCATTTTCTCACAAAAAATGAGTCTCTGGACATAGGAAAATGGCTTTTTTGAAAAAGCATATTCTGGTCGAGAAATCGTGTTTTAAACAATAAAAACGACTCCCGGCCTTATTTAGTTCACATTTTCACTTTTGGTAACCTAGCCCATATGCATAAAGCACTAAACCTTTTATACCGTTACACGCCTTTTCTCGACAAGAAAAGCACAATTTCATCAAAAACAAACAAAACAAGAAGTAATCTATTCAACAAGTCTGCAACACATCCTTAAGAGTTACGTGTTTTCACCCAATTTCAATGTGTAATTTCACCAGTTCTGATCATTGTTTAGCTTGTTGGTAGCTTGGTCCAATGCCAAACACAGTGAATCCTTTTTTTTTTGCTTTAAACGCATTTTCTCCTCGAGAGAAACATGATGTCATTAAAAACGTTATTGTTTAAACATACCTGTTGTACATGTCTGCAAACACTCAGAGCCTTAAAATAGGGTTTTCTCCTGTGTGTTTTTTGGTGAGAAACCTTCCATTTCAAGGTTCTGTGCGTTTTCAGACAGGTACAATATGTATTTTTAGCGTTTCTGATGAAATCTCTCCTTTTAAATGCATTTTCTCACAAAAAATGAGTCTCTGGACATAGGAAAATGGCTTTTTTGAAAAAGCATATTCTGGTCGAGAAATCGTGTTTTAAACAATAAAAACGACTCCCGGCCTTATTTAGTTCACATTTTCACTTTTGGTAACCTAGCCCATATGCATAAAGCACTAAACCTTTTTATACCGTTACACGCCTTTTCTCGACAAGAAAAGCACAATTTCATCAAAAACAAACAAAAAAAGAAGTAATCTATTCAACAAGTCTGCAACACATCCTTAAGAGTTACGTGTTTTCACCCAATTTCAATGTGTAATTTCACCAGTTCTGATCATTGTTTAGCTTGTTGGTAGCTTGGTCAATGCCAGACACAGTGAATCCTTTTTTTTTGTTGCTTTAAACGCATTTTCTCCTCGAGAGAAACATGATGTCATTAAAAACGTTATTGTTTAAACATACCTGTTCTACATGTCTGCAAACACTCAGAGCCTTAAAATAGGGTTTTCTCCCGTGTGTTTTTTGGTGAGAAACCTTCCATTTCAAGGTTCTGTGCGTTTTCAGACACGTACAATATGTATTTTTAGCGTTTCTGATGAAATCTCTCCTTTTAAATGCATTTTCTCACAAAAAATGAGTCTCTGGACATAGGAAAATGGCTTTTTTTAGAAGCATATTCTGGTCGAGAAATCGTGTTTTAAACAATAAAAACGACTCCCGGCCTTATTTAGTTCACATTTTCACTTTTGGTAACCTAGCCCATATGCATAAAGCACTAAACCTTTTTATAGCGTTACACGCCTTTTCTCGACAAGAAAAGCACAATTTCATGAAAAACAAACAAAACAAGAAAAATTAATCTATTCAACAAGTCTGCAACACATCCTTAAGAGTTACGTGTTTTCACCCAATTTCAATGTGTAATTTCACCAGTTCGGATCATTGTTTAGCTTGTTGGTAGCTTGGTCCAATGCCAGACACAGTGAATCCTTTTTTTTGCCTCTAAACGCATTTTCTCCTCGAGAGAAACATGATGTCATTAAAAACGTTATTGTTTAAACATACCTGTCGTACATGTCTGCAAACACTCAGAGCCTTAAAATAGGGTTTTCTCCCATGTGGTTTTTGGTGAGAAACCTTCCATTTCAAGGTTCTGTGCGTTTTCAGACACGTACAATATGTATTTTTAGCGTTTCTGATGAAATCTCTCCTTTTAAATGCATTTTCTCGCAAAAAATGAGTCTCTGGAGATAGGAAAATGGCTTTTTTGAAAAAGCATATTCTGGTCGAGAAATCGTGTTTTAAACAATAAAAACGACTCCCGGCCTTATTTAGTTCACATTTTCACTTTTGGTAACCTAGCCCATATGCATAAAGCACTAATCCTTTTTATACCGTTACACGCCTTTTCTCGACAAGAAAAGCACAATTTCATCAAAAACAAACAAAAAAAGAAGTAATCTATTCAACAAGTCTGCAACACATCCTTAAGAGTTACGTGTTTTCACCCAATGTCAATGTGTAATTTCACCAGTTCTGATCATTGTTTAGCTTGTTGGTAGCTTGGTCCAATGCCAAACACAGTGAATCCTTTTTTTTTTTGCTTTAAACGCATTTTCTCCTCGAGAGAAACATGATGTCATTAAAAACGTTATTGTTTAAACATACCTGTTGTACATGTCTGCAAACACTCAGAGCCTTAAAATAGGGTTTTCTCCCGTGTGTTTTTTGGTGAGAAACCTTCCATTTCAAGGTTCTGTGCGTTTTCAGACACGTACAATATGTATTTTTAGCGTTTCTGATGAAATCTCTCCTTTTAAATGCATTTACTCACAAAAAATGAGTCTCTGGACATAGGAAAATGGCTTTTTTTAGAAAGCATATTCTGGTCGAGAAATCGTGTTTTAAACAATAAAAACGACTCCCGGCCTTATTTAGTTCACATTTTCACTTTTGGTAACCTAGCCCATATGCATAAAGCACTAATCCTTTTTATACCGTTACACGCCTTTTCTCGACAAGAAAAGCACAATTTCATCAAAAACAAACAAAAAAAGAAGTAATCTATTCAACAAGTCTGCAACACATCCTTAAGAGTTACGTGTTTTCACCCAATGTCAATGTGTAATTTCACCAGTTCTGATCATTGTTTAGCTTGTTGGTAGCTTGGTCCAATGCCAAACACAGTGAATCCTTTTTTTTTTATTTTAAACGCATTTTCTCCTCGAGAGAAACATGATGTCATTAAAAACGTTATTGTTTAAACATACCTGTTGTACATGTCTGCAAACACTCAGAGCCTTAAAATAGGGTTTTCTCCCGTGTGTTTTTTGGTGAGAAACCTTCCATTTCAAGGTTCTGTGCGTTTTCAGACACGTACAATATGTATTTTTAGCGTTTCGGATGAAATCTCTCCTTTTAAATGCATTTTCTCACAAAAAATGAGTCTCTGGACATAGGAAAATGGCTTTTTTGAAAAAGCATATTCTGGTCGAGAAATCGTGTTTTAAACAATAAAAACGACTCCCGGCCTTATTTAGTTCACATTTTCACTTTTGGTAACCTAGCCCATATGCATAAAGCACTAAACCTTTTATACCGTTACACGCCTTTTCTCGACAAGAAAAGCACAATTTCATCAAAAACAAACAAAACAAGAAGTAATCTATTCAACAAGTCTGCAACACATCCTTAAGAGTTACGTGTTTTCACCCAATTTCAATGTGTAATTTCACCAGTTCTGATCATTGTTTAGCTTGTTGGTAGCTTGGTCCAATGCCAAACACAGTGAATCCTTTTTTTTTGCTTTAAACGCATTTTCTCCTCGAGAGAAACATGATGTCATTAAAAACGTTATTGTTTAAACATACCTGTTGTACATGTCTGCAAACACTCAGAGCCTTAAAATAGGGTTTTCTCCCGTGTGTTTTTTGGTGAGAAACCTTCTATATTTCAAGGTTCTGTGCGTTTTCAGACACGTACAAAATGTATTTTTAGCGTTTCGGATGAAATCTCTCCTTTTAAATGCATTTTCTCACAAAAAATGAGTCTCTGGACATAGGAAAATGGCTTTTTTTAAAAAGCATATTCTGGTCGAGAAATCGTGTTTTAAACAATAAAAACGACTCCCGGCCTTATTTAGTTCACATTTTCACTTTTGGTAACCTAGCCCATATGCATAAAGCACTAAACCTTTTTATAGCGTTACACGCCTTTTCTCGACAAGAAAAGCACAATTTCATCAAAAACAAACAAAAAAAGAAGTAATCTATTCAACAAGTCTGCAACACATCCTTAAGAGTTACGTGTTTTCACCCAATTTCAATGTGTAATTTCACCAGTTCTGATGATTGTTTAGCTTGTTGGTAGCTTGGTCCAATGCCAAACACAGTGAATCCTTTTTTTTTGCTTTAAACGCATTTTCTCCTCGAGAGAAACATGATGTCATTAAAAACGTTATTGTTTAAACATACCTGTTGTACATGTCTGCAAACACTCAGAGCCTTAAAATAGGGTTTTCTCCCGTGTGGTTTTTGGTGAGAAACCTTCCATTTCAAGGTTCTGTGCGTTTTCAGACACGTACAATATGTATTTTTATCGTTTCTGATGAAATCTCTCCTTTTAAATGCATTTTCTCACAAAAAATGAGTCTCTGGACATAGGAAAATGGCTTTTTTGAAAAAGCATATTCTGGTCGAGAAATCGTGTTTTAAACAATAAAAACGACTCCCGGCCTTATTTAGTTCACATTTTCACTTTTGGTAACCTAGCCCAAATGCATAAAGCACTAAACCTTTTTATACCGTTACACGCCTTTTCTCGACAAGAAAAGCACAATTTCATCAAAAACAAACAAAAAAAGAAGTAATCTATTCAACAAGTCTGCAACACATCCTTAAGAGTTACGTGTTTTCACCCAATTTCAATGTGTAATTTCACCAGTTCTGATCATTGTTTAGCTTGTTGGTAGCTTGGTCCAATGCCAGACACAGTGAATCCTTTTTTTTGCCTCTAAACGCATTTTCTCCTCGAGAGAAACATGATGTCATTAAAAACGTTATTGTTTAAACATACCTGTTCTACATGTCTGCAAACACTCAGAGCCTTAAAATAGGGTTTTCTCCCATGTGTTTTTTGGTGAGAAACCTTCTATATTTCAAGGTTCTGTGCGTTTTCAGACACGTACAAAATGTATTTTTAGCGTTTCGGATGAAATCTCTCCTTTTAAATGCATTTTCTCACAAAAAATGAGTCTCTGGACATAGGAAAATGGCTTTTTTGAAAAAGCATATTCTGGTCGAGAAATCGTGTTTTAAACAATAAAAACGACTCCCGGCCTTATTTAGTTCACATTTTCACTTTTGGTAACCTAGCCCATATGCATAAAGCACTAAACCTTTTTATACCGTTACACGCCTTTTCTCGACAAGAAAAGCACAATTTCATCAAAAACAAACAAAACAAGAAGTAATCTATTCAACAAGTCTGCAACACATCCTTAAGAGTTACGTGTTTTCACCCAATTTCAATGTGTAATTTCACCAGTTCTGATCATTGTTTAGCTTGTTGGTAGCTTGGTCCAATGCCAAACACAGTGAATCCTTTTTTTTTGCTTTAAACGCATTTTCTCCTCGAGAGAAACATGATGTCATTAAAAACGTTATTGTTTAAACATACCTGTTGTACATGTCTGCAAACACTCAGAGCCTTAAAATAGGGTTTTCTCCCGTGTGTTTTTTGGTGAGAAACCTTCCATTTCAAGGTTCTGTGCGTTTTCAGACAGGTACAATATGTATTTTTAGCGTTTCTGATGAAATCTCTCCTTTTAAATGCATTTTCTCACAAAAAATGAGTCTCTGGACATAGGAAAATGGCTTTTTTGAAAAAGCATATTCTGGTCGAGAAATCGTGTTTTAAACAATAAAAACGACTCCCGGCCTTATTTAGTTCACATTTTCACTTTTGGTAACCTAGCCCATATGCATAAAGCACTAAACCTTTTTATACCGTTACACGCCTTTTCTCGACAAGAAAAGCACAATTTCATCAAAAACAAACAAAAAAAGAAGTAATCTATTCAACAAGTCTGCAACACATCCTTAAGAGTTACGTGTTTTCACCCAATTTCAATGTGTAATTACACCAGTTCTGATCATTGTTTAGCTTGTTGGTAGCTTGGTCAATGCCAGACACAGTGAATCCTTTTTTTTTGTTGCTTTAAACGCATTATCTCCTCGAGAGAAACATGATGTCATTAAAAACATTATTGTTTAAACATACCTGTTGTACATGTCTGCAAACACTCAGAGCCTTAAAATAGGGTTTTCTCCCGTGTGTTTTTTGGTGAGAAACCTTCCATTTCAAGGTTCTGTGCGTTTTCAGACACGTACAATATGTATTTTTAGCGTTTCTGATGAAATCTCTCCTTTTAAATGCATTTTCTCACAAAAAATGAGTCTCTGGACATAGGAAAATGGCTTTTTTTAGAAAGCATATTCTGGTCGAGAAATCGTGTTTTAAACAATAAAAACGACTCCCGGCCTTATTTAGTTCACATTTTCACTTTTGGTAACCTAGCCCATATGCATAAAGCACTAAACCTTTTTATAGCGTTACACGCCTTTTCTCGACAAGAAAAGCACAATTTCATGAAAAACAAACAAAACAAGAAAAATTAATCTATTCAACAAGTCTGCAACACATCCTTAAGAGTTACGTGTTTTCACCCAATTTCAATGTGTAATTTCACCAGTTCGGATCATTGTTTAGCTTGTTGGTAGCTTGGTCCAATGCCAGACACAGTGAATCCTTTTTTTTGCCTCTAAACGCATTTTCTCCTCGAGAGAAACATGATGTCATTAAAAACGTTATTGTTTAAACATACCTGTCGTACATGTCTGCAAACACTCAGAGCCTTAAAATAGGGTTTTCTCCCATGTGGTTTTTGGTGAGAAACCTTCCATTTCAAGGTTCTGTGCGTTTTCAGACACGTACAATATGTATTTTTAGCGTTTCTGATGAAATCTCTCCTTTTAAATGCATTTTCTCGCAAAAAATGAGTCTCTGGACATAGGAAAATGGCTTTTTTGAAAAAGCATATTCTGGTCGAGAAATCGTGTTTTAAACAATAAAAACGACTCCCGGCCTTATTTAGTTCACATTTTCACTTTTGGTAACCTAGCCCATATGCATAAAGCACTAATCCTTTTTATACCGTTACACGCCTTTTCTCGACAAGAAAAGCACAATTTCATCAAAAACAAACAAAAAAAGAAGTAATCTATTCAACAAGTCTGCAACACATCCTTAAGAGTTACGTGTTTTCACCCAATTTCAATGTGTAATTTCACCAGTTCGGATCATTGTTTAGCTTGTTGGTAGCTTGGTCCAATGCCAGACACAGTGAATCCTTTTTTTTGCCTCTAAACGCATTTTCTCCTCGAGAGAAACATGATGTCATTAAAAACGTTATTGTTTAAACATACCTGTTGTACATGTCTGCAAACACTCAGAGCCTTAAAATAGGGTTTTCTCCCGTGTGTTTTTTGGTGAGAAACCTTCCATTTCAAGGTTCTGTGCGTTTTCAGACACGTACAATATGTATTTTTAGCGTTTCTGATGAAATCTCTCCTTTTAAATGCATTTACTCACAAAAAATGAGTCTCTGGACATAGGAAAATGGCTTTTTTTAGAAAGCATATTCTGGTCGAGAAATCGTGTTTTAAACAATAAAAACGACTCCCGGCCTTATTTAGTTCACATTTTCACTTTTCTGTAACCTAGCCCATATGCATAAAGCACTAATCCTTTTTATACCGTTACACGCCTTTTCTCGACAAGAAAAGCACAATTTCATCAAAAACAAACAAAAAAAGAAGTAATCTATTCAACAAGTCTGCAACACATCCTTAAGAGTTACGTGTTTTCACCCAATGTCAATGTGTAATTTCACCAGTTCTGATCATTGTTTAGCTTGTTGGTAGCTTGGTCCAATGCCAAACACAGTGAATCCTTTTTTTTTTGCTTTAAACGCATTTTCTCCTCGAGAGAAACATGATGTCATTAAAAACGTTATTGTTTAAACATACCTGTTGTACATGTCTGCAAACACTCAGAGCCTTAAAATAGGGTTTTCTCCCGTGTGTTTTTTGGTGAGAAACCTTCCATTTCAAGGTTCTGTGCGTTTTCAGACACGTACAATATGTATTTTTAGCGTTTCTGATGAAATCTCTCCTTTTAAATGCATTTACTCACAAAAAATGAGTCTCTGGACATAGGAAAATGGCTTTTTTTAGAAAGCATATTCTGGTCGAGAAATCGTGTTTTAAACAATAAAAACGACTCCCGGCCTTATTTTTAGTTCACATTTTCACTTTTGGTAACCTAGCCCATATGCATAAAGCACTAAAACTTTTTATAGCGTTACACGCATTTTCTCGACAAGAAAAGCACAATTTCATCAAAAACAAACAAAACAAGAAAAATTAATCTATTCAACAAGTCTGCAACACATCCTTAAGAGTTACGTGTTTTCACCCAATTTCAATGTGTAATTTCACCAGTTCGGATCATTGTTTAGCTTGTTGGTAGCTTGGTCCAATGCCAGACACAGTGAATCCTTTTTTTTGCCTCTAAACGCATTTTCTCCTCGAGAGAAACATGATGTCATTAAAAACGTTATTGTTTAAACATACCTGTTGTACATGTCTGCAAACACTCAGAGCCTTAAAATAGGGTTTTCTCCCATGTGTTTTTTGGTGAGAAACCTTCTATATTTCAAGGTTCTGTGCGTTTTCAGACACGTACAAAATGTATTTTTAGCGTTTCGGATGAAATCTCTCCTTTTAAATGCATTTTCTCACAAAAAATGAGTCTCTGGACATAGGAAAATGGCTTTTTTGAAAAAGCATATTCTGGTCGAGAAATCGTGTTTTAAACAATAAAAACGACTCCCGGCCTTATTTAGTTCACATTTTCACTTTTGGTAACCTAGCCCATATGCATAAAGCACTAAACCTTTTTATACCGTTACACGCCTTTTCTCGACAAGAAAAGCACAATTTCATCAAAAACAAACAAAAAAAGAAGTAATCTATTCAACAAGTCTGCAACACATCCTTAAGAGTTACGTGTTTTCACCCAATTTCAATGTGTAATTTCACCGGTTCTGATCATTGTTTAGCTTGTTGGTAGCTTGGTCCAATGCCAGACACAGTGAATCCTTTTTTTTGCCTCTAAACGCATTTTCTCCTCGAGAGAAACATGATGTCATTAAAAACGTTATTGTTTAAACATACCTGTTGTACATGTCTGCAAACACTCAGAGCCTTAAAATAGGGTTTTCTCCCGTGTGTTTTTTGGTGAGAAACCTTCCATTTCAAGGTTCTGTGCGTTTTCAGACACGTACAATATGTATTTTTAGCGTTTCTGATGAAATCTCTCCTTTTAAATGCATTTTCTCACAAAAAATGAGTCTCTGGACATAGGAAAATGGCTTTTTTTAGAAAGCATATTCTGGTCGAGAAATCGTGTTTTAAACAATAAAAACGACTCCCGGCCTTATTTAGTTCACATTTTCACTTTTGGTAACCTAGCCCATATGCATAAAGCACTAAACCTTTTTATAGCGTTACACGCCTTTTCTCGACAAGAAAAGCACAATTTCATCAAAAACAAACAAAACAAGAAAAAGTAATCTATTCAACAAGTCTGCAACACATCCTTAAGAGTTACGTGTTTTCACCCAATTTCAATGTGTAATTTCACCGGTTCTGATCATTGTTTAGCTTGTTGGTAGCTTGGTCCAATGCCAGACACAGTGAATCCTTTTTTTTGCCTCTAAACGCATTTTCTCCTCGAGAGAAACATGATGTCATTAAAAACGTTATTGTTTAAACATACCTGTTGTACATGTCTGCAAACACTCAGAGCCTTAAAATAGGGTTTTCTCCCATGTGGTTTTTGGTGAGAAACCTTCTATATTTCAAGGTTCTGTGCGTTTTCAGACACGTACAATATGTATTTTTAGCGTTTCGGATGAAATCTCTCCTTTTAAATGCATTTTCTCACAAAAAATGAGTCTCTGGACATAGGAAAATGGCTTTTTTTAAAAAAGCATATTCTGGTCGAGAAATCGTGTTTTAAACAATAAAAACGACTCCCGGCCTTATTTTTAGTTCACATTTTCACTTTTGGTAACCTAGCCCATATGCATAAAGCACTAAAACTTTTTATAGCGTTACACGCATTTTCTCGACAAGAAAAGCACAATTTCATCAAAAGCAAACAAAACAAGAAAAAAAATCTATTCAACAAGTCTGCAACACATCCTTAAGAGTTAAGTGTTTCACCCAATTTCAATGTGTAATTTCACCAGTTCTGATCATTGTTTAGCTTGTTGGTAGCTTGGTCCAATGCCAAACACAGTGAATCCTTTTTTTTGCCTCTAAACGCATTTTCTCCTCGAGAGAAACATGAAGTCATTAAAAACATTATTGTTTAAACATACCTGTTGTACATGTCTGCAAACACTCAGAGCCTTAAAATAGGGTTTTCTCCCATGTGGTTTTTGGTGAGAAACCTTCTATTTCAAGGTTCTGTGCGTTTTCAGACACGTACAATATGTATTTTTAGCATTTCTGATGAAATCTCTCCTTTTAAATGCATTTTCTCACAAAAAATGAGTCTCTGGACATAGGAAAATGGCTTTTTTGAAAAAGCATATTCTGGTCGAGAAATCGTGTTTTAAACAATAAAAACGACTCCCGGCCTTATTTAGTTCACATTTTCACTTTTGGTAACCTAGCCCATATGCATAAAGCGCTAAACCTTTTTATAGCGTTACACGCATTTTCTCGACAAGAAAAGCACAATTTCATCAAAAACAAACAAAACAAGAAAAATTAATCTATTCAACAAGTCTGCAACACATCCTTAAGAGTTACGTGTTTTCACCCAATTTCAATGTGTAATTTCACCAGTTCGGATCATTGTTTAGCTTGTTGGTAGCTTGGTCCAATGCCAGACACAGTGAATCCTTTTTTTTGCCTCTAAACGCATTTTCTCCTCGAGAGAAACATTATGTCATTAAAAACGTTATTGTTTAAACATACCTGTCGTACATGTCTGCAAACACTCAGAGCCTTAAAATAGGGTTTTCTCCCATGTGGTTTTTGGTGAGAAACCTTCCATTTCAAGGTTCTGTGCGTTTTCAGACACGTACAATATGTATTTTTAGCGTTTCTGATGAAATCTCTCCTTTTAAATGCATTTTCTCGCAAAAAATGAGTCTCTGGACATAGGAAAATGGCTTTTTTGAAAAAGCATATTCTGGTCGAGAAATCGTGTTTTAAACAATAAAAACGACTCCCGGCCTTATTTAGTTCACATTTTCACTTTTGGTAACCTAGCCCATATGCATAAAGCACTAAACCTTTTTATACCGTTACATGCCTTTTCTCGACAAGAAAAGCACAATTTCATCAAAAACAAACCAAAAAAGAAGTAATCTATTCAACAAGTCTGCAACACATCCTTAAGAGTTACGTGTTTTCACCCAATTTCAATGTGTAATTTCACCAGTTCTGATCATTGTTTAGCTTGTTGGTAGCTTGGTCCAATGCCAGACACAGTGAATCCTTTTTTTTGCCTCTAAACGCATTTTCTCCTCGAGAGAAACATTATGTCATTAAAAACGTTATTGTTTAAACATACCTGTCGTACATGTCTGCAAACACTCAGAGCCTTAAAATAGGGTTTTCTCCCATGTGGTTTTTGGTGAGAAACCTTCCATTTCAAGGTTCTGTGCGTTTTCAGACACGTACAATATGTATTTTTAGCGTTTCTGATGAAATCTCTCCTTTTAAATGCATTTTCTCGCAAAAAATGAGTCTCTGGACATAGGAAAATGGCTTTTTTGAAAAAGCATATTCTGGTCGAGAAATCGTGTTTTAAACAATAAAAACGACTCCCGGCCTTATTTAGTTCACATTTTCACTTTTGGTAACCTAGCCCATATGCATAAAGCACTAAACCTTTTTATACCGTTACATGCCTTTTCTCGACAAGAAAAGCACAATTTCATCAAAAACAAACAAAAAAAGAAGTAATCTATTCAACAAGTCTGCAACACATCCTTAAGAGTTACGTGTTTTCACCCAATTTCAATGTGTAATTTCACCAGTTCTGATCATTGTTTAGCTTGTTGGTAGCTTGGTCCAATGCCAAACACAGTGAATCCTTTTTTTTTTTTTGCTTTAAACGCATTTTCTCCTCGAGAGAAACATGATGTCATTAAAAACGTTATTGTTTAAACATACCTGTTGTACATGTCTGCAAACACTCAGAGCCTTAAAATAGGGTTTTCTCCCATGTGGTTTTTGGTGAGAAACCGTCCATTTCAAGGTTCTGTGCGTTTTCAGACACGTACAATATGTATTTTTAGCGTTTCGGATGAAATCTCTCCTTTTAAATGCATTTTCTCACAAAAAATCAGTCTCTGGACATAGGAAAATGGCTTTTTTTAAAAAGCATATTCTGGTCGAGAAATCGTGTTTTAAACAATAAAAACGACTCCCGGCCTTATTTAGTTCACATTTTCACTTTTGGTAACCTAGCCCATATGCATAAAGCACTAAACCTTTTTATACCGTTACACGCCTTTTCTCGACAAGAAAAGCACAATTTCATCAAAAACAAACAAAAAAAGAAAAATTAATCTATTCAACAAGTCTGCAACACATCCTTAAGAGTTACGTGTTTTCACCCAATTTCAATGTGTAATTTCACCAGTTCGGATCATTGTTTAGCTTGTTGGTAGCTTGGTCCAATGCCAAACACAGTGAATCCTTTTTTTTTTTTGCTTTAAACGCATTTTCTCCTCGAGAGAAACATGATGTCATTAAAAACGTTATTGTTTAAACATACCTGTTGTACATGTCTGCAAACACTCAGAGCCTTAAAATAGGGTTTTCTCCCATGTGGTTTTTGGTGAGAAACCTTCTATTTCAAGGTTCTGTGCGTTTTCAGACACGTACAATATGTATTTTTAGCATTTCTGATGAAATCTCTCCTTTTAAATGCATTTTCTCACAAAAAATGAGTCTCTGGACATAGGAAAATGGCTTTTTTGAAAAAGCATATTCTGGTCGAGAAATCGTGTTTTGAACAATAAAAACGACTCCCGGCCTTATTTAGTTCACATTTTCACTTTTGGTAACCTAGCCCATATGCATAAAGCACTAAACCTTTTTATAGCGTTACACGCATTTTCTCGACAAGAAAAGCACAATTTCATGAAAAACAAACAAAACAAGAAAAATTAATCTATTCAACAAGTCTGCAACACATCCTTAAGAGTTACGTGTTTTCACCCAATTTCAATGTGTAATTTCACCAGTTCTGATCATTGTTTAGCTTGTTGGTAGCTTGGTCCAATGCCAGACACAGTGAATCCTTTTTTTTTTGCTTTAAACGCATTTTCTCCTCGAGAGAAACATGATGTCATTAAAAACGTTATTGTTTAAACATACCTGTTGTACATGTCTGCAAACACTCAGAGCCTTAAAATAGGGTTTTCTCCCATGTGTTTTTTGGTGAGAAACCTTCTATATTTCAAGGTTCTGTGCGTTTTCAGACACGTACAAAATGTATTTTTAGCGTTTCGGATGAAATCTCTCCTTTTAAATGCATTTTCTCACAAAAAATGAGTCTCTGGACATAGGAAAATGGCTTTTTTGAAAAAGCATATTCTGGTCGAGAAATCGTGTTTTAAACAATAAAAACGACTCCCGGCCTTATTTAGTTCACATTTTCACTTTTGGTAACCTAGCCCATATGCATAAAGCACTAAACCTTTTTATACCGTTACACGCCTTTTCTCGACAAGAAAAGCACAATTTCATCAAAAACAAACAAAAAAAGAAGTAATCTATTCAACAAGTCTGCAACACATCCTTAAGAGTTACGTGTTTTCACCCAATTTCAATGTGTAATTTCACCAGTTCTGATCATTGTTTAGCTTGTTGGTAGCTTGGTCCAATGCCAAACACAGTGAATCCTTTTTTTTTTTTGCTTTAAACGCATTTTCTCCTCGAGAGAAACATGATGTCATTAAAAACGTTATTGTTTAAACATACCTGTTGTACATGTCTGCAAACACTCAGAGCCTTAAAATAGGGTTTTCTCCCATGTGGTTTTTGGTGAGAAACCTTCCATTTCAAGGTTCTGTGCGTTTTCAGACACGTACAATATGTATTTTTAGCGTTTCTGATGAAATCTCTCCTTTTAAATGCATTTTCTCGCAAAAAATGAGTCTCTGGACATAGGAAAATGGCTTTTTTTTAAAATCATATTCTGGTCGAGAAATCGTGTTTTAAACAATAAAAACGACTCCAGGCCTTATTTTTAGTTCACATTTTCACTTTTGGTAACCTAGCCCATGTAATATTTGCTAGTAATATTTGATTTGCTAATGTCCCTTACGGCTTTCCGTAGCGCCACAACAAAGTCACGTGATGTACGTAACAACGTCAGGGGAATCCGGTCGGGGAATAAACACCCAGCACGAGAGAAGTCGTCCTTGCTTCATTAATGTTATAAGTTAACATAGCCAGAGGGCACAGATCATTACATGGTGTCAGAGTAGCGGAGTTTAAATACCCAATATGGATTCGTACGGCGTTCCAGCTCCACGGATGGACTGGGAATCGGCGAACTTACCTGAAGCATGGAGACGATTTCGACAAACAACGGAGCTAATGTTCACGGGCCCCCTGCGCGGGAAGAATGAAGAGGAGAAATGCAGCTACCTCCTGCTCTGGATAGGGGAAAAAGGGCGCGATGTGCACAACACTTGGACACTCAGCGGAGAACAAGCCAAGAAGCTAGAAACGTACTACGATAAGTACACTGAGTACATCACCCCCAAAGCAAACCCGATTTATGCCAGATATAAATTTCATGAAAAGATGCAGGGAGAGAGTGAATCCTTCGAACGATTTGTAACTGAGCTAAAGCTCCTAGTCAAAGACTGTGGCTACCCAAATGCCGACGAGATGGTCAGGGACCGCATCGTGTTTGCCACCAACTCACCCAGAGTGAGAGAAAAGCTACTTAGCCAGGGAGCTGAGCTAACGCTAGAAAAAGCCATAGATGTAGCCCGCTCACACGAGCTAGCAAAGCAACAGCTAACGTTTATGGGCCAGGGCAGCACACATGAAACGGTGCACGCATTAGGCAGAAAGACTTACAAACCGAACGCACCCAAAGCAGCTAACGCTAACTTCAGACAAAGGGACGTTAGCACCGCCGCCAGGGCGTGTAGCTATTGTGGAGGGCTACACGGCGCTAAAGCCACTTGCCCAGCTAAGGGTAAACAATGCATTAAATGCAAGAAGCTCAATCATTTTGCTAAAGTATGCAAGTCTAGCTCCCAGGGACAGACAAAGTACTACCGCGGCACAGTACATGCCGTCGGAGAGAACCCAGAAGAGTACACCACTGACAGAGAGCAGGAAGAACTGTACTTCGACAACATTACAGTGGAGAGCACCGCTGTGGGAGAACAGACAGAGCTGTACATAGACTGCATCTCAATAGAGAACAACGGAAAAAGCAACGAGCAGGCTTACGTAGAGGTTGGAATTGGCACACCTCCACAGAAGGTAAAGTTTAAACTAGACACTGGGGCACAGGCCAATACTATTCCCACCAACCTGTTCCAGGCGCTGTTCAAAAATGTGACACTGAAACCAGCAATACACAGACTCACTGAATATGGAGGAGGCGCGCTGAGCGTGAAAGGCACATGCAAACTCAAATGTAAGTACAGAGACAATGCAATTATGCTGGACTTTTACGTCATTGACACAAACGCCCCACCAGTCATGGCAAGGAAAACATGCCGTGACCTAAACTTGGTAAAAATAGTGATGGCTGTGAGCGAGGAAAACAATGTCACATCACAGAGCATAATGGATGAGTATGCAGATGTTTTCCAAGGAATAGGAGAGTTCCCAGGCGAGTGCACCTTCCGCGTCACACCAGATGCAACGCCGGTCGTCTGCCCGCCACGCAGAATCCCCATCGCCCTACGCAGCAAACTGAGGGACGAGCTTGACAGCATGGAGAAAGGCGGCATAATCTGTAAGGTAACAGAACCCACAGAATGGGTGAACGCACTCGTCATTGTTGAGAAGCCAAAGACAGGCAAACTTAGAGTGTGTTTAGACCCCAGAGCTCTTAACAAAGTGATACAACGACCTCACTACCCCCTCCCCACGCTGGAGGACGCCACCACAAAGCTTGCTGGAGCTGAGTACTTTAGCGTGTTAGACGCGCGGTCAGGCTATTGGGCTATCAAACTGAGCACTGAATCCTCAATGTTGACGACATTTAACACAGTGTTTGGCAGGTATCGTTTCCTCAGACTGCCATTCGGAATCGTGTCCGCTCAAGACGAGTTCCAGAGACGCGTGGATGAAACATATGAAGGATTGGACGGTGTGACGGCCATAGTGGACGATATACTAGTGTTCGGCAAGACTAAAGAGGAACATGACCAGCGTCTCAGAGCGATGCTGAAGCGCACAAGGGAGCGAGGGGTGAGGCTCAACCCCGACAAGTGTCACATATGCGTGTCCGAGGTAAGCTACTTCGGCCACACGCTCTCACACGAAGGCATCAAACCAGACCCACACAAGGTGAAGGCGGTCAAGGACATGCAACCCCCACAGAACAAAGCAGAGCTGGAGACAGTCCTCGGCATGATCAACTACCTCGCCAGATTTGCTCCACACCTCTCACAGATAAACTCACCCCTCAGACAGCTTCTGAAACAGGACAGTGAGTTTGTGTGGGATGCAGTCCACGACAAGGCGTTCCAAGAGATGAAGAATCTCATTACACAGCACCCAGGTCCAGTACTCTCATATTTCGACCCGCAGAAAGAGCTGCGACTCCAAGTGGATGCATCCAAAAGTGGCCTTGGGGCTGTCATGCTCCAAGATGGCAAACCAATTGCCTATGCGTCCAAGTCACTCAACAGCACTGAAGAAAACTACGCACAGATAGAGAAGGAGCTCTACGCTGTGGTCTTCGGCTGCAAGAGGTTCCACGAGTACATGTATGGACGAAAAGTGATTGTGGAGTCAGACCACAAGCCTCTGGAGGCAATACTAAAAAAGCCACTGGCAGCAGCACCACCCCGGCTGCAACGGATGATCCTGGCGCTCCAAAAATACGACATCCAAATCATCCACCGCCCCGGTAAGGACATACCGGTGGCCGACACACTGTCACGCAAGTCAATAGAACACCACGACAGTGACCTACAGGAAGGGATGGAGGCCCAAGTGCACACAGTCCTCAGCAACATCCCTGTGAGCGACACAAGACTCACAGAAATCAAGCAGGAAACAGCGCAAGATCCACAGCTCACCGCACTCAGACGAGCCACACTCACTGGCTGGCCAGACACAAAGAAAAAGTGCCCGCCCAGCATTCAGGAATACTGGAACCACAGAGCAGAAATCTCAGAAATGGACGGTATCCTGTTCAAAGGTGAGAGAATCATTGTCCCCCAAAAGCTTCGCAAGGACATGATACAGCGCATCCATGCCAGCCACCTTGGCGTGGAAAAAAGCAAATGCCGAGCAAGAGACTTACTGTTCTGGCCTGGCATGGGGAAACAGATCGAGGATGCGGTAGCAGACTGCAGCATATGCCAAGAACGGCGCAGCGCAAATGCAAAGGAACCAATGATGTCACACGCCATACCCGAGCGGCCGTGGCAAGTGATAGGCACAGACCTATTCACATGGAACTCACAGGACTTCATAGTCACTGTGGACTACTACTCCAGATTCTTCGAGCTAGAAAGACTTTACAGCTGCACCTCATCTGCCGTCATCATGAAGCTGAAAGCAGCAATGGCTCGACACGGAATCCCCGAGACTATCATCAGCGACAACGGTCCGTGCTACAGCTCTGGTGAGTTCCGCAACTTCTCACAGACATGGGGTTTCTCACACACCACCACAAGCCCCCACTACCCACAGAGCAACGGCCTCTCCGAGAAGACTGTCCAGACGGCCAAACGCATCCTGGACAAAGCCAAAGCTGAGAACAAAGACCCCTACATGAGCTTACTGGAGTATCGCAACACACCGGTGGACAACCTGAAATCACCGGCACAGCTACTGATGAGTCGGAGGCTGCGGTCCATTCTCCCATCAACAGCAAAACACCTGCAGCCACAGATCGCCAGTCAGGAGGATGTTCACAAAAGGAGAGAGGTATGTCAACAGCGCCAGCAGGCATACTACAACCGAACAGCCAAACCTCTGCCCCACCTGCCCGCAGGCACACCAATCCGCTTCCGGCAGGAGGATGGATCCTGGAGACCTGCAACTGTGGAAAGACCAGCGAACACAGACAGGAGCTACCACATCCAAACCAAAGAAGGTCAGATCTACCGACGCAACCGTCAACACCTGCGACAAAGCAGAGTGAACACTCACACTACACACACACACACTTCACAGCAGACTGTTACCAGCGCTAACAACAACACACAAGCCCATCAGCAAGAGCATGCTGAACCTCCAGACACGAACAATCAGCGACAACCAGACACACAGCCTGGTTACACCACGAGGTCAGGTCGCACGGTCAAACCAAGACAAATCCTTGACTTATGAATGTAAAAAAAAAAAAAAAAAAAAAAGATGAAATGTTATTACGGTGTCACATTTAGACAGGGAAGGAAATGTTTTACACTACTTTGTTGCAGTCCAGTTATATAAGAGTTCCATTTTCATATTCTTTCTTATTAAGATTGTATTCGTTTATAAACGTGCTCAACGTGGTCTGTATCTCTGCAGAGAAAGCAGCACTTTTCAGAAAAAGGGAGATGTAATATTTGCTAGTAATATTTGATTTGCTAATGTCCCTTACGGCTTTCCGTAGCGCCACAACAAAGTCACGTGATGTACGTAACAACGTCAGGGGAATCCGGTCGGGGAATAAACACCCAGCACGAGAGAAGTCGTCCTTGCTTCATTAATGTTATAAGTTAACATAGCCAGAGGGCACAGATCATTACAGCCCATATGCATAAAGCACTAAAACTTTTTATACCGTTACACGCATTTTCTCGACAAGAAAAGCACAATTTCATCAAAAGCAAACAAAACAAGAAAAAAAATCTATTCAACAAGTCTGCAACACATCCTTAAGAGTTAAGTGTTTCACCCAATTTCAATGTGTAATTTCACCAGTTCTGATCATTGTTTAGCTTGTTGGTAGCTTGGTCCAATGCCAAACACAGTGAATCCTTTTTTTTGCCTCTAAACGCATTTTCTCCTCGAGAGAAACATGATGTCATTAAAAACATTATTGTTTAAACATACCTGTTGTACATGTCTGCAAACACTCAGAGCCTTAAAATAGGGTTTTCTCCCATGTGGTTTTTGGTGAGAAACCTTCTATTTCAAGGTTCTGTGCGTTTTCAGACACGTACAATATGTATTTTTAGCATTTCTGATGAAATCTCTCCTTTTAAATGCATTTTCTCACAAAAAATGAGTCTCTGGACATAGGAAAATGGCTATTTTGAAAAAGCATATTCTGGTCGAGAAATCGTGTTTTAAACAATAAAAACGACTCCCGGCCTTATTTAGTTCACATTTTCACTTTTGGTAACCTAGCCCATATGCATAAAGCACTAAACCTTTTTATAGCGTTACACGCATTTTCTCGACAAGAAAAGCACAATTTCATGAAAAACAAACAAAACAAGAAAAATTAATCTATTCAACAAGTCTGCAACACATCCTTAAGAGTTACGTGTTTTCACCCAATTTCAATGTGTAATTTCACCAGTTCTGATCATTGTTTAGCTTGTTGGTAGCTTGGTCCAATGCCAAACACAGTGAATCCTTTTTTTTTTTTGCTTTAAACGCATTTTCTCCTCGAGAGAAACATGATGTCATTAAAAACGTTATTGTTTAAACATACCTGTTGTACATGTCTGCAAACACTCAGAGCCTTAAAATAGGGTTTTCTCCCATGTGGTTTTTGGTGAGAAACCTTCCATTTCAAGGTTCTGTGCGTTTTCAGACACGTACAATATGTATTTTTAGCGTTTCTGATGAAATCTCTCCTTTTAAATGCATTTTCTCGCAAAAAATGAGTCTCTGGACATAGGAAAATGGCTTTTTTTAGAAAGCATATTCTGGTCGAGAAATCGTGTTTTAAACAATAAAAACGACTCCCGGCCTTATTTTTAGTTCACATTTTCACTTTTGGTAACCTAGCCCATATGCATAAAGCACTAAAACTTTTTATAGCGTTACACGCATTTTCTCGACAAGAAAAGCACAATTTCATCAAAAACAAACAAAACAAGAAAAATTAATCTATTCAACAAGTCTGCAACACATCCTTAAGAGTTACGTGTTTTCACCCAATTTCAATGTGTAATTTCACCAGTTCGGATCATTGTTTAGCTTGTTGGTAGCTTGGTCCAATGCCAGACACAGTGAATCCTTTTTTTTGCCTCTAAACGCATTTTCTCCTCGAGAGAAACATGATGTCATTAAAAACGTTATTGTTTAAACATACCTGTTGTACATGTCTGCAAACACTCAGAGCCTTAAAATAGGGTTTTCTCCCATGTGTTTTTTGGTGAGAAACCTTCTATATTTCAAGGTTCTGTGCGTTTTCAGACACGTACAAAATGTATTTTTAGCGTTTCGGATGAAATCTCTCCTTTTAAATGCATTTTCTCACAAAAAATGAGTCTCTGGACATAGGAAAATGGCTTTTTTGAAAAAGCATATTCTGGTCGAGAAATCGTGTTTTAAACAATAAAAACGACTCCCGGCCTTATTTAGTTCACATTTTCACTTTTGGTAACCTAGCCCATATGCATAAAGCACTAAACCTTTTTATACCGTTACACGCCTTTTCTCGACAAGAAAAGCACAATTTCATCAAAAACAAACAAAAAAAGAAGTAATCTATTCAACAAGTCTGCAACACATCCTTAAGAGTTACGTGTTTTCACCCAATTTCAATGTGTAATTTCACCGGTTCTGATCATTGTTTAGCTTGTTGGTAGCTTGGTCCAATGCCAGACACAGTGAATCCTTTTTTTTGCCTCTAAACGCATTTTCTCCTCGAGAGAAACATGATGTCATTAAAAACGTTATTGTTTAAACATACCTGTTGTACATGTCTGCAAACACTCAGAGCCTTAAAATAGGGTTTTCTCCCGTGTGTTTTTTGGTGAGAAACCTTCCATTTCAAGGTTCTGTGCGTTTTCAGACACGTACAATATGTATTTTTAGCGTTTCTGATGAAATCTCTCCTTTTAAATGCATTTTCTCACAAAAAATGAGTCTCTGGACATAGGAAAATGGCTTTTTTTAGAAAGCATATTCTGGTCGAGAAATCGTGTTTTAAACAATAAAAACGACTCCCGGCCTTATTTAGTTCACATTTTCACTTTTGGTAACCTAGCCCATATGCATAAAGCACTAAACCTTTTTATAGCGTTACACGCCTTTTCTCGACAAGAAAAGCACAATTTCATCAAAAACAAACAAAACAAGAAAAAGTAATCTATTCAACAAGTCTGCAACACATCCTTAAGAGTTACGTGTTTTCACCCAATTTCAATGTGTAATTTCACCGGTTCTGATCATTGTTTAGCTTGTTGGTAGCTTGGTCCAATGCCAGACACAGTGAATCCTTTTTTTTGCCTCTAAACGCATTTTCTCCTCGAGAGAAACATGATGTCATTAAAAACGTTATTGTTTAAACATACCTGTTGTACATGTCTGCAAACACTCAGAGCCTTAAAATAGGGTTTTCTCCCATGTGGTTTTTGGTGAGAAACCTTCTATATTTCAAGGTTCTGTGCGTTTTCAGACACGTACAATATGTATTTTTAGCGTTTCGGATGAAATCTCTCCTTTTAAATGCATTTTCTCACAAAAAATGAGTCTCTGGACATAGGAAAATGGCTTTTTTTAAAAAAGCATATTCTGGTCGAGAAATCGTGTTTTAAACAATAAAAACGACTCCCGGCCTTATTTTTAGTTCACATTTTCACTTTTGGTAACCTAGCCCATATGCATAAAGCACTAAAACTTTTTATAGCGTTACACGCATTTTCTCGACAAGAAAAGCACAATTTCATCAAAAGCAAACAAAACAAGAAAAAAAATCTATTCAACAAGTCTGCAACACATCCTTAAGAGTTAAGTGTTTCACCCAATTTCAATGTGTAATTTCACCAGTTCTGATCATTGTTTAGCTTGTTGGTAGCTTGGTCCAATGCCAAACACAGTGAATCCTTTTTTTTGCCTCTAAACGCATTTTCTCCTCGAGAGAAACATGAAGTCATTAAAAACATTATTGTTTAAACATACCTGTTGTACATGTCTGCAAACACTCAGAGCCTTAAAATAGGGTTTTCTCCCATGTGGTTTTTGGTGAGAAACCTTCTATTTCAAGGTTCTGTGCGTTTTCAGACACGTACAATATGTATTTTTAGCATTTCTGATGAAATCTCTCCTTTTAAATGCATTTTCTCACAAAAAATGAGTCTCTGGACATAGGAAAATGGCTTTTTTGAAAAAGCATATTCTGGTCGAGAAATCGTGTTTTAAACAATAAAAACGACTCCCGGCCTTATTTAGTTCACATTTTCACTTTTGGTAACCTAGCCCATATGCATAAAGCGCTAAACCTTTTTATAGCGTTACACGCATTTTCTCGACAAGAAAAGCACAATTTCATCAAAAACAAACAAAACAAGAAAAATTAATCTATTCAACAAGTCTGCAACACATCCTTAAGAGTTACGTGTTTTCACCCAATTTCAATGTGTAATTTCACCAGTTCGGATCATTGTTTAGCTTGTTGGTAGCTTGGTCCAATGCCAGACACAGTGAATCCTTTTTTTTGCCTCTAAACGCATTTTCTCCTCGAGAGAAACATTATGTCATTAAAAACGTTATTGTTTAAACATACCTGTCGTACATGTCTGCAAACACTCAGAGCCTTAAAATAGGGTTTTCTCCCATGTGGTTTTTGGTGAGAAACCTTCCATTTCAAGGTTCTGTGCGTTTTCAGACACGTACAATATGTATTTTTAGCGTTTCTGATGAAATCTCTCCTTTTAAATGCATTTTCTCGCAAAAAATGAGTCTCTGGACATAGGAAAATGGCTTTTTTGAAAAAGCATATTCTGGTCGAGAAATCGTGTTTTAAACAATAAAAACGACTCCCGGCCTTATTTAGTTCACATTTTCACTTTTGGTAACCTAGCCCATATGCATAAAGCACTAAACCTTTTTATACCGTTACATGCCTTTTCTCGACAAGAAAAGCACAATTTCATCAAAAACAAACCAAAAAAGAAGTAATCTATTCAACAAGTCTGCAACACATCCTTAAGAGTTACGTGTTTTCACCCAATTTCAATGTGTAATTTCACCAGTTCTGATCATTGTTTAGCTTGTTGGTAGCTTGGTCCAATGCCAGACACAGTGAATCCTTTTTTTTGCCTCTAAACGCATTTTCTCCTCGAGAGAAACATTATGTCATTAAAAACGTTATTGTTTAAACATACCTGTCGTACATGTCTGCAAACACTCAGAGCCTTAAAATAGGGTTTTCTCCCATGTGGTTTTTGGTGAGAAACCTTCCATTTCAAGGTTCTGTGCGTTTTCAGACACGTACAATATGTATTTTTAGCGTTTCTGATGAAATCTCTCCTTTTAAATGCATTTTCTCGCAAAAAATGAGTCTCTGGACATAGGAAAATGGCTTTTTTGAAAAAGCATATTCTGGTCGAGAAATCGTGTTTTAAACAATAAAAACGACTCCCGGCCTTATTTAGTTCACATTTTCACTTTTGGTAACCTAGCCCATATGCATAAAGCACTAAACCTTTTTATACCGTTACATGCCTTTTCTCGACAAGAAAAGCACAATTTCATCAAAAACAAACAAAAAAAGAAGTAATCTATTCAACAAGTCTGCAACACATCCTTAAGAGTTACGTGTTTTCACCCAATTTCAATGTGTAATTTCACCAGTTCTGATCATTGTTTAGCTTGTTGGTAGCTTGGTCCAATGCCAAACACAGTGAATCCTTTTTTTTTTTTTGCTTTAAACGCATTTTCTCCTCGAGAGAAACATGATGTCATTAAAAACGTTATTGTTTAAACATACCTGTTGTACATGTCTGCAAACACTCAGAGCCTTAAAATAGGGTTTTCTCCCATGTGGTTTTTGGTGAGAAACCGTCCATTTCAAGGTTCTGTGCGTTTTCAGACACGTACAATATGTATTTTTAGCGTTTCGGATGAAATCTCTCCTTTTAAATGCATTTTCTCACAAAAAATCAGTCTCTGGACATAGGAAAATGGCTTTTTTTAAAAAGCATATTCTGGTCGAGAAATCGTGTTTTAAACAATAAAAACGACTCCCGGCCTTATTTAGTTCACATTTTCACTTTTGGTAACCTAGCCCATATGCATAAAGCACTAAACCTTTTTATACCGTTACACGCCTTTTCTCGACAAGAAAAGCACAATTTCATCAAAAACAAACAAAAAAAGAAAAATTAATCTATTCAACAAGTCTGCAACACATCCTTAAGAGTTACGTGTTTTCACCCAATTTCAATGTGTAATTTCACCAGTTCGGATCATTGTTTAGCTTGTTGGTAGCTTGGTCCAATGCCAAACACAGTGAATCCTTTTTTTTTTTTGCTTTAAACGCATTTTCTCCTCGAGAGAAACATGATGTCATTAAAAACGTTATTGTTTAAACATACCTGTTGTACATGTCTGCAAACACTCAGAGCCTTAAAATAGGGTTTTCTCCCATGTGGTTTTTGGTGAGAAACCTTCTATTTCAAGGTTCTGTGCGTTTTCAGACACGTACAATATGTATTTTTAGCATTTCTGATGAAATCTCTCCTTTTAAATGCATTTTCTCACAAAAAATGAGTCTCTGGACATAGGAAAATGGCTTTTTTGAAAAAGCATATTCTGGTCGAGAAATCGTGTTTTGAACAATAAAAACGACTCCCGGCCTTATTTAGTTCACATTTTCACTTTTGGTAACCTAGCCCATATGCATAAAGCACTAAACCTTTTTATAGCGTTACACGCATTTTCTCGACAAGAAAAGCACAATTTCATGAAAAACAAACAAAACAAGAAAAATTAATCTATTCAACAAGTCTGCAACACATCCTTAAGAGTTACGTGTTTTCACCCAATTTCAATGTGTAATTTCACCAGTTCTGATCATTGTTTAGCTTGTTGGTAGCTTGGTCCAATGCCAGACACAGTGAATCCTTTTTTTTTTGCTTTAAACGCATTTTCTCCTCGAGAGAAACATGATGTCATTAAAAACGTTATTGTTTAAACATACCTGTTGTACATGTCTGCAAACACTCAGAGCCTTAAAATAGGGTTTTCTCCCATGTGTTTTTTGGTGAGAAACCTTCTATATTTCAAGGTTCTGTGCGTTTTCAGACACGTACAAAATGTATTTTTAGCGTTTCGGATGAAATCTCTCCTTTTAAATGCATTTTCTCACAAAAAATGAGTCTCTGGACATAGGAAAATGGCTTTTTTGAAAAAGCATATTCTGGTCGAGAAATCGTGTTTTAAACAATAAAAACGACTCCCGGCCTTATTTAGTTCACATTTTCACTTTTGGTAACCTAGCCCATATGCATAAAGCACTAAACCTTTTTATACCGTTACACGCCTTTTCTCGACAAGAAAAGCACAATTTCATCAAAAACAAACAAAAAAAGAAGTAATCTATTCAACAAGTCTGCAACACATCCTTAAGAGTTACGTGTTTTCACCCAATTTCAATGTGTAATTTCACCAGTTCTGATCATTGTTTAGCTTGTTGGTAGCTTGGTCCAATGCCAAACACAGTGAATCCTTTTTTTTTTTTGCTTTAAACGCATTTTCTCCTCGAGAGAAACATGATGTCATTAAAAACGTTATTGTTTAAACATACCTGTTGTACATGTCTGCAAACACTCAGAGCCTTAAAATAGGGTTTTCTCCCATGTGGTTTTTGGTGAGAAACCTTCCATTTCAAGGTTCTGTGCGTTTTCAGACACGTACAATATGTATTTTTAGCGTTTCTGATGAAATCTCTCCTTTTAAATGCATTTTCTCGCAAAAAATGAGTCTCTGGACATAGGAAAATGGCTTTTTTTTAAAATCATATTCTGGTCGAGAAATCGTGTTTTAAACAATAAAAACGACTCCAGGCCTTATTTTTAGTTCACATTTTCACTTTTGGTAACCTAGCCCATGTAATATTTGCTAGTAATATTTGATTTGCTAATGTCCCTTACGGCTTTCCGTAGCGCCACAACAAAGTCACGTGATGTACGTAACAACGTCAGGGGAATCCGGTCGGGGAATAAACACCCAGCACGAGAGAAGTCGTCCTTGCTTCATTAATGTTATAAGTTAACATAGCCAGAGGGCACAGATCATTACATGGTGTCAGAGTAGCGGAGTTTAAATACCCAATATGGATTCGTACGGCGTTCCAGCTCCACGGATGGACTGGGAATCGGCGAACTTACCTGAAGCATGGAGACGATTTCGACAAACAACGGAGCTAATGTTCACGGGCCCCCTGCGCGGGAAGAATGAAGAGGAGAAATGCAGCTACCTCCTGCTCTGGATAGGGGAAAAAGGGCGCGATGTGCACAACACTTGGACACTCAGCGGAGAACAAGCCAAGAAGCTAGAAACGTACTACGATAAGTACACTGAGTACATCACCCCCAAAGCAAACCCGATTTATGCCAGATATAAATTTCATGAAAAGATGCAGGGAGAGAGTGAATCCTTCGAACGATTTGTAACTGAGCTAAAGCTCCTAGTCAAAGACTGTGGCTACCCAAATGCCGACGAGATGGTCAGGGACCGCATCGTGTTTGCCACCAACTCACCCAGAGTGAGAGAAAAGCTACTTAGCCAGGGAGCTGAGCTAACGCTAGAAAAAGCCATAGATGTAGCCCGCTCACACGAGCTAGCAAAGCAACAGCTAACGTTTATGGGCCAGGGCAGCACACATGAAACGGTGCACGCATTAGGCAGAAAGACTTACAAACCGAACGCACCCAAAGCAGCTAACGCTAACTTCAGACAAAGGGACGTTAGCACCGCCGCCAGGGCGTGTAGCTATTGTGGAGGGCTACACGGCGCTAAAGCCACTTGCCCAGCTAAGGGTAAACAATGCATTAAATGCAAGAAGCTCAATCATTTTGCTAAAGTATGCAAGTCTAGCTCCCAGGGACAGACAAAGTACTACCGCGGCACAGTACATGCCGTCGGAGAGAACCCAGAAGAGTACACCACTGACAGAGAGCAGGAAGAACTGTACTTCGACAACATTACAGTGGAGAGCACCGCTGTGGGAGAACAGACAGAGCTGTACATAGACTGCATCTCAATAGAGAACAACGGAAAAAGCAACGAGCAGGCTTACGTAGAGGTTGGAATTGGCACACCTCCACAGAAGGTAAAGTTTAAACTAGACACTGGGGCACAGGCCAATACTATTCCCACCAACCTGTTCCAGGCGCTGTTCAAAAATGTGACACTGAAACCAGCAATACACAGACTCACTGAATATGGAGGAGGCGCGCTGAGCGTGAAAGGCACATGCAAACTCAAATGTAAGTACAGAGACAATGCAATTATGCTGGACTTTTACGTCATTGACACAAACGCCCCACCAGTCATGGCAAGGAAAACATGCCGTGACCTAAACTTGGTAAAAATAGTGATGGCTGTGAGCGAGGAAAACAATGTCACATCACAGAGCATAATGGATGAGTATGCAGATGTTTTCCAAGGAATAGGAGAGTTCCCAGGCGAGTGCACCTTCCGCGTCACACCAGATGCAACGCCGGTCGTCTGCCCGCCACGCAGAATCCCCATCGCCCTACGCAGCAAACTGAGGGACGAGCTTGACAGCATGGAGAAAGGCGGCATAATCTGTAAGGTAACAGAACCCACAGAATGGGTGAACGCACTCGTCATTGTTGAGAAGCCAAAGACAGGCAAACTTAGAGTGTGTTTAGACCCCAGAGCTCTTAACAAAGTGATACAACGACCTCACTACCCCCTCCCCACGCTGGAGGACGCCACCACAAAGCTTGCTGGAGCTGAGTACTTTAGCGTGTTAGACGCGCGGTCAGGCTATTGGGCTATCAAACTGAGCACTGAATCCTCAATGTTGACGACATTTAACACAGTGTTTGGCAGGTATCGTTTCCTCAGACTGCCATTCGGAATCGTGTCCGCTCAAGACGAGTTCCAGAGACGCGTGGATGAAACATATGAAGGATTGGACGGTGTGACGGCCATAGTGGACGATATACTAGTGTTCGGCAAGACTAAAGAGGAACATGACCAGCGTCTCAGAGCGATGCTGAAGCGCACAAGGGAGCGAGGGGTGAGGCTCAACCCCGACAAGTGTCACATATGCGTGTCCGAGGTAAGCTACTTCGGCCACACGCTCTCACACGAAGGCATCAAACCAGACCCACACAAGGTGAAGGCGGTCAAGGACATGCAACCCCCACAGAACAAAGCAGAGCTGGAGACAGTCCTCGGCATGATCAACTACCTCGCCAGATTTGCTCCACACCTCTCACAGATAAACTCACCCCTCAGACAGCTTCTGAAACAGGACAGTGAGTTTGTGTGGGATGCAGTCCACGACAAGGCGTTCCAAGAGATGAAGAATCTCATTACACAGCACCCAGGTCCAGTACTCTCATATTTCGACCCGCAGAAAGAGCTGCGACTCCAAGTGGATGCATCCAAAAGTGGCCTTGGGGCTGTCATGCTCCAAGATGGCAAACCAATTGCCTATGCGTCCAAGTCACTCAACAGCACTGAAGAAAACTACGCACAGATAGAGAAGGAGCTCTACGCTGTGGTCTTCGGCTGCAAGAGGTTCCACGAGTACATGTATGGACGAAAAGTGATTGTGGAGTCAGACCACAAGCCTCTGGAGGCAATACTAAAAAAGCCACTGGCAGCAGCACCACCCCGGCTGCAACGGATGATCCTGGCGCTCCAAAAATACGACATCCAAATCATCCACCGCCCCGGTAAGGACATACCGGTGGCCGACACACTGTCACGCAAGTCAATAGAACACCACGACAGTGACCTACAGGAAGGGATGGAGGCCCAAGTGCACACAGTCCTCAGCAACATCCCTGTGAGCGACACAAGACTCACAGAAATCAAGCAGGAAACAGCGCAAGATCCACAGCTCACCGCACTCAGACGAGCCACACTCACTGGCTGGCCAGACACAAAGAAAAAGTGCCCGCCCAGCATTCAGGAATACTGGAACCACAGAGCAGAAATCTCAGAAATGGACGGTATCCTGTTCAAAGGTGAGAGAATCATTGTCCCCCAAAAGCTTCGCAAGGACATGATACAGCGCATCCATGCCAGCCACCTTGGCGTGGAAAAAAGCAAATGCCGAGCAAGAGACTTACTGTTCTGGCCTGGCATGGGGAAACAGATCGAGGATGCGGTAGCAGACTGCAGCATATGCCAAGAACGGCGCAGCGCAAATGCAAAGGAACCAATGATGTCACACGCCATACCCGAGCGGCCGTGGCAAGTGATAGGCACAGACCTATTCACATGGAACTCACAGGACTTCATAGTCACTGTGGACTACTACTCCAGATTCTTCGAGCTAGAAAGACTTTACAGCTGCACCTCATCTGCCGTCATCATGAAGCTGAAAGCAGCAATGGCTCGACACGGAATCCCCGAGACTATCATCAGCGACAACGGTCCGTGCTACAGCTCTGGTGAGTTCCGCAACTTCTCACAGACATGGGGTTTCTCACACACCACCACAAGCCCCCACTACCCACAGAGCAACGGCCTCTCCGAGAAGACTGTCCAGACGGCCAAACGCATCCTGGACAAAGCCAAAGCTGAGAACAAAGACCCCTACATGAGCTTACTGGAGTATCGCAACACACCGGTGGACAACCTGAAATCACCGGCACAGCTACTGATGAGTCGGAGGCTGCGGTCCATTCTCCCATCAACAGCAAAACACCTGCAGCCACAGATCGCCAGTCAGGAGGATGTTCACAAAAGGAGAGAGGTATGTCAACAGCGCCAGCAGGCATACTACAACCGAACAGCCAAACCTCTGCCCCACCTGCCCGCAGGCACACCAATCCGCTTCCGGCAGGAGGATGGATCCTGGAGACCTGCAACTGTGGAAAGACCAGCGAACACAGACAGGAGCTACCACATCCAAACCAAAGAAGGTCAGATCTACCGACGCAACCGTCAACACCTGCGACAAAGCAGAGTGAACACTCACACTACACACACACACACTTCACAGCAGACTGTTACCAGCGCTAACAACAACACACAAGCCCATCAGCAAGAGCATGCTGAACCTCCAGACACGAACAATCAGCGACAACCAGACACACAGCCTGGTTACACCACGAGGTCAGGTCGCACGGTCAAACCAAGACAAATCCTTGACTTATGAATGTAAAAAAAAAAAAAAAAAAAAAAGATGAAATGTTATTACGGTGTCACATTTAGACAGGGAAGGAAATGTTTTACACTACTTTGTTGCAGTCCAGTTATATAAGAGTTCCATTTTCATATTCTTTCTTATTAAGATTGTATTCGTTTATAAACGTGCTCAACGTGGTCTGTATCTCTGCAGAGAAAGCAGCACTTTTCAGAAAAAGGGAGATGTAATATTTGCTAGTAATATTTGATTTGCTAATGTCCCTTACGGCTTTCCGTAGCGCCACAACAAAGTCACGTGATGTACGTAACAACGTCAGGGGAATCCGGTCGGGGAATAAACACCCAGCACGAGAGAAGTCGTCCTTGCTTCATTAATGTTATAAGTTAACATAGCCAGAGGGCACAGATCATTACAGCCCATATGCATAAAGCACTAAAACTTTTTATACCGTTACACGCATTTTCTCGACAAGAAAAGCACAATTTCATCAAAAGCAAACAAAACAAGAAAAAAAATCTATTCAACAAGTCTGCAACACATCCTTAAGAGTTAAGTGTTTCACCCAATTTCAATGTGTAATTTCACCAGTTCTGATCATTGTTTAGCTTGTTGGTAGCTTGGTCCAATGCCAAACACAGTGAATCCTTTTTTTTGCCTCTAAACGCATTTTCTCCTCGAGAGAAACATGATGTCATTAAAAACATTATTGTTTAAACATACCTGTTGTACATGTCTGCAAACACTCAGAGCCTTAAAATAGGGTTTTCTCCCATGTGGTTTTTGGTGAGAAACCTTCTATTTCAAGGTTCTGTGCGTTTTCAGACACGTACAATATGTATTTTTAGCATTTCTGATGAAATCTCTCCTTTTAAATGCATTTTCTCACAAAAAATGAGTCTCTGGACATAGGAAAATGGCTATTTTGAAAAAGCATATTCTGGTCGAGAAATCGTGTTTTAAACAATAAAAACGACTCCCGGCCTTATTTAGTTCACATTTTCACTTTTGGTAACCTAGCCCATATGCATAAAGCACTAAACCTTTTTATAGCGTTACACGCATTTTCTCGACAAGAAAAGCACAATTTCATGAAAAACAAACAAAACAAGAAAAATTAATCTATTCAACAAGTCTGCAACACATCCTTAAGAGTTACGTGTTTTCACCCAATTTCAATGTGTAATTTCACCAGTTCTGATCATTGTTTAGCTTGTTGGTAGCTTGGTCCAATGCCAAACACAGTGAATCCTTTTTTTTTTTTGCTTTAAACGCATTTTCTCCTCGAGAGAAACATGATGTCATTAAAAACGTTATTGTTTAAACATACCTGTTGTACATGTCTGCAAACACTCAGAGCCTTAAAATAGGGTTTTCTCCCATGTGGTTTTTGGTGAGAAACCTTCCATTTCAAGGTTCTGTGCGTTTTCAGACACGTACAATATGTATTTTTAGCGTTTCTGATGAAATCTCTCCTTTTAAATGCATTTTCTCGCAAAAAATGAGTCTCTGGACATAGGAAAATGGCTTTTTTTTAAAATCATATTCTGGTCGAGAAATCGTGTTTTAAACAATAAAAACGACTCCAGGCCTTATTTTTAGTTCACATTTTCACTTTTGGTAACCTAGCCCATATGCATAAAGCACTAAAACTTTTTATACCGTTACACGCATTTTCTCGACAAGAAAAGCACAATTTCATCAAAAGCAAACAAAACAAGAAAAAAAATCTATTCAACAAGTCTGCAACACATCCTTAAGAGTTACGTGTTTTCACCCAATTTCAATGTGTAATTTCACCAGTTCTGACCTTTGTTTAGCTTGTTGGTAGCTTGGTCCAATGCCAAACACAGTGAATCCTTTTTTTTGCCTCTAAACGCATTTTCTCCTCGAGAGAAACATGATGTCATTAAAAACATTATTGTTTAAACATACCTGTTGTACATGTCTGCAAACACTCAGAGCCTTAAAATAGGGTTTTCTCCCATGTGGTTTTTGGTGAGAAACCTTCTATTTCAAGGTTCTGTGCGTTTTCAGACACGTACAATATGTATTTTTAGCGTTTCTGATGAAATCTCTCCTTTTAAATGCATTTTCTCGCAAAAAATGAGTCTCTGGACATAGGAAAATGGCTTTTTTTTAAAATCATATTCTGGTCGAGAAATCGTGTTTTAAACAATAAAAACGACTCCAGGCCTTATTTTTAGTTCACATTTTCACTTTTGGTAACCTAGCCCATATGCATAAAGCACTAAAACTTTTTATACCGTTACACGCATTTTCTCGACAAGAAAAGCACAATTTCATCAAAAGCAAACAAAACAAGAAAAAAAATCTATTCAACAAGTCTGCAACACATCCTTAAGAGTTAAGTGTTTCACCCAATTTCAATGTGTAATTTCACCAGTTCTGACCTTTGTTTAGCTTGTTGGTAGCTTGGTCCAATGCCAAACACAGTGAATCCTTTTTTTTGCCTCTAAACGCATTTTCTCCTCGAGAGAAACATGATGTCATTAAAAACATTATTGTTTAAACATACCTGTCGTACATGTCTGCAAACACTCAGAGCCTTAAAATAGGGTTTTCTCCCATGTGGTTTTTGGTGAGAAACCTTCTATTTCAAGGTTCTGTGCGTTTTCAGACACGTACAATATGTATTTTTAGCGTTTCTGATGAAATCTCTCCTTTTAAATGCATTTTCTCACAAAAAATGAGTCTCTGGACATAGGAAAATGGCTTTTTTTTAAAATCATATTCTGGTCGAGAAATCGTGTTTTAAACAATAAAAACGACTCCCGGCCTTATTTTTAGTTCACATTTTCACTTTTGGTAACCTAGCCCATATGCATAAAGCACTAAAACTTTTTATAGCGTTACACGCATTTTCTCGACAAGAAAAGCACAATTTCATCAAAAGCAAACAAAACAAGAAAAAAAATCTATTCAACAAGTCTGCAACACATCCTTAAGAGTTAAGTGTTTCACCCAATTTCAATGTGTAATTTCACCAGTTCTGATCATTGTTTAGCTTGTTGGTAGCTTGGTCCAATGCCAAACACAGTGAATCCTTTTTTTTGCCTCTAAACGCATTTTCTCCTCGAGAGAAACATGATGTCATTAAAAACATTATTGTTTAAACATACCTGTTGTACATGTCTGCAAACACTCAGAGCCTTAAAATAGGGTTTTCTCCCATGTGGTTTTTGGTGAGAAACCTTCTATTTCAAGGTTCTGTGCGTTTTCAGACACGTACAATATGTATTTTTAGCATTTCTGATGAAATCTCTCCTTTTAAATGCATTTCCTCACAAAAAATGAGTCTCTGGACATAGGAAAATGGCTTTTTTGAAAAAGCATATTCTGGTCGAGAAATCGTGTTTTAAACAATAAAAACGACTCCCGGCCTTATTTAGTTCACATTTTCACTTTTGGTAACCTAGCCCATATGCATAAAGCACTAAACCTTTTTATAGCGTTACACGCATTTTCTCGACAAGAAAAGCACAATTTCATGAAAAACAAACAAAACAAGAAAAATTAATCTATTCAACAAGTCTGCAACACATCCTTAAGAGTTACGTGTTTTCACCCAATTTCAATGTGTAATTTCACCAGTTCTGATCATTGTTTAGCTTGTTGGTAGCTTGGTCCAATGCCAGACAAAGTGAATCCTTTTTTTTTTTGCTTTAAACGCATTTTCTCCTCGAGAGAAACATGATGTCATTAAAAACGTTATTGTTTAAACATACCTGTTGTACATGTCTGCAAACACTCAGAGCCTTAAAATAGGGTTTTCTCCCATGTGGTTTTTGGTGAGAAACCTTCCATTTCAAGGTTCTGTGCGTTTTCAGACACGTACAATATGTATTTTTAGCGTTTCTGATGAAATCTCTCCTTTTAAATGCATTTTCTCGCAAAAAATGAGTCTCTGGACATAGGAAAATGGCTTTTTTTTAAAATCATATTCTGGTCGAGAAATCGTGTTTTAAACAATAAAAACGACTCCAGGCCTTATTTTTAGTTCACATTTTCACTTTTGGTAACCTAGCCCATATGCATAAAGCACTAAAACTTTTTATACCGTTACACGCATTTTCTCGACAAGAAAAGCACAATTTCATCAAAAGCAAACAAAACAAGAAAAAAAATCTATTCAACAAGTCTGCAACACATCCTTAAGAGTTAAGTGTTTCACCCAATTTCAATGTGTAATTTCACCAGTTCTGATCATTGTTTAGCTTGTTGGTAGCTTGGTCCAATGCCAAACACAGTGAATCCTTTTTTTTGCCTCTAAACGCATTTTCTCCTCGAGAGAAACATGATGTCATTAAAAACATTATTGTTTAAACATACCTGTTGTACATGTCTGCAAACACTCAGAGCCTTAAAATAGGGTTTTCTCCCATGTGGTTTTTGGTGAGAAACCTTCTATTTCAAGGTTCTGTGCGTTTTCAGACACGTACAATATGTATTTTTAGCATTTCTGATGAAATCTCTCCTTTTAAATGCATTTTCTCACAAAAAATGAGTCTCTGGACATAGGAAAATGGCTATTTTGAAAAAGCATATTCTGGTCGAGAAATCGTGTTTTAAACAATAAAAACGACTCCCGGCCTTATTTAGTTCACATTTTCACTTTTGGTAACCTAGCCCATATGCATAAAGCACTAAACCTTTTTATAGCGTTACACGCATTTTCTCGACAAGAAAAGCACAATTTCATGAAAAACAAACAAAACAGGAAAAATTAATCTATTCAACAAGTCTGCAACACATCCTTAAGAGTTACGTGTTTTCACCCAATTTCAATGTGTAATTTCACCAGTTCTGATCATTGTTTAGCTTGTTGGTAGCTTGGTCCAATGCCAAACACAGTGAATCCTTTTTTTTTTTTGCTTTAAACGCATTTTCTCCTCGAGAGAAACATGATGTCATTAAAAACGTTATTGTTTAAACATACCTGTTGTACATGTCTGCAAACACTCAGAGCCTTAAAATAGGGTTTTCTCCCATGTGGTTTTTGGTGAGAAACCTTCCATTTCAAGGTTCTGTGCGTTTTCAGACACGTACAATATGTATTTTTAGCGTTTCTGATGAAATCTCTCCTTTTAAATGCATTTTCTCGCAAAAAATGAGTCTCTGGACATAGGAAAATGGCTTTTTTTTTAAATCATATTCTGGTCGAGAAATCGTGTTTTAAACAATAAAAACGACTCCAGGCCTTATTTTTAGTTCACATTTTCACTTTTGGTAACCTAGCCCATATGCATAAAGCACTAAAACTTTTTATACCGTTACACGCATTTTCTCGACAAGAAAAGCACAATTTCATCAAAAGCAAACAAAACAAGAAAAAAAATCTATTCAACAAGTCTGCAACACATCCTTAAGAGTTAAGTGTTTCACCCAATTTCAATGTGTAATTTCACCAGTTCTGATCATTGTTTAGCTTGTTGGTAGCTTGGTCCAATGCCAAACACAGTGAATCCTTTTTTTTGCCTCTAAACGCATTTTCTCCTCGAGAGAAACATGATGTCATTAAAAACATTATTGTTTAAACATACCTGTTGTACATGTCTGCAAACACTCAGAGCCTTAAAATAGGGTTTTCTCCCATGTGGTTTTTGGTGAGAAACCTTCTATTTCAAGGTTCTGTGCGTTTTCAGACACGTACAATATGTATTTTTAGCATTTCTGATGAAATCTCTCCTTTTAAATGCATTTTCTCACAAAAAATGAGTCTCTGGACATAGGAAAATGGCTATTTTGAAAAAGCATATTCTGGTCGAGAAATCGTGTTTTAAACAATAAAAACGACTCCCGGCCTTATTTAGTTCACATTTTCACTTTTGGTAACCTAGCCCATATGCATAAAGCACTAAACCTTTTTATAGCGTTACACGCATTTTCTCGACAAGAAAAGCACAATTTCATGAAAAACAAACAAAACAGGAAAAATTAATCTATTCAACAAGTCTGCAACACATCCTTAAGAGTTACGTGTTTTCACCCAATTTCAATGTGTAATTTCACCAGTTCTGATCATTGTTTAGCTTGTTGGTAGCTTGGTCCAATGCCAAACACAGTGAATCCTTTTTTTTTTTTGCTTTAAACGCATTTTCTCCTCGAGAGAAACATGATGTCATTAAAAACGTTATTGTTTAAACATACCTGTTGTACATGTCTGCAAACACTCAGAGCCTTAAAATAGGGTTTTCTCCCATGTGGTTTTTGGTGAGAAACCTTCCATTTCAAGGTTCTGTGCGTTTTCAGACACGTACAATATGTATTTTTAGCGTTTCTGATGAAATCTTTCCTTTTAAATGCGTTTTCTCGCAAAAAATGAGTCTCTGGACATAGGAAAATGGCTTTTTTGAAAAAGCATATTCTGATCGAGAAATCGTGTTTTAAACAATAAAAACGACTCCCGGCCTTATTTTTAGTTCACATTTTCACTTTTGGTAACCTAGCCCATATGCATAAAGCACTAATCCTTTTTATACCGTTACACGCCTTTTCTCGACAAGAAAAGCACAATTTCATCAAAAACAAACAAAAAAAGAAGTAATCTATTCAACAAGTCTGCAACACATCCTTAAGAGTTACGTGTTTTCACCCAATTTCAATGTGTAATTTCACCAGTTCTGATCATTGTTTAGCTTGTTGGTAGCTTGGTCCAATGCCAAACACAGTGAATCCTTTTTTTTGCCTCTAAACGCATTTTCTCCTCGAGAGAAACATGATGTCATTAAAAACATTATTGTTTAAACATACCTGTTGTACATGTCTGCAAACACTCAGAGCCTTAAAATAGGGTTTTCTCCCATGTGGTTTTTGGTGAGAAACCTTCTATTTCAAGGTTCTGTGCGTTTTCAGACACGTACAATATGTATTTTTAGCATTTCTGATGAAATCTCTCCTTTTAAATGCATTTTCTCACAAAAAATGAGTCTCTGGACATAGGAAAATGGCTATTTTGAAAAAGCATATTCTGGTCGAGAAATCGTGTTTTAAACAATAAAAACGACTCCCGGCCTTATTTAGTTCACATTTTCACTTTTGGTAACCTAGCCCATATGCATAAAGCACTAAACCTTTTTATAGCGTTACACGCATTTTCTCGACAAGAAAAGCACAATTTCATGAAAAACAAACAAAACAAGAAAAATTAATCTATTCAACAAGTCTGCAACACATCCTTAAGAGTTACGTGTTTTCACCCAATTTCAATGTGTAATTTCACCAGTTCTGATCATTGTTTAGCTTGTTGGTAGCTTGGTCCAATGCCAAACACAGTGAATCCTTTTTTTTTTTTTGCTTTAAACGCATTTTCTCCTCGAGAGAAACATGATGTCATTAAAAACGTTATTGTTTAAACATACCTGTTGTACATGTCTGCAAACACTCAGAGCCTTAAAATAGGGTTTTCTCCCATGTGGTTTTTGGTGAGAAACCTTCCATTTCAAGGTTCTGTGCGTTTTCAGACACGTACAATATGTATTTTTAGCGTTTCTGATGAAATCTTTCCTTTTAAATGCGTTTTCTCGCAAAAAATGAGTCTCTGGACATAGGAAAATGGCTTTTTTGAAAAAGCATATTCTGATCGAGAAATCGTGTTTTAAACAATAAAAACGACTCCCGGCCTTATTTAGTTCACATTTTCACTTTTGGTAACCTAGCCCATATGCATAAAGCACTAATCCTTTTTATACCGTTACACGCCTTTTCTCGACAAGAAAAGCACAATTTCATCAAAAACAAACAAAAAAAGAAGTAATCTATTCAACAAGTCTGCAACACATCCTTAAGAGTTACGTGTTTTCACCCAATTTCAATGTGTAATTTCACCAGTTCTGATCATTGTTTAGCTTGTTGGTAGCTTGGTCCAATGCCAGACACAGTGAATCCTTTTTTTTTTTTGCTTTAAACGCATTTTCTCCTCGAGAGAAACATGATGTCATTAAAAACGTTATTGTTTAAACATACCTGTTGTACATGTCTGCAAACACTCAGAGCCTTAAAATAGGGTTTTCTCCCATGTGTTTTTTGGTGAGAAACCTTCTATATTTCAAGGTTCTGTGCGTTTTCAGACACGTACAAAATGTATTTTTAGCGTTTCGGATGAAATCTCTCCTTTTAAATGCATTTTCTCACAAAAAATGAGTCTCTGGACATAGGAAAATGGCTTTTTTTAAAAAGCATATTCTGGTCGAGAAATCGTGTTTTAAACAATAAAAACGACTCCCGGCCTTATTTAGTTCACATTTTCACTTTTGGTAACCTAGCCCATATGCATAAAGCACTAAACCTTTTTATACCGTTACACGCCTTTTCTCGACAAGAAAAGCACAATTTCATCAAAAACAAACAAAAAAAGAAGTAATCTATTCAACAAGTCTGCAACACATCCTTAAGAGTTACGTGTTTTCACCCAATTTCAATGTGTAATTTCACCAGTTCGGATCATTGTTTAGCTTGTTGGTAGCTTGGTCCAATGCCAAACACAGTGAATCCTTTTTTTTGCTTTAAACGCATTTTCTCCTCGAGAGAAACATGATGTCATTAAAAACGTTATTGTTTAAACATACCTGTTGTACATGTCTGCAAACACTCAGAGCCTTAAAATAGGGTTTTCTCCCATGTGGTTTTTGGTGAGAAACCTTCCATTTCAAGGTTCTGTGCGTTTTCAGACACGTACAATATGTATTTTTAGCGTTTCTGATGAAATCTCTCCTTTTAAATGCATTATCTCGCAAAAAATGAGTCTCTGGACATAGGAAAATGGCTTTTTTTTAAAATCATATTCTGGTCGAGAAATCGTGTTTTAAACAATAAAAACGACTCCAGGCCTTATTTTTAGTTCACATTTTCACTTTTGGTAACCTAGCCCATATGCATAAAGCACTAAAACTTTTTATACCGTTACACGCATTTTCTCGACAAGAAAAGCACAATTTCATCAAAAGCAAACAAAACAAGAAAAAAAATCTATTCAACAAGTCTGCAACACATCCTTAAGAGTTAAGTGTTTCACCCAATTTCAATGTGTAATTTCACCAGTTCTGATCATTGTTTAGCTTGTTGGTAGCTTGGTCCAATGCCAAACACAGTGAATCCTTTTTTTTGCCTCTAAACGCATTTTCTCCTCGAGAGAAACATGATGTCATTAAAAACATTATTGTTTAAACATACCTGTTGTACATGTCTGCAAACACTCAGAGCCTTAAAATAGGGTTTTCTCCCATGTGGTTTTTGGTGAGAAACCTTCTATTTCAAGGTTCTGTGCGTTTTCAGACACGTACAATATGTATTTTTAGCATTTCTGATGAAATCTCTCCTTTTAAATGCATTTTCTCACAAAAAATGAGTCTCTGGACATAGGAAAATGGCTTTTTTTAAAAAGCATATTCTGGTCGAGAAATCGTGTTTTAAACAATAAAAACGACTCCCGGCCTTATTTAGTTCACATTTTCACTTTTGGTAACCTAGCCCATATGCATAAAGCACTAAAACTTTTTATACCGTTACACGCCTTTTCTCGACAAGAAAAGCACAATTTCATCAAAAACAAACAAAAAAAGAAGTAATCTATTCAACAAGTCTGCAACACATCCTTAAGAGTTACGTGTTTTCACCCAATTTCAATGTGTAATTTCACCAGTTCGGATCATTGTTTAGCTTGTTGGTAGCTTGGTCCAATGCCAAACACAGTGAATCCTTTTTTTTGCTTTAAACGCATTTTCTCCTCGAGAGAAACATGATGTCATTAAAAACGTTATTGTTTAAACATACCTGTTGTACATGTCTGCAAACACTCAGAGCCTTAAAATAGGGTTTTCTCCCATGTGGTTTTTGGTGAGAAACCTTCCATTTCAAGGTTCTGTGCGTTTTCAGACACGTACAATATGTATTTTTAGCGTTTCTGATGAAATCTCTCCTTTTAAATGCATTATCTCGCAAAAAATGAGTCTCTGGACATAGGAAAATGGCTTTTTTTTAAAATCATATTCTGGTCGAGAAATCGTGTTTTAAACAATAAAAACGACTCCAGGCCTTATTTTTAGTTCACATTTTCACTTTTGGTAACCTAGCCCATATGCATAAAGCACTAAAACTTTTTATACCGTTACACGCATTTTCTCGACAAGAAAAGCACAATTTCATCAAAAGCAAACAAAACAAGAAAAAAAATCTATTCAACAAGTCTGCAACACATCCTTAAGAGTTAAGTGTTTCACCCAATTTCAATGTGTAATTTCACCAGTTCTGATCATTGTTTAGCTTGTTGGTAGCTTGGTCCAATGCCAAACACAGTGAATCCTTTTTTTTGCCTCTAAACGCATTTTCTCCTCGAGAGAAACATGATGTCATTAAAAACATTATTGTTTAAACATACCTGTTGTACATGTCTGCAAACACTCAGAGCCTTAAAATAGGGTTTTCTCCCATGTGGTTTTTGGTGAGAAACCTTCTATTTCAAGGTTCTGTGCGTTTTCAGACACGTACAATATGTATTTTTAGCATTTCTGATGAAATCTCTCCTTTTAAATGCATTTTCTCACAAAAAATGAGTCTCTGGACATAGGAAAATGGCTATTTTGAAAAAGCATATTCTGGTCGAGAAATCGTGTTTTAAACAATAAAAACGACTCCCAGCCTTATTTAGTTCACATTTTCACTTTTGGTAACCTAGCCCATATGCATAAAGCACTAAACCTTTTTATAGCGTTACACGCATTTTCTCGACAAGAAAAGCACAATTTCATGAAAAACAAACAAAACAAGAAAAATTAATCTATTCAACAAGTCTGCAACACATCCTTAAGAGTTACGTGTTTTCACCCAATTTCAATGTGTAATTTCACCAGTTCTGATCATTGTTTAGCTTGTTGGTAGCTTGGTCCAATGCCAAACACAGTGAATCCTTTTTTTTTTTTGCTTTAAACGCATTTTCTCCTCGAGAGAAACATGATGTCATTAAAAACGTTATTGTTTAAACATACCTGTTGTACATGTCTGCAAACACTCAGAGCCTTAAAATAGGGTTTTCTCCCATGTGGTTTTTGGTGAGAAACCTTCCATTTCAAGGTTCTGTGCGTTTTCAGACACGTACAATATGTATTTTTAGCGTTTCTGATGAAATCTCTCCTTTTAAATGCATTTTCTCGCAAAAAATGAGTCTCTGGACATAGGAAAATGGCTTTTTTTTAAAATCATATTCTGGTCGAGAAATCGTGTTTTAAACAATAAAAACGACTCCAGGCCTTATTTTTAGTTCACATTTTCACTTTTGGTAACCTAGCCCATATGCATAAAGCACTAAAACTTTTTATACCGTTACACGCATTTTCTCGACAAGAAAAGCACAATTTCATCAAAAGCAAACAAAACAAGAAAAAAAATCTATTCAACAAGTCTGCAACACATCCTTAAGAGTTAAGTGTTTCACCCAATTTCAATGTGTAATTTCACCAGTTCTGATCATTGTTTAGCTTGTTGGTAGCTTGGTCCAATGCCAAACACAGTGAATCCTTTTTTTTGCCTCTAAACGCATTTTCTCCTCGAGAGAAACATGATGTCATTAAAAACATTATTGTTTAAACATACCTGTTGTACATGTCTGCAAACACTCAGAGCCTTAAAATAGGGTTTTCTCCCATGTGGTTTTTGGTGAGAAACCTTCTATTTCAAGGTTCTGTGCGTTTTCAGACACGTACAATATGTATTTTTAGCATTTCTGATGAAATCTCTCCTTTTAAATGCATTTTCTCACAAAAAATGAGTCTCTGGACATAGGAAAATGGCTATTTTGAAAAAGCATATTCTGGTCGAGAAATCGTGTTTTAAACAATGAAAACGACTCCCGGCCTTATTTAGTTCACATTTTCACTTTTGGTAACCTAGCCCATATGCATAAAGCACTAAACCTTTTTATACCGTTACACGCCTTTTCTCGACAAGAAAAGCACAATTTCATGAAAAACAAACAAAACAAGAAAAATTAATCTATTCAACAAGTCTGCAACACATCCTTAAGAGTTACGTGTTTTCACCCAATTTCAATGTGTAATTTCACCAGTTCTGATCATTGTTTAGCTTGTTGGTAGCTTGGTCCAATGCCAAACACAGTGAATCCTTTTTTTTTTTTGCTTTAAACGCATTTTCTCCTCGAGAGAAACATGATGTCATTAAAAACGTTATTGTTTAAACATACCTGTTGTACATGTCTGCAAACACTCAGAGCCTTAAAATAGGGTTTTCTCCCATGTGGTTTTTGGTGAGAAACCTTCCATTTCAAGGTTCTGTGCGTTTTCAGACACGTACAATATGTATTTTTAGCGTTTCTGATGAAATCTCTCCTTTTAAATGCATTTTCTCGCAAAAAATGAGTCTCTGGACATAGGAAAATGGCTTTTTTTTAAAATCATATTCTGGTCGAGAAATCGTGTTTTAAACAATAAAAACGACTCCAGGCCTTATTTTTAGTTCACATTTTCACTTTTGGTAACCTAGCCCATATGCATAAAGCACTAAAACTTTTTATACCGTTACACGCATTTTCTCGACAAGAAAAGCACAATTTCATCAAAAGCAAACAAAACAAGAAAAAAAATCTATTCAACAAGTCTGCAACACATCCTTAAGAGTTAAGTGTTTCACCCAATTTCAATGTGTAATTTCACCAGTTCTGACCTTTGTTTAGCTTGTTGGTAGCTTGGTCCAATGCCAAACACAGTGAATCCTTTTTTTTGCCTCTAAACGCATTTTCTCCTCGAGAGAAACATGATGTCATTAAAAACATTATTGTTTAAACATACCTGTTGTACATGTCTGCAAACACTCAGAGCCTTAAAATAGGGTTTTCTCCCATGTGGTTTTTGGTGAGAAACCTTCTATTTCAAGGTTCTGTGCGTTTTCAGACACGTACAATATGTATTTTTAGCGTTTCTGATGAAATCTCTCCTTTTAAATGCATTTTCTCACAAAAAATGAGTCTCTGGACATAGGAAAATGGCTATTTTGAAAAAGCATATTCTGGTCGAGAAATCGTGTTTTAAACAATGAAAACGACTCCCGGCCTTATTTAGTTCACATTTTCACTTTTGGTAACCTAGCCCATATGCATAAAGCACTAAACCTTTTTATACCGTTACACGCCTTTTCTCGACAAGAAAAGCACAATTTCATGAAAAACAAACAAAACAAGAAAAATTAATCTATTCAACAAGTCTGCAACACATCCTTAAGAGTTACGTGTTTTCACCCAATTTCAATGTGTAATTTCACCAGTTCTGATCATTGTTTAGCTTGTTGGTAGCTTGGTCCAATGCCAAACACAGTGAATCCTTTTTTTTTTTTGCTTTAAACGCATTTTCTCCTCGAGAGAAACATGATGTCATTAAAAACGTTATTGTTTAAACATACCTGTTGTACATGTCTGCAAACACTCAGAGCCTTAAAATAGGGTTTTCTCCCATGTGGTTTTTGGTGAGAAACCTTCCATTTCAAGGTTCTGTGCGTTTTCAGACACGTACAATATGTATTTTTAGCGTTTCTGATGAAATCTCTCCTTTTAAATGCATTTTCTCGCAAAAAATGAGTCTCTGGACATAGGAAAATGGCTTTTTTTTAAAATCATATTCTGGTCGAGAAATCGTGTTTTAAACAATAAAAACGACTCCAGGCCTTATTTTTAGTTCACATTTTCACTTTTGGTAACCTAGCCCATATGCATAAAGCACTAAAACTTTTTATACCGTTACACGCATTTTCTCGACAAGAAAAGCACAATTTCATCAAAAGCAAACAAAACAAGAAAAAAAATCTATTCAACAAGTCTGCAACACATCCTTAAGAGTTAAGTGTTTCACCCAATTTCAATGTGTAATTTCACCAGTTCTGACCTTTGTTTAGCTTGTTGGTAGCTTGGTCCAATGCCAAACACAGTGAATCCTTTTTTTTGCCTCTAAACGCATTTTCTCCTCGAGAGAAACATGATGTCATTAAAAACATTATTGTTTAAACATACCTGTTGTACATGTCTGCAAACACTCAGAGCCTTAAAATAGGGTTTTCTCCCATGTGGTTTTTGGTGAGAAACCTTCTATTTCAAGGTTCTGTGCGTTTTCAGACACGTACAATATGTATTTTTAGCGTTTCTGATGAAATCTCTCCTTTTAAATGCATTTTCTCACAAAAAATGAGTCTCTGGACATAGGAAAATGGCTTTTTTTTAAAATCATATTCTGGTCGAGAAATCGTGTTTTAAACAATAAAAACGACTCCCGGCCTTATTTTTAGTTCACATTTTCACTTTTGGTAACCTAGCCCATATGCATAAAGCACTAAAACTTTTTATAGCGTTACACGCATTTTCTCGACAAGAAAAGCACAATTTCATCAAAAGCAAACAAAACAAGAAAAAAAATCTATTCAACAAGTCTGCAACACATCCTTAAGAGTTAAGTGTTTCACCCAATTTCAATGTGTAATTTCACCAGTTCTGATCATTGTTTAGCTTGTTGGTAGCTTGGTCCAATGCCAAACACAGTGAATCCTTTTTTTTGCCTCTAAACGCATTTTCTCCTCGAGAGAAACATGATGTCATTAAAAACGTTATTGTTTAAACATACCTGTTGTACATGTCTGCAAACACTCAGAGCCTTAAAATAGGGTTTTCTCCCATGTGGTTTTTGGTGAGAAACCTTCCATTTCAAGGTTCTGTGCGTTTTCAGACACGTACAATATGTATTTTTAGCGTTTCTGATGAAATCTCTCCTTTTAAATGCATTTTCTCGCAAAAAATGAGTCTCTGGACATAGGAAAATGGCTTTTTTTTAAAATCATATTCTGGTCGAGAAATCGTGTTTTAAACAATAAAAACGACTCCAGGCCTTATTTTTAGTTCACATTTTCACTTTTGGTAACCTAGCCCATATGCATAAAGCACTAAAACTTTTTATACCGTTACACGCATTTTCTCGACAAGAAAAGCACAATTTCATCAAAAGCAAACAAAACAAGAAAAAAAATCTATTCAACAAGTCTGCAACACATCCTTAAGAGTTAAGTGTTTCACCCAATTTCAATGTGTAATTTCACCAGTTCTGATCATTGTTTAGCTTGTTGGTAGCTTGGTCCAATGCCAAACACAGTGAATCCTTTTTTTTTGCCTCTAAACGCATTTTCTCCTCGAGAGAAACATGATGTCATTAAAAACATTATTGTTTAAACATACCTGTTGTACATGTCTGCAAACACTCAGAGCCTTAAAATAGGGTTTTCTCCCATGTGGTTTTTGGTGAGAAACCTTCTATTTCAAGGTTCTGTGCGTTTTCAGACACGTACAATATGTATTTTTAGCATTTCTGATGAAATCTCTCCTTTTAAATGCATTTTCTCACAAAAAATGAGTCTCTGGACATAGGAAAATGGCTATTTTGAAAAAGCATATTCTGGTCGAGAAATCGTGTTTTAAACAATAAAAACGACTCCCGGCCTTATTTAGTTCACATTTTCACTTTTGGTAACCTAGCCCATATGCATAAAGCACTAAACCTTTTTATAGCGTTACACGCATTTTCTCGACAAGAAAAGCACAATTTCATGAAAAACAAACAAAACAGGAAAAATTAATCTATTCAACAAGTCTGCAACACATCCTTAAGAGTTACGTGTTTTCACCCAATTTCAATGTGTAATTTCACCAGTTCTGATCATTGTTTAGCTTGTTGGTAGCTTGGTCCAATGCCAAACACAGTGAATCCTTTTTTTTTTTTGCTTTAAACGCATTTTCTCCTCGAGAGAAACATGATGTCATTAAAAACGTTATTGTTTAAACATACCTGTTGTACATGTCTGCAAACACTCAGAGCCTTAAAATAGGGTTTTCTCCCATGTGGTTTTTGGTGAGAAACCTTCCATTTCAAGGTTCTGTGCGTTTTCAGACACGTACAATATGTATTTTTAGCGTTTCTGATGAAATCTTTCCTTTTAAATGCGTTTTCTCGCAAAAAATGAGTCTCTGGACATAGGAAAATGGCTTTTTTGAAAAAGCATATTCTGATCGAGAAATCGTGTTTTAAACAATAAAAACGACTCCCGGCCTTATTTTTAGTTCACATTTTCACTTTTGGTAACCTAGCCCATATGCATAAAGCACTAATCCTTTTTATACCGTTACACGCCTTTTCTCGACAAGAAAAGCACAATTTCATCAAAAACAAACAAAAAAAGAAGTAATCTATTCAACAAGTCTGCAACACATCCTTAAGAGTTACGTGTTTTCACCCAATTTCAATGTGTAATTTCACCAGTTCTGATCATTGTTTAGCTTGTTGGTAGCTTGGTCCAATGCCCAACACAGTGAATCCTTTTTTTTTTTTGCTTTAAACGCATTTTCTCCTCGAGAGAAACATGATGTCATTAAAAACGTTATTGTTTAAACATACCTGTTGTACATGTCTGCAAACACTCAGAGCCTTAAAATAGGGTTTTCTCCCATGTGTTTTTTGGTGAGAAACCTTCTATATTTCAAGGTTCTGTGCGTTTTCAGACACGTAAAAAATGTATTTTTAGCGTTTCGGATGAAATCTCTCCTTTTAAATGCATTTTCTCACAAAAAATGAGTCTCTGGACATAGGAAAATGGCTTTTTTGAAAAAGCATATTCGGTCGAGAAATCGTGTTTTAAACAATAAAAACGACTCCCGGCCTTATTTAGTTCACATTTTCACTTTTGGTAACCTAGCCCATATGCATAAAGCACTAAACCTTTTTATACCGTTACACGCCTTTTCTCGACAAGAAAAGCACAATTTCATCAAAAACAAACAAAAAAAGAAGTAATCTATTCAACAAGTCTGCAACACATCCTTAAGAGTTACGTGTTTTCACCCAATTTCAATGTGTAATTTCACCAGTTCGGATCATTGTTTAGCTTGTTGGTAGCTTGGTCCAATGCCAAACACAGTGAATCCTTTTTTTTTGCTTTAAACGCATTTTCTCCTCGAGAGAAACATGATGTCATTAAAAACGTTATTGTTTAAACATACCTGTTGTACATGTCTGCAAACACTCAGAGCCTTAAAATAGGGTTTTCTCCCATGTGGTTTTTGGTGAGAAACCTTCCATTTCAAGGTTCTGTGCGTTTTCAGACACGTACAATATGTATTTTTAGCGTTTCTGATGAAATCTCTCCTTTTAAATGCATTTTCTCGCAAAAAATGAGTCTCTGGACATAGGAAAATGGCTTTTTTTTAAAATCATATTCTGGTCGAGAAATCGTGTTTTAAACAATAAAAACGACTCCAGGCCTTATTTTTAGTTCACATTTTCACTTTTGGTAACCTAGCCCATATGCATAAAGCACTAAAACTTTTTATACCGTTACACGCATTTTCTCGACAAGAAAAGCACAATTTCATCAAAAGCAAACAAAACAAGAAAAAAAATCTATTCAACAAGTCTGCAACACATCCTTAAGAGTTAAGTGTTTCACCCAATTTCAATGTGTAATTTCACCAGTTCTGATCATTGTTTAGCTTGTTGGTAGCTTGGTCCAATGCCAAACACAGTGAATCCTTTTTTTTGCCTCTAAACGCATTTTCTCCTCGAGAGAAACATGATGTCATTAAAAACATTATTGTTTAAACATACCTGTTGTACATGTCTGCAAACACTCAGAGCCTTAAAATAGGGTTTTCTCCCATGTGGTTTTTGGTGAGAAACCTTCTATTTCAAGGTTCTGTGCGTTTTCAGACACGTACAATATGTATTTTTAGCATTTCTGATGAAATCTCTCCTTTTAAATGCATTTTCTCACAAAAAATGAGTCTCTGGACATAGGAAAATGGCTTTTTTGAAAAAGCATATTCTGGTCGAGAAATCGTGTTTTAAACAATAAAAACGACTCCCGGCCTTATTTAGTTCACATTTTCACTTTTGGTAACCTAGCCCATATGCATAAAGCACTAAACCTTTTTATAGCGTTACACGCATTTTCTCGACAAGAAAAGCACAATTTCATGAAAAACAAACAAAACAAGAAAAATTAATCTATTCAACAAGTCTGCAACACATCCTTAAGAGTTACGTGTTTTCACCCAATTTCAATGTGTAATTTCACCAGTTCGGATCATTGTTTAGCTTGTTGGTAACTTGGTCCAATGCCAGACACAGTGAATCCTTTTTTTTGCCTCTAAACGCATTTTCTCCTCGAGAGAAACATGATGTCATTAAAAACGTTATTGTTTAAACATACCTGTCGTACATGTCTGCAAACACTCAGAGCCTTAAAATAGGGTTTTCTCCCATGTGGTTTTTGGTGAGAAACCTTCCATTTCAAGGTTCTGTGCGTTTTCAGACACGTACAATATGTATTTTTAGCGTTTCTGATGAAATCTCTCCTTTTAAATGCATTTTCTCACAAAAAATGAGTCTCTGGACATAGGAAAATGGCTTTTTTTTAAAATCATATTCTGGTCGAGAAATCGTGTTTTAAACAATAAAAACGACTCCCGGCCTTATTTTTAGTTCACATTTTCACTTTTGGTAACCTAGCCCATATGCATAAAGCACTAAAACTTTTTATAGCGTTACACGCATTTTCTCGACAAGAAAAGCACAATTTCATCAAAAGCAAACAAAACAAGAAAAAAAATCTATTCAACAAGTCTGCAACACATCCTTAAGAGTTAAGTGTTTCACCCAATTTCAATGTGTAATTTCACCAGTTCTGATCATTGTTTAGCTTGTTGGTAGCTTGGTCCAATGCCAAACACAGTGAATCCTTTTTTTTGCCTCTAAACGCATTTTCTCCTCGAGAGAAACATGATGTCATTAAAAACGTTATTGTTTAAACATACCTGTTGTACATGTCTGCAAACACTCAGAGCCTTAAAATAGGGTTTTCTCCCATGTGGTTTTTGGTGAGAAACCTTCTATTTCAAGGTTCTGTGCGTTTTCAGACACGTACAATATGTATTTTTAGCATTTCTGATGAAATCTCTCCTTTTAAATGCATTTCCTCACAAAAAATGAGTCTCTGGACATAGGAAAATGGCTTTTTTGAAAAAGCATATTCTGGTCGAGAAATCGTGTTTTAAACAATAAAAACGACTCCCGGCCTTATTTAGTTCACATTTTCACTTTTGGTAACCTAGCCCATATGCATAAAGCACTAAACCTTTTTATAGCGTTACACGCATTTTCTCGACAAGAAAAGCACAATTTCATGAAAAACAAACAAAACAGGAAAAATTAATCTATTCAACAAGTCTGCAACACATCCTTAAGAGTTACGTGTTTTCACCCAATTTCAATGTGTAATTTCACCAGTTCTGATCATTGTTTAGCTTGTTGGTAGCTTGGTCCAATGCCAAACACAGTGAATCCTTTTTTTTTTTTGCTTTAAACGCATTTTCTCCTCGAGAGAAACATGATGTCATTAAAAACGTTATTGTTTAAACATACCTGTTGTACATGTCTGCAAACACTCAGAGCCTTAAAATAGGGTTTTCTCCCATGTGGTTTTTGGTGAGAAACCTTCCATTTCAAGGTTCTGTGCGTTTTCAGACACGTACAATATGTATTTTTAGCGTTTCTGATGAAATCTTTCCTTTTAAATGCGTTTTCTCGCAAAAAATGAGTCTCTGGACATAGGAAAATGGCTTTTTTGAAAAAGCATATTCTGATCGAGAAATCGTGTTTTAAACAATAAAAACGACTCCCGGCCTTATTTTTAGTTCACATTTTCACTTTTGGTAACCTAGCCCATATGCATAAAGCACTAATCCTTTTTATACCGTTACACGCCTTTTCTCGACAAGAAAAGCACAATTTCATCAAAAACAAACAAAAAAAGAAGTAATCTATTCAACAAGTCTGCAACACATCCTTAAGAGTTACGTGTTTTCACCCAATTTCAATGTGTAATTTCACCAGTTCTGATCATTGTTTAGCTTGTTGGTAGCTTGGTCCAATGCCCAACACAGTGAATCTTTTTTTTTTTTTGCTTTAAACGCATTTTCTCCTCGAGAGAAACATGATGTCATTAAAAACGTTATTGTTTAAACATACCTGTTGTACATGTCTGCAAACACTCAGAGCCTTAAAATAGGGTTTTCTCCCATGTGTTTTTTGGTGAGAAACCTTCTATATTTCAAGGTTCTGTGCGTTTTCAGACACGTAAAAAATGTATTTTTAGCGTTTCGGATGAAATCTCTCCTTTTAAATGCATTTTCTCACAAAAAATGAGTCTCTGGACATAGGAAAATGGCTTTTTTGAAAAAGCATATTCGGTCGAGAAATCGTGTTTTAAACAATAAAAACGACTCCCGGCCTTATTTAGTTCACATTTTCACTTTTGGTAACCTAGCCCATATGCATAAAGCACTAAACCTTTTTATACCGTTACACGCCTTTTCTCGACAAGAAAAGCACAATTTCATCAAAAACAAACAAAAAAAGAAGTAATCTATTCAACAAGTCTGCAACACATCCTTAAGAGTTACGTGTTTTCACCCAATTTCAATGTGTAATTTCACCAGTTCGGATCATTGTTTAGCTTGTTGGTAGCTTGGTCCAATGCCAAACACAGTGAATCCTTTTTTTTTGCTTTAAACGCATTTTCTCCTCGAGAGAAACATGATGTCATTAAAAACGTTATTGTTTAAACATACCTGTTGTACATGTCTGCAAACACTCAGAGCCTTAAAATAGGGTTTTCTCCCATGTGGTTTTTGGTGAGAAACCTTCCATTTCAAGGTTCTGTGCGTTTTCAGACACGTACAATATGTATTTTTAGCGTTTCTGATGAAATCTCTCCTTTTAAATGCATTTTCTCGCAAAAAATGAGTCTCTGGACATAGGAAAATGGCTTTTTTTTAAAATCATATTCTGGTCGAGAAATCGTGTTTTAAACAATAAAAACGACTCCAGGCCTTATTTTTAGTTCACATTTTCACTTTTGGTAACCTAGCCCATATGCATAAAGCACTAAAACTTTTTATACCGTTACACGCATTTTCTCGACAAGAAAAGCACAATTTCATCAAAAGCAAACAAAACAAGAAAAAAAATCTATTCAACAAGTCTGCAACACATCCTTAAGAGTTAAGTGTTTCACCCAATTTCAATGTGTAATTTCACCAGTTCTGATCATTGTTTAGCTTGTTGGTAGCTTGGTCCAATGCCAAACACAGTGAATCCTTTTTTTTGCCTCTAAACGCATTTTCTCCTCGAGAGAAACATGATGTCATTAAAAACATTATTGTTTAAACATACCTGTTGTACATGTCTGCAAACACTCAGAGCCTTAAAATAGGGTTTTCTCCCATGTGGTTTTTGGTGAGAAACCTTCTATTTCAAGGTTCTGTGCGTTTTCAGACACGTACAATATGTATTTTTAGCATTTCTGATGAAATCTCTCCTTTTAAATGCATTTTCTCACAAAAAATGAGTCTCTGGACATAGGAAAATGGCTTTTTTGAAAAAGCATATTCTGGTCGAGAAATCGTGTTTTAAACAATAAAAACGACTCCCGGCCTTATTTAGTTCACATTTTCACTTTTGGTAACCTAGCCCATATGCATAAAGCACTAAACCTTTTTATAGCGTTACACGCATTTTCTCGACAAGAAAAGCACAATTTCATGAAAAACAAACAAAACAAGAAAAATTAATCTATTCAACAAGTCTGCAACACATCCTTAAGAGTTACGTGTTTTCACCCAATTTCAATGTGTAATTTCACCAGTTCGGATCATTGTTTAGCTTGTTGGTAACTTGGTCCAATGCCAGACACAGTGAATCCTTTTTTTTGCCTCTAAACGCATTTTCTCCTCGAGAGAAACATGATGTCATTAAAAACGTTATTGTTTAAACATACCTGTCGTACATGTCTGCAAACACTCAGAGCCTTAAAATAGGGTTTTCTCCCATGTGGTTTTTGGTGAGAAACCTTCCATTTCAAGGTTCTGTGCGTTTTCAGACACGTACAATATGTATTTTTAGCGTTTCTGATGAAATCTCTCCTTTTAAATGCATTTTCTCACAAAAAATGAGTCTCTGGACATAGGAAAATGGCTTTTTTTTAAAATCATATTCTGGTCGAGAAATCGTGTTTTAAACAATAAAAACGACTCCCGGCCTTATTTTTAGTTCACATTTTCACTTTTGGTAACCTAGCCCATATGCATAAAGCACTAAAACTTTTTATAGCGTTACACGCATTTTCTCGACAAGAAAAGCACAATTTCATCAAAAGCAAACAAAACAAGAAAAAAAATCTATTCAACAAGTCTGCAACACATCCTTAAGAGTTAAGTGTTTCACCCAATTTCAATGTGTAATTTCACCAGTTCTGATCATTGTTTAGCTTGTTGGTAGCTTGGTCCAATGCCAAACACAGTGAATCCTTTTTTTTGCCTCTAAACGCATTTTCTCCTCGAGAGAAACATGATGTCATTAAAAACGTTATTGTTTAAACATACCTGTTGTACATGTCTGCAAACACTCAGAGCCTTAAAATAGGGTTTTCTCCCATGTGGTTTTTGGTGAGAAACCTTCTATTTCAAGGTTCTGTGCGTTTTCAGACACGTACAATATGTATTTTTAGCATTTCTGATGAAATCTCTCCTTTTAAATGCATTTCCTCACAAAAAATGAGTCTCTGGACATAGGAAAATGGCTTTTTTGAAAAAGCATATTCTGGTCGAGAAATCGTGTTTTAAACAATAAAAACGACTCCCGGCCTTATTTTTAGTTCACATTTTCACTTTTGGTAACCTAGCCCATATGCATAAAGCACTAAACCTTTTTATAGCGTTACACGCCTTTTCTCGACAAGAAAAGCACAATTTCATCAAAAACAAACAAAACAAGAAAAAGTAATCTATTCAACAAGTCTGCAACACATCCTTAAGAGTTACGTGTTTTCACCCAATTTCAATGTGTAATTTCACCAGTTCGGATCATTGTTTAGCTTGTTGGTAGCTTGGTCCAATGCCAGACACAGTGAATCCTTTTTTTTGCCTCTAAACGCATTTTCTCCTCGAGAGAAACATGATGTCATTAAAAACGTTATTGTTTAAACATACCTGTCGTACATGTCTGCAAACACTCAGAGCCTTAAAATAGGGTTTTCTCCCATGTGGTTTTTGGTGAGAAACCTTCTATATTTCAAGGTTCTGTGCGTTTTCAGACACGTACAATATGTATTTTTAGCGTTTCTGATGAAATCTCTCCTTTTAAATGCATTTTCTCGCAAAAAATGAGTCTCTGGACATAGGAAAATGGCTTTTTTGAAAAAGCATATTCTGGTCGAGAAATCGTGTTTTAAACAATAAAAACGACTCCCGGCCTTATTTAGTTCACATTTTCACTTTTGGTAACCTAGCCCATATGCATAAAGCACTAAACCTTTTTATACCGTTACATGCCTTTTCTCGACAAGAAAAGCACAATTTCATCAAAAACAAACAAAACAAGAAGTAATCTATTCAACAAGTCTGCAACACATCCTTAAGAGTTACGTGTTTTCACCCAATTTCAATGTGTAATTTCACCAGTTCTGATCATTGTTTAGCTTGTTGGTAGCTTGGTCCAATGCCAAACACAGTGAATCCTTTTTTTTTTTTGCTTTAAACGCATTTTCTCCTCGAGAGAAACATGATGTCATTAAAAACGTTATTGTTTAAACATACCTGTTGTACATGTCTGCAAACACTCAGAGCCTTAAAATAGGGTTTTCTCCCGTGTGTTTTTTGGTGAGAAACCTTCCATTTCAAGGTTCTGTTTGTTTTCAGACACGTACAATATGTATTTTTAGCGTTTCTGATGAAATCCCTCCTTTTAAATGCATTTTCTCACAAAAAATGAGTCTCTGGACATAGGAAAATGGCTTTTTTTAGAAAGCATATTCTGGTCGAGAAATCGTGTTTTAAACAATAAAAACGACTCCCGGCCTTATTTAGTTCACATTTTCACTTTTGGTAACCTAGCCCATATGCATAAAGCACTAAACCTTTTTATAGCGTTACACGCATTTTCTCGACAAGAAAAGCACAATTTCATCAAAAACAAACAAAACAAGAAAAAGTAATCTATTCAACAAGTCTGCAACACATCCTTAAGAGTTACGTGTTTTCACCCAATTTCAATGTGTAATTTCACCAGTTCTGATCATTGTTTAGCTTGTTGGTAGCTTGGTCCAATGCCAGACACAGTGAATCCTTTTTTTTGCCTCTAAACGCATTTTCTCCTCGAGTGAAACATGATGTCATTAAAAACGTTATTGTTTAAACATACCTGTTCTACATGTCTGCAAACACTCAGAGCCTTAAAATAGGGTTTTCTCCCATGTGTTTTTTGGTGAGAAACCTTCTATATTTCAAGGTTCTGTGCGTTTTCAGACACGTACAAAATGTATTTTTAGCGTTACGGATGAAATCTCTCCTTTTAAATGCATTTTCTCACAAAAAATGAGTCTCTGGACATAGGAAAATGGCTTTTTTTAAAAAGCATATTCTGGTCAGAAATCGTGTTTTAAACAATAAAAACGACTCCCGGCCTTATTTAGTTCACATTTTCACTTTTGGTAACCTAGCCCATATGCATAAAGCACTAAACCTTTTTATACCGTTACACGCCTTTTCTCGACAAGAAAAGCACAATTTCATCAAAAACAAACAAAAAAAGAAGTAATCTATTCAACAAGTCTGCAACACATCCTTAAGAGTTACGTGTTTTCACCCAATTTCAATGTGTAATTTCACCAGTTCGGATCATTGTTTAGCTTGTTGGTAGCTTGGTCCAATGCCAAACACAGTGAATCCTTTTTTTTTGCTTTAAACGCATTTTCTCCTCGAGAGAAACATGATGTCATTAAAAACGTTATTGTTTAAACATACCTGTTGTACATGTCTGCAAACACTCAGAGCCTTAAAATAGGGTTTTCTCCCGTGTGTTTTTTGGTGAGAAACCTTCCATTTCAAGGTTCTGTGCGTTTTCAGACACGTACAATATGTATTTTTAGCGTTTCTGATGAAATCTCTCCTTTTAAATGCATTTTCTCACAAAAAATGAGTCTCTGGACATAGGAAAATGGCTTTTTTTAGAAAGCATATTCTGGTCGAGAAATCGTGTTTTAAACAATAAAAACGACTCCCGGCCTTATTTAGTTCACATTTTCACTTTTGGTAACCTAGCCCATATGCATAAAGCACTAAACCTTTTTATAGCGTTACACGCCTTTTCTCGACAAGAAAAGCACAATTTCATCAAAAACAAACAAAACAAGAAAAAGTAATCTATTCAACAAGTCTGCAACACATCCTTAAGAGTTACGTGTTTTCACCCAATTTCAATGTGTAATTTCACCAGTTCTGATCATTGTTTAGCTTGTTGGTAGCTTGGTCCAATGCCAAACACAGTGAATCCTTTTTTTTTTTTTGCTTTAAACGCATTTTCTCCTCGAGAGAAACATGATGTCATTAAAAACGTTATTGTTTAAACATACCTGTTGTACATGTCTGCAAACACTCAGAGCCTTAAAATAGGGTTTTCTCCCATGTGGTTTTTGGTGAGAAACCTTCCATTTCAAGGTTCTGTGCGTTTTCAGACACGTACAAAATGTATTTTTAGCGTTTCTGATGAAATCTTTCCTTTTAAATGCATTTTCTCGCAAAAAATGAGTCTCTGGACATAGGAAAATGGCTTTTTTTTAAAAGCATATTCTGGTCGAGAAATCGTGTTTTAAACAATAAAAACGACTCCCGGCCTTATTTTTAGTTCACATTTTCACTTTTGGTAACCTAGCCCATATGCATAAAGCACTAAAACTTTTTATAGCGTTACACGCATTTTCTCGACAAGAAAAGCACAATTTCATCAAAAGCAAACAAAACAAGAAAAAAAATCTATTCAACAAGTCTGCAACACATCCTTAAGAGTTACGTGTTTCACCCAATTTCAATGTGTAATTTCACCAGTTCGGATCATTGTTTAGCTTGTTGGTAGCTTGGTCCAATGCCAAACACGGTGAAACCTTTGTATGGCTTTAAACGCATTTTCTCCTCGAGAGAAACATGATTTCACTAAAAACGTTATAGTTTAAACATGCCTGTTGTATTTGTCTTGCAAACAGTCAGAGCCTTTAAAATAGGGTTTTCTCCCATGTTTTTTTTGGTGAGAAACCTTCTATTTCAAGGTTCTGTGCATTTTCAGACACGTACAATATGTATTTTTAGTGTTTCTGATGAAATCCATCCTTTTAAATGCATTTCCTCACAAAAAATGAGTCTCTGGACATAGGAAAATGGCTTTTTAAAAAAAGCATATTCTGGTCGAGAAATCGTGTTTTAAACAATAAAAACGACTCCCGGCCTTATTTAGTTCACATTTTCACTTTTGGTAACCTAGCCCATATGCATAAAGCACTAAACCTTTTTATAGCGTTACACGCATTTTCTCGACAAGAAAAGCACAATTTCATGAAAAACAAACAAAACAAGAAAAATTAATCTATTCAACAAGTCTGCAACACATCCTTAAGAGTTACGTGTTTTCACCCAATTTCAATGTGTAATTTCACCAATTCTGATCATTGTTTAGCTTGTTGGTAGCTTGGTCCAATGCCAGACACAGTGAATCCTTTTTTTTGCCTCTAAACGCATTTTCTCCTCGAGAGAAACATGATGTCATTAAAAACGTTATTGTTTAAACATACCTGTCGTATATGTCTGCAAACACTCAGAGCCTTAAAATAGGGTTTTCTCCCGTGTGTTTTTTGGTGAGAAACCTTCTATTTCAAGGTTCTGTGCATTTTAAGACACGTACTATATGTATTTTTAGCGTTTCTGATGAAATCCCTCCTTTTAAATGCATTTTCTCACAAAAAATGAGTCTCTGGACATAGGAAAATGCCTTTTTTTAAAAAGCATATTCTGGTCGAGAATTCTTGTTTTAAACAATAAAAACGAATCAAGGCCTTATTTAGTTCACATTTTTACTTTTGGTAAGCTAACCCGTATTCATAACGCACTAAACCTTTTTATCGCGTTAAGCGCCTTTTCTCGACAAGAAAAGCACAATTTCATCAAAAACAAAGGAAAGAAGAAAAATCAATCTATTCAACATGTCTGCAACACATCCTTAAGAGTTACATGATTTCACCCAATATCAATGTGTAATTTCTCCAGTTCTGATCATTGTTTAGGTTGTTGGTAGCTTGCTCCAATGCCAGACACAGTGAATCCTTTTTTTTTTGTTGCTTTAAACGCATTTTCTCCTCGAGAGAAACATGATGTCATTAAAAACGTTATTGTTAAAAGATACCTCTTCTACATGTCTGCAAACACTCAGAGCCTTAAAATAGGGTTTTCTCCCATGTGGTTTTTGGTGAGAAACCTTCCATTTCAAGGTTCTGTGCGTTTTCAGATACGTACAATTTGTATTTTTAGCGTTTCTGATGAAATCTCTCCTTTTAAATGCATTTTCTCACAAAAAATGAGTCTCTGGACATAGGAAAATGGCTTTTTTTAAAAAGCATATTCTGGTCGAGAAATCGTGTTTTAAACAATAAAAACGACTCCCGGCCTTATTTAGTTCACATTTTCACTTTTGGTAACCTAGCCCGTATGCATAAAGCACTAAACCTTTTTATAGCGTTACACGCATTTTCTCGACAAGAAAAGCACAATTTCATCAAAAACAAACAAAACAAAAAAATTAATCTATTCAACAAGTCTGCAACACATCCTTAAGAGTTACGTGTTTTCACCCAATTTCAATGTGTAATTTCACCAGTTCCGATCATTGTTTAGCTTGTTGGTAGCTTGGTCCAATGCCAGACAAAGTGAATCCTTTTTTTTGTTGCTTTAAACGCATTTTCTCCTCGAGAGAAACATGATGTCATTAAAAACGTTATTGTTTAAACATACCTGTTGTACATGTCTGCAAACACTCAGAGCCTTAAAATAGGGTTTTCTCCCGTGTGTTTTTTGGTGAGAAACCTTCTATTTCAAGGTTCTGTGCGTTTTCAGACACGTACAATATGTATTTTTAGCGTTTCTGATGAAATCCCTCCTTTTAAATGCATTTTCTCACAAAAAATGAGTCTCTGGACATAGGAAAATGGCTTTTTTTTAAAAAGCATATTCTGGTCGAGAAATCGTGTTTTAAACAATAAAAACGACTCCCGGCCTTATTTAGTTCACATTTTCACTTTTGGTAACCTAGCCCGTATGCATAAAGCACTAAACCTTTTTATAGCGTTACACGCATTTTCTCGACAAGAAAAGCACAATTTCACCAAAAACAAACAAAACAAGAAAAAGTAATCTATTCAACAAGTCTGCAACACATCCTTAAGAGTTACGTGTTTTCACCCAATTTCAATGTGTAATTTCACCAGTTCTGATCATTGTTTAGCTTGTTGGTAGCTTGGTCAATGCCAGACACAGTGAATCCTTTTTTTTTGTTGCTTTAAACGCATTTTCTCCTCGAGAGAAACATGATGTCATTAAAAACGTTATTGTTTAAACATACCTGTTGTACATGTCTGCAAACACTCAGAGCCTTAAAATAGGGTTTTCTCCCGTGTGTTTTTTGGTGAGAAACCTTCTATTTCAAGGTTCTGTGCGTTTTCAGATACGTACAATATGTATTTTTAGTGTTTCTGATGAAATCTCTCCTTTTTAATGCATTTTCTCACAAAAAATGAGTCTCTGGACATAGGAAAATGGCTTTTTCTAAAAAGCATATTCTGGTCAAGAAATCGTGTTTTAAACAATAAAAACGACTCCCGGCCTTATTTAGTTCACGTTTTTACTTTTGGTAACCTAGCCCGTATTCATAACGCACTAAACCTTTTTATCGCGTTAAACGCCTTTTCTCGACAAGCAAAGCACAATTTCATCAAAAACAAAGGAAACAAAAAAATTGAATCTATTCAACATGTCTGCAACACATCCTTAAGAGTTACATGATTTCACCCAATGTCAATGTATAATTTCTCCAGTTCTGATCATTGTTTAGGTTGTTGGTAGCTTGCTCCAATGCCAAACACGGTGAAACCTTTGTATGGCTTTAAACGCATTTTCTCCTCGAGAGAAACATGATTTCACTAAAAACGTTATAGTTTAAACATGCCTGTTGTATTTGTCTTGCAAACAGTCAGAGCCTTTAAAATAGGGTTTTCTCCCATGTTTCTTTTTGGTGAGAAACCTTCTATTTCAAGGTTCTGTGCATTTTCAGACACGTACAATATGTATTTTTAGTGTTTCTGATGAAATCCATCCTTTTAAATGCATTTCCTCACAAAAAATGAGTCTCTGGACATAGGAAAATGGCTTTTTAAAAAAAGCATATTCTGGTCGAGAAATCGTGTTTTAAACAATAAAAACGACTCCCGGCCTTATTTAGTTCACATTTTCACTTTTGGTAACCTAGCCCATATGCATAAAGCACTAAACCTTTTTATAGCGTTACACGCATTTTCTCGACAAGAAAAGCACAATTTCATGAAAAACAAACAAAACAAGAAAAAGTAATCTATTCAACAAGTCTGCAACACATCCTTAAGAGTTACGTGTTTTCACCCAATTTCAATGTGTAATTTCACCAGTTCTGATCATTGTTTAGCTTGTTGGTAGCTTGGTCCAATGCCAAACACAGTGAATCCTTTTTTTTTTTTTGCTTTAAACGCATTTTCTCCTCGAGAGAAACATGATGTCATTAAAAACGTTATTGTTTAAACATACCTGTTGTACATGTCTGCAAACACTCAGAGCCTTAAAATAGGGTTTTCTCCCATGTGGTTTTTGGTGAGAAACCTTCCATTTCAAGGTTCTGTGCGTTTTCAGACACGTACAAAATGTATTTTTAGCGTTTCTAATGAAATCTTTCCTTTTAAATGCATTTTCTCGCAAAAAATGAGTCTCTGGACATAGGAAAATGGCTTTTTTTTAAAAGCATATTCTGGTCGAGAATTCTTGTTTTAAACAATAAAAACGAATCAAGGCCTTATTTAGTTCACATTTTTACTTTTGGTAAGCTAACCCGTATTCATAACGCACTAAACCTTTTTATCGCGTTAAGCGCCTTTTCTCGACAAGAAAAGCACAATTTCATCAAAAACAAAGGAAAGAAGAAAAATCAATCTATTCAACATGTCTGCAACACATCCTTAAGAGTTACATGATTTCACCCAATATCAATGTGTAATTTCTCCAGTTCTGATCATTGTTTAGGTTGTTGGTAGCTTGCTCCAATGCCAGACACAGTGAATCCTTTTTTTTTTGTTGCTTTAAACGCATTTTCTCCTCGAGAGAAACATGATGTCATTAAAAACGTTATTGTTAAAAGATACCTCTTCTACATGTCTGCAAACACTCAGAGCCTTAAAATAGGGTTTTCTCCCATGTGGTTTTTGGTGAGAAACCTTCCATTTCAAGGTTCTGTGCGTTTTCAGATACGTACAATTTGTATTTTTAGCGTTTCTGATGAAATCTCTCCTTTTAAATGCATTTTCTCACAAAAAATGAGTCTCTGGACATAGGAAAATGGCTTTTTTTAAAAAGCATATTCTGGTCGAGAAATCGTGTTTTAAACAATAAAAACGACTCCCGGCCTTATTTAGTTCACATTTTCACTTTTGGTAACCTAGCCCGTATGCATAAAGCACTAAACCTTTTTATAGCGTTACACGCATTTTCTCGACAAGAAAAGCACAATTTCATCAAAAACAAACAAAACAAAAAAATTAATCTATTCAACAAGTCTGCAACACATCCTTAAGAGTTACGTGTTTTCACCCAATTTCAATGTGTAATTTCACCAGTTCCGATCATTGTTTAGCTTGTTGGTAGCTTGGTCCAATGCCAGACAAAGTGAATCCTTTTTTTTGTTGCTTTAAACGCATTTTCTCCTCGAGAGAAACATGATGTCATTAAAAACGTTATTGTTTAAACATACCTGTTGTACATGTCTGCAAACACTCAGAGCCTTAAAATAGGGTTTTCTCCCGTGTGTTTTTTGGTGAGAAACCTTCTATTTCAAGGTTCTGTGCGTTTTCAGACACGTACAATATGTATTTTTAGCGTTTCTGATGAAATCCCTCCTTTTAAATGCATTTTCTCACAAAAAATGAGTCTCTGGACATAGGAAAATGGCTTTTTTTTAAAAAGCATATTCTGGTCGAGAAATCGTGTTTTAAACAATAAAAACGACTCCCGGCCTTATTTAGTTCACATTTTCACTTTTGGTAACCTAGCCCGTATGCATAAAGCACTAAACCTTTTTATAGCGTTACACGCATTTTCTCGACAAGAAAAGCACAATTTCACCAAAAACAAACAAAACAAGAAAAAGTAATCTATTCAACAAGTCTGCAACACATCCTTAAGAGTTACGTGTTTTCACCCAATTTCAATGTGTAATTTCACCAGTTCTGATCATTGTTTAGCTTGTTGGTAGCTTGGTCAATGCCAGACACAGTGAATCCTTTTTTTTTGTTGCTTTAAACGCATTTTCTCCTCGAGAGAAACATGATGTCATTAAAAACGTTATTGTTTAAACATACCTGTTGTACATGTCTGCAAACACTCAGAGCCTTAAAATAGGGTTTTCTCCCGTGTGTTTTTTGGTGAGAAACCTTCTATTTCAAGGTTCTGTGCGTTTTCAGATACGTACAATATGTATTTTTAGTGTTTCTGATGAAATCTCTCCTTTTTAATGCATTTTCTCACAAAAAATGAGTCTCTGGACATAGGAAAATGGCTTTTTCTAAAAAGCATATTCTGGTCAAGAAATCGTGTTTTAAACAATAAAAACGACTCCCGGCCTTATTTAGTTCACGTTTTTACTTTTGGTAACCTAGCCCGTATTCATAACGCACTAAACCTTTTTATCGCGTTAAACGCCTTTTCTCGACAAGCAAAGCACAATTTCATCAAAAACAAAGGAAACAAAAAAATTGAATCTATTCAACATGTCTGCAACACATCCTTAAGAGTTACATGATTTCACCCAATGTCAATGTATAATTTCTCCAGTTCTGATCATTGTTTAGGTTGTTGGTAGCTTGCTCCAATGCCAAACACGGTGAAACCTTTGTATGGCTTTAAACGCATTTTCTCCTCGAGAGAAACATGATTTCACTAAAAACGTTATAGTTTAAACATGCCTGTTGTATTTGTCTTGCAAACAGTCAGAGCCTTTAAAATAGGGTTTTCTCCCATGTTTCTTTTTGGTGAGAAACCTTCTATTTCAAGGTTCTGTGCATTTTCAGACACGTACAATATGTATTTTTAGTGTTTCTGATGAAATCCATCCTTTTAAATGCATTTCCTCACAAAAAATGAGTCTCTGGACATAGGAAAATGGCTTTTTAAAAAAAGCATATTCTGGTCGAGAAATCGTGTTTTAAACAATAAAAACGACTCCCGGCCTTATTTAGTTCACATTTTCACTTTTGGTAACCTAGCCCATATGCATAAAGCACTAAACCTTTTTATAGCGTTACACGCATTTTCTCGACAAGAAAAGCACAATTTCATGAAAAACAAACAAAACAAGAAAAAGTAATCTATTCAACAAGTCTGCAACACATCCTTAAGAGTTACGTGTTTTCACCCAATTTCAATGTGTAATTTCACCAGTTCTGATCATTGTTTAGCTTGTTGGTAGCTTGGTCCAATGCCAAACACAGTGAATCCTTTTTTTTTTTTTGCTTTAAACGCATTTTCTCCTCGAGAGAAACATGATGTCATTAAAAACGTTATTGTTTAAACATACCTGTTGTACATGTCTGCAAACACTCAGAGCCTTAAAATAGGGTTTTCTCCCATGTGGTTTTTGGTGAGAAACCTTCCATTTCAAGGTTCTGTGCGTTTTCAGACACGTACAAAATGTATTTTTAGCGTTTCTGATGAAATCTTTCCTTTTAAATGCATTTTCTCGCAAAAAATGAGTCTCTGGACATAGGAAAATGGCTTTTTTTTAAAAGCATATTCTGGTCGAGAAATCGTGTTTTAAACAATAAAAACGACTCCCGGCCTTATTTTTAGTTCACATTTTCACTTTTGGTAACCTAGCCCATATGCATAAAGCACTAAAACTTTTTATAGCGTTACACGCATTTTCTCGACAAGAAAAGCACAATTTCATCAAAAGCAAACAAAACAAGAAAAAAAATCTATTCAACAAGTCTGCAACACATCCTTAAGAGTTACGTGTTTCACCCAATTTCAATGTGTAATTTCACCAGTTCGGATCATTGTTTAGCTTGTTGGTAGCTTGGTCCAATGCCAAACACGGTGAAACCTTTGTATGGCTTTAAACGCATTTTCTCCTCGAGAGAAACATGATTTCACTAAAAACGTTATAGTTTAAACATGCCTGTTGTATTTGTCTTGCAAACAGTCAGAGCCTTTAAAATAGGGTTTTCTGCCATGTTTTTTTTGGTGAGAAACCTTCTATTTCAAGGTTCTTTGCATTTTCAGACACGTACAATATGTATTTTTAGTGTTTCTGATGAAATCCATCCTTTTAAATGCATTTCCTCACAAAAAATGAGTCTCTGGACATAGGAAAATGGCTTTTTAAAAAAAGCATATTCTGGTCGAGAAATCGTGTTTTAAACAATAAAAACGACTCCCGGCCTTATTTAGTTCACATTTTCACTTTTGGTAACCTAGCCCATATGCATAAAGCACTAAACCTTTTTATAGCGTTACACGCATTTTCTCGACAAGAAAAGCACAATTTCATGAAAAACAAACAAAACAAGAAAAATTAATCTATTCAACAAGTCTGCAACACATCCTTAAGAGTTACGTGTTTTCACCCAATTTCAATGTGTAATTTCACCAATTCTGATCATTGTTTAGCTTGTTGGTAGCTTGGTCCAATGCCAGACACAGTGAATCCTTTTTTTTGCCTCTAAACGCATTTTCTCCTCGAGAGAAACATGATGTCATTAAAAACGTTATTGTTTAAACATACCTGTCGTATATGTCTGCAAACACTCAGAGCCTTAAAATAGGGTTTTCTCCCGTGTGTTTTTTGGTGAGAAACCTTCTATTTCAAGGTTCTGTGCATTTTAAGACACGTACTATATGTATTTTTAGCGTTTCTGATGAAATCCCTCCTTCTAAATGCATTTTCTCACAAAAAATGAGTCTCTGGACATAGGAAAATGCCTTTTTTTAAAAAGCATATTCTGGTCGAGAATTCTTGTTTTAAACAATAAAAACGAATCAAGGCCTTATTTAGTTCACATTTTTACTTTTGGTAAGCTAACCCGTATTCATAACGCACTAAACCTTTTTATCGCGTTAAACGCCTTTTCTCGACAAGAAAAGCACAATTTCATCAAAAACAAAGGAAAGAAGAAAAATCAATCTATTCAACATGTCTGCAACACATCCTTAAGAGTTACATGATTTCACCCAATATCAATGTGTAATTTCTCCAGTTCTGATCATTGTTTAGGTTGTTGGTAGCTTGCTCCAATGCCAGACACAGTGAATCCTTTTTTTTTTTTTGCTTTAAACGCATTTTCTCCTCGAGAGAAACATGATGTCATTAAAAACGTTATTGTTTAAACATACCTGTTGTACATGTCTGCAAACACTCAGAGCCTTAAAATAGGGTTTTCTCCCATGTGGTTTTTGGTGAGAAACCTTCCATTTCAAGGTTCTGTGCGTTTTCAGATACGTACAATTTGTATTTTTAGCGTTTCTGATGAAATCTCTCCTTTTAAATGCATTTTCTCACAAAAAATGAGTCTCTGGACATAGGAAAATGGCTTTTTTTAAAAAGCATATTCTGGTCGAGAAATCGTGTTTTAAACAATAAAAACGACTCCCGGCCTTATTTAGTTCACATTTTCACTTTTGGTAACCTAGCCCGTATGCATAAAGCACTAAACCTTTTTATAGCGTTACACGCATTTTCTCGACAAGAAAAGCACAATTTCATCAAAAACAAACAAAACAAAAAAATTAATCTATTCAACAAGTCTGCAACACATCCTTAAGAGTTACGTGTTTTCACCCAATTTCAATGTGTAATTTCACCAGTTCCGATCATTGTTTAGCTTGTTGGTAGCTTGGTCCAATGCCAGACAAAGTGAATCCTTTTTTTTGTTGCTTTAAACGCATTTTCTCCTCGAGAGAAACATGATGTCATTAAAAACGTTATTGTTTAAACATACCTGTTGTACATGTCTGCAAACACTCAGAGCCTTAAAATAGGGTTTTCTCCCGTGTGTTTTTTGGTGAGAAACCTTCTATTTCAAGGTTCTGTGCGTTTTCAGACACGTACAATATGTATTTTTAGCGTTTCTGATGAAATCCCTCCTTTTAAATGCATTTTCTCACAAAAAATGAGTCTCTGGACATAGGAAAATGGCTTTTTTTTAAAAAGCATATTCTGGTCGAGAAATCGTGTTTTAAACAATAAAAACGACTCCCGGCCTTATTTAGTTCACATTTTCACTTTTGGTAACCTAGCCCGTATGCATAAAGCACTAAACCTTTTTATAGCGTTACACGCATTTTCTCGACAAGAAAAGCACAATTTCACCAAAAACAAACAAAACAAGAAAAAGTAATCTATTCAACAAGTCTGCAACACATCCTTAAGAGTTACGTGTTTTCACCCAATTTCAATGTGTAATTTCACCAGTTCTGATCATTGTTTAGCTTGTTGGTAGCTTGGTCAATGCCAGACACAGTGAATCCTTTTTTTTTGTTGCTTTAAACGCATTTTCTCCTCGAGAGAAACATGATGTCATTAAAAACGTTATTGTTTAAACATACCTGTTGTACATGTCTGCAAACACTCAGAGCCTTAAAATAGGGTTTTCTCCCGTGTGTTTTTTGGTGAGAAACCTTCTATTTCAAGGTTCTGTGCGTTTTCAGATACGTACAATATGTATTTTTAGTGTTTCTGATGAAATCTCTCCTTTTTAATGCATTTTCTCACAAAAAATGAGTCTCTGGACATAGGAAAATGGCTTTTTCTAAAAAGCATATTCTGGTCAAGAAATCGTGTTTTAAACAATAAAAACGACTCCCGGCCTTATTTAGTTCACGTTTTTACTTTTGGTAACCTAGCCCGTATTCATAACGCACTAAACCTTTTTATCGCGTTAAACGCCTTTTCTCGACAAGCAAAGCACAATTTCATCAAAAACAAAGGAAACAAAAAAATTGAATCTATTCAACATGTCTGCAACACATCCTTAAGAGTTACATGATTTCACCCAATGTCAATGTATAATTTCTCCAGTTCTGATCATTGTTTAGGTTGTTGGTAGCTTGCTCCAATGCCAAACACGGTGAAACCTTTGTATGGCTTTAAACGCATTTTCTCCTCGAGAGAAACATGATTTCACTAAAAACGTTATAGTTTAAACATGCCTGTTGTATTTGTCTTGCAAACAGTCAGAGCCTTTAAAATAGGGTTTTCTCCCATGTTTCTTTTTGGTGAGAAACCTTCTATTTCAAGGTTCTGTGCATTTTCAGACACGTACAATATGTATTTTTAGTGTTTCTGATGAAATCCATCCTTTTAAATGCATTTCCTCACAAAAAATGAGTCTCTGGACATAGGAAAATGGCTTTTTAAAAAAAGCATATTCTGGTCGAGAAATCGTGTTTTAAACAATAAAAACGACTCCCGGCCTTATTTAGTTCACATTTTCACTTTTGGTAACCTAGCCCATATGCATAAAGCACTAAACCTTTTTATAGCGTTACACGCATTTTCTCGACAAGAAAAGCACAATTTCATGAAAAACAAACAAAACAAGAAAAAGTAATCTATTCAACAAGTCTGCAACACATCCTTAAGAGTTACGTGTTTTCACCCAATTTCAATGTGTAATTTCACCAGTTCTGATCATTGTTTAGCTTGTTGGTAGCTTGGTCCAATGCCAAACACAGTGAATCCTTTTTTTTTTTTTGCTTTAAACGCATTTTCTCCTCGAGAGAAACATGATGTCATTAAAAACGTTATTGTTTAAACATACCTGTTGTACATGTCTGCAAACACTCAGAGCCTTAAAATAGGGTTTTCTCCCATGTGGTTTTTGGTGAGAAACCTTCCATTTCAAGGTTCTGTGCGTTTTCAGACACGTACAAAATGTATTTTTAGCGTTTCTGATGAAATCTTTCCTTTTAAATGCATTTTCTCGCAAAAAATGAGTCTCTGGACATAGGAAAATGGCTTTTTTTTAAAAGCATATTCTGGTCGAGAAATCGTGTTTTAAACAATAAAAACGACTCCCGGCCTTATTTTTAGTTCACATTTTCACTTTTGGTAACCTAGCCCATATGCATAAAGCACTAAAACTTTTTATAGCGTTACACGCATTTTCTCGACAAGAAAAGCACAATTTCATCAAAAGCAAACAAAACAAGAAAAAAAATCTATTCAACAAGTCTGCAACACATCCTTAAGAGTTACGTGTTTCACCCAATTTCAATGTGTAATTTCACCAGTTCGGATCATTGTTTAGCTTGTTGGTAGCTTGGTCCAATGCCAAACACGGTGAAACCTTTGTATGGCTTTAAACGCATTTTCTCCTCGAGAGAAACATGATTTCACTAAAAACGTTATAGTTTAAACATGCCTGTTGTATTTGTCTTGCAAACAGTCAGAGCCTTTAAAATAGGGTTTTCTGCCATGTTTTTTTTGGTGAGAAACCTTCTATTTCAAGGTTCTTTGCATTTTCAGACACGTACAATATGTATTTTTAGTGTTTCTGATGAAATCCATCCTTTTAAATGCATTTCCTCACAAAAAATGAGTCTCTGGACATAGGAAAATGGCTTTTTAAAAAAAGCATATTCTGGTCGAGAAATCGTGTTTTAAACAATAAAAACGACTCCCGGCCTTATTTAGTTCACATTTTCACTTTTGGTAACCTAGCCCATATGCATAAAGCACTAAACCTTTTTATAGCGTTACACGCATTTTCTCGACAAGAAAAGCACAATTTCATGAAAAACAAACAAAACAAGAAAAATTAATCTATTCAACAAGTCTGCAACACATCCTTAAGAGTTACGTGTTTTCACCCAATTTCAATGTGTAATTTCACCAATTCTGATCATTGTTTAGCTTGTTGGTAGCTTGGTCCAATGCCAGACACAGTGAATCCTTTTTTTTGCCTCTAAACGCATTTTCTCCTCGAGAGAAACATGATGTCATTAAAAACGTTATTGTTTAAACATACCTGTCGTATATGTCTGCAAACACTCAGAGCCTTAAAATAGGGTTTTCTCCCGTGTGTTTTTTGGTGAGAAACCTTCTATTTCAAGGTTCTGTGCATTTTAAGACACGTACTATATGTATTTTTAGCGTTTCTGATGAAATCCCTCCTTCTAAATGCATTTTCTCACAAAAAATGAGTCTCTGGACATAGGAAAATGCCTTTTTTTAAAAAGCATATTCTGGTCGAGAATTCTTGTTTTAAACAATAAAAACGAATCAAGGCCTTATTTAGTTCACATTTTTACTTTTGGTAAGCTAACCCGTATTCATAACGCACTAAACCTTTTTATCGCGTTAAACGCCTTTTCTCGACAAGAAAAGCACAATTTCATCAAAAACAAAGGAAAGAAGAAAAATCAATCTATTCAACATGTCTGCAACACATCCTTAAGAGTTACATGATTTCACCCAATATCAATGTGTAATTTCTCCAGTTCTGATCATTGTTTAGGTTGTTGGTAGCTTGCTCCAATGCCAGACACAGTGAATCCTTTTTTTTTTTTTGCTTTAAACGCATTTTCTCCTCGAGAGAAACATGATGTCATTAAAAACGTTATTGTTTAAACATACCTGTTGTACATGTCTGCAAACACTCAGAGCCTTAAAATAGGGTTTTCTCCCGTGTGTTTTTTGGTGAGATACCTTCTATTTCAAGGTTCTGTGCGTTTTCAGACACGTACAATATGTATTTTTAGCGTTTCTGATGAAATCCCTCCTTTTAAATGCATTTTCTCACAAAAAATGAGTCTCTGGACATAGGAAAATGGCTTTTTTTTAAAAAGCATATTCTGGTCGAGAAATCGTGTTTTAAACAATAAAAACGACTCCCGGCCTTATTTAGTTCACATTTTCACTTTTGGTAACCTAGCCCGTATGCATAAAGCACTAAACCTTTTTATAGCGTTACACGCATTTTCTCGACAAGAAAAGCACAATTTCACCAAAAACAAACAAAACAAGAAAAAGTAATCTATTCAACAAGTCTGCAACACATCCTTAAGAGTTACGTGTTTTCACCCAATTTCAATGTGTAATTTCACCAGTTCTGATCATTGTTTAGCTTGTTGGTAGCTTGGTCAATGCCAGACACAGTGAATCCTTTTTTTTTGTTGCTTTAAACGCATTTTCTCCTCGAGAGAAACATGATGTCATTAAAAACGTTATTGTTTAAACATACCTGTCGTATATGTCTGCAAACACTCAGAGCCTTAAAATAGGGTTTTCTCCCGTGTGTTTTTTGGTGAGAAACCTTCTATTTCAAGGTTCTGTGCATTTTAAGACACGTACTATATGTATTTTTAGCGTTTCTGATGAAATCCCTCCTTCTAAATGCATTTTCTCACAAAAAATGAGTCTCTGGACATAGGAAAATGCCTTTTTTTAAAAAGCATATTCTGGTCGAGAATTCTTGTTTTAAACAATAAAAACGAATCAAGGCCTTATTTAGTTCACATTTTTACTTTTGGTAAGCTAACCCGTATTCATAACGCACTAAACCTTTTTATCGCGTTAAACGCCTTTTCTCGACAAGAAAAGCACAATTTCATCAAAAACAAAGGAAAGAAGAAAAATCAATCTATTCAACATGTCTGCAACACATCCTTAAGAGTTACATGATTTCACCCAATATCAATGTGTAATTTCTCCAGTTCTGATCATTGTTTAGGTTGTTGGTAGCTTGCTCCAATGCCAGACACAGTGAATCCTTTTTTTTTTTTTTGCTTTAAACGCATTTTCTCCTCGAGAGAAACATGATGTCATTAAAAACGTTATTGTTTAAACATACCTGTTGTACATGTCTGCAAACACTCAGAGCCTTAAAATAGGGTTTTCTCCCGTGTGTTTTTTGGTGAGATACCTTCTATTTCAAGGTTCTGTGCGTTTTCAGACACGTACAATATGTATTTTTAGCGTTTCTGATGAAATCCCTCCTTTTAAATGCATTTTCTCACAAAAAATGAGTCTCTGGACATAGGAAAATGGCTTTTTTTTAAAAAGCATATTCTGGTCGAGAAATCGTGTTTTAAACAATAAAAACGACTCCCGGCCTTATTTAGTTCACATTTTCACTTTTGGTAACCTAGCCCGTATGCATAAAGCACTAAACCTTTTTATAGCGTTACACGCATTTTCTCGACAAGAAAAGCACAATTTCACCAAAAACAAACAAAACAAGAAAAAGTAATCTATTCAACAAGTCTGCAACACATCCTTAAGAGTTACGTGTTTTCACCCAATTTCAATGTGTAATTTCACCAGTTCTGATCATTGTTTAGCTTGTTGGTAGCTTGGTCAATGCCAGACACAGTGAATCCTTTTTTTTTGTTGCTTTAAACGCATTTTCTCCTCGAGAGAAACATGATGTCATTAAAAACGTTATTGTTTAAACATACCTGTTGTACATGTCTGCAAACACTCAGAGCCTTAAAATAGGGTTTTCTCCCGTGTGTTTTTTGGTGAGAAACCTTCTATTTCAAGGTTCTGTGCGTTTTCAGATACGTACAATATGTATTTTTAGTGTTTCTGATGAAATCTCTCCTTTTTAATGCATTTTCTCACAAAAAATGAGTCTCTGGACATAGGAAAATGGCTTTTTCTAAAAAGCATATTCTGGTCAAGAAATCGTGTTTTAAACAATAAAAACGACTCCCGGCCTTATTTAGTTCACGTTTTTACTTTTGGTAACCTAGCCCGTATTCATAACGCACTAAACCTTTTTATCGCGTTAAACGCCTTTTCTCGACAAGCAAAGCACAATTTCATCAAAAACAAAGGAAACAAAAAAATTGAATCTATTCAACATGTCTGCAACACATCCTTAAGAGTTACATGATTTCACCCAATGTCAATGTATAATTTCTCCAGTTCTGATCATTGTTTAGGTTGTTGGTAGCTTGCTCCAATGCCAAACACGGTGAAACCTTTGTATGGCTTTAAACGCATTTTCTCCTCGAGAGAAACATGATTTCACTAAAAACGTTATAGTTTAAACATACCTGTTGTACATGTCTGCAAACACTCAGAGCCTTAAAATAGGGTTTTCTCCCGTGTGTTTTTTGGTGAGATACCTTCTATTTCAAGGTTCTGTGCGTTTTCAGACACGTACAATATGTATTTTTAGCGTTTCTGATGAAATCCCTCCTTTTAAATGCATTTTCTCACAAAAAATGAGTCTCTGGACATAGGAAAATGGCTTTTTTTTAAAAAGCATATTCTGGTCGAGAAATCGTGTTTTAAACAATAAAAACGACTCCCGGCCTTATTTAGTTCACATTTTCACTTTTGGTAACCTAGCCCGTATGCATAAAGCACTAAACCTTTTTATAGCGTTACACGCATTTTCTCGACAAGAAAAGCACAATTTCACCAAAAACAAACAAAACAAGAAAAAGTAATCTATTCAACAAGTCTGCAACACATCCTTAAGAGTTACGTGTTTTCACCCAATTTCAATGTGTAATTTCACCAGTTCTGATCATTGTTTAGCTTGTTGGTAGCTTGGTCAATGCCAGACACAGTGAATCCTTTTTTTTTGTTGCTTTAAACGCATTTTCTCCTCGAGAGAAACATGATGTCATTAAAAACGTTATTGTTTAAACATACCTGTCGTATATGTCTGCAAACACTCAGAGCCTTAAAATAGGGTTTTCTCCCGTGTGTTTTTTGGTGAGAAACCTTCTATTTCAAGGTTCTGTGCATTTTAAGACACGTACTATATGTATTTTTAGCGTTTCTGATGAAATCCCTCCTTCTAAATGCATTTTCTCACAAAAAATGAGTCTCTGGACATAGGAAAATGCCTTTTTTTAAAAAGCATATTCTGGTCGAGAATTCTTGTTTTAAACAATAAAAACGAATCAAGGCCTTATTTAGTTCACATTTTTACTTTTGGTAAGCTAACCCGTATTCATAACGCACTAAACCTTTTTATCGCGTTAAACGCCTTTTCTCGACAAGAAAAGCACAATTTCATCAAAAACAAAGGAAAGAAGAAAAATCAATCTATTCAACATGTCTGCAACACATCCTTAAGAGTTACATGATTTCACCCAATATCAATGTGTAATTTCTCCAGTTCTGATCATTGTTTAGGTTGTTGGTAGCTTGCTCCAATGCCAGACACAGTGAATCCTTTTTTTTTTTTTTGCTTTAAACGCATTTTCTCCTCGAGAGAAACATGATGTCATTAAAAACGTTATTGTTTAAACATACCTGTTGTACATGTCTGCAAACACTCAGAGCCTTAAAATAGGGTTTTCTCCCGTGTGTTTTTTGGTGAGATACCTTCTATTTCAAGGTTCTGTGCGTTTTCAGACACGTACAATATGTATTTTTAGCGTTTCTGATGAAATCCCTCCTTTTAAATGCATTTTCTCACAAAAAATGAGTCTCTGGACATAGGAAAATGGCTTTTTTTTAAAAAGCATATTCTGGTCGAGAAATCGTGTTTTAAACAATAAAAACGACTCCCGGCCTTATTTAGTTCACATTTTCACTTTTGGTAACCTAGCCCGTATGCATAAAGCACTAAACCTTTTTATAGCGTTACACGCATTTTCTCGACAAGAAAAGCACAATTTCACCAAAAACAAACAAAACAAGAAAAAGTAATCTATTCAACAAGTCTGCAACACATCCTTAAGAGTTACGTGTTTTCACCCAATTTCAATGTGTAATTTCACCAGTTCTGATCATTGTTTAGCTTGTTGGTAGCTTGGTCAATGCCAGACACAGTGAATCCTTTTTTTTTGTTGCTTTAAACGCATTTTCTCCTCGAGAGAAACATGATGTCATTAAAAACGTTATTGTTTAAACATACCTGTTGTACATGTCTGCAAACACTCAGAGCCTTAAAATAGGGTTTTCTCCCGTGTGTTTTTTGGTGAGAAACCTTCTATTTCAAGGTTCTGTGCGTTTTCAGATACGTACAATATGTATTTTTAGTGTTTCTGATGAAATCTCTCCTTTTTAATGCATTTTCTCACAAAAAATGAGTCTCTGGACATAGGAAAATGGCTTTTTCTAAAAAGCATATTCTGGTCAAGAAATCGTGTTTTAAACAATAAAAACGACTCCCGGCCTTATTTAGTTCACGTTTTTACTTTTGGTAACCTAGCCCGTATTCATAACGCACTAAACCTTTTTATCGCGTTAAACGCCTTTTCTCGACAAGCAAAGCACAATTTCATCAAAAACAAAGGAAACAAAAAAATTGAATCTATTCAACATGTCTGCAACACATCCTTAAGAGTTACATGATTTCACCCAATGTCAATGTATAATTTCTCCAGTTCTGATCATTGTTTAGGTTGTTGGTAGCTTGCTCCAATGCCAAACACGGTGAAACCTTTGTATGGCTTTAAACGCATTTTCTCCTCGAGAGAAACATGATTTCACTAAAAACGTTATAGTTTAAACATACCTGTTGTACATGTCTGCAAACACTCAGAGCCTTAAAATAGGGTTTTCTCCCGTGTGTTTTTTGGTGAGATACCTTCTATTTCAAGGTTCTGTGCGTTTTCAGACACGTACAATATGTATTTTTAGCGTTTCTGATGAAATCCCTCCTTTTAAATGCATTTTCTCACAAAAAATGAGTCTCTGGACATAGGAAAATGGCTTTTTTTTAAAAAGCATATTCTGGTCGAGAAATCGTGTTTTAAACAATAAAAACGACTCCCGGCCTTATTTAGTTCACATTTTCACTTTTGGTAACCTAGCCCGTATGCATAAAGCACTAAACCTTTTTATAGCGTTACACGCATTTTCTCGACAAGAAAAGCACAATTTCACCAAAAACAAACAAAACAAGAAAAAGTAATCTATTCAACAAGTCTGCAACACATCCTTAAGAGTTACGTGTTTTCACCCAATTTCAATGTGTAATTTCACCAGTTCTGATCATTGTTTAGCTTGTTGGTAGCTTGGTCAATGCCAGACACAGTGAATCCTTTTTTTTTGTTGCTTTAAACGCATTTTCTCCTCGAGAGAAACATGATGTCATTAAAAACGTTATTGTTTAAACATACCTGTCGTATATGTCTGCAAACACTCAGAGCCTTAAAATAGGGTTTTCTCCCGTGTGTTTTTTGGTGAGAAACCTTCTATTTCAAGGTTCTGTGCATTTTAAGACACGTACTATATGTATTTTTAGCGTTTCTGATGAAATCCCTCCTTCTAAATGCATTTTCTCACAAAAAATGAGTCTCTGGACATAGGAAAATGCCTTTTTTTAAAAAGCATATTCTGGTCGAGAATTCTTGTTTTAAACAATAAAAACGAATCAAGGCCTTATTTAGTTCACATTTTTACTTTTGGTAAGCTAACCCGTATTCATAACGCACTAAACCTTTTTATCGCGTTAAACGCCTTTTCTCGACAAGAAAAGCACAATTTCATCAAAAACAAAGGAAAGAAGAAAAATCAATCTATTCAACATGTCTGCAACACATCCTTAAGAGTTACATGATTTCACCCAATATCAATGTGTAATTTCTCCAGTTCTGATCATTGTTTAGGTTGTTGGTAGCTTGCTCCAATGCCAGACACAGTGAATCCTTTTTTTTTTTTTTGCTTTAAACGCATTTTCTCCTCGAGAGAAACATGATGTCATTAAAAACGTTATTGTTTAAACATACCTGTTGTACATGTCTGCAAACACTCAGAGCCTTAAAATAGGGTTTTCTCCCGTGTGTTTTTTGGTGAGATACCTTCTATTTCAAGGTTCTGTGCGTTTTCAGACACGTACAATATGTATTTTTAGCGTTTCTGATGAAATCCCTCCTTTTAAATGCATTTTCTCACAAAAAATGAGTCTCTGGACATAGGAAAATGGCTTTTTTTTAAAAAGCATATTCTGGTCGAGAAATCGTGTTTTAAACAATAAAAACGACTCCCGGCCTTATTTAGTTCACATTTTCACTTTTGGTAACCTAGCCCGTATGCATAAAGCACTAAACCTTTTTATAGCGTTACACGCATTTTCTCGACAAGAAAAGCACAATTTCACCAAAAACAAACAAAACAAGAAAAAGTAATCTATTCAACAAGTCTGCAACACATCCTTAAGAGTTACGTGTTTTCACCCAATTTCAATGTGTAATTTCACCAGTTCTGATCATTGTTTAGCTTGTTGGTAGCTTGGTCAATGCCAGACACAGTGAATCCTTTTTTTTTGTTGCTTTAAACGCATTTTCTCCTCGAGAGAAACATGATGTCATTAAAAACGTTATTGTTTAAACATACCTGTTGTACATGTCTGCAAACACTCAGAGCCTTAAAATAGGGTTTTCTCCCGTGTGTTTTTTGGTGAGAAACCTTCTATTTCAAGGTTCTGTGCGTTTTCAGATACGTACAATATGTATTTTTAGTGTTTCTGATGAAATCTCTCCTTTTTAATGCATTTTCTCACAAAAAATGAGTCTCTGGACATAGGAAAATGGCTTTTTCTAAAAAGCATATTCTGGTCAAGAAATCGTGTTTTAAACAATAAAAACGACTCCCGGCCTTATTTAGTTCACGTTTTTACTTTTGGTAACCTAGCCCGTATTCATAACGCACTAAACCTTTTTATCGCGTTAAACGCCTTTTCTCGACAAGCAAAGCACAATTTCATCAAAAACAAAGGAAACAAAAAAATTGAATCTATTCAACATGTCTGCAACACATCCTTAAGAGTTACATGATTTCACCCAATGTCAATGTATAATTTCTCCAGTTCTGATCATTGTTTAGGTTGTTGGTAGCTTGCTCCAATGCCAAACACGGTGAAACCTTTGTATGGCTTTAAACGCATTTTCTCCTCGAGAGAAACATGATTTCACTAAAAACGTTATAGTTTAAACATGCCTGTTGTATTTGTCTTGCAAACAGTCAGAGCCTTTAAAATAGGGTTTTCTCCCATGTTTTTTTTTGGTGAGAAACCTTCTATTTCAAGGTTCTGTGCATTTTCAGACACGTACAATATGTATTTTTAGTGTTTCTGATGAAATCCATCCTTTTAAATGCATTTCCTCACAAAAAATGAGTCTCTGGACATAGGAAAATGGCTTTTTAAAAAAAGCATATTCTGGTCGAGAAATCGTGTTTTAAACAATAAAAACGACTCCCGGCCTTATTTAGTTCACATTTTCACTTTTGGTAACCTAGCCCATATGCATAAAGCACTAAACCTTTTTATAGCGTTACACGCATTTTCTCGACAAGAAAAGCACAATTTCATGAAAAACAAACAAAACAAGAAAAAGTAATCTATTCAACAAGTCTGCAACACATCCTTAAGAGTTACGTGTTTTCACCCAATTTCAATGTGTAATTTCACCAATTCTGATCATTGTTTAGCTTGTTGGTAGCTTGGTCCAATGCCAGACACAGTGAATCCTTTTTTTTGCCTCTAAACGCATTTTCTCCTCGAGAGAAACATGATGTCATTAAAAACGTTATTGTTTAAACATACCTGTCGTATATGTCTGCAAACACTCAGAGCCTTAAAATAGGGTTTTCTCCCGTGTGTTTTTTGGTGAGAAACCTTCTATTTCAAGTTTTGTGCATTTTAAGACACGTACTATATGTATTTTTAGCGTTTCTGATGAAATCCCTCCTTCTAAATGCATTTTCTCACAAAAAATGAGTCTCTGGACATAGGAAAATGGCTTTTTTTTAAAAAGCATATTCTGGTCGAGAAATCGTGTTTTAAACAATAAAAACGACTCCCGGCCTTATTTAGTTCACATTTTTACTTTTGGTAACCTAGCCCGTATGCATAAAGCACTAAACCTTTTTATAGCGTTACACGCATTTTCTCGACAAGAAAAGCACAATTTCACCAAAAACAAACAAAACAAGAAAAAGTAATCTATTCAACAAGTCTGCAACACATCCTTAAGAGTTACGTGTTTTCACCCAATTTCAATGTGTAATTTCACCAGTTCTGATCATTGTTTAGCTTGTTGGTAGCTTGGTCAATGCCAGACACAGTGAATCCTTTTTTTTTGTTGCTTTAAACGCATTTTCTCCTCGAGAGAAACACGATTTCACTAAAAACGTTATAGTTTAAACATGCCTGTCGTACATGTGTGCAAACACTCAGAGCCTTAAGATAGGGGTTTCACCAATGTGTTTTTTGGTGAGAAACCTTCTATTTCAAGGTTCTGTGCGTTTTCAGACAAGTACAATATGTATTTATAGTGTTTCTGATGAAATCCCTCCTTTTAATGCATTTTCTCACAGAAAACGAGTCTCTCGCCATGGGAACGTGGCTTTTTTGAAAAAGCATATTCTGGTCGAGAAATCGTGTTTTAAACATTAAAAACGACATCCGGCCTTATTTAGTTCACATTTTTACTTTTGGTAAGCTAGCCCGTATTCATAACGCACTAAACCTTTTTATCGCGTTAAACGCCTTTTCTCAACGAGAAAAGCACAATTTCATCAAAAACAAACAAAACAAGAAAAATTAATCTATTCAACAAGTCTACAACACGTCCTTAAGAGTTACATGATTTCACCCAATGTCAATGTGTCATTTCTCCAGTTCTGATCATTTTTTAGGTTGTTGGTAGCTTTGGTCAATGCCAAAACACAGTGAAATCATTTTATGGCTTTAAACGCGTTTTCTCCTCGAGAGAAACACGATTTCACTAAAAACGTTATAGTTTAAACATGCCTGTTGTACATGTGTGCAAACACTCAGAGCCTTAAGATAGGGGTTCCACCAATGTGTTTTTTGGTGAGAAACCTTCTATTTCAAGGTTCTGTGCGTTTTCAGACAAGTACAATATGTATTTATAGTGTTTCTGATGAAATCCCTCCTTTTAGTGCATTTTCTCACAGAAAACGAGTCTCTCGCCATGGGAAAGTGGCTTTTTTGAAAAAGCATATTCTGGTCGAGAAATCGTGTTTTAAACAATAAAAACGACTCCCGGCCTTTATTTAGTTCACATTTTTACTTTTGGTAAGCTAGCCATTATTCATAACGCACTAAACCTTTTTATCGCGTTAAACGCCTTTTCTCAACGAGAAAAGCACAATTTCATCAAAAACAGACAAAACAAGAAAAATGAATCTATTCAACAAGTCTATAACACGTCCTTAAGAGTTACATGATTTCACCCAATGTCAATGTGTCATTTCTCCAGTTCTGATCATTTTTTAGGTTGTTGGTAGCTTGGTCAATGCCAAAACACAGTGAAATCTTTTTATGGCTTTAAACGCGTTTTCTCCTCGAGAGAAACACGATTTCACTAAAAACGTTATAGTTTAAACATGCCTGTTGTACATGTGTGCAAACACTCAGAGCCTTAAGATAGGGGTTTCACCAATGTGTTTTTTGGTGAGAAACCTTCTATTTCAAGGTTCTGTGCGTTTTCGGACAAGTACAATATGTATTTATAGTGTTTCTGATGAAATCCCTCCTTTTAGTGCATTTTCTCACAGAAAACGAGTCTCTCGCCATGGGAACATGGCTTTTTTGAAAAAGCATATTCTGGTCGAGAAATCGTGTTTTAAACAATAAAAACGACATCCGGCCTTATTTAGTTCACATTTTTACTTTTGGTAAGCTAGCCATTATTCATAACGCACTAAACCTTTTTATCGCGTTAAACGCCTTTTCTCAACGAGAAAAGCACAATTTCATCAAAAACAGACAAAACAAGAAAAATGAATCTATTCAACAAGTCTGTAACACGTCCTTAAGAGTTACATGATTTCACCCAATGTCAATGTGTCATTTCTCCAGTTCTGATCATTTTTTAGGTTGTTGGTAGCTTGGTCAATGCCAAAACACAGTGAAATCTTTTTATGGCTTTAAACGCGTTTTCTCCTCGAGAGAAACACGATTTCACTAAAAACGTTATAGTTTAAACATGTCTGTTGTACATGTGTGCAAACACTCAGAGCCTTAAGATAGAGGTTTCACCAATGTGTTTTTTGGTGAGAAACCTTCTATTTCAAGGTTCTGTGCGTTTTCAGACAAGTACAATATGTATTTATAGTGTTTCTGATGAAATCCCTCCTTTTAGTGCATTTTCTCACAGAAAACGAGTCTCTCGCCATGGGAACATGGCTTTTTTGAAAAAGCATATTCTGGTCGAGAAATCGTGTTTTAAACAATAAAAACGACATCCGGCCTTATTTAGTTCACATTTTTACTTTTGGTAACGCACTAAACCTTTTTATCGCGTTAAACGCCTTTTCTCAACGAGAAAAGCACAATTTCATCAAAAACAAACAAAACAAGAAAAATGAATCTATTCAACAAGTCTATAACACGTCCTTAAGAGTTACATGATTTCACCCAATGTCAATGTGTCATTTCTCCAGTTCTGATCATTTTTTTGGTTGTTGGTAGCTTGGTCAATGCCAAAACACAGTGAAATCTTTTTATGGCTTTAAGCGCGTTTTCTCCTCGAGAGAAACACGATTTCACTAAAAACGTTATAGTTTAAACATGCCTGTTGTACATGTGTGCAAACACTCAGAGCCTTAAGATAGGGGTTTCACCAATGTGTTTTTTTGGTGAGAAACCTTCTATTTCAAGGTTCTGTGCGTTTTCAGACAAGTACAATATGTATTTATACTGTTTCTGATGAAATCCCTCCTTTTAGTGCATTTTCTCACAGAAAACGTGTCTCTCGCCATGGGAACGTGGCTTTTTTGAAAAAGCATATTCTGGTCGAGAAATCGTGTTTTAAACAATAAAAACGACTCCCGGCCTTATTTAGTTCACATTTTTACTTTTGGTAAGCTAGCCCGTATTCATAACGCACTAAACCTTTTTATCACGTTAAACGCCTTTTCTCGACGAGAAAAGCACAATTTCATCAAAAACAAACAAAACAAGAAAAATGAATCTATTCAACAAGTCTACAACACGTCCTTAAGAGTTACATGATTTCACCCAATGTCAATGTGTCATTTCTCCAGTTCTGATCATTTTTTAGGTTGTTGGTAGCTTGGTCAATGCCAAAACACAGTGAAATCTTTTTATGGCTTTAAACGCGTTTTCTCCTCGAGAGAAACACGATTTCACTAAAAACGTTATAGTTTAAACATGCCTGTTGTACATGTGTGCAAACACTCAGAGCCTTAAGATAGGGGTTTCACCAATGTGTTTTTTGGTGAGAAACCTTCTATTTCAAGGTTCTGTGCGTTTTCAGACAAGTACAATATGTATTTATAGTGTTTCTGATGAAATCCCTCCTTTTAGTGCATTTTCTCACAGAAAACGAGTCTCTCGCCATGGGAAAGTGGCTTTTTTGAAAAAGCATATTCTGGTCGAGAAATTGTGTTTTAAACAATAAAAACGACTCCCGGCCTTATTTAGTTCACATTTTTACTTTTGGTAAGCTAGCGCGTATTCATAACGCACTAAACCTTCTTATCGCGTTAAACGCCTTTTCTCAACGAGAAAAGCACAATTTCATCAAAAACAGACAAAACAAGAAAAATGAATCTATTCAACAAGTCTATAACACGTCCTTAAGAGTTACATGATTTCACCCAATGTCAATGTGTCATTTCTCCAGTTCTGATCATTTTTTAGGTTGTTGGTAGCTTGGTCAATGCCAAAACACAGTGAAATCTTTTTATGGCTTTAAACGCGTTTTCTCCTCGAGAGAAACACGATTTCCCTAAAAACGTTATAGTTTAAACATGCCTGTTGTACATGTGTGCAAACACTCAGAGCCTTAAGATAGGGGTTTCACCAATGTGTTTTTTTGGTGAGAAACCTTCTATTTCAAGGTTCTGTGCGTTTTCAGACAAGTACAATATGTATTTATAGTGTTTCTGATGAAATCCCTCCTTTTAGTGCATTTTCTCACAGAAAACGAGTCTCTCGCCATGGGAACGTGGCTTTTTTGAAAAAGCATATTCTGGTCGAGAAATCGTGTTTTAAACAATAAAAACGACTCTCGGCCTTATTTAGTTCACATTTTTATTTTTGGTAAGCTAGCCCGTATTCATAACGCAATAAACCTTTTTATCGCGTTAAACGCCTTTTCTCGACGAGAAAAGCACAATTTCATCAAAAACAGACAAAACAAGAAAAATGAATCTATTCAACAAGTCTACAACACATCCTTAAGAGTTACATGATTTCACCCAATGTCAATGTGTCATTTCTCCAGTTCTGATCATTTTTTGGTTGTTGGTAGCTTGGTCAATGAAAAAACACATTGAAATCTTTTTATGGCTTTAAACGCGTTTTCTCCTCGAGAGAAACACGATTTCACTAAAAACGTTATAGTTTAAACATGACTGTTGTACATGTGTGCAAACACTCAGAGCCTTAAGATAGGGGTTTCACCAATGTGTTTTTTGGTGAGAAACCTTCTATTTCAAGGTTCTGTGCGTTTTCAGACAAGTACAATATGTATTTATAGTGTTTCTGATGAAATCCCTCCTTTTAATGCATTTTCTCACACAAAAAACGAGTCTCTCGCCATGGGAACATGGCTTTTTTGAAAAAGCATATTCTGGTCGAGAAATCGTGTTTTAAACAATAAAAACGACTCCCGGCCTTATTTAGTTCACATTTTTACTTTTGGTAAGCTAGCCCGTATTCATAACGCAATAAACCTTTTTATCGCGTTAAACGCCTTTTCTCGACGAGAAAAGCACAATTTCATCAAAAACAGACAAAACAAGAAAAATGAATCTATTCAACAAGTCTACAACACGTCCTTAAGAGTTACATGATTTCACCCAATGTCAATGTGTCATTTCTCCAGTTCTGATCATTTTTTGGTTGTTGGTAGCTTGGTCAATGAAAAAACACATTGAAATCTTTTTATGGCTTTAAACGCGTTTTCTCCTCGAGAGAAACACGATTTCACTAAAAACGTTATAGTTTAAACATGACTGTTGTACATGTGTGCAAACACTCAGAGCCTTAAGATAGGGGTTTCACCAATGTGTTTTTTGGTGAGAAACCTTCTATTTCAAGGTTCTGTGCGTTTTCAGACAAGTACAATATGTATTTATAGTGTTTCTGATGAAATCCCTCCTTTTAATGCATTTTCTCACACAAAAAACGAGTCTCTCGCCATGGGAACATGGCTTTTTTGAAAAAGCATATTCTGGTCGAGAAATCGTGTTTTAAACAATAAAAACGACTCCCGGCCTTATTTAGTTCACATTTTTACTTTTGGTAAGCTAGCCCGTATTCATAACGCACTGAACCTTTTTATCGCGTTAAACGCCTTTTCTCGACGAGAAAAGCACAATTTCATCAAAAACAAACAAAACAAGAAAAATGAATCTATTCAACAAGTCTACAACACGTCCTTAAGAGTTACATGATTTCACCCAATGTCAATGTGTCATTTCTCCAGTTCTGATCATTTTTTGGTTGTTGGTAGCTTGGTCAATGAAAAAACACATTGAAATCTTTTTATGGCTTTAAACGCGTTTTCTCCTCGAGAGAAACACGATTTCACTAAAAACGTTATAGTTTAAACATGACTGTTGTACATGTGTGCAAACACCCAGAGCCTTAAGATAGGGGTTTCACCAATGTGTTTTTTGGTGAGAAACCTTCTATTTCAAGGTTCTGTGCGTTTTCAGACAAGTACAATATGTATTTATAGTGTTTCTGATGAAATCCCTCCTTTTAATGCATTTTCTCACACAAAAAACGAGTCTCTCGCCATGGGAACATGGCTTTTTTGAAAAAGCATATTCTGGTCGAGAAATCGTGTTTTAAACAATAAAAACGACTCCCGGCCTTATTTAGTTCACATTTTTACTTTTGGTAAGCTAGCCCGTATTCATAACGCACTGAACCTTTTTATCGCGTTAAACGCCTTTTCTCGACGAGAAAAGCACAATTTCATCAAAAACAAACAAAACAAGAAAAATGAATCTATTCAACAAGTCTACAACACGTCCTTAAGAGTTACATGATTTCACCCAATGTCAATGTGTCATTTCTCCAGTTCTGATCATTTTTTGGTTGTTGGTAGCTTGGTCAATGAAAAAACACATTGAAATCTTTTTATGGCTTTAAACGCGTTTTCTCCTCGAGAGAAACACGATTTCACTAAAAACGTTATAGTTTAAACATGCCTGTCGTACATGTGTGCAAACACTCAGAGCCTTAAGATAGGGGTTTCACCAATGTGTTTTTTGGTGAGAAACCTTCTATTTCAAGGTTCTGTGCGTTTTCAGACAAGTACAATATGTATTTATAGTGTTTCTGATGAAATCCCTCCTTTTAATGCATTTTCTCACACAAAAAACGAGTCTCTCGCCATGGGAACATGGCTTTTTTGAAAAAGCATATTCTGGTCGAGAAATCGTGTTTTAAACAATAAAAACGACTCCCGGCCTTATTTAGTTCACATTTTTACTTTTGGTAAGCTAGCCCGTATTCATAACGCACTGAACCTTTTTATCGCGTTAAACGCCTTTTCTCGACGAGAAAAGCACAATTTCATCAAAAACAAACAAAACAAGAAAAATGAATCTATTCAACAAGTCTACAACACGTCCTTAAGAGTTACATGATTTCACCCAATGTCAATGTGTCATTTCTCCAGTTCTGATCATTTTTTGGTTGTTGGTAGCTTGGTCAATGAAAAAACACATTGAAATCTTTTTATGGCTTTAAACGCGTTTTCTCCTCGAGAGAAACACGATTTCACTAAAAACGTTATAGTTTAAACATGCCTGTCGTACATGTGTGCAAACACTCAGAGCCTTAAGATAGGGGTTTCACCAATGTGTTTTTTGGTGAGAAACCTTCTATTTCAAGGTTCTGTGCGTTTTCAGACAAGTACAATATGTATTTATAGTGTTTCTGATGAAATCCCTCCTTTTAATGCATTTTCTCACACAAAAAACGAGTCTCTCGCCATGGGAACATGGCTTTTTTGAAAAAGCATATTCTGGTCGAGAAATCGTGTTTTAAACAATAAAAACGACTCCCGGCCTTATTTAGTTCACATTTTTACTTTTGGTAAGCTAGCCCGTATTCATAACGCAATAAACCTTTTTATCGCGTTAAACGCCTTTTCTCGACGAGAAAAGCACAATTTCATCAAAAACAGACAAAACAAGAAAAATGAATCTATTCAACAAGTCTACAACACGTCCTTAAGAGTTACATGATTTCACCCAATGTCAATGTGTCATTTCTCCAGTTCTGATCATTTTTTGGTTGTTGGTAGCTTGGTCAATGAAAAAACACATTGAAATCTTTTTATGGCTTTAAACGCGTTTTCTCCTCGAGAGAAACACGATTTCACTAAAAACGTTATAGTTTAAACATGACTGTTGTACATGTGTGCAAACACTCAGAGCCTTAAGATAGGGGTTTCACCAATGTGTTTTTTGGTGAGAAACCTTCTATTTCAAGGTTCTGTGCGTTTTCAGACAAGTACAATATGTATTTATAGTGTTTCTGATGAAATCCCTCCTTTTAATGCATTTTCTCACACAAAAAACGAGTCTCTCGACATGGGAACATGGCTTTTTTGAAAAAGCATATTTTGGTCGAGAAATCGTGTTTTAAACAATAAAAACGACTCCCGGCCTTATTTAGTTCACATTTTTACTTTTGGTAAGCTAGCCCGTATTCATAACGCACTGAACCTTTTTATCGCGTTAAACGCCTTTTCTCGACGAGAAAAGCACAATTTCATCAAAAACAAACAAAACAAGAAAAATGAATCTATTCAACAACTCTACAACACGTCCTTAAGAGTTACATGATTTCACCCAATGTCAATGTGTCATTTCTCCAGTTCTGATCATTTTTTGGTTGTTGGTAGCTTGGTCAATGAAAAAACACATTGAAATCTTTTTATGGCTTTAAACGCGTTTTCTCCTCGAGAGAAACACGATTTCACTAAAAACGTTATAGTTTAAACATGCCTGTCGTACATGTGTGCAAACACTCAGAGCCTTAAGATAGGGGTTTCACCAATGTGTTTTTTGGTGAGAAACCTTCTATTTCAAGGTTCTGTGCGTTTTCAGACAAGTACAATATGTATTTATAGTGTTTCTGATGAAATCCCTCCTTTTAATGCATTTTCTCACACAAAAAACGAGTCTCTCGCCATGGGAACATGGCTTTTTTGAAAAAGCATATTCTGGTCGAGAAATCGTGTTTTAAACAATAAAAACGACTCCCGGCCTTATTTAGTTCACATTTTTACTTTTGGTAAGCTAGCCCGTATTCATAACGCACTGAACCTTTTTATCGCGTTAAACGCCTTTTCTCGACGAGAAAAGCACAATTTCATCAAAAACAAACAAAACAAGAAAAATGAATCTATTCAACAAGTCTTACAACACGTCCTTAAGAGTTACATGATTTCACCCAATGTCAATGTGTCATTTCTCCAGTTCTGATCATTTTTTGGTTGTTGGTAGCTTGGTCAATGAAAAAACACATTGAAATCTTTTTATGGCTTTAAACGCGTTTTCTCCTCGAGAGAAACACGATTTCACTAAAAACGTTATAGTTTAAACATGCCTGTCGTACATGTGTGCAAACACTCAGAGCCTTAAGATAGGGGTTTCACCAATGTGTTTTTTGGTGAGAAACCTTCTATTTCAAGGTTCTGTGCGTTTTCAGACAAGTACAATATGTATTTATAGTGTTTCTGATGAAATCCCTCCTTTTAATGCATTTTCTCACACAAAAAACGAGTCTCTCGCCATGGGAACATGGCTTTTTTGAAAAAGCATATTCTGGTCGAGAAATCGTGTTTTAAACAATAAAAACGACTCCCGGCCTTATTTAGTTCACATTTTTACTTTTGGTAAGCTAGCCCGTATTCATAACGCAATAAACCTTTTTATCGCGTTAAACGCCTTTTCTCGACGAGAAAAGCACAATTTCATCAAAAACAGACAAAACAAGAAAAATGAATCTATTCAACAAGTCTACAACACGTCCTTAAGAGTTACATGATTTCACCCAATGTCAATGTGTCATTTCTCCAGTTCTGATCATTTTTTGGTTGTTGGTAGCTTGGTCAATGAAAAAACACATTGAAATCTTTTTATGGCTTTAAACGCGTTTTCTCCTCGAGAGAAACACGATTTCACTAAAAACGTTATAGTTTAAACATGACTGTTGTACATGTGTGCAAACACTCAGAGCCTTAAGATAGGGGTTTCACCAATGTGTTTTTTGGTGAGAAACCTTCTATTTCAAGGTTCTGTGCGTTTTCAGACAAGTACAATATGTATTTATAGTGTTTCTGATGAAATCCCTCCTTTTAATGCATTTTCTCACACAAAAAACGAGTCTCTCGCCATGGGAACATGGCTTTTTTGAAAAAGCATATTCTGGTCGAGAAATCGTGTTTTAAACAATAAAAACGACTCCCGGCCTTATTTAGTTCACATTTTTACTTTTGGTAAGCTAGCCCGTATTCATAACGCACTGAACCTTTTTATCGCGTTAAACGCCTTTTCTCGACGAGAAAAGCACAATTTCATCAAAAACAAACAAAACAAGAAAAATGAATCTATTCAACAAGTCTTACAACACGTCCTTAAGAGTTACATGATTTCACCCAATGTCAATGTGTCATTTCTCCAGTTCTGATCATTTTTTAGGTTGTTGGTAGCTTGGTCAATGCCAAAACACAGTGAAATCTTTTTATGGCTTTAAACGCGTTTTCTCCTCGAGAGAAACACGATTTCACTAAAAACGTTATAGTTTAAACATGCCTGTTGTACATGTGTGCAAACACTCAGAGCCTTAAGATAGAGGTTTCACCAATGTGTTTTTTGGTGAGAAACCTTCTATTTCAAGGTTCTGTGCGTTTTCAGACAAGTACAATATGTATTTATAGTGTTTCTGATGAAATCCCTCCTTTTAATGCATTTTCTCACAGAAAACGAGTCTCTCGCCATGGGAACATGGCTTTTTTGAAAAAGCATATTCTGGTCGAGAAATCGTGTTTTAAACAATAAAAACGACATCCGGCCTTATTTAGTTCACATTTTTACTTTTGGTAAGCTAGCCCGTATTCATAACGCACTAAACCTTTTTATCGCGTTAAACGCCTTTTCTCGACGAGAAAAGCACAATTTCATCAAAAACAAACAAAACAAGAAAAATGAATCTATTCAACAAGTCTACAACACGTCCTTAAGAGTTACATGATTTCACCCAATGTCAATGTGTCATTTCTCCAGTTTTGATCATTTTTTAGGTTGTTGGTAGCTTGGTCAATGTCAAAACACAGTGAAATCTTTTTATGGCTTTAAACGCGTTTTCTCCTCGAGAGAAACACGATTTCACTAAAAACGTTATAGTTTAAACATGCCTGTTGTACATGTGTGCAAACACTCGGAGCCTTAAGATAGGGGTTTCACCAATGTGTTTTTTGGTGAGAAACCTTCTATTTCAAGGTTCTGTGCGTTTTCAGACAAGTACAATATGTATTTATAGTGTTTCTGATGAAATCCCTCCTTTTAATGCATTTTCTCACACAAAAAACGAGTCTCTCGCCATGGGAACATGGCTTTTTTGAAAAAGCATATTCTGGTCGAGAAATCGTGTTTTAAACAATAAAAACGACTCCCGGCCTTATTTAGTTCACATTTTTACTTTTGGTAAGCTAGCCCGTATTCATAACGCAATAAACCTTTTTATCGCGTTAAACGCCTTTTCTCGACGAGAAAAGCACAATTTCATCAAAAACAGACAAAACAAGAAAAATGAATCTATTCAACAAGTCTACAACACGTCCTTAAGAGTTACATGATTTCACCCAATGTCAATGTGTCATTTCTCCAGTTCTGATCATTTTTTGGTTGTTGGTAGCTTGGTCAATGAAAAAACACATTGAAATCTTTTTATGGCTTTAAACGCGTTTTCTCCTCGAGAGAAACACGATTTCACTAAAAACGTTATAGTTTAAACATGACTGTTGTACATGTGTGCAAACACTCAGAGCCTTAAGATAGGGGTTTCACCAATGTGTTTTTTGGTGAGAAACCTTCTATTTCAAGGTTCTGTGCGTTTTCAGACAAGTACAATATGTATTTATAGTGTTTCTGATGAAATCCCTCCTTTTAATGCATTTTCTCACACAAAAAACGAGTCTCTCGACATGGGAACATGGCTTTTTTGAAAAAGCATATTCTGGTCGAGAAATCGTGTTTTAAACAATAAAAACGACTCCCGGCCTTATTTAGTTCACATTTTTACTTTTGGTAAGCTAGCCCGTATTCATAACGCACTGAACCTTTTTATCGCGTTAAACGCCTTTTCTCGACGAGAAAAGCACAATTTCATCAAAAACAAACAAAACAAGAAAAATGAATCTATTCAACAACTCTACAACACGTCCTTAAGAGTTACATGATTTCACCCAATGTCAATGTGTCATTTCTCCAGTTCTGATCATTTTTTGGTTGTTGGTAGCTTGGTCAATGAAAAAACACATTGAAATCTTTTTATGGCTTTAAACGCGTTTTCTCCTCGAGAGAAACACGATTTCACTAAAAACGTTATAGTTTAAACATGCCTGTCGTACATGTGTGCAAACACTCAGAGCCTTAAGATAGGGGTTTCACCAATGTGTTTTTTGGTGAGAAACCTTCTATTTCAAGGTTCTGTGCGTTTTCAGACAAGTACAATATGTATTTATAGTGTTTCTGATGAAATCCCTCCTTTTAATGCATTTTCTCACACAAAAAACTAGTCTCTCGCCATGGGAACATGGCTTTTTTGAAAAAGCATATTCTGGTCGAGAAATCGTGTTTTAAACAATAAAAACGACTCCCGGCCTTATTTAGTTCACATTTTTACTTTTGGTAAGCTAGCCCGTATTCATAACGCACTGAACCTTTTTATCGCGTTAAACGCCTTTTCTCGACGAGAAAAGCACAATTTCATCAAAAACAAACAAAACAAGAAAAATGAATCTATTCAACAAGTCTTACAACACGTCCTTAAGAGTTACATGATTTCACCCAATGTCAATGTGTCATTTCTCCAGTTCTGATCATTTTTTAGGTTGTTGGTAGCTTGGTCAATGCCAAAACACAGTGAAATCTTTTTATGGCTTTAAACGCGTTTTCTCCTCGAGAGAAACACGATTTCACTAAAAACGTTATAGTTTAAACATGCCTGTTGTACATGTGTGCAAACACTCAGAGCCTTAAGATAGGGGTTTCACCAATGTGTTTTTTGGTGAGAAACCTTCTATTTCAAGGTTCTGTGCGTTTTCAGACAAGTACAATATGTATTTATAGTGTTTCTGATGAAATCCCTCCTTTTAATGCATTTTCTCACAGAAAACGAGTCTCTCGCCATGGGAACGTGGCTTTTTTGAAAAAGCATATTCTGGTCGAGAAATCGTGTTTTAAACAATAAAAACGACTCCCGGCCTTATTTAGTTCACATTTTTACTTTTGGTAAGCTAGCCCGTATTCATAACGCAATAAACCTTTTTATCGCGTTAAACGCCTTTTCTCGACGAGAAAAGCACAATTTCATCAAAAACAGACAAAACAAGAAAAATGAATCTATTCAACAAGTCTACAACACGTCCTTAAGAGTTACATGATTTCACCCAATGTCAATGTGTCATTTCTCCAGTTCTGATCATTTTTTGGTTGTTGGTAGCTTGGTCAATGAAAAAACACATTGAAATCTTTTTATGGCTTTAAACGCGTTTTCTCCTCGAGAGAAACACGATTTCACTAAAAACGTTATAGTTTAAACATGACTGTTGTACATGTGTGCAAACACTCAGAGCCTTAAGATAGGGGTTTCACCAATGTGTTTTTTGGTGAGAAACCTTCTATTTCAAGGTTCTGTGCGTTTTCAGACAAGTACATTATGTATTTATAGTGTTTCTGATGAAATCCCTCCTTTTAATGCATTTTCTCACACAAAAAACGAGTCTCTCGCCATGGGAACATGGCTTTTTTGAAAAAGCATATTCTGGTCGAGAAATCGTGTTTTAAACAATAAAAACGACTCCCGGCCTTATTTAGTTCACATTTTTACTTTTGGTAAGCTAGCCCGTATTCATAACGCACTGAACCTTTTTATCGCGTTAAACGCCTTTTCTCGACGAGAAAAGCACAATTTCATCAAAAACAAACAAAACAAGAAAAATGAATCTATTCAACAAGTCTTACAACACGTCCTTAAGAGTTACATGATTTCACCCAATGTCAATGTGTCATTTCTCCAGTTCTGATCATTTTTTAGGTTGTTGGTAGCTTGGTCAATGCCAAAACACAGTGAAATCTTTTTATGGCTTTAAACGCGTTTTCTCCTCGAGAGAAACACGATTTCACTAAAAACGTTATAGTTTAAACATGCCTGTTGTACATGTGTGCAAACACTCAGAGCCTTAAGATAGAGGTTTCACCAATGTGTTTTTTGGTGAGAAACCTTCTATTTCAAGGTTCTGTGCGTTTTCAGACAAGTACAATATGTATTTATAGTGTTTCTGATGAAATCCCTCCTTTTAATGCATTTTCTCACAGAAAACGAGTCTCTCGCCATGGGAACATGGCTTTTTTGAAAAAGCATATTCTGGTCGAGAAATCGTGTTTTAAACAATAAAAACGACATCCGGCCTTATTTAGTTCACATTTTTACTTTTGGTAAGCTAGCCCGTATTCATAACGCACTAAACCTTTTTATCGCGTTAAACGCCTTTTCTCGACGAGAAAAGCACAATTTCATCAAAAACAAACAAAACAAGAAAAATGAATCTATTCAACAAGTCTACAACACGTCCTTAAGAGTTACATGATTTCACCCAATGTCAATGTGTCATTTCTCCAGTTTTGATCATTTTTTAGGTTGTTGGTAGCTTGGTCAATGTCAAAACACAGTGAAATCTTTTTATGGCTTTAAACGCGTTTTCTCCTCGAGAGAAACACGATTTCACTAAAAACGTTATAGTTTAAACATGCCTGTTGTACATGTGTGCAAACACTCGGAGCCTTAAGATAGGGGTTTCACCAATGTGTTTTTTGGTGAGAAACCTTCTATTTCAAGGTTCTGTGCGTTTTCAGACAAGTACAATATGTATTTATAGTGTTTCTGATGAAATCCCTCCTTTTAATGCATTTTCTCACAGAAAACGAGTCTCTCGCCATGGGAACGTGGCTTTTTTGAAAAAGCATATTCTGGTCGAGAAATCGTGTTTTAAACAATAAAAACGACTCCCGGCCTTATTTAGTTCACATTTTTACTTTTGGTAAGCTAGCCCGTATTCATAACGCACTAAACCTTTTTATCGCGTTAAACGCCTTTTCTCGACGAGAAAAGCACAATTTCATCAAAAACAAACAAAACAAGAAAAATGAATCTATTCAACAAGTCTACAACACGTCCTTAAGAGTTACATGATTTCACCCAATGTCAATGTGTCATTTCTCCAGTTCTGATCATTTTTTGGTTGTTGGTAGCTTGGTCAATGAAAAAACACATTGAAATCTTTTTATGGCTTTAAACGCGTTTTCTCCTCGAGAGAAACACGATTTCACTAAAAACGTTATAGTTTAAACATGACTGTTGTACATGTGTGCAAACACTCAGAGCCTTAAGATAGGGGTTTCACCAATGTGTTTTTTGGTGAGAAACCTTCTATTTCAAGGTTCTGTGCGTTTTCAGACAAGTACAATATGTATTTATAGTGTTTCTGATGAAATCCCTCCTTTTAATGCATTTTCTCACACAAAAAACGAGTCTCTCGCCATGGGAACATGGCTTTTTTGAAAAAGCATATTCTGGTCGAGAAATCGTGTTTTAAACAATAAAAACGACTCCCGGCCTTATTTAGTTCACATTTTTACTTTTGGTAAGCTAGCCCGTATTCATAACGCAATAAACCTTTTTATCGCGTTAAACGCCTTTTCTCGACGAGAAAAGCACAATTTCATCAAAAACAGACAAAACAAGAAAAATGAATCTATTCAACAAGTCTACAACACGTCCTTAAGAGTTACATGATTTCACCCAATGTCAATGTGTCATTTCTCCAGTTCTGATCATTTTTTGGTTGTTGGTAGCTTGGTCAATGAAAAAACACATTGAAATCTTTTTATGGCTTTAAACGCGTTTTCTCCTCGAGAGAAACACGATTTCACTAAAAACGTTATAGTTTAAACATGACTGTTGTACATGTGTGCAAACACTCAGAGCCTTAAGATAGGGGTTTCACCAATGTGTTTTTTGGTGAGAAACCTTCTATTTCAAGGTTCTGTGCGTTTTCAGACAAGTACAATATGTATTTATAGTGTTTCTGATGAAATCCCTCCTTTTAATGCATTTTCTCACACAAAAAACGAGTCTCTCGCCATGGGAACATGGCTTTTTTGAAAAAGCATATTCTGGTCGAGAAATCGTGTTTTAAACAATAAAAACGACTCCCGGCCTTATTTAGTTCACATTTTTACTTTTGGTAAGCTAGCCCGTATTCATAACGCACTGAACCTTTTTATCGCGTTAAACGCCTTTTCTCGACGAGAAAAGCACAATTTCATCAAAAACAAACAAAACAAGAAAAATGAATCTATTCAACAAGTCTTACAACACGTCCTTAAGAGTTACATGATTTCACCCAATGTCAATGTGTCATTTCTCCAGTTCTGATCATTTTTTAGGTTGTTGGTAGCTTGGTCAATGCCAAAACACAGTGAAATCTTTTTATGGCTTTAAACGCGTTTTCTCCTCGAGAGAAACACGATTTCACTAAAAACGTTATAGTTTAAACATGCCTGTTGTACATGTGTGCAAACACTCAGAGCCTTAAGATAGGGGTTTCACCAATGTGTTTTTTGGTGAGAAACCTTCTATTTCAAGGTTCTGTGCGTTTTCAGACAAGTACAATATGTATTTATAGTGTTTCTGATGAAATCCCTCCTTTTAATGCATTTTCTCACAGAAAACGAGTCTCTCGCCATGGGAACGTGGCTTTTTTGAAAAAGCATATTCTGGTCGAGAAATCGTGTTTTAAACAATAAAAACGACTCCCGGCCTTATTTAGTTCACATTTTTACTTTTGGTAAGCTAGCCCGTATTCATAACGCACTAAACCTTTTTATCGCGTTAAACGCCTTTTCTCGACGAGAAAAGCACAATTTCATCAAAAACAAACAAAACAAGAAAAATGAATCTATTCAACAAGTCTACAACACGTCCTTAAGAGTTACATGATTTCACCCAATGTCAATGTGTCATTTCTCCAGTTCTGATCATTTTTTAGGTTGTTGGTAGCTTGGTCAATGCCAAAACACAGTGAAATCTTTTTATGGCTTTAAACGCGTTTTCTCCTCGAGAGAAACACGATTTCACTAAAAACGTTATAGTTTAAACATGCCTGTTGTACATGTGTGCAAACACTCAGAGCCTTAAGATAGGGGTTTCACCAATGTCTTTTTTGGTGAGAAACCTTCTATTTCAAGGTTCTGTGCGTTTTCAGACAAGTACAATATGTATTTATAGTGTTTCTGATGAAATCCCTCCTTTTAATGCATTTTCTCACAGAAAACGAGTCTCTCGCCATGGGAACATGGCTTTTTTGAAAAAGCATATTCTGGTCGAGAAATCGTGTTTTAAACAATAAAAACGACATCCGGCCTTATTTAGTTCACATTTTTACTTTTGGTAAGCTAGCCCGTATTCATAACGCACTAAACCTTTTTATCGCGTTAAACGCCTTTTCTCGACGAGAAAAGCACAATTTCATCAAAAACAAACAAAACAAGAAAAATGAATCTATTCAACAAGTCTACAACACGTCCTTAAGAGTTACATGATTTCACCCAATGTCAATGTGTCATTTCTCCAGTTCTGATCATTTTTTAGGTTGTTGGTAGCTTGGTCAATGCCAAAACACAGTGAAATCTTTTTATGGCTTTAAACGCGTTTTCTCCTCGAGAGAAACACGATTTCACTAAAAACGTTATAGTTTAAACATGACTGTTGTACATGTGTGCAAACACTCAGAGCCTTAAGATAGGGGTTTCACCAATGTGTTTTTTGGTGAGAAACCTTCTATTTCAAGGTTCTGTGCGTTTTCAGACAAGTACAATATGTATTTATAGTGTTTCTGATGAAATCCCTCCTTTTAATGCATTTTCTCACACAAAAAACGAGTCTCTCGCCATGGGAACATGGCTTTTTTGAAAAAGCATATTCTGGTCGAGAAATCGTGTTTTAAACAATAAAAACGACTCCCGGCCTTATTTAGTTCACATTTTTACTTTTGGTAAGCTAGCCCGTATTCATAACGCAATAAACCTTTTTATCGCGTTAAACGCCTTTTCTCGACGAGAAAAGCACAATTTCATCAAAAACAGACAAAACAAGACAAATGAATCTATTCAACAAGTCTACAACACGTCCTTAAGAGTTACATGATTTCACCCAATGTCAATGTGTCATTTCTCCAGTTCTGATCATTTTTTGGTTGTTGGTAGCTTGGTCAATGAAAAAACACATTGAAATCTTTTTATGGCTTTAAACGCGTTTTCTCCTCGAGAGAAACACGATTTCACTAAAAACGTTATAGTTTAAACATGACTGTTGTACATGTGTGCAAACACTCAGAGCCTTAAGATAGGGGTTTCACCAATGTGTTTTTTGGTGAGAAACCTTCTATTTCAAGGTTCTGTGCGTTTTCAGACAAGGACATTATGTATTTATAGTGTTTCTGATGAAATCCCTCCTTTTAATGCATTTTCTCACACAAAAAACTAGTCTCTCGCCATGGGAACATGGCTTTTTTGAAAAAGCATATTCTGGTCGAGAAATCGTGTTTTAAACAATAAAAACGACTCCCGGCCTTATTTAGTTCACATTTTTACTTTTGGTAAGCTAGCCCGTATTCATAACGCACTGAACCTTTTTATCGCGTTAAACGCCTTTTCTCGACGAGAAAAGCACAATTTCATCAAAAACAAACAAAACAAGAAAAATGAATCTATTCAACAAGTCTACAACACGTCCTTAAGAGTTACATGATTTCACCCAATGTCAATGTGTCATTTCTCCAGTTCTGATCATTTTTTGGTTGTTGGTAGCTTGGTCAATGAAAAAACACATTGAAATCTTTTTATGGCTTTAAACGCGTTTTCTCCTCGAGAGAAACACGATTTCACTAAAAACGTTATAGTTTAAACATGACTGTTGTACATGTGTGCAAACACTCAGAGCCTTAAGATAGGGGTTTCACCAATGTGTTTTTTGGTGAGAAACCTTCTATTTCAAGGTTCTGTGCGTTTTCAGACAAGGACATTATGTATTTATAGTGTTTCTGATGAAATCCCTCCTTTTAATGCATTTTCTCACACAAAAAACTAGTCTCTCGCCATGGGAACATGGCTTTTTTGAAAAAGCATATTCTGGTCGAGAAATCGTGTTTTAAACAATAAAAACGACTCCCGGCCTTATTTAGTTCACATTTTTACTTTTGGTAAGCTAGCCCGTATTCATAACGCACTGAACCTTTTTATCGCGTTAAACGCCTTTTCTCGACGAGAAAAGCACAATTTCATCAAAAACAAACAAAACAAGAAAAATGAATCTATTCAACAAGTCTACAACACGTCCTTAAGAGTTACATGATTTCACCCAATGTCAATGTGTCATTTCTCCAGTTCTGATCATTTTTTAGGTTGTTGGTAGCTTGGTCAATGCCAAAACACAGTGAAATCTTTTTATGGCTTTAAACGCGTTTTCTCCTCGAGAGAAACACGATTTCACTAAAAACGTTATAGTTTAAACATGACTGTTGTACATGTGTGCAAACACTCAGAGCCTTAAGATAGGGGTTTCACCAATGTGTTTTTTGGTGAGAAACCTTCTATTTCAAGGTTCTGTGCGTTTTCAGACAAGTACAATATGTATTTATAGTGTTTCTGATGAAATCCCTCCTTTTAATGCATTTTCTCACACAAAAAACGAGTCTCTCGCCATGGGAACATGGCTTTTTTGAAAAAGCATATTCTGGTCGAGAAATCGTGTTTTAAACAATAAAAACGACTCCCGGCCTTATTTAGTTCACATTTTTACTTTTGGTAAGCTAGCCCGTATTCATAACGCAATAAACCTTTTTATCGCGTTAAACGCCTTTTCTCGACGAGAAAAGCACAATTTCATCAAAAACAGACAAAACAAGAAAAATGAATCTATTCAACAAGTCTACAACACGTCCTTAAGAGTTACATGATTTCACCCAATGTCAATGTGTCATTTCTCCAGTTCTGATCATTTTTTAGGTTGTTGGTAGCTTGGTCAATGCCAAAACACAGTGAAATCTTTTTATGGCTTTAAACGCGTTTTCTCCTCGAGAGAAACACGATTTCACTAAAAACGTTATAGTTTAAACATGCCTGTTGTATATGTGTGCAAACACTCAGAGCCTTAAGATAGAGGTTTCACCAATGTGTTTTTTGGTGAGAAACCTTCTATTTCAAGGTTCTGTGCGTTTTCAGACAAGTACAATATGTATTTATAGTGTTTCTGATGAAATCCCTCCTTTTAATGCATTTTCTCACAGAAAACGAGTCTCTCGCCATGGGAACATGGCTTTTTTGAAAAAGCATATTCTGGTCGAGAAATCGTGTTTTAAACAATAAAAACGACATCCGGCCTTATTTAGTTCACATTTTTACTTTTGGTAAGCTAGCCCGTATTCATAACGCACTAAACCTTTTTATCGCGTTAAACGCCTTTTCTCGACGAGAAAAGCACAATTTCATCAAAAACAAACAAAACAAGAAAAATGAATCTATTCAACAAGTCTACAACACGTCCTTAAGAGTTACATGATTTCACCCAATGTCAATGTGTCATTTCTCCAGTTCTGATCATTTTTTAGGTTGTTGGTAGCTTGGTCAATGCCAAAACACAGTGAAATCTTTTTATGGCTTTAAACGCGTTTTCTCCTCGAGAGAAACACGATTTCACTAAAAACGTTATAGTTTAAACCTGCCTGTTGTACATGTGTGCAAACACTCAGAGCCTTAAGATAGGGGTTTCACCAATGTGTTTTTTGGTGAGAAACCTTCTATTTCAAGGTTCTGTGCGTTTTCAGACAAGTACAATATGTATTTATAGTGTTTCTGATGAAATCCCTCCTTTTAGTGCATTTTCTCACAGAAAACGAGTCTCTCGCCACGGGAACGTGGCTTTTTTGAAAAAGCATATTCTGGTCGAGAAATCGTGTTTTAAACAATAAAAACGACTCCCGGCCTTTTTTAGTTCACATTTGTACTTTTGGTAAGCTAGCCCGTATTCATAACGCACTAAACCTTTTTATCTCGTTAAACGCCTTTTCTCGACGAGAAAAGCACAATTTCATCAAAAACAAACAAAACAAGAAAAATGAATCTATTCAACAAGTCTACAACACCTCCTTAAGAGTTACATGATTTCACCCAATGTCAATGTGTCATTTCTCCAGTTCTGATCATTTTTTGGTTGTTGGTAGCTTGGTCAATGAAAAAACACATTGAAATCTTTTTATGGCTTTAAACGCGTTTTCTCCTCGAGAGAAACACGATTTCACTAAAAACGTTATAGTTTAAACATGACTGTTGTACATGTGTGCAAACACTCAGAGCCTTAAGATAGGGGTTTCACCAATGTGTTTTTTGGTGAGAAACCTTCCATTTCAAGGTTCTGTGCGTTTTCAGACAAGTACAATATGTATTTATAGTGTTTCTGATGAAATCCCTCCTTTTAATGCATTTTCTCACACAAAAAACGAGTCTCTCGCCATGGGAACATGGCTTTTTTGAAAAAGCATATTCTGGTCGAGAAATCGTGTTTTAAACAATAAAAACGACTCCCGGCCTTATTTAGTTCACATTTTTACTTTTGGTAAGCTAGCCCGTATTCATAACGCAATAAACCTTTTTATCGCGTTAAACGCCTTTTCTCGACGAGAAAAGCACAATTTCATCAAAAACAGACAAAACAAGAAAAATGAATCTATTCAACAAGTCTACAACACGTCCTTAAGAGTTACATGATTTCACCCAATGTCAATGTGTCATTTCTCCAGTTCTGATCATTTTTTGGTTGTTGGTAGCTTGGTCAATGAAAAAACACATTGAAATCTTTTTATGGCTTTAAACGCGTTTTCTCCTCGAGAGAAACACGATTTCACTAAAAACGTTATAGTTTAAACATGACTGTTGTACATGTGTGCAAACACTCAGAGCCTTAAGATAGGGGTTTCACCAATGTGTTTTTTGGTGAGAAACCTTCTATTTCAAGGTTCTGTGCGTTTTCAGACAAGTACAATATGTATTTATAGTGTTTCTGATGAAATCCCTCCTTTTAGTGCATTTTCTCACAGAAAACGAGTCTCTCGCCACGGGAACGTGGCTTTTTTGAAAAAGCATATTCTGGTCGAGAAATCGTGTTTTAAACAATAAAAACGACTCCCGGCCTTATTTAGTTCACATTTTTACTTTTGGTAAGCTAGCCCGTATTCATAACGCACTAAACCTTTTTATCTCGTTAAACGCCTTTTCTCGACGAGAAAAGCACAATTTCATCAAAAACAAACAAAACAAGAAAAATGAATTTATTCAACAAGTCTACAACACGTCCTTAAGAGTTACATGATTTCACCCAATGTCAATGTGTCATTTCTCCAGTTCTGATCATTTTTTAGGTTGTTGGTAGCTTGGTCAATGCCAAAACACAGTGAAATCTTTTTATGGCTTTAAACGCGTTTTCTCCTCGAGAGAAACCCGATTTCACTAAAAACGTTATAGTTTAAACATGCCTGTTGTACATGTGTGCAAACACTCAGAGCCTTAAGATAGGGGTTTCACCAATGTCTTTTTTGGTGAGAAACCTTCTATTTCAAGGTTCTGTGCGTTTTCAGACAAGTAAAATATGTATTTATAGTGTTTCTGATGAAATCCCTCCTTTTAATGCATTTTCTCACAGAAAACGAGTCTCTCGCCATGGGAACGTGGCTTTTTTGAAAAAGCATATTCTGGTCGAGAAATCGTGTTTTAAACAATAAAAACGACTCTCGGCCTTATTTAGTTCACATTTTTACTTTTGGTAAGCTAGCCCGTATTCATAACGCAATAAACCTTTTTATCGCGTTAAACGCCTTTTCTCGACGAGAAAAGCACAATTTCATCAAAAACAAACAAAACAAGAAAAATGAATCTATTCAACAAGTCTACAACACGTCCTTAAGAGTTACATGATTTCACCCAATGTCAATTTGTCATTTCTCCAGTTCTGATCATTTTTTAGGTTGTTGGTAGCTTGGTCAATGCCAAAACACAGTGAAATCTTTTTATGGCTTTAAACGCGTTTTCTCCTCGAGAGAAACCCGATTTCACTAAAAACGTTATAGTTTAAACATGCCTGTTGTACATGTGTGCAAACACTCAGAGCCTTAAGATAGGGGTTTCACCAATGTCTTTTTTGGTGAGAAACCTTCTATTTCAAGGTTCTGTGCGTTTTCAGACAAGTACATTATGTATTTATAGTGTTTCTGATGAAATCCCTCCTTTTAATGCATTTTCTCACAGAAAACGTGTCTCTCGCCATGGGAACATGGCTTTTTTGAAAAAGCATATTCTGGTCGAGAAATCGTGTTTTAAACAATAAAAACGACTCCCGGCCTTATTTAGTTCACATTTTTACTTTTGGTAAGCTAGCCCGTATTCATAACGCACTGAACCTTTTTATCGCGTTAAACGCCTTTTCTCGACGAGAAAAGCACAATTTCATCAAAAACAAACAAAACAAGAAAAATGAATCTATTCAACAAGTCTTACAACACGTCCTTAAGAGTTACATGATTTCACCCAATGTCAATGTGTCATTTCTCCAGTTCTGATCATTTTTTAGGTTGTTGGTAGCTTGGTCAATGCCAAAACACAGTGAAATCTTTTTATGGCTTTAAACGCGTTTTCTCCTCGAGAGAAACCCGATTTCACTAAAAACGTTATAGTTTAAACATGCCTGTTGTACATGTGTGCAAACACTCAGAGCCTTAAGATAGGGGTTTCACCAATGTGTTTTTTGGTGAGAAACCTTCTATTTCAAGGTTCTGTGCGTTTTCAGACAAGTACAATATGTATTTATAGTGTTTCTGATGAAATCCCTCCTTTTAATGCATTTTCTCACACAAAAAACGAGTCTCTCGCCATGGGAACATGGCTTTTTTGAAAAAGCATATTCTGGTCGAGAAATCGTGTTTTAAACAATAAAAACGACTCCCGGCCTTATTTAGTTCACATTTTTACTTTTGGTAAGCTAGCCCGTATTCATAACGCAATAAACCTTTTTATCGCGTTAAACGCCTTTTCTCGACGAGAAAAGCACAATTTCATCAAAAACAGACAAAACAAGAAAAATGAATCTATTCAACAAGTCTACAACACGTCCTTAAGAGTTACATGATTTCACCCAATGTCAATGTGTCATTTCTCCAGTTCTGATCATTTTTTGGTTGTTGGTAGCTTGGTCAATGAAAAAACACATTGAAATCTTTTTATGGCTTTAAACGCGTTTTCTCCTCGAGAGAAACACGATTTCACTAAAAACGTTATAGTTTAAACATGACTGTTGTACATGTGTGCAAACACTCAGAGCCTTAAGATAGGGGTTTCACCAATGTGTTTTTTGGTGAGAAACCTTCTATTTCAAGGTTCTGTGCGTTTTCAGACAAGGACATTATGTATTTATAGTGTTTCTGATGAAATCCCTCCTTTTAATGCATTTTCTCACACAAAAAACTAGTCTCTCGCCATGGGAACATGGCTTTTTTGAAAAAGCATATTCTGGTCGAGAAATCGTGTTTTAAACAATAAAAACGACTCCCGGCCTTATTTAGTTCACATTTTTACTTTTGGTAAGCTAGCCCGTATTCATAACGCACTGAACCTTTTTATCGCGTTAAACGCCTTTTCTCGACGAGAAAAGCACAATTTCATCAAAAACAAACAAAACAAGAAAAATGAATCTATTCAACAAGTCTTACAACACGTCCTTAAGAGTTACATGATTTCACCCAATGTCAATGTGTCATTTCTCCAGTTCTGATCATTTTTTAGGTTGTTGGTAGCTTGGTCAATGCCAAAACACAGTGAAATCTTTTTATGGCTTTAAACGCGTTTTCTCCTCGAGAGAAACACGATTTCACTAAAAACGTTATAGTTTAAACATGCCTGTTGTATATGTGTGCAAACACTCAGAGCCTTAAGATAGAGGTTTCACCAATGTGTTTTTTGGTGAGAAACCTTCTATTTCAAGGTTCTGTGCGTTTTCAGACAAGTACAATATGTATTTATAGTGTTTCTGATGAAATCCCTCCTTTTAATGCATTTTCTCACAGAAAACGAGTCTCTCGCCATGGGAACATGGCTTTTTTGAAAAAGCATATTCTGGTCGAGAAATCGTGTTTTAAACAATAAAAACGACATCCGGCCTTATTTAGTTCACATTTTTACTTTTGGTAAGCTAGCCCGTATTCATAACGCACTAAACCTTTTTATCGCGTTAAACGCCTTTTCTCGACGAGAAAAGCACAATTTCATCAAAAACAAACAAAACAAGAAAAATGAATCTATTCAACAAGTCTACAACACGTCCTTAAGAGTTACATGATTTCACCCAATGTCAATGTGTCATTTCTCCAGTTCTGATCATTTTTTAGGTTGTTGGTAGCTTGGTCAATGCCAAAACACAGTGAAATCTTTTTATGGCTTTAAACGCGTTTTCTCCTCGAGAGAAACACGATTTCACTAAAAACGTTATAGTTTAAACCTGCCTGTTGTACATGTGTGCAAACACTCAGAGCCTTAAGATAGGGGTTTCACCAATGTGTTTTTTGGTGAGAAACCTTCTATTTCAAGGTTCTGTGCGTTTTCAGACAAGTACAATATGTATTTATAGTGTTTCTGATGAAATCCCTCCTTTTAGTGCATTTTCTCACAGAAAACGAGTCTCTCGCCACGGGAACGTGGCTTTTTTGAAAAAGCATATTCTGGTCGAGAAATCGTGTTTTAAACAATAAAAACGACTCCCGGCCTTTTTTAGTTCACATTTGTACTTTTGGTAAGCTAGCCCGTATTCATAACGCACTAAACCTTTTTATCTCGTTAAACGCCTTTTCTCGACGAGAAAAGCACAATTTCATCAAAAACAAACAAAACAAGAAAAATGAATCTATTCAACAAGTCTACAACACCTCCTTAAGAGTTACATGATTTCACCCAATGTCAATGTGTCATTTCTCCAGTTCTGATCATTTTTTGGTTGTTGGTAGCTTGGTCAATGAAAAAACACATTGAAATCTTTTTATGGCTTTAAACGCGTTTTCTCCTCGAGAGAAACACGATTTCACTAAAAACGTTATAGTTTAAACATGACTGTTGTACATGTGTGCAAACACTCAGAGCCTTAAGATAGGGGTTTCACCAATGTGTTTTTTGGTGAGAAACCTTCCATTTCAAGGTTCTGTGCGTTTTCAGACAAGTACAATATGTATTTATAGTGTTTCTGATGAAATCCCTCCTTTTAATGCATTTTCTCACACAAAAAACGAGTCTCTCGCCATGGGAACATGGCTTTTTTGAAAAAGCATATTCTGGTCGAGAAATCGTGTTTTAAACAATAAAAACGACTCCCGGCCTTATTTAGTTCACATTTTTACTTTTGGTAAGCTAGCCCGTATTCATAACGCAATAAACCTTTTTATCGCGTTAAACGCCTTTTCTCGACGAGAAAAGCACAATTTCATCAAAAACAGACAAAACAAGAAAAATGAATCTATTCAACAAGTCTACAACACGTCCTTAAGAGTTACATGATTTCACCCAATGTCAATGTGTCATTTCTCCAGTTCTGATCATTTTTTGGTTGTTGGTAGCTTGGTCAATGAAAAAACACATTGAAATCTTTTTATGGCTTTAAACGCGTTTTCTCCTCGAGAGAAACACGATTTCACTAAAAACGTTATAGTTTAAACATGACTGTTGTACATGTGTGCAAACACTCAGAGCCTTAAGATAGGGGTTTCACCAATGTGTTTTTTGGTGAGAAACCTTCTATTTCAAGGTTCTGTGCGTTTTCAGACAAGTACAATATGTATTTATAGTGTTTCTGATGAAATCCCTCCTTTTAGTGCATTTTCTCACAGAAAACGAGTCTCTCGCCACGGGAACGTGGCTTTTTTGAAAAAGCATATTCTGGTCGAGAAATCGTGTTTTAAACAATAAAAACGACTCCCGGCCTTATTTAGTTCACATTTTTACTTTTGGTAAGCTAGCCCGTATTCATAACGCACTAAACCTTTTTATCTCGTTAAACGCCTTTTCTCGACGAGAAAAGCACAATTTCATCAAAAACAAACAAAACAAGAAAAATGAATTTATTCAACAAGTCTACAACACGTCCTTAAGAGTTACATGATTTCACCCAATGTCAATGTGTCATTTCTCCAGTTCTGATCATTTTTTAGGTTGTTGGTAGCTTGGTCAATGCCAAAACACAGTGAAATCTTTTTATGGCTTTAAACGCGTTTTCTCCTCGAGAGAAACCCGATTTCACTAAAAACGTTATAGTTTAAACATGCCTGTTGTACATGTGTGCAAACACTCAGAGCCTTAAGATAGGGGTTTCACCAATGTCTTTTTTGGTGAGAAACCTTCTATTTCAAGGTTCTGTGCGTTTTCAGACAAGTAAAATATGTATTTATAGTGTTTCTGATGAAATCCCTCCTTTTAATGCATTTTCTCACAGAAAACGAGTCTCTCGCCATGGGAACGTGGCTTTTTTGAAAAAGCATATTCTGGTCGAGAAATCGTGTTTTAAACAATAAAAACGACTCTCGGCCTTATTTAGTTCACATTTTTACTTTTGGTAAGCTAGCCCGTATTCATAACGCAATAAACCTTTTTATCGCGTTAAACGCCTTTTCTCGACGAGAAAAGCACAATTTCATCAAAAACAAACAAAACAAGAAAAATGAATCTATTCAACAAGTCTACAACACGTCCTTAAGAGTTACATGATTTCACCCAATGTCAATTTGTCATTTCTCCAGTTCTGATCATTTTTTAGGTTGTTGGTAGCTTGGTCAATGCCAAAACACAGTGAAATCTTTTTATGGCTTTAAACGCGTTTTCTCCTCGAGAGAAACCCGATTTCACTAAAAACGTTATAGTTTAAACATGCCTGTTGTACATGTGTGCAAACACTCAGAGCCTTAAGATAGGGGTTTCACCAATGTCTTTTTTGGTGAGAAACCTTCTATTTCAAGGTTCTGTGCGTTTTCAGACAAGTACATTATGTATTTATAGTGTTTCTGATGAAATCCCTCCTTTTAATGCATTTTCTCACAGAAAACGTGTCTCTCGCCATGGGAACATGGCTTTTTTGAAAAAGCATATTCTGGTCGAGAAATCGTGTTTTAAACAATAAAAACGACTCCCGGCCTTATTTAGTTCACATTTTTACTTTTGGTAAGCTAGCCCGTATTCATAACGCACTGAACCTTTTTATCGCGTTAAACGCCTTTTCTCGACGAGAAAAGCACAATTTCATCAAAAACAAACAAAACAAGAAAAATGAATCTATTCAACAAGTCTTACAACACGTCCTTAAGAGTTACATGATTTCACCCAATGTCAATGTGTCATTTCTCCAGTTCTGATCATTTTTTAGGTTGTTGGTAGCTTGGTCAATGCCAAAACACAGTGAAATCTTTTTATGGCTTTAAACGCGTTTTCTCCTCGAGAGAAACACGATTTCACTAAAAACGTTATAGTTTAAACATGCCTGTTGTATATGTGTGCAAACACTCAGAGCCTTAAGATAGAGGTTTCACCAATGTGTTTTTTGGTGAGAAACCTTCTATTTCAAGGTTCTGTGCGTTTTCAGACAAGTACAATATGTATTTATAGTGTTTCTGATGAAATCCCTCCTTTTAATGCATTTTCTCACAGAAAACGAGTCTCTCGCCATGGGAACATGGCTTTTTTGAAAAAGCATATTCTGGTCGAGAAATCGTGTTTTAAACAATAAAAACGACATCCGGCCTTATTTAGTTCACATTTTTACTTTTGGTAAGCTAGCCCGTATTCATAACGCACTAAACCTTTTTATCGCGTTAAACGCCTTTTCTCGACGAGAAAAGCACAATTTCATCAAAAACAAACAAAACAAGAAAAATGAATCTATTCAACAAGTCTACAACACGTCCTTAAGAGTTACATGATTTCACCCAATGTCAATGTGTCATTTCTCCAGTTCTGATCATTTTTTAGGTTGTTGGTAGCTTGGTCAATGCCAAAACACAGTGAAATCTTTTTATGGCTTTAAACGCGTTTTCTCCTCGAGAGAAACACGATTTCACTAAAAACGTTATAGTTTAAACCTGCCTGTTGTACATGTGTGCAAACACTCAGAGCCTTAAGATAGGGGTTTCACCAATGTGTTTTTTGGTGAGAAACCTTCTATTTCAAGGTTCTGTGCGTTTTCAGACAAGTACAATATGTATTTATAGTGTTTCTGATGAAATCCCTCCTTTTAGTGCATTTTCTCACAGAAAACGAGTCTCTCGCCACGGGAACGTGGCTTTTTTGAAAAAGCATATTCTGGTCGAGAAATCGTGTTTTAAACAATAAAAACGACTCCCGGCCTTTTTTAGTTCACATTTGTACTTTTGGTAAGCTAGCCCGTATTCATAACGCACTAAACCTTTTTATCTCGTTAAACGCCTTTTCTCGACGAGAAAAGCACAATTTCATCAAAAACAAACAAAACAAGAAAAATGAATCTATTCAACAAGTCTACAACACCTCCTTAAGAGTTACATGATTTCACCCAATGTCAATGTGTCATTTCTCCAGTTCTGATCATTTTTTGGTTGTTGGTAGCTTGGTCAATGAAAAAACACATTGAAATCTTTTTATGGCTTTAAACGCGTTTTCTCCTCGAGAGAAACACGATTTCACTAAAAACGTTATAGTTTAAACATGACTGTTGTACATGTGTGCAAACACCCAGAGCCTTAAGATAGGGGTTTCACCAATGTGTTTTTTGGTGAGAAACCTTCTATTTCAAGGTTCTGTGCGTTTTCAGACAAGTACAATATGTATTTATAGTGTTTCTGATGAAATCCCTCCTTTTAATGCATTTTCTCACACAAAAAACGAGTCTCTCGCCATGGGAACATGGCTTTTTTGAAAAAGCATATTCTGGTCGAGAAATCGTGTTTTAAACAATAAAAACGACTCCCGGCCTTATTTAGTTCACATTTTTACTTTTGGTAAGCTAGCCCGTATTCATAACGCACTGAACCTTTTTATCGCGTTAAACGCCTTTTCTCGACGAGAAAAGCACAATTTCATCAAAAACAAACAAAACAAGAAAAATGAATCTATTCAACAAGTCTTACAACACGTCCTTAAGAGTTACATGATTTCACCCAATGTCAATGTGTCATTTCTCCAGTTCTGATCATTTTTTAGGTTGTTGGTAGCTTGGTCAATGCCAAAACACAGTGAAATCTTTTTATGGCTTTAAACGCGTTTTCTCCTCGAGAGAAACACGATTTCACTAAAAACGTTATAGTTTAAACATGCCTGTTGTATATGTGTGCAAACACTCAGAGCCTTAAGATAGAGGTTTCACCAATGTGTTTTTTGGTGAGAAACCTTCTATTTCAAGGTTCTGTGCGTTTTCAGACAAGTACAATATGTATTTATAGTGTTTCTGATGAAATCCCTCCTTTTAATGCATTTTCTCACAGAAAACGAGTCTCTCGCCATGGGAACATGGCTTTTTTGAAAAAGCATATTCTGGTCGAGAAATCGTGTTTTAAACAATAAAAACGACATCCGGCCTTATTTAGTTCACATTTTTACTTTTGGTAAGCTAGCCCGTATTCATAACGCACTAAACCTTTTTATCGCGTTAAACGCCTTTTCTCGACGAGAAAAGCACAATTTCATCAAAAACAAACAAAACAAGAAAAATGAATCTATTCAACAAGTCTACAACACGTCCTTAAGAGTTACATGATTTCACCCAATGTCAATGTGTCATTTCTCCAGTTCTGATCATTTTTTAGGTTGTTGGTAGCTTGGTCAATGCCAAAACACAGTGAAATCTTTTTATGGCTTTAAACGCGTTTTCTCCTCGAGAGAAACACGATTTCACTAAAAACGTTATAGTTTAAACCTGCCTGTTGTACATGTGTGCAAACACTCAGAGCCTTAAGATAGGGGTTTCACCAATGTGTTTTTTGGTGAGAAACCTTCTATTTCAAGGTTCTGTGCGTTTTCAGACAAGTACAATATGTATTTATAGTGTTTCTGATGAAATCCCTCCTTTTAGTGCATTTTCTCACAGAAAACGAGTCTCTCGCCACGGGAACGTGGCTTTTTTGAAAAAGCATATTCTGGTCGAGAAATCGTGTTTTAAACAATAAAAACGACTCCCGGCCTTTTTTAGTTCACATTTGTACTTTTGGTAAGCTAGCCCGTATTCATAACGCACTAAACCTTTTTATCTCGTTAAACGCCTTTTCTCGACGAGAAAAGCACAATTTCATCAAAAACAAACAAAACAAGAAAAATGAATCTATTCAACAAGTCTACAACACCTCCTTAAGAGTTACATGATTTCACCCAATGTCAATGTGTCATTTCTCCAGTTCTGATCATTTTTTGGTTGTTGGTAGCTTGGTCAATGAAAAAACACATTGAAATCTTTTTATGGCTTTAAACGCGTTTTCTCCTCGAGAGAAACACGATTTCACTAAAAACGTTATAGTTTAAACATGACTGTTGTACATGTGTGCAAACACCCAGAGCCTTAAGATAGGGGTTTCACCAATGTGTTTTTTGGTGAGAAACCTTCTATTTCAAGGTTCTGTGCGTTTTCAGACAAGTACAATATGTATTTATAGTGTTTCTGATGAAATCCCTCCTTTTAATGCATTTTCTCACACAAAAAACGAGTCTCTCGCCATGGGAACATGGCTTTTTTGAAAAAGCATATTCTGGTCGAGAAATCGTGTTTTAAACAATAAAAACGACTCCCGGCCTTATTTAGTTCACATTTTTACTTTTGGTAAGCTAGCCCGTATTCATAACGCACTGAACCTTTTTATCGCGTTAAACGCCTTTTCTCGACGAGAAAAGCACAATTTCATCAAAAACAAACAAAACAAGAAAAATGAATCTATTCAACAAGTCTACAACACGTCCTTAAGAGTTACATGATTTCACCCAATGTCAATGTGTCATTTCTCCAGTTCTGATCATTTTTTGGTTGTTGGTAGCTTGGTCAATGAAAAAACACATTGAAATCTTTTTATGGCTTTAAACGCGTTTTCTCCTCGAGAGAAACACGATTTCACTAAAAACGTTATAGTTTAAACATGCCTGTCGTACATGTGTGCAAACACTCAGAGCCTTAAGATAGGGGTTTCACCAATGTGTTTTTTGGTGAGAAACCTTCTATTTCAAGGTTCTGTGCGTTTTCAGACAAGTACAATATGTATTTATAGTGTTTCTGATGAAATCCCTCCTTTTAATGCATTTTCTCACAGAAAACGAGTCTCTCGCCATGGGAACATGGCTTTTTTGAAAAAGCATATTCTGGTCGAAAAATCGTGTTTTAAACAATAAAAACGACATCCGGCCTTATTTAGTTCACATTTTTACTTTTGGTAAGCTAGCCCGTATTCATAACGCACTAAACCTTTTTATCGCGTTAAACGCCTTTTCTCGATGAGAAAAGCACAATTTCATCAAAAACAAACAAAACAAGAAAAATGAATCTATTCAACAACTCTACAACACGTCCTTAAGAGTTACATGATTTCACCCAATGTCAATGTGTCATTTCTCCAGTTCTGATCATTTTTTGGTTGTTGGTAGCTTGGTCAATGAAAAAACACATTGAAATCTTTTTATGGCTTTAAACGCGTTTTCTCCTCGAGAGAAACACGATTTCACTAAAAACGTTATAGTTTAAACATGCCTGTCGTACATGTGTGCAAACACTCAGAGCCTTAAGATAGGGGTTTCACCAATGTGTTTTTTGGTGAGAAACCTTCTATTTCAAGGTTCTGTGCGTTTTCAGACAAGTACATTATGTATTTATAGTGTTTCTGATGAAATCCCTCCTTTTAATGCATTTTCTCACAGAAAACGTGTCTCTCGCCATGGGAACATGGCTTTTTTGAAAAAGCATATTCTGGTCGAGAAATCGTGTTTTAAACAATAAAAACGACTCCCGGCCTTATTTAGTTCACATTTTTACTTTTGGTAAGCTAGCCCGTATTCATAACGCACTGAACCTTTTTATCGCGTTAAACGCCTTTTCTCGACGAGAAAAGCACAATTTCATCAAAAACAAACAAAACAAGAAAAATGAATCTATTCAACAAGTCTTACAACACGTCCTTAAGAGTTACATGATTTCACCCAATGTCAATGTGTCATTTCTCCAGTTCTGATCATTTTTTAGGTTGTTGGTAGCTTGGTCAATGCCAAAACACAGTGAAATCTTTTTATGGCTTTAAACGCGTTTTCTCCTCGAGAGAAACACGATTTCACTAAAAACGTTATAGTTTAAACATGCCTGTTGTATATGTGTGCAAACACTCAGAGCCTTAAGATAGAGGTTTCACCAATGTGTTTTTTGGTGAGAAACCTTCTATTTCAAGGTTCTGTGCGTTTTCAGACAAGTACAATATGTATTTATAGTGTTTCTGATGAAATCCCTCCTTTTAATGCATTTTCTCACAGAAAACGAGTCTCTCGCCATGGGAACATGGCTTTTTTGAAAAAGCATATTCTGGTCGAGAAATCGTGTTTTAAACAATAAAAACGACATCCGGCCTTATTTAGTTCACATTTTTACTTTTGGTAAGCTAGCCCGTATTCATAACGCACTAAACCTTTTTATCGCGTTAAACGCCTTTTCTCGACGAGAAAAGCACAATTTCATCAAAAACAAACAAAACAAGAAAAATGAATCTATTCAACAAGTCTACAACACGTCCTTAAGAGTTACATGATTTCACCCAATGTCAATGTGTCATTTCTCCAGTTCTGATCATTTTTTAGGTTGTTGGTAGCTTGGTCAATGCCAAAACACAGTGAAATCTTTTTATGGCTTTAAACGCGTTTTCTCCTCGAGAGAAACACGATTTCACTAAAAACGTTATAGTTTAAACCTGCCTGTTGTACATGTGTGCAAACACTCAGAGCCTTAAGATAGGGGTTTCACCAATGTGTTTTTTGGTGAGAAACCTTCTATTTCAAGGTTCTGTGCGTTTTCAGACAAGTACAATATGTATTTATAGTGTTTCTGATGAAATCCCTCCTTTTAGTGCATTTTCTCACAGAAAACGAGTCTCTCGCCACGGGAACGTGGCTTTTTTGAAAAAGCATATTCTGGTCGAGAAATCGTGTTTTAAACAATAAAAACGACTCCCGGCCTTTTTTAGTTCACATTTGTACTTTTGGTAAGCTAGCCCGTATTCATAACGCACTAAACCTTTTTATCTCGTTAAACGCCTTTTCTCGACGAGAAAAGCACAATTTCATCAAAAACAAACAAAACAAGAAAAATGAATCTATTCAACAAGTCTACAACACCTCCTTAAGAGTTACATGATTTCACCCAATGTCAATGTGTCATTTCTCCAGTTCTGATCATTTTTTGGTTGTTGGTAGCTTGGTCAATGAAAAAACACATTGAAATCTTTTTATGGCTTTAAACGCGTTTTCTCCTCGAGAGAAACACGATTTCACTAAAAACGTTATAGTTTAAACATGACTGTTGTACATGTGTGCAAACACCCAGAGCCTTAAGATAGGGGTTTCACCAATGTGTTTTTTGGTGAGAAACCTTCTATTTCAAGGTTCTGTGCGTTTTCAGACAAGTACAATATGTATTTATAGTGTTTCTGATGAAATCCCTCCTTTTAATGCATTTTCTCACACAAAAAACGAGTCTCTCGCCATGGGAACATGGCTTTTTTGAAAAAGCATATTCTGGTCGAGAAATCGTGTTTTAAACAATAAAAACGACTCCCGGCCTTATTTAGTTCACATTTTTACTTTTGGTAAGCTAGCCCGTATTCATAACGCACTGAACCTTTTTATCGCGTTAAACGCCTTTTCTCGACGAGAAAAGCACAATTTCATCAAAAACAAACAAAACAAGAAAAATGAATCTATTCAACAAGTCTTACAACACGTCCTTAAGAGTTACATGATTTCACCCAATGTCAATGTGTCATTTCTCCAGTTCTGATCATTTTTTAGGTTGTTGGTAGCTTGGTCAATGCCAAAACACAGTGAAATCTTTTTATGGCTTTAAACGCGTTTTCTCCTCGAGAGAAACACGATTTCACTAAAAACGTTATAGTTTAAACATGCCTGTTGTATATGTGTGCAAACACTCAGAGCCTTAAGATAGAGGTTTCACCAATGTGTTTTTTGGTGAGAAACCTTCTATTTCAAGGTTCTGTGCGTTTTCAGACAAGTACAATATGTATTTATAGTGTTTCTGATGAAATCCCTCCTTTTAATGCATTTTCTCACAGAAAACGAGTCTCTCGCCATGGGAACATGGCTTTTTTGAAAAAGCATATTCTGGTCGAGAAATCGTGTTTTAAACAATAAAAACGACATCCGGCCTTATTTAGTTCACATTTTTACTTTTGGTAAGCTAGCCCGTATTCATAACGCACTAAACCTTTTTATCGCGTTAAACGCCTTTTCTCGACGAGAAAAGCACAATTTCATCAAAAACAAACAAAACAAGAAAAATGAATCTATTCAACAAGTCTACAACACGTCCTTAAGAGTTACATGATTTCACCCAATGTCAATGTGTCATTTCTCCAGTTCTGATCATTTTTTAGGTTGTTGGTAGCTTGGTCAATGCCAAAACACAGTGAAATCTTTTTATGGCTTTAAACGCGTTTTCTCCTCGAGAGAAACACGATTTCACTAAAAACGTTATAGTTTAAACCTGCCTGTTGTACATGTGTGCAAACACTCAGAGCCTTAAGATAGGGGTTTCACCAATGTGTTTTTTGGTGAGAAACCTTCTATTTCAAGGTTCTGTGCGTTTTCAGACAAGTACAATATGTATTTATAGTGTTTCTGATGAAATCCCTCCTTTTAGTGCATTTTCTCACAGAAAACGAGTCTCTCGCCACGGGAACGTGGCTTTTTTGAAAAAGCATATTCTGGTCGAGAAATCGTGTTTTAAACAATAAAAACGACTCCCGGCCTTTTTTAGTTCACATTTGTACTTTTGGTAAGCTAGCCCGTATTCATAACGCACTAAACCTTTTTATCTCGTTAAACGCCTTTTCTCGACGAGAAAAGCACAATTTCATCAAAAACAAACAAAACAAGAAAAATGAATCTATTCAACAAGTCTACAACACCTCCTTAAGAGTTACATGATTTCACCCAATGTCAATGTGTCATTTCTCCAGTTCTGATCATTTTTTGGTTGTTGGTAGCTTGGTCAATGAAAAAACACATTGAAATCTTTTTATGGCTTTAAACGCGTTTTCTCCTCGAGAGAAACACGATTTCACTAAAAACGTTATAGTTTAAACATGACTGTTGTACATGTGTGCAAACACCCAGAGCCTTAAGATAGGGGTTTCACCAATGTGTTTTTTGGTGAGAAACCTTCTATTTCAAGGTTCTGTGCGTTTTCAGACAAGTACAATATGTATTTATAGTGTTTCTGATGAAATCCCTCCTTTTAATGCATTTTCTCACACAAAAAACGAGTCTCTCGCCATGGGAACATGGCTTTTTTGAAAAAGCATATTCTGGTCGAGAAATCGTGTTTTAAACAATAAAAACGACTCCCGGCCTTATTTAGTTCACATTTTTACTTTTGGTAAGCTAGCCCGTATTCATAACGCACTGAACCTTTTTATCGCGTTAAACGCCTTTTCTCGACGAGAAAAGCACAATTTCATCAAAAACAAACAAAACAAGAAAAATGAATCTATTCAACAAGTCTACAACACGTCCTTAAGAGTTACATGATTTCACCCAATGTCAATGTGTCATTTCTCCAGTTCTGATCATTTTTTGGTTGTTGGTAGCTTGGTCAATGAAAAAACACATTGAAATCTTTTTATGGCTTTAAACGCGTTTTCTCCTCGAGAGAAACACGATTTCACTAAAAACGTTATAGTTTAAACATGCCTGTCGTACATGTGTGCAAACACTCAGAGCCTTAAGATAGGGGTTTCACCAATGTGTTTTTTGGTGAGAAACCTTCTATTTCAAGGTTCTGTGCGTTTTCAGACAAGTACAATATGTATTTATAGTGTTTCTGATGAAATCCCTCCTTTTAATGCATTTTCTCACAGAAAACGAGTCTCTCGCCATGGGAACATGGCTTTTTTGAAAAAGCATATTCTGGTCGAAAAATCGTGTTTTAAACAATAAAAACGACATCCGGCCTTATTTAGTTCACATTTTTACTTTTGGTAAGCTAGCCCGTATTCATAACGCACTAAACCTTTTTATCGCGTTAAACGCCTTTTCTCGATGAGAAAAGCACAATTTCATCAAAAACAAACAAAACAAGAAAAATGAATCTATTCAACAACTCTACAACACGTCCTTAAGAGTTACATGATTTCACCCAATGTCAATGTGTCATTTCTCCAGTTCTGATCATTTTTTGGTTGTTGGTAGCTTGGTCAATGAAAAAACACATTGAAATCTTTTTATGGCTTTAAACGCGTTTTCTCCTCGAGAGAAACACGATTTCACTAAAAACGTTATAGTTTAAACATGCCTGTCGTACATGTGTGCAAACACTCAGAGCCTTAAGATAGGGGTTTCACCAATGTGTTTTTTGGTGAGAAACCTTCTATTTCAAGGTTCTGTGCGTTTTCAGACAAGTACAATATGTATTTATAGTGTTTCTGATGAAATCCCTCCTTTTAATGCATTTTCTCACACAAAAAACGAGTCTCTCGCCATGGGAACATGGCTTTTTTGAAAAAGCATATTCTGGTCGAGAAATCGTGTTTTAAACAATAAAAACGACTCCCGGCCTTATTTAGTTCACATTTTTACTTTTGGTAAGCTAGCCCGTATTCATAACGCACTGAACCTTTTTATCGCGTTAAACGCCTTTTCTCGACGAGAAAAGCACAATTTCATCAAAAACAAACAAAACAAGAAAAATGAATCTATTCAACAAGTCTTACAACACGTCCTTAAGAGTTACATGATTTCACCCAATGTCAATGTGTCATTTCTCCAGTTCTGATCATTTTTTAGGTTGTTGGTAGCTTGGTCAATGCCAAAACACAGTGAAATCTTTTTATGGCTTTAAACGCGTTTTCTCCTCGAGAGAAACACGATTTCACTAAAAACGTTATAGTTTAAACATGCCTGTTGTACATGTGTGCAAACACTCAGAGCCTTAAGATAGAGGTTTCACCAATGTGTTTTTTGGTGAGAAACCTTCTATTTCAAGGTTCTGTGCGTTTTCAGACAAGTACAATATGTATTTATAGTGTTTCTGATGAAATCCCTCCTTTTAATGCATTTTCTCACAGAAAACGAGTCTCTCGCCATGGGAACATGGCTTTTTTGAAAAAGCATATTCTGGTCGAAAAATCGTGTTTTAAACAATAAAAACGACATCCGGCCTTATTTAGTTCACATTTTTACTTTTGGTAAGCTAGCCCGTATTCATAACGCACTAAACCTTTTTATCGCGTTAAACGCCTTTTCTCGATGAGAAAAGCACAATTTCATCAAAAACAAACAAAACAAGAAAAATGAATCTATTCAACAAGTCTACAACACGTCCTTAAGAGTTACATGATTTCACCCAATGTCAATGTGTCATTTCTCCAGTTCTGATCATTTTTTGGTTGTTGGTAGCTTGGTCAATGAAAAAACACATTGAAATCTTTTTATGGCTTTAAACGCGTTTTCTCCTCGAGAGAAACACGATTTCACTAAAAACGTTATAGTTTAAACATGACTGTTGTACATGTGTGCAAACACTCAGAGCCTTAAGATAGGGGTTTCACCAATGTGTTTTTTGGTGAGAAACCTTCTATTTCAAGGTTCTGTGCGTTTTCAGACAAGTACAATATGTATTTATAGTGTTTCTGATGAAATCCCTCCTTTTAATGCATTTTCTCACACAAAAAACGAGTCTCTCGCCATGGGAACATGGCTTTTTTGAAAAAGCATATTCTGGTCGAGAAATCGTGTTTTAAACAATAAAAACGACTCCCGGCCTTATTTAGTTCACATTTTTACTTTTGGTAAGCTAGCCCGTATTCATAACGCACTGAACCTTTTTATCGCGTTAAACGCCTTTTCTCGACGAGAAAAGCACAATTTCATCAAAAACAAACAAAACAAGAAAAATGAATCTATTCAACAAGTCTACAACACGTCCTTAAGAGTTACATGATTTCACCCAATGTCAATGTGTCATTTCTCCAGTTCTGATCATTTTTTGGTTGTTGGTAGCTTGGTCAATGAAAAAACACATTGAAATCTTTTTATGGCTTTAAACGCGTTTTCTCCTCGAGAGAAACACGATTTCACTAAAAACGTTATAGTTTAAACATGCCTGTCGTACATGTGTGCAAACACTCAGAGCCTTAAGATAGGGGTTTCACCAATGTGTTTTTTGGTGAGAAACCTTCTATTTCAAGGTTCTGTGCGTTTTCAGACAAGTACAATATGTATTTATAGTGTTTCTGATGAAATCCCTCCTTTTAATGCATTTTCTCACACAAAAAACGAGTCTCTCGCCATGGGAACATGGCTTTTTTGAAAAAGCATATTCTGGTCGAGAAATCGTGTTTTAAACAATAAAAACGACTCCCGGCCTTATTTAGTTCACATTTTTACTTTTGGTAAGCTAGCCCGTATTCATAACGCAATAAACCTTTTTATCGCGTTAAACGCCTTTTCTCGACGAGAAAAGCACAATTTCATCAAAAACAGACAAAACAAGAAAAATGAATCTATTCAACAAGTCTACAACACGTCCTTAAGAGTTACATGATTTCACCCAATGTCAATGTGTCATTTCTCCAGTTCTGATCATTTTTTGGTTGTTGGTAGCTTGGTCAATGAAAAAACACATTGAAATCTTTTTATGGCTTTAAACGCGTTTTCTCCTCGAGAGAAACACGATTTCACTAAAAACGTTATAGTTTAAACATGACTGTTGTACATGTGTGCAAACACTCAGAGCCTTAAGATAGGGGTTTCACCAATGTGTTTTTTGGTGAGAAACCTTCTATTTCAAGGTTCTGTGCGTTTTCAGACAAGTACAATATGTATTTATAGTGTTTCTGATGAAATCCCTCCTTTTAATGCATTTTCTCACACAAAAAACGAGTCTCTCGACATGGGAACATGGCTTTTTTGAAAAAGCATATTCTGGTCGAGAAATCGTGTTTTAAACAATAAAAACGACTCCCGGCCTTATTTAGTTCACATTTTTACTTTTGGTAAGCTAGCCCGTATTCATAACGCACTGAACCTTTTTATCGCGTTAAACGCCTTTTCTCGACGAGAAAAGCACAATTTCATCAAAAACAAACAAAACAAGAAAAATGAATCTATTCAACAACTCTACAACACGTCCTTAAGAGTTACATGATTTCACCCAATGTCAATGTGTCATTTCTCCAGTTCTGATCATTTTTTGGTTGTTGGTAGCTTGGTCAATGAAAAAACACATTGAAATCTTTTTATGGCTTTAAACGCGTTTTCTCCTCGAGAGAAACACGATTTCACTAAAAACGTTATAGTTTAAACATGCCTGTCGTACATGTGTGCAAACACTCAGAGCCTTAAGATAGGGGTTTCACCAATGTGTTTTTTGGTGAGAAACCTTCTATTTCAAGGTTCTGTGCGTTTTCAGACAAGTACAATATGTATTTATAGTGTTTCTGATGAAATCCCTCCTTTTAATGCATTTTCTCACACAAAAAACGAGTCTCTCGCCATGGGAACATGGCTTTTTTGAAAAAGCATATTCTGGTCGAGAAATCGTGTTTTAAACAATAAAAACGACTCCCGGCCTTATTTAGTTCACATTTTTACTTTTGGTAAGCTAGCCCGTATTCATAACGCACTGAACCTTTTTATCGCGTTAAACGCCTTTTCTCGACGAGAAAAGCACAATTTCATCAAAAACAAACAAAACAAGAAAAATGAATCTATTCAACAAGTCTTACAACACGTCCTTAAGAGTTACATGATTTCACCCAATGTCAATGTGTCATTTCTCCAGTTCTGATCATTTTTTAGGTTGTTGGTAGCTTGGTCAATGCCAAAACACAGTGAAATCTTTTTATGGCTTTAAACGCGTTTTCTCCTCGAGAGAAACACGATTTCACTAAAAACGTTATAGTTTAAACATGCCTGTTGTACATGTGTGCAAACACTCAGAGCCTTAAGATAGGGGTTTCACCAATGTGTTTTTTGGTGAGAAACCTTCTATTTCAAGGTTCTGTGCGTTTTCAGACAAGTACAATATGTATTTATAGTGTTTCTGATGAAATCCCTCCTTTTAATGCATTTTCTCACAGAAAACGAGTCTCTCGCCATGGGAACGTGGCTTTTTTGAAAAAGCATATTCTGGTCGAGAAATCGTGTTTTAAACAATAAAAACGACTCCCGGCCTTATTTAGTTCACATTTTTACTTTTGGTAAGCTAGCCCGTATTCATAACGCAATAAACCTTTTTATCGCGTTAAACGCCTTTTCTCGACGAGAAAAGCACAATTTCATCAAAAACAGACAAAACAAGAAAAATGAATCTATTCAACAAGTCTACAACACGTCCTTAAGAGTTACATGATTTCACCCAATGTCAATGTGTCATTTCTCCAGTTCTGATCATTTTTTGGTTGTTGGTAGCTTGGTCAATGAAAAAACACATTGAAATCTTTTTATGGCTTTAAACGCGTTTTCTCCTCGAGAGAAACACGATTTCACTAAAAACGTTATAGTTTAAACATGACTGTTGTACATGTGTGCAAACACTCAGAGCCTTAAGATAGGGGTTTCACCAATGTGTTTTTTGGTGAGAAACCTTCTATTTCAAGGTTCTGTGCGTTTTCAGACAAGTACATTATGTATTTATAGTGTTTCTGATGAAATCCCTCCTTTTAATGCATTTTCTCACACAAAAAACGAGTCTCTCGCCATGGGAACATGGCTTTTTTGAAAAAGCATATTCTGGTCGAGAAATCGTGTTTTAAACAATAAAAACGACTCCCGGCCTTATTTAGTTCACATTTTTACTTTTGGTAAGCTAGCCCGTATTCATAACGCACTGAACCTTTTTATCGCGTTAAACGCCTTTTCTCGACGAGAAAAGCACAATTTCATCAAAAACAAACAAAACAAGAAAAATGAATCTATTCAACAAGTCTTACAACACGTCCTTAAGAGTTACATGACTTCACCCAATGTCAATGTGTCATTTCTCCAGTTCTGATCATTTTTTAGGTTGTTGGTAGCTTGGTCAATGCCAAAACACAGTGAAATCTTTTTATGGCTTTAAACGCGTTTTCTCCTCGAGAGAAACACGATTTCACTAAAAACGTTATAGTTTAAACATGCCTGTTGTACATGTGTGCAAACACTCGGAGCCTTAAGATAGGGGTTTCACCAATGTGTTTTTTGGTGAGAAACCTTCTATTTCAAGGTTCTGTGCGTTTTCAGACAAGTACAATATGTATTTATAGTGTTTCTGATGAAATCCCTCCTTTTAATGCATTTTCTCACAGAAAACGAGTCTCTCGCCATGGGAACGTGGCTTTTTTGAAAAAGCATATTCTGGTCGAGAAATCGTGTTTTAAACAATAAAAACGACTCCCGGCCTTATTTAGTTCACATTTTTACTTTTGGTAAGCTAGCCCGTATTCATAACGCACTAAACCTTTTTATCGCGTTAAACGCCTTTTCTCGACGAGAAAAGCACAATTTCATCAAAAACAAACAAAACAAGAAAAATGAATCTATTCAACAAGTCTACAACACGTCCTTAAGAGTTACATGATTTCACCCAATGTCAATATGTCATTTCTCCAGTTCTGATCATTTTTTGGTTGTTGGTAGCTTGGTCAATGAAAAAACACATTGAAATCTTTTTATGGCTTTAAACGCGTTTTCTCCTCGAGAGAAACACGATTTCACTAAAAACGTTATAGTTTAAACATGACTGTTGTACATGTGTGCAAACACTCAGAGCCTTAAGATAGGGGTTTCACCAATGTGTTTTTTGGTGAGAAACCTTCTATTTCAAGGTTCTGTGCGTTTTCAGACAAGTACAATATGTATTTATAGTGTTTCTGATGAAATCCCTCCTTTTAATGCATTTTCTCACACAAAAAACGAGTCTCTCGCCATGGGAACATGGCTTTTTTGAAAAAGCATATTCTGGTCGAGAAATCGTGTTTTAAACAATAAAAACGACTCCCGGCCTTATTTAGTTCACATTTTTACTTTTGGTAAGCTAGCCCGTATTCATAACGCAATAAACCTTTTTATCGCGTTAAACGCCTTTTCTCGACGAGAAAAGCACAATTTCATCAAAAACAGACAAAACAAGAAAAATGAATCTATTCAACAAGTCTACAACACGTCCTTAAGAGTTACATGATTTCACCCAATGTCAATGTGTCATTTCTCCAGTTCTGATCATTTTTTGGTTGTTGGTAGCTTGGTCAATGAAAAAACACATTGAAATCTTTTTATGGCTTTAAACGCGTTTTCTCCTCGAGAGAAACACGATTTCACTAAAAACGTTATAGTTTAAACATGACTGTTGTACATGTGTGCAAACACTCAGAGCCTTAAGATAGGGGTTTCACCAATGTGTTTTTTGGTGAGAAACCTTCTATTTCAAGGTTCTGTGCGTTTTCAGACAAGTACAATATGTATTTATAGTGTTTCTGATGAAATCCCTCCTTTTAATGCATTTTCTCACACAAAAAACGAGTCTCTCGCCATGGGAACATGGCTTTTTTGAAAAAGCATATTCTGGTCGAGAAATCGTGTTTTAAACAATAAAAACGACTCCCGGCCTTATTTAGTTCACATTTTTACTTTTGGTAAGCTAGCCCGTATTCATAACGCACTAAACCTTTTTATCGCGTTAAACGCCTTTTCTCGACGAGAAAAGCACAATTTCATCAAAAACAGACAAAACAAGAAAAATGAATCTATTCAACAAGTCTTACAACACGTCCTTAAGAGTTACATGATTTCACCCAATGTCAATGTGTCATTTCTCCAGTTCTGATCATTTTTTGGTTGTTGGTAGCTTGGTCAATGAAAAAACACATTGAAATCTTTTTATGGCTTTAAACGCGTTTTCTCCTCGAGAGAAACACGATTTCACTAAAAACGTTATAGTTTAAACATGACTGTTGTACATGTGTGCAAACACTCAGAGCCTTAAGATAGGGGTTTCACCAATGTGTTTTTTGGTGAGAAACCTTCTATTTCAAGGTTCTGTGCGTTTTCAGACAAGTACATTATGTATTTATAGTGTTTCTGATGAAATCCCTCCTTTTAATGCATTTTCTCACACAAAAAACGAGTCTCTCGCCATGGGAACATGGCTTTTTTGAAAAAGCATATTCTGGTCGAGAAATCGTGTTTTAAACAATAAAAACGACTCCCGGCCTTATTTAGTTCACATTTTTACTTTTGGTAAGCTAGCCCGTATTCATAACGCACTGAACCTTTTTATCGCGTTAAACGCCTTTTCTCGACGAGAAAAGCACAATTTCATCAAAAACAAACAAAACAAGAAAAATGAATCTATTCAACAAGTCTTACAACACGTCCTTAAGAGTTACATGATTTCACCCAATGTCAATGTGTCATTTCTCCAGTTCTGATCATTTTTTAGGTTGTTGGTAGCTTGGTCAATGCCAAAACACAGTGAAATCTTTTTATGGCTTTAAACGCGTTTTCTCCTCGAGAGAAACACGATTTCACTAAAAACGTTATAGTTTAAACATGCCTGTTGTACATGTGTGCAAACACTCAGAGCCTTAAGATAGGGGTTTCACCAATGTGTTTTTTGGTGAGAAACCTTCTATTTCAAGGTTCTGTGCGTTTTCAGACAAGTACAATATGTATTTATAGTGTTTCTGATGAAATCCCTCCTTTTAATGCATTTTCTCACAGAAAACGAGTCTCTCGCCATGGGAACGTGGCTTTTTTGAAAAAGCATATTCTGGTCGAGAAATCGTGTTTTAAACAATAAAAACGACTCCCGGCCTTATTTAGTTCACATTTTTACTTTTGGTAAGCTAGCCCGTATTCATAACGCACTAAACCTTTTTATCGCGTTAAACGCCTTTTCTCGACGAGAAAAGCACAATTTCATCAAAAACAAACAAAACAAGAAAAATGAATCTATTCAACAAGTCTACAACACGTCCTTAAGAGTTACATGATTTCACCCAATGTCAATGTGTCATTTCTCCAGTTCTGATCATTTTTTAGGTTGTTGGTAGCTTGGTCAATGCCAAAACACAGTGAAATCTTTTTATGGCTTTAAACGCGTTTTCTCCTCGAGAGAAACACGATTTCACTAAAAACGTTATAGTTTAAACATGCCTGTTGTACATGTGTGCAAACACTCAGAGCCTTAAGATAGGGGTTTCACCAATGTCTTTTTTGGTGAGAAACCTTCTATTTCAAGGTTCTGTGCGTTTTCAGACAAGTACAATATGTATTTATAGTGTTTCTGATGAAATCCCTCCTTTTAATGCATTTTCTCACAGAAAACGAGTCTCTCGCCATGGGAACATGGCTTTTTTGAAAAAGCATATTCTGGTCGAGAAATCGTGTTTTAAACAATAAAAACGACATCCGGCCTTATTTAGTTCACATTTTTACTTTTGGTAAGCTAGCCCGTATTCATAACGCACTAAACCTTTTTAATCGCGTTAAACGCCTTTTCTCGACGAGAAAAGCACAATTTCATCAAAAACAAACAAAACAAGAAAAATGAATCTATTCAACAAGTCTACAACACGTCCTTAAGAGTTACATGATTTCACCCAATGTCAATGTGTCATTTCTCCAGTTCTGATCATTTTTTAGGTTGTTGGTAGCTTGGTCAATGCCAAAACACAGTGAAATCTTTTTATGGCTTTAAACGCGTTTTCTCCTCGAGAGAAACACGATTTCACTAAAAACGTTATAGTTTAAACATGACTGTTGTACATGTGTGCAAACACTCAGAGCCTTAAGATAGGGGTTTCACCAATGTGTTTTTTGGTGAGAAACCTTCTATTTCAAGGTTCTGTGCGTTTTCAGACAAGTACAATATGTATTTATAGTGTTTCTGATGAAATCCCTCCTTTTAATGCATTTTCTCACACAAAAAACGAGTCTCTCGCCATGGGAACATGGCTTTTTTGAAAAAGCATATTCTGGTCGAGAAATCGTGTTTTAAACAATAAAAACGACTCCCGGCCTTATTTAGTTCACATTTTTACTTTTGGTAAGCTAGCCCGTATTCATAACGCAATAAACCTTTTTATCGCGTTAAACGCCTTTTCTCGACGAGAAAAGCACAATTTCATCAAAAACAGACAAAACAAGACAAATGAATCTATTCAACAAGTCTACAACACGTCCTTAAGAGTTACATGATTTCACCCAATGTCAATGTGTCATTTCTCCAGTTCTGATCATTTTTTGGTTGTTGGTAGCTTGGTCAATGAAAAAACACATTGAAATCTTTTTATGGCTTTAAACGCGTTTTCTCCTCGAGAGAAACACGATTTCACTAAAAACGTTATAGTTTAAACATGACTGTTGTACATGTGTGCAAACACTCAGAGCCTTAAGATAGGGGTTTCACCAATGTGTTTTTTGGTGAGAAACCTTCTATTTCAAGGTTCTGTGCGTTTTCAGACAAGGACATTATGTATTTATAGTGTTTCTGATGAAATCCCTCCTTTTAATGCATTTTCTCACACAAAAAACTAGTCTCTCGCCATGGGAACATGGCTTTTTTGAAAAAGCATATTCTGGTCGAGAAATCGTGTTTTAAACAATAAAAACGACTCCCGGCCTTATTTAGTTCACATTTTTACTTTTGGTAAGCTAGCCCGTATTCATAACGCACTGAACCTTTTTATCGCGTTAAACGCCTTTTCTCGACGAGAAAAGCACAATTTCATCAAAAACAAACAAAACAAGAAAAATGAATCTATTCAACAAGTCTACAACACGTCCTTAAGAGTTACATGATTTCACCCAATGTCAATGTGTCATTTCTCCAGTTCTGATCATTTTTTAGGTTGTTGGTAGCTTGGTCAATGCCAAAACACAGTGAAATCTTTTTATGGCTTTAAACGCGTTTTCTCCTCGAGAGAAACACGATTTCACTAAAAACGTTATAGTTTAAACATGACTGTTGTACATGTGTGCAAACACTCAGAGCCTTAAGATAGGGGTTTCACCAATGTGTTTTTTGGTGAGAAACCTTCTATTTCAAGGTTCTGTGCGTTTTCAGACAAGTACAATATGTATTTATAGTGTTTCTGATGAAATCCCTCCTTTTAATGCATTTTCTCACACAAAAAACGAGTCTCTCGCCATGGGAACATGGCTTTTTTGAAAAAGCATATTCTGGTCGAGAAATCGTGTTTTAAACAATAAAAACGACTCCCGGCCTTATTTAGTTCACATTTTTACTTTTGGTAAGCTAGCCCGTATTCATAACGCAATAAACCTTTTTATCGCGTTAAACGCCTTTTCTCGACGAGAAAAGCACAATTTCATCAAAAACAGACAAAACAAGAAAAATGAATCTATTCAACAAGTCTACAACACGTCCTTAAGAGTTACATGATTTCACCCAATGTCAATGTGTCATTTCTCCAGTTCTGATCATTTTTTGGTTGTTGGTAGCTTGGTCAATGAAAAAACACATTGAAATCTTTTTATGGCTTTAAACGCGTTTTCTCCTCGAGAGAAACACGATTTCACTAAAAACGTTATAGTTTAAACATGACTGTTGTACATGTGTGCAAACACTCAGAGCCTTAAGATAGGGGTTTCACCAATGTGTTTTTTGGTGAGAAACCTTCTATTTCAAGGTTCTGTGCGTTTTCAGACAAGTACAATATGTATTTATAGTGTTTCTGATGAAATCCCTCCTTTTAGTGCATTTTCTCACAGAAAACGAGTCTCTCGCCACGGGAACGTGGCTTTTTTGAAAAAGCATATTCTGGTCGAGAAATCGTGTTTTAAACAATAAAAACGACTCCCGGCCTTATTTAGTTCACATTTTTACTTTTGGTAAGCTAGCCCGTATTCATAACGCACTAAACCTTTTTATCTCGTTAAACGCCTTTTCTCGACGAGAAAAGCACAATTTCATCAAAAACAAACAAAACAAGAAAAATGAATTTATTCAACAAGTCTACAACACGTCCTTAAGAGTTACATGATTTCACCCAATGTCAATGTGTCATTTCTCCAGTTCTGATCATTTTTTAGGTTGTTGGTAGCTTGGTCAATGCCAAAACACAGTGAAATCTTTTTATGGCTTTAAACGCGTTTTCTCCTCGAGAGAAACCCGATTTCACTAAAAACGTTATAGTTTAAACATGCCTGTTGTACATGTGTGCAAACACTCAGAGCCTTAAGATAGGGGTTTCACCAATGTCTTTTTTGGTGAGAAACCTTCTATTTCAAGGTTCTGTGCGTTTTCAGACAAGTAAAATATGTATTTATAGTGTTTCTGATGAAATCCCTCCTTTTAATGCATTTTCTCACAGAAAACGAGTCTCTCGCCATGGGAACGTGGCTTTTTTGAAAAAGCATATTCTGGTCGAGAAATCGTGTTTTAAACAATAAAAACGACTCTCGGCCTTATTTAGTTCACATTTTTACTTTTGGTAAGCTAGCCCGTATTCATAACGCAATAAACCTTTTTATCGCGTTAAACGCCTTTTCTCGACGAGAAAAGCACAATTTCATCAAAAACAAACAAAACAAGAAAAATGAATCTATTCAACAAGTCTACAACACGTCCTTAAGAGTTACATGATTTCACCCAATGTCAATTTGTCATTTCTCCAGTTCTGATCATTTTTTAGGTTGTTGGTAGCTTGGTCAATGCCAAAACACAGTGAAATCTTTTTATGGCTTTAAACGCGTTTTCTCCTCGAGAGAAACCCGATTTCACTAAAAACGTTATAGTTTAAACATGCCTGTTGTACATGTGTGCAAACACTCAGAGCCTTAAGATAGGGGTTTCACCAATGTCTTTTTTGGTGAGAAACCTTCTATTTCAAGGTTCTGTGCGTTTTCAGACAAGTACATTATGTATTTATAGTGTTTCTGATGAAATCCCTCCTTTTAATGCATTTTCTCACAGAAAACGTGTCTCTCGCCATGGGAACATGGCTTTTTTGAAAAAGCATATTCTGGTCGAGAAATCGTGTTTTAAACAATAAAAACGACTCCCGGCCTTATTTAGTTCACATTTTTACTTTTGGTAAGCTAGCCCGTATTCATAACGCACTGAACCTTTTTATCGCGTTAAACGCCTTTTCTCGACGAGAAAAGCACAATTTCATCAAAAACAAACAAAACAAGAAAAATGAATCTATTCAACAAGTCTTACAACACGTCCTTAAGAGTTACATGATTTCACCCAATGTCAATGTGTCATTTCTCCAGTTCTGATCATTTTTTAGGTTGTTGGTAGCTTGGTCAATGCCAAAACACAGTGAAATCTTTTTATGGCTTTAAACGCGTTTTCTCCTCGAGAGAAACACGATTTCACTAAAAACGTTATAGTTTAAACATGCCTGTTGTATATGTGTGCAAACACTCAGAGCCTTAAGATAGAGGTTTCACCAATGTGTTTTTTGGTGAGAAACCTTCTATTTCAAGGTTCTGTGCGTTTTCAGACAAGTACAATATGTATTTATAGTGTTTCTGATGAAATCCCTCCTTTTAATGCATTTTCTCACAGAAAACGAGTCTCTCGCCATGGGAACATGGCTTTTTTGAAAAAGCATATTCTGGTCGAGAAATCGTGTTTTAAACAATAAAAACGACATCCGGCCTTATTTAGTTCACATTTTTACTTTTGGTAAGCTAGCCCGTATTCATAACGCACTAAACCTTTTTATCGCGTTAAACGCCTTTTCTCGACGAGAAAAGCACAATTTCATCAAAAACAAACAAAACAAGAAAAATGAATCTATTCAACAAGTCTACAACACGTCCTTAAGAGTTACATGATTTCACCCAATGTCAATGTGTCATTTCTCCAGTTCTGATCATTTTTTAGGTTGTTGGTAGCTTGGTCAATGCCAAAACACAGTGAAATCTTTTTATGGCTTTAAACGCGTTTTCTCCTCGAGAGAAACACGATTTCACTAAAAACGTTATAGTTTAAACCTGCCTGTTGTACATGTGTGCAAACACTCAGAGCCTTAAGATAGGGGTTTCACCAATGTGTTTTTTGGTGAGAAACCTTCTATTTCAAGGTTCTGTGCGTTTTCAGACAAGTACAATATGTATTTATAGTGTTTCTGATGAAATCCCTCCTTTTAGTGCATTTTCTCACAGAAAACGAGTCTCTCGCCACGGGAACGTGGCTTTTTTGAAAAAGCATATTCTGGTCGAGAAATCGTGTTTTAAACAATAAAAACGACTCCCGGCCTTTTTTAGTTCACATTTGTACTTTTGGTAAGCTAGCCCGTATTCATAACGCACTAAACCTTTTTATCTCGTTAAACGCCTTTTCTCGACGAGAAAAGCACAATTTCATCAAAAACAAACAAAACAAGAAAAATGAATCTATTCAACAAGTCTACAACACCTCCTTAAGAGTTACATGATTTCACCCAATGTCAATGTGTCATTTCTCCAGTTCTGATCATTTTTTGGTTGTTGGTAGCTTGGTCAATGAAAAAACACATTGAAATCTTTTTATGGCTTTAAACGCGTTTTCTCCTCGAGAGAAACACGATTTCACTAAAAACGTTATAGTTTAAACATGACTGTTGTACATGTGTGCAAACACTCAGAGCCTTAAGATAGGGGTTTCACCAATGTGTTTTTTGGTGAGAAACCTTCCATTTCAAGGTTCTGTGCGTTTTCAGACAAGTACAATATGTATTTATAGTGTTTCTGATGAAATCCCTCCTTTTAATGCATTTTCTCACACAAAAAACGAGTCTCTCGCCATGGGAACATGGCTTTTTTGAAAAAGCATATTCTGGTCGAGAAATCGTGTTTTAAACAATAAAAACGACTCCCGGCCTTATTTAGTTCACATTTTTACTTTTGGTAAGCTAGCCCGTATTCATAACGCAATAAACCTTTTTATCGCGTTAAACGCCTTTTCTCGACGAGAAAAGCACAATTTCATCAAAAACAGACAAAACAAGAAAAATGAATCTATTCAACAAGTCTACAACACGTCCTTAAGAGTTACATGATTTCACCCAATGTCAATGTGTCATTTCTCCAGTTCTGATCATTTTTTAGGTTGTTGGTAGCTTGGTCAATGCCAAAACACAGTGAAATCTTTTTATGGCTTTAAACGCGTTTTCTCCTCGAGAGAAACCCGATTTCACTAAAAACGTTATAGTTTAAACATGCCTGTTGTACATGTGTGCAAACACTCAGAGCCTTAAGATAGGGGTTTCACCAATGTCTTTTTTGGTGAGAAACCTTCTATTTCAAGGTTCTGTGCGTTTTCAGACAAGTAAAATATGTATTTATAGTGTTTCTGATGAAATCCCTCCTTTTAATGCATTTTCTCACAGAAAACGAGTCTCTCGCCATGGGAACGTGGCTTTTTTGAAAAAGCATATTCTGGTCGAGAAATCGTGTTTTAAACAATAAAAACGACTCTCGGCCTTATTTAGTTCACATTTTTACTTTTGGTAAGCTAGCCCGTATTCATAACGCAATAAACCTTTTTATCGCGTTAAACGCCTTTTCTCGACGAGAAAAGCACAATTTCATCAAAAACAAACAAAACAAGAAAAATGAATCTATTCAACAAGTCTACAACACGTCCTTAAGAGTTACATGATTTCACCCAATGTCAATTTGTCATTTCTCCAGTTCTGATAATTTTTTAGGTTGTTGGTAGCTTGGTCAATGCCAAAACACAGTGAAATCTTTTTATGGCTTTAAACGCGTTTTCTCCTCGAGAGAAACCCGATTTCACTAAAAACGTTATAGTTTAAACATGCCTGTTGTACATGTGTGCAAACACTCAGAGCCTTAAGATAGGGGTTTCACCAATGTCTTTTTTGGTGAGAAACCTTCTATTTCAAGGTTCTGTGCGTTTTCAGACAAGTACATTATGTATTTATAGTGTTTCTGATGAAATCCCTCCTTTTAATGCATTTTCTCACAGAAAACGAGTTTCTCGCCATGGGAACATGGCTTTTTTGAAAAAGCATATTCTGGTCGAGAAATCGTGTTTTAAACAATAAAAACGACATCCGGCCTTATTTAGTTCACATTTTTACTTTTGGTAAGCTAGCCCGTATTCATAACGCAATAAACCTTTTTATCGCGTTAAACGCCTTTTCTCGACGAGAAAAGCACAATTTCATCAAAAACAAACAAAACAAGAAAAATGAATCTATTCAACAAGTCTACAACACGTCCTTAAGAGTTACATGATTTCACCCAATGTCAATGTGTCATTTCTCCAGTTCTGATCATTTTTTAGGTTGTTGGTAGCTTGGTCAATGCCAAAACACAGTGAAATCTTTTTATGGCTTTAAACGCGTTTTCTCCTCGAGAGAAACACGATTTCACTAAAAACGTTATAGTTTAAACATGACTGTTGTACATGTGTGCAAACACTCAGAGCCTTAAGATAGGGGTTTCACCAATGTGTTTTTTGGTGAGAAACCTTCTATTTCAAGGTTCTGTGCGTTTTCAGACAAGTACAATATGTATTTATAGTGTTTCTGATGAAATCCCTCCTTTTAATGCATTTTCTCACACAAAAAACGAGTCTCTCGCCATGGGAACATGGCTTTTTTGAAAAAGCATATTCTGGTCGAGAAATCGTGTTTTAAACAATAAAAACGACTCCCGGCCTTATTTAGTTCACATTTTTACTTTTGGTAAGCTAGCCCGTATTCATAACGCAATAAACCTTTTTATCGCGTTAAACGCCTTTTCTCGACGAGAAAAGCACAATTTCATCAAAAACAGACAAAACAAGAAAAATGAATCTATTCAACAAGTCTACAACACGTCCTTAAGAGTTACATGATTTCACCCAATGTCAATGTGTCATTTCTCCAGTTCTGATCATTTTTTGGTTGTTGGTAGCTTGGTCAATGAAAAAACACATTGAAATCTTTTTATGGCTTTAAACGCGTTTTCTCCTCGAGAGAAACACGATTTCACTAAAAACGTTATAGTTTAAACATGACTGTTGTACATGTGTGCAAACACTCAGAGCCTTAAGATAGGGGTTTCACCAATGTGTTTTTTGGTGAGAAACCTTCTATTTCAAGGTTCTGTGCGTTTTCAGACAAGGACATTATGTATTTATAGTGTTTCTGATGAAATCCCTCCTTTTAATGCATTTTCTCACACAAAAAACTATTCTCTCGCCATGGGAACATGGCTTTTTTGAAAAAGCATATTCTGGTCGAGAAATCGTGTTTTAAACAATAAAAACGACTCCCGGCCTTATTTAGTTCACATTTTTACTTTTGGTAAGCTAGCCCGTATTCATAACGCACTGAACCTTTTTATCGCGTTAAACGCCTTTTCTCGACGAGAAAAGCACAATTTCATCAAAAACAAACAAAACAAGAAAAATGAATCTATTCAACAAGTCTTACAACACGTCCTTAAGAGTTACATGATTTCACCCAATGTCAATGTGTCATTTCTCCAGTTCTGATCATTTTTTAGGTTGTTGGTAGCTTGGTCAATGCCAAAACACAGTGAAATCTTTTTATGGCTTTAAACGCGTTTTCTCCTCGAGAGAAACACGATTTCACTAAAAACGTTATAGTTTAAACATGCCTGTTGTATATGTGTGCAAACACTCAGAGCCTTAAGATAGAGGTTTCACCAATGTGTTTTTTGGTGAGAAACCTTCTATTTCAAGGTTCTGTGCGTTTTCAGACAAGTACAATATGTATTTATAGTGTTTCTGATGAAATCCCTCCTTTTAATGCATTTTCTCACAGAAAACGAGTCTCTCGCCATGGGAACATGGCTTTTTTGAAAAAGCATATTCTGGTCGAGAAATCGTGTTTTAAACAATAAAAACGACATCCGGCCTTATTTAGTTCACATTTTTACTTTTGGTAAGCTAGCCCGTATTCATAACGCACTAAACCTTTTTATCGCGTTAAACGCCTTTTCTCGACGAGAAAAGCACAATTTCATCAAAAACAAACAAAACAAGAAAAATGAATCTATTCAACAAGTCTACAACACGTCCTTAAGAGTTACATGATTTCACCCAATGTCAATGTGTCATTTCTCCAGTTCTGATCATTTTTTAGGTTGTTGGTAGCTTGGTCAATGCCAAAACACAGTGAAATCTTTTTATGGCTTTAAACGCGTTTTCTCCTCGAGAGAAACACGATTTCACTAAAAACGTTATAGTTTAAACCTGCCTGTTGTACATGTGTGCAAACACTCAGAGCCTTAAGATAGGGGTTTCACCAATGTGTTTTTTGGTGAGAAACCTTCTATTTCAAGGTTCTGTGCGTTTTCAGACAAGTACAATATGTATTTATAGTGTTTCTGATGAAATCCCTCCTTTTAGTGCATTTTCTCACAGAAAACGAGTCTCTCGCCACGGGAACGTGGCTTTTTTGAAAAAGCATATTCTGGTCGAGAAATCGTGTTTTAAACAATAAAAACGACTCCCGGCCTTTTTTAGTTCACATTTGTACTTTTGGTAAGCTAGCCCGTATTCATAACGCACTAAACCTTTTTATCTCGTTAAACGCCTTTTCTCGACGAGAAAAGCACAATTTCATCAAAAACAAACAAAACAAGAAAAATGAATCTATTCAACAAGTCTACAACACCTCCTTAAGAGTTACATGATTTCACCCAATGTCAATGTGTCATTTCTCCAGTTCTGATCATTTTTTGGTTGTTGGTAGCTTGGTCAATGAAAAAACACATTGAAATCTTTTTATGGCTTTAAACGCGTTTTCTCCTCGAGAGAAACACGATTTCACTAAAAACGTTATAGTTTAAACATGACTGTTGTACATGTGTGCAAACACTCAGAGCCTTAAGATAGGGGTTTCACCAATGTGTTTTTTGGTGAGAAACCTTCCATTTCAAGGTTCTGTGCGTTTTCAGACAAGTACAATATGTATTTATAGTGTTTCTGATGAAATCCCTCCTTTTAATGCATTTTCTCACAGAAAACGAGTCTCTCGCCATGGGAACATGGCTTTTTTGAAAAAGCATATTCTGGTCGAGAAATCGTGTTTTAAACAATAAAAACGACATCCGGCCTTATTTAGTTCACATTTTTACTTTTGGTAAGCTAGCCCGTATTCATAACGCAATAAACCTTTTTATCGCGTTAAACGCCTTTTCTCGACGAGAAAAGCACAATTTCATCAAAAACAAACAAAACAAGAAAAATGAATCTATTCAACAAGTCTACAACACGTCCTTAAGAGTTACATGATTTCACCCAATGTCAATTTGTCATTTCTCCAGTTCTGATCATTTTTTAGGTTGTTGGTAGCTTGGTCAATGCCAAAACACAGTGAAATCTTTTTATGGCTTTAAACGCGTTTTCTCCTCGAGAGAAACACGATTTCACTAAAAACGTTATAGTTTAAACATGCCTGTTGTACATGTGTGCAAACACTCAGAGCCTTAAGATAGGGGTTTCACCAATGTCTTTTTTGGTGAGAAACCTTCTATTTCAAGGTTCTGTGCGTTTTCAGACAAGTACATTATGTATTTATAGTGTTTCTGATGAAATCCCTCCTTTTAATGCATTTTCTCACAGAAAACGAGTCTCTCGCCATGGGAACATGGCTTTTTTGAAAAAGCATATTCTGGTCGAGAAATCGTGTTTTAAACAATAAAAACGACATCCGGCCTTATTTAGTTCACATTTTTACTTTTGGTAAGCTAGCCCGTATTCATAACGCAATAAACCTTTTTATCGCGTTAAACGCCTTTTCTCGACGAGAAAAGCACAATTTCATCAAAAACAAACAAAACAAGAAAAATGAATCTATTCAACAAGTCTACAACACGTCCTTAAGAGTTACATGATTTCACCCCATTGTCAATTTGTCATTTCTCCAGTTCTGATCATTTTTTAGGTTGTTGGTAGCTTGGTCAATGCCAAAACACAGTGAAATCTTTTTATGGCTTTAAACGCGTTTTCTCCTCGAGAGAAACATGATTTCACTAAAAACGTTATAGTTTAAACATGCCTGTTGTACATGTGTGCAAACACTCAGAGCCTTAAGATAGGGGTTTCACCAATGTCTTTTTTGGTGAGAAACCTTCTATTTCAAGGTTCTGTGCGTTTTCAGACAAGTACATTATGTATTTATAGTGTTTCTGATGAAATCCCTCCTTTTAATGCATTTTCTCACAGAAAACGAGTCTCTCGCCATGGGAACATGGCTTTTTTGAAAAAGCATATTCTGGTCGAGAAATCGTGTTTTAAACAATAAAAACGACATCCGGCCTTATTTAGTTCACATTTTTACTTTTGGTAAGCTAGCCCGTATTCATAACGCACTAAACCTTTTTATCGCGTTAAACGCCTTTTCTCAACGAGAAAAGCACAATTTCATCAAAAACAAACAAAACAAGAAAAATGAATCTATTCAACAAGTCTATATTATGTCCTTAAGATTTAGTTACATGATTTCACCCAATGTCAATGTGTCATTTCTCCAGTTCTGATCATTTTTTAGGTTGTTGGTAGCTTGGTCAATGCCAAAACACAGTGAAATCTTTTTATGGCTTTAAACGCGTTTTCTCCTCGAGAGAAACCCGATTTCACTAAAAACGTTATAGTTTAAACATGCCTGTTGTACATGTGTGCAAACACTCAGAGCCTTAAGATAGGGGTTTCACCAATGTCTTTTTTGGTGAGAAACCTTCTATTTCAAGGTTCTGTGCGTTTTCAGACAAGTAAAATATGTATTTATAGTGTTTCTGATGAAATCCCTCCTTTTAATGCATTTTCTCACAGAAAACGAGTCTCTCGCCATGGGAACGTGGCTTTTTTGAAAAAGCATATTCTGGTCGAGAAATCGTGTTTTAAACAATAAAAACGACTCTCGGCCTTATTTAGTTCACATTTTTACTTTTGGTAAGCTAGCCCGTATTCATAACGCAATAAACCTTTTTATCGCGTTAAACGCCTTTTCTCGACGAGAAAAGCACAATTTCATCAAAAACAAACAAAACAAGAAAAATGAATCTATTCAACAAGTCTACAACACGTCCTTAAGAGTTACATGATTTCACCCAATGTCAATTTGTCATTTCTCCAGTTCTGATCATTTTTTAGGTTGTTGGTAGCTTGGTCAATGCCAAAACACAGTGAAATCTTTTTATGGCTTTAAACGCGTTTTCTCCTCGAGAGAAACCCGATTTCACTAAAAACGTTATAGTTTAAACATGCCTGTTGTACATGTGTGCAAACACTCAGAGCCTTAAGATAGGGGTTTCACCAATGTCTTTTTTGGTGAGAAACCTTCTATTTCAAGGTTCTGTGCGTTTTCAGACAAGTACATTATGTATTTATAGTGTTTCTGATGAAATCCCTCCTTTTAATGCATTTTCTCACAGAAAACGAGTCTCTCGCCATGGGAACATGGCTTTTTTGAAAAAGCATATTCTGGTCGAGAAATCGTGTTTTAAACAATAAAAACGACATCCGGCCTTATTTAGTTCACATTTTTACTTTTGGTAAGCTAGCCCGTATTCATAACGCAATAAACCTTTTTATCGCGTTAAACGCCTTTTCTCGACGAGAAAAGCACAATTTCATCAAAAACAAACAAAACAAGAAAAATGAATCTATTCAACAAGTCTACAACACGTCCTTAAGAGTTACATGATTTCACCCAATGTCAATGTGTAATTTCTCCAGTTCTGATCATTTTTTAGGTTGTTGGTAGCTTGGTCAATGCCAAAACACAGTGAAATCTTTTTATGGCTTTAAACGCGTTTTCTCCTCGAGAGAAACACGATTTCACTAAAAACGTTATAGTTTAAACATGCCTGTTGTACATGTGTGCAAACACTCAGAGCCTTAAGATAGGGGTTTCACCAATGTCTTTTTTGGTGAGAAACCTTCTATTTCAAGGTTCTGTGCGTTTTCAGACAAGTACATTATGTATTTATAGTGTTTCTGATGAAATCCCTCCTTTTAATGCATTTTCTCACAGAAAACGAGTCTCTCGCCATGGGAACATGGCTTTTTTGAAAAAGCATATTCTGGTCGAGAAATCGTGTTTTAAACAATAAAAACGACATCCGGCCTTATTTAGTTCACATTTTTACTTTTGGTAAGCTAGCCCGTATTCATAACGCAATAAACCTTTTTATCGCGTTAAACGCCTTTTCTCGACGAGAAAAGCACAATTTCATCAAAAACAAACAAAACAAGAAAAATGAATCTATTCAACAAGTCTACAACACGTCCTTAAGAGTTACATGATTTCACCCAATGTCAATTTGTCATTTCTCCAGTTCTGATCATTTTTTAGGTTGTTGGTAGCTTGGTCAATGCCAAAACACAGTGAAATCTTTTTATGGCTTTAAACGCGTTTTCTCCTCGAGAGAAACACGATTTCACTAAAAACGTTATAGTTTAAACATGCCTGTTGTACATGTGTGCAAACACTCAGAGCCTTAAGATAGGGGTTTCACCAATGTCTTTTTTGGTGAGAAACCTTCTATTTCAAGGTTCTGTGCGTTTTCAGACAAGTACATTATGTATTTATAGTGTTTCTGATGAAATCCCTCCTTTTAATGCATTTTCTCACAGAAAACGAGTCTCTCGCCATGGGAACATGGCTTTTTTGAAAAAGCATATTCTGGTCGAGAAATCGTGTTTTAAACAATAAAAACGACATCCGGCCTTATTTAGTTCACATTTTTACTTTTGGTAAGCTAGCCCGTATTCATAACGCAATAAACCTTTTTATCGCGTTAAACGCCTTTTCTCGACGAGAAAAGCACAATTTCATCAAAAACAAACAAAACAAGAAAAATGAATCTATTCAACAAGTCTACAACACGTCCTTAAGAGTTATATGATTTCACCCCATTGTCAATTTGTCATTTCTCCAGTTCTGATCATTTTTTAGGTTGTTGGTAGCTTGGTCAATGCCAAAACACAGTGAAATCTTTTTATGGCTTTAAACGCGTTTTCTCCTCGAGAGAAACACGATTTCACTAAAAACGTTATAGTTTAAACATGCCTGTTGTACATGTGTGCAAACACTCAGAGCCTTAAGATAGGGGTTTCACCAATGTGTTTTTTGGTGAGAAACCTTCTATTTCAAGGTTCTGTGCGTTTTCAGACAAGTACATTATGTATTTATAGTGTTTCTGATGAAATCCCTCCTTTTAATGCATTTTCTCACAGAAAACGAGTCTCTCGCCATGGGAACATGGCTTTTTTGAAAAAGCATATTCTGGTCGAGAAATCGTGTTTTAAACAATAAAAACGACATCCGGCCTTATTTAGTTCACATTTTTACTTTTGGTAAGCTAGCCCGTATTCATAACGCACTAAACCTTTTTATCGCGTTAAACGCCTTTTCTCAACGAGAAAAGCACAATTTCATCAAAAACAAACAAAACAAGAAAAATGAATCTATTCAACAAGTCTATAACACGTCCTTAAGATTTAGTTACATGATTTCACCCAATGTCAATGTGTCATTTCTCCAGTTCTGATCATTTTTTAGGTTGTTGGTAGCTTGGTCAATGCCAAAACACAGTGAAATCTTTTTATGGCTTTAAACGCGTTTTCTCCTCGAGAGAAACACAATTTCACTAAAAACGTTATAGTTTAAACATGTCTGTTGTACATGTGTGCAAACACTCAGAGCCTTAAGATAGAGGTTTCACCAATGTGGTTTTTGGTGAGAAACCTTCTATTTCAAGGTTCTGTGCGTTTTCAGACAAGTACAATATGTATTTATAGTGTTTCTGATGAAATCCCTCCTTTTAGTGCATTTTCTCACAGAAAACGAGTCTCTCGCCATGGGAACATGGCTTTTTTGAAAAAGCATATTCTGGTCGAGAAATCGTGTTTTAAACAATAAAAACGACATCCGGCCTTATTTAGTTCACATTTTTACTTTTGGTAAGCTAGCCCGTATTCATAACGCACTAAACCTTTTTATCGCGTTAAACGCCTTTTCTCAACGAGAAAAGCACAATTTCATCAAAAACAAACAAAACAAGAAAAATGAATCTATTCAACAAGTCTATAACACGTCCTTAAGAGTTACATGATTTCACCCAATGTCAATGTGTCATTTCTCCAGTTCTGATCATTTTTTAGGTTGTTGGTAGCTTGGTCAATGCCAAAACACAGTGAAATCTTTTTATGGCTTTAAACGCGTTTTCTCCTCGAGAGAAACACGATTTCACTAAAAACGTTATAGTTTAAACATGACTGTTGTACATGTGTGCAAACACTCAGAGCCTTAAGATAGGGGTTTCACCAATGTGTTTTTTGGTGAGAAACCTTCTATTTCAAGGTTCTGTGCGTTTTCAGACAAGTACAATATGTATTTATAGTGTTTCTGATGAAATCCCTCCTTTTAGTGCATTTTCTCACAGAAAACGAGTCTCTCGCCACGGGAACGTGACTTTTTTGAAAAAGCATATTCTGGTCGAGAAATCGTGTTTTAAACAATAAAAACGACTCCCGGCCTTATTTAGTTCACATTTTTACTTTTGGTAAGCTAGCCCGTATTCATAACGCACTAAACCTTTTTATCTCGTTAAACGCCTTTTCTCGACGAGAAAAGCACAATTTCATCAAAAACAAACAAAACAAGAAAAATGAATTTATTCAACAAGTCTACAACACGTCCTTAAGAGTTACATGATTTCACCCAATGTCAATGTGTCATTTCTCCAGTTCTGATCATTTTTTAGGTTGTTGGTAGCTTGGTCAATGCCAAAACACAGTGAAATCTTTTTATGGCTTTAAACGCGTTTTCTCCTCGAGAGAAACACAATTTCACTAAAAACGTTATAGTTTAAACATGCCTGTTGTACATGTGTGCAAACACTCAGAGCCTTAAGATAGGGGTTTCACCAATGTCTTTTTTGGTGAGAAACCTTCTATTTCAAGGTTCTGTGCGTTTTCAGACAAGTAAAATATGTATTTATAGTGTTTCTGATGAAATCCCTCCTTTTAATGCATTTTCTCACAGAAAACGAGTCTCTCGCCATGGGAACGTGGCTTTTTTGAAAAAGCATATTCTGGTCGAGAAATCGTGTTTTAAACAATAAAAACGACTCTCGGCCTTATTTAGTTCACATTTTTACTTTTGGTAAGCTAGCCCGTATTCATAACGCAATAAACCTTTTTATCGCGTTAAACGCCTTTTCTCGACGAGAAAAGCACAATTTCATCAAAAACAAACAAAACAAGAAAAATGAATCTATTCAACAAGTCTACAACACGTCCTTAAGAGTTACATGATTTCACCCAATGTCAATTTGTCATTTCTCCAGTTCTGATCATTTTTTAGGTTGTTGGTAGCTTGGTCAATGCCAAAACACAGTGAAATCTTTTTATGGCTTTAAACGCGTTTTCTCCTCGAGAGAAACACGATTTCACTAAAAACGTTATAGTTTAAACATGCCTGTTGTACATGTGTGCAAACACTCAGAGCCTTAAGATAGGGGTTTCACCAATGTCTTTTTTGGTGAGAAACCTTCTATTTCAAGGTTCTGTGCGTTTTCAGACAAGTACATTATGTATTTATAGTGTTTCTGATGAAATCCCTCCTTTTAATGCATTTTCTCACAGAAAACGAGTCTCTCGCCATGGGAACATGGCTTTTTTGAAAAAGCATATTCTGGTCGAGAAATCGTGTTTTAAACAATAAAAACGACATCCGGCCTTATTTAGTTCACATTTTTACTTTTGGTAAGCTAGCCCGTATTCATAACGCAATAAACCTTTTTATCGCGTTAAACGCCTTTTCTCGACGAGAAAAGCACAATTTCATCAAAAACAAACAAAACAAGAAAAATGAATCTATTCAACAAGTCTACAACACGTCCTTAAGAGTTACATGATTTCACCCAATGTCAATGTGTAATTTCTCCAGTTCTGATCATTTTTTAGGTTGTTGGTAGCTTGGTCAATGCCAAAACACAGTGAAATCTTTTTATGGCTTTAAACGCGTTTTCCTTTCGAGAGAAACACGATTTCACTAAAAACGTTATAGTTTAAACATGCCTGTTGTACATGTGTGCAAACACTCAGAGCCTTAAGATAGGGGTTTCACCAATGTCTTTTTTGGTGAGAAACCTTCTATTTCAAGGTTCTGTGCGTTTTCAGACAAGTACATTATGTATTTATAGTGTTTCTGATGAAATCCCTCCTTTTAATGCATTTTCTCACAGAAAACGAGTCTCTCGCCATGGGAACATGGCTTTTTTGAAAAAGCATATTCTGGTCGAGAAATCGTGTTTTAAACAATAAAAACGACATCCGGCCTTATTTAGTTCACATTTTTACTTTTGGTAAGCTAGCCCGTATTCATAACGCAATAAACCTTTTTATCGCGTTAAACGCCTTTTCTCGACGAGAAAAGCACAATTTCATCAAAAACAAACAAAACAAGAAAAATGAATCTATTCAACAAGTCTACAACACGTCCTTAAGAGTTACATGATTTCACCCAATGTCAATTTGTCATTTCTCCAGTTCTGATCATTTTTTAGGTTGTTGGTAGCTTGGTCAATGCCAAAACACAGTGAAATCTTTTTATGGCTTTAAACGCGTTTTCTCCTCGAGAGAAACACGATTTCACTAAAAACGTTATAGTTTAAACATGCCTGTTGTACATGTGTGCAAACACTCAGAGCCTTAAGATAGGGGTTTCACCAATGTCTTTTTTGGTGAGAAACCTTCTATTTCAAGGTTCTGTGCGTTTTCAGACAAGTACATTATGTATTTATAGTGTTTCTGATGAAATCCCTCCTTTTAATGCATTTTCTCACAGAAAACGAGTCTCTCGCCATGGGAACATGGCTTTTTTGAAAAAGCATATTCTGGTCGAGAAATCGTGTTTTAAACAATAAAAACGACATCCGGCCTTATTTAGTTCACATTTTTACTTTTGGTAAGCTAGCCCGTATTCATAACGCACTAAACCTTTTTATCGCGTTAAACGCCTTTTCTCAACGAGAAAAGCACAATTTCATCAAAAACAAACAAAACAAGAAAAATGAATCTATTCAACAAGTCTATAACACGTCCTTAAGATTTAGTTACATGATTTCACCCAATGTCAATGTGTCATTTCTCCAGTTCTGATCATTTTTTAGGTTGTTGGTAGCTTGGTCAATGCCAAAACACAGTGAAATCTTTTTATGGCTTTAAACGCGTTTTCTCCTCGAGAGAAACACGATTTCACTAAAAACGTTATAGTTTAAACATGCCTGTTGTACATTTGTGCAAACACTCAGAGCCTTAAGATAGGGGTTTCACCAATGTCTTTTTTGGTGAGAAACCTTCTATTTCAAGGTTCTGTGCGTTTTCAGACAAGTACATTATGTATTTATAGTGTTTCTGATGAAATCCCTCCTTTTAATGCATTTTCTCACAGAAAACGAGTCTCTCGCCATGGGAACATGGCTTTTTTGAAAAAGCATATTCTGGTCGAGAAATCGTGTTTTAAACAATAAAAACGACATCCGGCCTTATTTAGTTCACATTTTTACTTTTGGTAAGCTAGCCCGTATTCATAACGCACTAAACCTTTTTATCGCGTTAAACGCCTTTTCTCAACGAGAAAAGCACAATTTCATCAAAAACAAACAAAACAAGAAAAATGAATCTATTCAACAAGTCTATAACACGTCCTTAAGATTTAGTTACATGATTTCACCCAATGTCAATGTGTCATTTCTCCAGTTCTGATCATTTTTTAGGTTGTTGGTAGCTTGGTCAATGCCAAAACACAGTGAAATCTTTTTATGGCTTTAAACGCGTTTTCTCCTCGAGAGAAACACGATTTCACTAAAAACGTTATAGTTTAAACATGCCTGTTGTACATGTGTGCAAACACTCAGAGCCTTAAGATAGGGGTTTCACCAATGTCTTTTTTGGTGAGAAACCTTCTATTTCAAGGTTCTGTGCGTTTTCAGACAAGTACATTATGTATTTATAGTGTTTCTGATGAAATCCCTCCTTTTAATGCATTTTCTCACAGAAAACGAGTCTCTCGCCATGGGAACATGGCTTTTTTGAAAAAGCATATTCTGGTCGAGAAATCGTGTTTTAAACAATAAAAACGACATCCGGCCTTATTTAGTTCACATTTTTACTTTTGGTAAGCTAGCCCGTATTCATAACGCACTAAACCTTTTTATCGCGTTAAACGCCTTTTCTCAACGAGAAAAGCACAATTTCATCAAAAACAAACAAAACAAGAAAAATGAATCTATTCAACAAGTCTATAACACGTCCTTAAGATTTAGTTACATGATTTCACCCAATGTCAATGTGTCATTTCTCCAGTTCTGATCATTTTTTAGGTTGTTGGTAGCTTGGTCAATGCCAAAACACAGTGAAATCTTTTTATGGCTTTAAACGCGTTTTCTCCTCGAGAGAAACACAATTTCACTAAAAACGTTATAGTTTAAACATGTCTGTTGTACATGTGTGCAAACACTCAGAGCCTTAAGATAGAGGTTTCACCAATGTGGTTTTTGGTGAGAAACCTTCTATTTCAAGGTTCTGTGCGTTTTCAGACAAGTACAATATGTATTTATAGTGTTTCTGATGAAATCCCTCCTTTTAGTGCATTTTCTCACAGAAAACGAGTCTCTCGCCATGGGAACATGGCTTTTTTGAAAAAGCATATTCTGGTCGAGAAATCGTGTTTTAAACAATAAAAACGACATCCGGCCTTATTTAGTTCACATTTTTACTTTTGGTAAGCTAGCCCGTATTCATAACGCACTAAACCTTTTTATCGCGTTAAACGCCTTTTCTCAACGAGAAAAGCACAATTTCATCAAAAACAAACAAAACAAGAAAAATGAATCTATTCAACAAGTCTATAACACGTCCTTAAGAGTTACATGATTTCACCCAATGTCAATGTGTCATTTTTCCAGTTCTGATCATTTTTTAGGTTGTTGGTAGCTTGGTCAATGCCAAAACACAGTGAAATCTTTTTATGGCTTTAAACGCGTTTTCTCCTCGAGAGAAACACGATTTCACTAAAAACGTTATAGTTTAAACATGCCTGTTGTACATGTGTGCAAACACTCAGAGCCTTAAGATAGGGGTTTCACCAATGTGTTTTTTTGGTGAGAAACCTTCTATTTCAAGGTTCTGTGCGTTTTCAGACAAGTACAATATGTATTTATACTGTTTCTGATGACATCCCTCCTTTTAGTGCATTTTCTCACAGAAAACGTGTCTCTCACCATGGGAACGTGGCTTTTTTGAAAAAGCATATTCTGGTCGAGAAATCATGTTTTAAACAATAAAAACGACTCCCGGCCTTATTTAGTTCACATTTTTACTTTTGGTAAGCTAGCCCGTATTCATAACGCACTAAACCTTTTTATCACGTTAAACTCGTTTTCTCGACGAGAAAAGCACAATTTCATCAAAAACAAACAAAACAAGAAAAATGAATCTATTCAACAAGTCTACAACACGTCCTTAAGAGTTACATGATTTCACCCAATGTCAATGTGTCATTTCTCCAGTTCTGATCATTTTTTGGTTGTTGGTAGCTTGGTCAATGAAAAAACACATTGAAATCTTTTTATGGCTTTAAACGCGTTTTCTCCTCGAGAGAAACACGATTTCACTAAAAACGTTATAGTTTAAACATGACTGTTGTACATGTGTGCAAACACTCAGAGCCTTAAGATAGGGGTTTCACCAATGTGTTTTTTGGTGAGAAACCTTCTATTTCAAGGTTCTGTGCGTTTTCAGACAAGTACAATATGTATTTATAGTGTTTCTGATGAAATCCCTCCTTTTAGTGCATTTTCTCACAGAAAACGAGTCTCTCGCCACGGGAACGTGGCTTTTTTGAAAAAGCATATTCTGGTCGAGAAATCGTGTTTTAAACAATAAAAACGACTCCCGGCCTTATTTAGTTCACATTTTTACTTTTGGTAAGCTAGCCCGTATTCATAACGCACTAAACCTTTTTATCTCGTTAAACGCCTTTTCTCGACGAGAAAAGCACAATTTCATCAAAAACAAACAAAACAAGAAAAATGAATTTATTCAACAAGTCTACAACACGTCCTTAAGAGTTACATGATTTCACCCAATGTCAATGTGTCATTCCTCCAGTTCTGATCATTTTTTAGGTTGTTGGTAGCTTGGTCAATGCCAAAACACAGTGAAATCTTTTTATGGCTTTAAACGCGTTTTCTCCTCGAGAGAAACCCGATTTCACTAAAAACGTTATAGTTTAAACATGCCTGTTGTACATGTGTGCAAACACTCAGAGCCTTAAGATAGGGGTTTCACCAATGTCTTTTTTGGTGAGAAACCTTCTATTTCAAGGTTCTGTGCGTTTTCAGACAAGTAAAATATGTATTTATAGTGTTTCTGATGAAATCCCTCCTTTTAATGCATTTTCTCACAGAAAACGAGTCTCTCGCCATGGGAACGTGGCTTTTTTGAAAAAGCATATTCTGGTCGAGAAATCGTGTTTTAAACAATAAAAACGACTCTCGGCCTTATTTAGTTCACATTTTTACTTTTGGTAAGCTAGCCCGTATTCATAACGCAATAAACCTTTTTATCGCGTTAAACGCCTTTTCTCGACGAGAAAAGCACAATTTCATCAAAAACAAACAAAACAAGAAAAATGAATCTATTCAACAAGTCTACAACACGTCCTTAAGAGTTACATGATTTCACCCAATGTCAATTTGTCATTTCTCCAGTTCTGATCATTTTTTAGGTTGTTGGTAGCTTGGTCAATGCCAAAACACAGTGAAATCTTTTTATGGCTTTAAACGCGTTTTCTCCTCGAGAGAAACACGATTTCACTAAAAACGTTATAGTTTAAACATGCCTGTTGTACATGTGTGCAAACACTCAGAGCCTTAAGATAGGGGTTTCACCAATGTCTTTTTTGGTGAGAAACCTTCTATTTCAAGGTTCTGTGCGTTTTCAGACAAGTACATTATGTATTTATAGTGTTTCTGATGAAATCCCTCCTTTTAATGCATTTTCTCACAGAAAACGAGTCTCTCGCCATGGGAACATGGCTTTTTTGAAAAAGCATATTCTGGTCGAGAAATCGTGTTTTAAACAATAAAAACGACATCCGGCCTTATTTAGTTCACATTTTTACTTTTGGTAAGCTAGCCCGTATTCATAACGCAATAAACCTTTTTATCGCGTTAAACGCCTTTTCTCGACGAGAAAAGCACAATTTCATCAAAAACAAACAAAACAAGAAAAATGAATCTATTCAACAAGTCTACAACACGTCCTTAAGAGTTCCATGATTTCACCCAATGTCAATTTGTCATTTCTCCAGTTCTGATCATTTTTTAGGTTGTTGGTAGCTTGGTCAATGCCAAAACACAGTGAAATCTTTTTATGGCTTTAAACGCGTTTTCTCCTCGAGAGAAACACGATTTCACTAAAAACGTTATAGTTTAAACATGCCTGTTGTACATGTGTGCAAACACTCAGAGCCTTAAGATAGGGGTTTCACCAATGTCTTTTTTGGTGAGAAACCTTCTATTTCAAGGTTCTGTGCGTTTTCAGACAAGTACATTATGTATTTATAGTGTTTCTGATGAAATCCCTCCTTTTAATGCATTTTCTCACAGAAAACGAGTCTCTCGCCATGGGAACATGGCTTTTTTGAAAAAGCATATTCTGGTCGAGAAATCGTGTTTTAAACAATAAAAACGACATCCGGCCTTATTTAGTTCACATTTTTACTTTTGGTAAGCTAGCCCGTATTCATAACGCACTAAACCTTTTTATCACGTTAAACGCCTTTTCTCGACGAGAAAAGCACAATTTCATCAAAAACAAACAAAACAAGAAAAATGAATCTATTCAACAAGTCTACAACACGTCCTTAAGAGTTACATGATTTCACCCAATGTCAATGTGTCATTTCTCCAGTTCTGATCATTTTTTGGTTGTTGGTAGCTTGGTCAATGAAAAAACACATTGAAATCTTTTTATGGCTTTAAACGCGTTTTCTCCTCGAGAGAAACACGATTTCACTAAAAACGTTATAGTTTAAACATGACTGTTGTACATGTGTGCAAACACTCAGAGCCTTAAGATAGGGGTTTCACCAATGTGTTTTTTGGTGAGAAACCTTCTATTTCAAGGTTCTGTGCGTTTTCAGACAAGTACAATATGTATTTATAGTGTTTCTGATGAAATCCCTCCTTTTAGTGCATTTTCTCACAGAAAACGAGTCTCTCGCCACGGGAACGTGGCTTTTTTGAAAAAGCATATTCTGGTCGAGAAATCGTGTTTTAAACAATAAAAACGACTCCCGGCCTTATTTAGTTCACATTTTTACTTTTGGTGAGCTAGCCCGTATTCATAACGCACTAAACCTTTTTATCTCGTTAAACGCCTTTTCTCGACGAGAAAAGCACAATTTCATCAAAAACAAACAAAACAAGAAAAATGAATTTATTCAACAAGTCTACAACACGTCCTTAAGAGTTACATGATTTCACCCAATGTCAATGTGTCATTTCTCCAGTTCTGATCATTTTTTAGGTTGTTGGTAGCTTGGTCAATGCCAAAACACAGTGAAATCTTTTTATGGCTTTAAACGCGTTTTCTCCTCGAGAGAAACACGATTTCACTAAAAACGTTATAGTTTAAACATGCCTGTTGTACATGTGTGCAAACACTCAGAGCCTTAAGATAGGGGTTTCACCAATGTCTTTTTTGGTGAGAAACCTTCTATTTCAAGGTTCTGTGCGTTTTCAGACAAGTACATTATGTATTTATAGTGTTTCTGATGAAATCCCTCCTTTTAATGCATTTTCTCACAGAAAACGAGTCTCTCGCCATGGGAACATGGCTTTTTTGAAAAAGCATATTCTGGTCGAGAAATCGTGTTTTAAACAATAAAAACGACATCCGGCCTTATTTAGTTCACATTTTTACTTTTGGTAAGCTAGCCCGTATTCATAACGCACTAAACCTTTTTATCGCGTTAAACGCCTTTTCTCAACGAGAAAAGCACAATTTCATCAAAAACAAACAAAACAAGAAAAATGAATCTATTCAACAAGTCTATAACACGTCCTTAAGATTTAGTTACATGATTTCACCCAATGTCAATGTGTCATTTCTCCAGTTCTGATCATTTTTTAGGTTGTTGGTAGCTTGGTCAATGCCAAAACACAGTGAAATCTTTTTATGGCTTTAAACGCGTTTTCTCCTCTAGAGAAACACAATTTCACTAAAAACGTTATAGTTTAAACATGTCTGTTGTACATGTGTGCAAACACTCAGAGCCTTAAGATAGAGGTTTCACCAATGTGGTTTTTGGTGAGAAACCTTCTATTTCAAGGTTCTGTGCGTTTTCAGACAAGTACAATATGTATTTATAGTGTTTCTGATGAAATCCCTCCTTTTAGTGCATTTTCTCACAGAAAACGAGTCTCTCGCCATGGGAACATGGCTTTTTTGAAAAAGCATATTCTGGTCGAGAAATCGTGTTTTAAACAATAAAAACGACATCCGGCCTTATTTAGTTCACATTTTTACTTTTGGTAAGCTAGCCCGTATTCATAACGCACTAAACCTTTTTATCGCGTTAAACGCCTTTTCTCAACGAGAAAAGCACAATTTCATCAAAAACAAACAAAACAAGAAAAATGAATCTATTCAACAAGTCTATAACACGTCCTTAAGAGTTACATGATTTCACCCAATGTCAATGTGTCATTTCTCCAGTTCTGTTCATTTTTTAGGTTGTTGGTAGCTTGGTCAATGCCAAAACACAGTGAAATCTTTTTATGGCTTTAAACGCGTTTTCTCCTCGAGAGAAACACGATTTCACTAAAAACGTTATAGTTTAAACATGCCTGTTGTACATGTGTGCAAACACTCAGAGCCTTAAGATAGAGGTTTCACCAATGTGTTTTTTGGTGAGAAACCTTCTATTTCAAGGTTCTGTGCGTTTTCAGACAAGTACAATATGTATTTATAGTGTTTCTGATGAAATCCCTCCTTTTAGTGCATTTTCTCACAGAAAACGAGTCTCTCGCCATGGGAACATGGCTTTTTTGAAAAAGCATATTCTGGTCGAGAAATCGTGTTTTAAACAATAAAAACGACATCCGGCCTTTATTTAGTTCACATTTTTACTTTTGGTAAGCTAGCCCGTATTCATAACGCACTAAACCTTTTTATCGCGTTAAACGCCTTTTCTCAACGAGAAAAGCACAATTTCATCAAAAACAAACAAAACAAGAAAAATGAATCTATTCAACAAGTCTATAACACGTCCTTAAGAGTTAGTTACATGATTTCACCCAATGTCAATGTGTCATTTCTCCAGTTCTGATCATTTTTTTGGTTGTTGGTAGCTTGGTCAATGCCAAAACACAGTGAAATCTTTTTATGGCTTTAAACGCGTTTTCTCCTCGAGAGAAACACAATTTCACTAAAAACGTTATAGTTTAAACATGTCTGTTGTACATGTGTGCAAACACTCAGAGCCTTAAGATAGAGGTTTCACCAATGTGGTTTTTGGTGAGAAACCTTCTATTTCAAGGTTCTGTGCGTTTTCAGACAAGTACAATATGTATTTATAGTGTTTCTGATGAAATCCCTCCTTTTAGTGCATTTTCTCACAGAAAACGAGTCTCTCGCCATGGGAACATGGCTTTTTTGAAAAAGCATATTCTGGTCGAGAAATCGTGTTTTAAACAATAAAAACGACATCCGGCCTTATTTAGTTCACATTTTTACTTTTGGTAAGCTAGCCCGTATTCATAACGCACTAAACCTTTTTATCGCGTTAAACGCCTTTTCTCAACGAGAAAAGCACAATTTCATCAAAAACAAACAAAACAAGAAAAATGAATCTATTCAACAAGTCTATAACACGTCCTTAAGAGTTACATGATTTCACCCAATGTCAATGTGTCATTTCTCCAGTTCTCATCATTTTTTAGGTTGTTGGTAGCTTGGTCAATGCCAAAACACAGTGAAATCTTTTTATGGCTTTAAACGCGTTTTCTCCTCGAGAGAAACACGATTTCACTAAAAACGTTATAGTTTAAACATGTCTGTTGTACATGTGTGCAAACACTCAGAGCCTTAAGATAGAGGTTTCACCAATGTGTTTTTTGGTGAGAAACCTTCTATTTCAAGGTTCTGTGCGTTTTCAGACAAGTACAATATGTATTTATAGTGTTTCTGATGAAATCCCTCCTTTTAGTGCATTTTCTCACAGAAAACGAGTCTCTCGCCATGGGAACATGGCTTTTTTGAAAAAGCATATTCTGGTCGAGAAATCGTGTTTTAAACAATAAAAACGACATCCGGCCTTTATTTAGTTCACATTTTTACTTTTGGTAAGCTAGCCCGTATTCATAACGCACTAAACCTTTTTATCGCGTTAAACGCCTTTTCTCAACGAGAAAAGCACAATTTCATCAAAAACAAACAAAACAAGAAAAATGAATCTATTCAACAAGTCTATAACACGTCCTTAAGAGTTACATGATTTCACCCAATGTCAATGTGTCATTTCTCCAGTTCTGATCATTTTTTAGGTTGTTGGTAGCTTGGTCAATGCCAAAACACAGTGAAATCTTTTTATGGCTTTAAACGCGTTTTCTCCTCGAGAGAAACACGATTTCACTAAAAACGTTATAGTTTAAACATGTCTGTTGTACATGTGTGCAAACACTCAGAGCCTTAAGATAGAGGTTTCACCAATGTGTTTTTTGGTGAGAAACCTTCTATTTCAAGGTTCTGTGCGTTTTCAGACAAGTACAATATGTATTTATAGTGTTTCTGATGAAATCCCTCCTTTTAGTGCATTTTCTCACAGAAAACGAGTCTCTCGCCATGGGAACATGGCTTTTTTGAAAAAGCATATTCTGGTCGAGAAATCGTGTTTTAAACAATAAAAACGACATCCGGCCTTTATTTAGTTCACATTTTTACTTTTGGTAAGCTAGCCCGTATTCATAACGCACTAAACCTTTTTATCACGTTAAACGCCTTTTCTCGACGAGAAAAGCACAATTTCATCAAAAACAAACAAAACAAGAAAAATGAATCTATTCAACAAGTGTACAACACGTCCTTAAGAGTTACATGATTTCACCCAATGTCAATGTGTCATTTCTCCAGTTCTGATCATTTTTTAGGTTGTTGGTAGCTTGGTCAATGCCAAAACACAGTGAAATCTTTTTATGGCTTTAAACGCGTTTTCTCCTTGAGAGAAACACGATTTCACTAAAAACGTTATAGTTTAAACATGCCTGTTGTACATGTGTGCAAACACTCAGAGCCTTAAGATAGGGGTTCCACCAATGTGTTTTTTGGTGAGAAACCTTCTATTTCAAGGTTCTGTGCGTTTTCAGACAAGTACAATATGTATTTATAGTGTTTCTGATGAAATCCCTCCTTTTAGTGCATTTTCTCACAGAAAACGAGTCTCTCGCCATGGGAAAGTGGCTTTTTTGAAAAAGCATATTCTGGTCGAGAAATCGTGTTTTAAACAATAAAAACGACTCCCGGCCTTATTTAGTTCACATTTTTACTTTTGGTAAGCTAGCGCGTATTCATAACGCAATAAACCTTTTTATCGCGTTAAACGCCTTTTCTCAACGAGAAAAGCACAATTTCATCAAAAACAGACAAAACAAGAAAAATGAATCTATTCAACAAGTCTATAACACGTCCTTAAGAGTTACATGATTTCACCCAATCTCAATGTGTCATTTCTCCAGTTCTGATAATTTTTTAGGTTGTTGGTAGCTTGGTCAATGCCAAAACACAGTGAAATCTTTTTATGGCTTTAAACGCGTTTTCTCCTCGAGAGAAACACGATTTCACTAAAAACGTTATAGTTTAAACATGCCTGTTGTACATGTGTGCAAACACTCAGAGCCTTAAAATAGGGGTTTCACCAATGTGTTTTTTGGTGAGAAACCTTCTATTTCAAGGTTCTGTGCGTTTTCAGACAAGTACAATATGTATTTATAGTGTTTCTGATGAAATCCCTCCTTTTAGTGCATTTTCTCACAGAAAACGAGTCTCTCGCCATGGGAAAGTGGCTTTTTTGAAAAAGCATATTCTGGTCGAGAAATCGTGTTTTAAACAATAAAAACGACTCCCGGCCTTATTTAGTTCACATTTTTACTTTTGGCAAGCTAGCCATTATTCATAACGCACTAAACCTTTTTATCGCGTTAAACGCCTTTTCTCAACGAGAAAAGCACAATTTCATCAAAAACAGACAAAACAAGAAAAATGAATCTATTCAACAAGTCTATAACACGTCCTTAAGATTTAGTTACATGATTTCACCCAATGTCAATGTGTCATTTCTCCAGTTCTGATCATTTTTTAGGTTGTTGGTAGCTTGGTCAATGCCAAAACACAGTGAAATCTTTTTATGGCTTTAAACGCGTTTTCTCCTCTAGAGAAACACAATTTCACTAAAAACGTTATAGTTTAAACATGTCTGTTGTACATGTGTGCAAACACTCAGAGCCTTAAGATAGAGGTTTCACCAATGTGGTTTTTGGTGAGAAACCTTCTATTTCAAGGTTCTGTGCGTTTTCAGACAAGTACAATATGTATTTATAGTGTTTCTGATGAAATCCCTCCTTTTAGTGCATTTTCTCACAGAAAACGAGTCTCTCGCCATGGGAACATGGCTTTTTTGAAAAAGCATATTCTGGTCGAGAAATCGTGTTTTAAACAATAAAAACGACATCCGGCCTTATTTAGTTCACATTTTTACTTTTGGTAAGCTAGCCCGTATTCATAACGCACTAAACCTTTTTATCGCGTTAAACGCCTTTTCTCAACGAGAAAAGCACAATTTCATCAAAAACAAACAAAACAAGAAAAATGAATCTATTCAACAAGTCTATAACACGTCCTTAAGAGTTACATGATTTCACGCAATGTCAATGTGTCATTTCTCCAGTTCTGTTCATTTTTTAGGTTGTTGGTAGCTTGGTCAATGCCAAAACACAGTGAAATCTTTTTATGGCTTTAAACGCGTTTTCTCCTCGAGAGAAACACGATTTCACTAAAAACGTTATAGTTTAAACATGCCTGTTGTACATGTGTGCAAACACTCAGAGCCTTAAGATAGAGGTTTCACCAATGTGTTTTTTGGTGAGAAACCTTCTATTTCAAGGTTCTGTGCGTTTTCAGACAAGTACAATATGTATTTATAGTGTTTCTGATGAAATCCCTCCTTTTAGTGCATTTTCTCACAGAAAACGAGTCTCTCGCCATGGGAACATGGCTTTTTTGAAAAAGCATATTCTGGTCGAGAAATCGTGTTTTAAACAATAAAAACGACATCCGGCCTTTATTTAGTTCACATTTTTACTTTTGGTAAGCTAGCCCGTATTCATAACGCACTAAACCTTTTTATCGCGTTAAACGCCTTTTCTCAACGAGAAAAGCACAATTTCATCAAAAACAAACAAAACAAGAAAAATGAATCTATTCAACAAGTCTATAACACGTCCTTAAGAGTTAGTTACATGATTTCACCCAATGTCAATGTGTCATTTCTCCAGTTCTGATCATTTTTTTGGTTGTTGGTAGCTTGGTCAATGCCAAAACACAGTGAAATCTTTTTATGGCTTTAAACGCGTTTTCTCCTCGAGAGAAACACAATTTCACTAAAAACGTTATAGTTTAAACATGTCTGTTGTACATGTGTGCAAACACTCAGAGCCTTAAGATAGAGGTTTCACCAATGTGGTTTTTGGTGAGAAACCTTCTATTTCAAGGTTCTGTGCGTTTTCAGACAAGTACAATATGTATTTATAGTGTTTCTGATGAAATCCCTCCTTTTAGTGCATTTTCTCACAGAAAACGAGTCTCTCGCCATGGGAACATGGCTTTTTTGAAAAAGCATATTCTGGTCGAGAAATCGTGTTTTAAACAATAAAAACGACATCCGGCCTTATTTAGTTCACATTTTTACTTTTGGTAAGCTAGCCCGTATTCATAACGCACTAAACCTTTTTATCGCGTTAAACGCCTTTTCTCAACGAGAAAAGCACAATTTCATCAAAAACAAACAAAACAAGAAAAATGAATCTATTCAACAAGTCTATAACACGTCCTTAAGAGTTACATGATTTCACCCAATGTCAATGTGTCATTTCTCCAGTTCTCATCATTTTTTAGGTTGTTGGTAGCTTGGTCAATGCCAAAACACAGTGAAATCTTTTTATGGCTTTAAACGCGTTTTCTCCTCGAGAGAAACACGATTTCACTAAAAACGTTATAGTTTAAACATGTCTGTTGTACATGTGTGCAAACACTCAGAGCCTTAAGATAGAGGTTTCACCAATGTGTTTTTTGGTGAGAAACCTTCTATTTCAAGGTTCTGTGCGTTTTCAGACAAGTACAATATGTATTTATAGTGTTTCTGATGAAATCCCTCCTTTTAGTGCATTTTCTCACAGAAAACGAGTCTCTCGCCATGGGAACATGGCTTTTTTGAAAAAGCATATTCTGGTCGAGAAATCGTGTTTTAAACAATAAAAACGACATCCGGCCTTTATTTAGTTCACATTTTTACTTTTGGTAAGCTAGCCCGTATTCATAACGCACTAAACCTTTTTATCGCGTTAAACGCCTTTTCTCAACGAGAAAAGCACAATTTCATCAAAAACAAACAAAACAAGAAAAATGAATCTATTCAACAAGTCTATAACACGTCCTTAAGAGTTACATGATTTCACCCAATGTCAATGTGTCATTTCTCCAGTTCTGATCATTTTTTAGGTTGTTGGTAGCTTGGTCAATGCCAAAACACAGTGAAATCTTTTTATGGCTTTAAACGCGTTTTCTCCTCGAGAGAAACACGATTTCACTAAAAACGTTATAGTTTAAACATGTCTGTTGTACATGTGTGCAAACACTCAGAGCCTTAAGATAGAGGTTTCACCAATGTGTTTTTTGGTGAGAAACCTTCTATTTCAAGGTTCTGTGCGTTTTCAGACAAGTACAATATGTATTTATAGTGTTTCTGATGAAATCCCTCCTTTTAGTGCATTTTCTCACAGAAAACGAGTCTCTCGCCATGGGAACATGGCTTTTTTGAAAAAGCATATTCTGGTCGAGAAATCGTGTTTTAAACAATAAAAACGACATCCGGCCTTTATTTAGTTCACATTTTTACTTTTGGTAAGCTAGCCCGTATTCATAACGCACTAAACCTTTTTATCACGTTAAACGCCTTTTCTCGACGAGAAAAGCACAATTTCATCAAAAACAAACAAAACAAGAAAAATGAATCTATTCAACAAGTGTACAACACGTCCTTAAGAGTTACATGATTTCACCCAATGTCAATGTGTCATTTCTCCAGTTCTGATCATTTTTTAGGTTGTTGGTAGCTTGGTCAATGCCAAAACACAGTGAAATCTTTTTATGGCTTTAAACGCGTTTTCTCCTTGAGAGAAACACGATTTCACTAAAAACGTTATAGTTTAAACATGCCTGTTGTACATGTGTGCAAACACTCAGAGCCTTAAGATAGGGGTTCCACCAATGTGTTTTTTGGTGAGAAACCTTCTATTTCAAGGTTCTGTGCGTTTTCAGACAAGTACAATATGTATTTATAGTGTTTCTGATGAAATCCCTCCTTTTAGTGCATTTTCTCACAGAAAACGAGTCTCTCGCCATGGGAAAGTGGCTTTTTTGAAAAAGCATATTCTGGTCGAGAAATCGTGTTTTAAACAATAAAAACGACTCCCGGCCTTATTTAGTTCACATTTTTACTTTTGGTAAGCTAGCGCGTATTCATAACGCAATAAACCTTTTTATCGCGTTAAACGCCTTTTCTCAACGAGAAAAGCACAATTTCATCAAAAACAGACAAAACAAGAAAAATGAATCTATTCAACAAGTCTATAACACGTCCTTAAGAGTTACATGATTTCACCCAATCTCAATGTGTCATTTCTCCAGTTCTGATAATTTTTTAGGTTGTTGGTAGCTTGGTCAATGCCAAAACACAGTGAAATCTTTTTATGGCTTTAAACGCGTTTTCTCCTCGAGAGAAACACGATTTCACTAAAAACGTTATAGTTTAAACATGCCTGTTGTACATGTGTGCAAACACTCAGAGCCTTAAAATAGGGGTTTCACCAATGTGTTTTTTGGTGAGAAACCTTCTATTTCAAGGTTCTGTGCGTTTTCAGACAAGTACAATATGTATTTATAGTGTTTCTGATGAAATCCCTCCTTTTAGTGCATTTTCTCACAGAAAACGAGTCTCTCGCCATGGGAAAGTGGCTTTTTTGAAAAAGCATATTCTGGTCGAGAAATCGTGTTTTAAACAATAAAAACGACTCCCGGCCTTATTTAGTTCACATTTTTACTTTTGGCAAGCTAGCCATTATTCATAACGCACTAAACCTTTTTATCGCGTTAAACGCCTTTTCTCAACGAGAAAAGCACAATTTCATCAAAAACAGACAAAACAAGAAAAATGAATCTATTCAACAAGTCTATAACACGTCCTTAAGAGTTACATGATTTCACCCAATGTCAATGTGTCATTTCTCCAGTTCTGATCATTTTTTAGGTTGTTGGTAGCTTGGTCAATGCCAAAACACAGTGAAATCTTTTTATGGCTTTAAACGCGTTTTCTCCTCGAGAGAAACACGATTTCACTAAAAACGTTATAGTTTAAACATGTCTGTTGTACATGTGTGCAAACACTCAGAGCCTTAAGATAGAGGTTTCACCAATGTGTTTTTTGGTGAGAAACCTTCTATTTCAAGGTTCTGTGCGTTTTCAGACAAGTACAATATGTATTTATAGTGTTTCTGATGAAATCCCTCCTTTTAGTGCATTTTCTCACAGAAAACGAGTCTCTCGCCATGGGAACATGGCTTTTTTGAAAAAGCATATTCTGGTCGAGAAATCGTGTTTTAAACAATAAAAACGACATCCGGCCTTTATTTAGTTCACATTTTTACTTTTGGTAAGCTAGCCCGTATTCATAACGCACTAAACCTTTTTATCACGTTAAACGCCTTTTCTCGACGAGAAAAGCACAATTTCATCAAAAACAAACAAAACAAGAAAAATGAATCTATTCAACAAGTGTACAACACGTCCTTAAGAGTTACATGATTTCACCCAATGTCAATGTGTCATTTCTCCAGTTCTGATCATTTTTTAGGTTGTTGGTAGCTTGGTCAATGCCAAAACACAGTGAAATCTTTTTATGGCTTTAAACGCGTTTTCTCCTTGAGAGAAACACGATTTCACTAAAAACGTTATAGTTTAAACATGCCTGTTGTACATGTGTGCAAACACTCAGAGCCTTAAGATAGGGGTTCCACCAATGTGTTTTTTGGTGAGAAACCTTCTATTTCAAGGTTCTGTGCGTTTTCAGACAAGTACAATATGTATTTATAGTGTTTCTGATGAAATCCCTCCTTTTAGTGCATTTTCTCACAGAAAACGAGTCTCTCGCCATGGGAAAGTGGCTTTTTTGAAAAAGCATATTCTGGTCGAGAAATCGTGTTTTAAACAATAAAAACGACTCCCGGCCTTATTTAGTTCACATTTTTACTTTTGGTAAGCTAGCGCGTATTCATAACGCAATAAACCTTTTTATCGCGTTAAACGCCTTTTCTCAACGAGAAAAGCACAATTTCATCAAAAACAGACAAAACAAGAAAAATGAATCTATTCAACAAGTCTATAACACGTCCTTAAGAGTTACATGATTTCACCCAATCTCAATGTGTCATTTCTCCAGTTCTGATAATTTTTTAGGTTGTTGGTAGCTTGGTCAATGCCAAAACACAGTGAAATCTTTTTATGGCTTTAAACGCGTTTTCTCCTCGAGAGAAACACGATTTCACTAAAAACGTTATAGTTTAAACATGCCTGTTGTACATGTGTGCAAACACTCAGAGCCTTAAAATAGGGGTTTCACCAATGTGTTTTTTGGTGAGAAACCTTCTATTTCAAGGTTCTGTGCGTTTTCAGACAAGTACAATATGTATTTATAGTGTTTCTGATGAAATCCCTCCTTTTAGTGCATTTTCTCACAGAAAACGAGTCTCTCGCCATGGGAAAGTGGCTTTTTTGAAAAAGCATATTCTGGTCGAGAAATCGTGTTTTAAACAATAAAAACGACTCCCGGCCTTATTTAGTTCACATTTTTACTTTTGGCAAGCTAGCCATTATTCATAACGCACTAAACCTTTTTATCGCGTTAAACGCCTTTTCTCAACGAGAAAAGCACAATTTCATCAAAAACAGACAAAACAAGAAAAATGAATCTATTCAACAAGTCTATAACACGTCCTTAAGAGTTACATGATTTCACCCAATGTCAATGTGTCATTTCTCCAGTTCTGATCATTTTTTAGGTTGTTGGTAGCTTGGTCAATGCCAAAACACAGTGAAATCTTTTTATGGCTTTAAACGCGTTTTCTCCTTGAGAGAAACACGATTTCACTAAAAACGTTATAGTTTAAACATGCCTGTTGTACATGTGTGCAAACACTCAGAGACTTAAGATAGGGGTTCCACCAATGTGTTTTTTGGTGAGAAACCTTCTATTTCAAGGTTCTGTGCGTTTTCAGACAAGTACAATATGTATTTATAGTGTTTCTGATGAAATCCCTCCTTTTAGTGCATTTTCTCACAGAAAACGAGTCTCTCGCCATGGGAAAGTGGCTTTTTTGAAAAAGCATATTCTGGTCGAGAAATCGTGTTTTAAACAATAAAAACGACTCCCGGCCTTATTTAGTTCACATTTTTACTTTTGGTAAGCTAGCGCGTATTCATAACGCAATAAACCTTTTTATCGCGTTAAACGCCTTTTCTCAACGAGAAAAGCACAATTTCATCAAAAACAGACAAAACAAGAAAAATGAATCTATTCAACAAGTCTATAACACGTCCTTAAGAGTTACATGATTTCACCCAATGTCAATGTGTCATTTCTCCAGTTCTGATAATTTTTTAGGTTGTTGGTAGCTTGGTCAATGCCAAAACACAGTGAAATCTTTTTATGGCTTTAAACGCGTTTTCTCCTCGAGAGAAACACGATTTCACTAAAAACGTTATAGTTTAAACATGCCTGTTGTACATGTGTGCAAACACTCAGAGCCTTAAGATAGGGGTTTCACCAATGTGTTTTTTTGGTGAGAAACCTTCTATTTCAAGGTTCTGTGCGTTTTCAGACAAGTACAATATGTATTTATACTGTTTCTGATGAAATCCCTCCTTTTAGTGCATTTTCTCACAGAAAACGTGTCTCTCACCATGGGAACGTGGCTTTTTTGAAAAAGCATATTCTGGTCGAGAAATCGTGTTTTAAACAATAAAAACGACTCCCGGCCTTATTTAGTTCACATTTTTACTTTTGGTAAGCTAGCCCGTATTCATAACGCACTAAACCTTTTTATCACGTTAAACGCCTTTTCTCAACGAGAAAAGCACAATTTCATCAAAAACAAACAAAACAAGAAAAATGAATCTATTCAACAAGTGTACAACACGTCCTTAAGAGTTACATGATTTCACCCAATGTCAATGTGTCATTTCTCCAGTTCTGATCATTTTTTAGGTTGTTGGTAGCTTGGTCAATGCCAAAACACAGTGAAATCTTTTTATGGCTTGAAACGCGTTTTCTCCTTGAGAGAAACACGATTTCACTAAAAACGTTATAGTTTAAACATGCCTGTTGTACATGTGTGCAAACACTCAGAGACTTAAGATAGGGGTTCCACCAATGTGTTTTTTGGTGAGAAACCTTCTATTTCAAGGTTCTGTGCGTTTTCAGACAAGTACAATATGTATGTATAGTGTTTCTGATGAAATCCCTCCTTTTAGTGCATTTTCTCACAGAAAACGAGTCTCTCGCCATGGGAAAGTGGCTTTTTTGAAAAAGCATATTCTGGTCGAGAAATCGTGTTTTAAACAATAAAAACGACTCCCGGCCTTATTTAGTTCACATTTTTACTTTTGGTAAGCTAGCCATTATTCATAACGCACTAAACCTTTTTATCGCGTTAAACGCCTTTTCTCAACGAGAAAAGCACAATTTCATCAAAAACAGACAAAACAAGAAAAATGAATCTATTCAACAAGTCTATAACACGTCCTTAAGAGTTACATGATTTCACCCAATGTCAATGTGTCATTTCTCCAGTTCTGATCATTTTTTAGGTTGTTGGTAGCTTGGTCAATGCCAAAACACAGTGAAATCTTTTTATGGCTTTAAACGCGTTTTCTCCTCGAGAGAAACACGATTTCACTAAAAACGTTATAGTTTAAACATGCCTGTTGTACATGTGTGCAAACACTCAGAGCCTTAAGATAGGGGTTTCACCAATGTGTTTTTTGGTGAGAAACCTTCTATTTCAAGGTTCTGTGCGTTTTCAGACAAGTACAATATGTATTTATAGTGTTTCTGATGAAATCCCTCCTTTTAGTGCATTTTCTCACAGAAAACGAGTCTCTCGCCATGGGAAAGTGGCTTTTTTGAAAAAGCATATTCTGGTCGAGAAATCGTGTTTTAAACAATAAAAACGACTCCCGGCCTTATTTAGTTCACATTTTTACTTTTGGTAAGCTAGCGCGTATTCATAACGCAATAAACCTTTTTATCGCGTTAAACGCCTTTTCTCAACGAGAAAAGCACAATTTCATCAAAAACAGACAAAACAAGAAAAATGAATCTATTCAACAAGTCTATAACACGTCCTTAAGAGTTACATGATTTCACCCAATGTCAATGTGTCATTTCTCCAGTTCTGATCATTTTTTAGGTTGTTGGTAGCTTGGTCAATGCCAAAACACAGTGAAATCTTTTTATGGCTTTAAACGCGTTTTCTCCTCGAGAGAAACACGATTTCACTAAAAACGTTATAGTTTAAACATGCCTGTTGTACATGTGTGCAAACACTCAGAGCCTTAAGATAGGGGTTTCACCAATGTGTTTTTTGGTGAAAAACCTTCTATTTCAAGGTTCTGTGCGTTTTCAGACAAGTACAATATGTATTTATAGTGTTTCTGATGAAATCCCTCCTTTTAGTGCATTTTCTCACAGAAAACGAGTCTCTCGCCATGGGAAAGTGGCTTTTTTGAAAAAGCATATTCTGGTCGAGAAATCGTGTTTTAAACAATAAAAACGACTCCCGGCCTTATTTAGTTCACATTTTTACTTTTGGTAAGCTAGCGCGTATTCATAACGCAATAAACCTTTTTATCGCGTTAAACGCCTTTTCTCAACGAGAAAAGCACAATTTCATCAAAAACAGACAAAACAAGAAAAATGAATCTATTCAACAAGTCTATAACACGTCCTTAAGAGTTACATGATTTCACCCAATGTCAATGTGTCATTTCTCCAGTTCTGATAATTTTTTAGGTTGTTGGTAGCTTGGTCAATGCCAAAACACAGTGAAATCTTTTTATGGCTTTAAACGCGTTTTCTCCTCGAGAGAAACACGATTTCACTAAAAACGTTATAGTTTAAACATGCCTGTTGTACATGTGTGCAAACACTCAGAGCCTTAAGATAGGGGTTTCACCAATGTGTTTTTTTGGTGAGAAACCTTCTATTTCAAGGTTCTGTGCGTTTTCAGACAAGTACAATATGTATTTATACTGTTTCTGATGAAATCCCTCCTTTTAGTGCATTTTCTCACAGAAAACGTGTCTCTCACCATGGGAACGTGGCTTTTTTGAAAAAGCATATTCTGGTCGAGAAATCGTGTTTTAAACAATAAAAACGACTCCCGGCCTTATTTAGTTCACATTTTTACTTTTGGTAAGCTAGCCCGTATTCATAACGCACTAAACCTTTTTATCACGTTAAACGCCTTTTCTCGACGAGAAAAGCACAATTTCATCAAAAACAAACAAAACAAGAAAAATGAATCTATTCAACAAGTGTACAACACGTCCTTAAGAGTTACATGATTTCACCCAATGTCAATGTGTCATTTCTCCAGTTCTGATCATTTTTTAGGTTGTTGGTAGCTTGGTCAATGCCAAAACACAGTGAAATCTTTTTATGGCTTTAAACGCGTTTTCTCCTTGAGAGAAACACGATTTCACTAAAAACGTTATAGTTTAAACATGCCTGTTGTACATGTGTGCAAACACTCAGAGACTTAAGATAGGGGTTCCACCAATGTGTTTTTTGGTGAGAAACCTTCTATTTCAAGGTTCTGTGCGTTTTCAGACAAGTACAATATGTATTTATAGTGTTTCTGATGAAATCCCTCCTTTTAGTGCATTTTCTCACAGAAAACGAGTCTCTCGCCATGGGAAAGTGGCTTTTTTGAAAAAGCATATTCTGGTCGAGAAATCGTGTTTTAAACAATAAAAACGACTCCCGGCCTTATTTAGTTCACATTTTTACTTTTGGTAAGCTAGCCATTATTCATAACGCACTAAACCTTTTTATCGCGTTAAACGCCTTTTCTCAACGAGAAAAGCACAATTTCATCAAAAACAGACAAAACAAGAAAAATGAATCTATTCAACAAGTCTATAACACGTCCTTAAGAGTTACATGATTTCACCCAATGTCAATGTGTCATTTCTCCAGTTCTGATCATTTTTTAGGTTGTTGGTAGCTTGGTCAATGCCAAAACACAGTGAAATCTTTTTATGGCTTTAAACGCGTTTTCTCCTCGAGAGAAACACGATTTCACTAAAAACGTTATAGTTTAAACATGCCTGTTGTACATGTGTGCAAACACTCAGAGCCTTAAGATAGGGGTTTCACCAATGTGTTTTTTGGTGAGAAACCTTCTATTTCAAGGTTCTGTGCGTTTTCAGACAAGTACAATATGTATTTATAGTGTTTCTGATGAAATCCCTCCTTTTAATGCATTTTCTCACAGAAAACGAGTCTCTCGCCATGGGAAAGTGGCTTTTTTGAAAAAGCATATTCTGGTCGAGAAATCGTGTTTTAAACAATAAAAACGACTCCCGGCCTTATTTAGTTCACATTTTTACTTTTGGTAAGCTAGCGCGTATTCATAACGCAATAAACCTTTTTATCGCGTTAAACGCCTTTTCTCAACGAGAAAAGCACAATTTCATCAAAAACAGACAAAACAAGAAAAATGAATCTATTCAACAAGTCTATAACACGTCCTTAAGAGTTACATGATTTCACCCAATCTCAATGTGTCATTTCTCCAGTTCTGATAATTTTTTAGGTTGTTGGTAGCTTGGTCAATGCCAAAACACAGTGAAATCTTTTTATGGCTTTAAACGCGTTTTCTCCTCGAGAGAAACACGATTTCACTAAAAACGTTATAGTTTAAACATGCCTGTTGTACATGTGTGCAAACACTCAGAGCCTTAAAATAGGGGTTTCACCAATGTGTTTTTTGGTGAGAAACCTTCTATTTCAAGGTTCTGTGCGTTTTCAGACAAGTACAATATGTATTTATAGTGTTTCTGATGAAATCCCTCCTTTTAGTGCATTTTCTCACAGAAAACGAGTCTCTCGCCATGGGAACATGGCTTTTTTGAAAAAGCATATTCTGGTCGAGAAATCGTGTTTTAAACAATAAAAACGACATCCGGCCTTATTTAGTTCACATTTTTACTTTTGGTAAGCTAGCCCGTATTCATAACGCACTAAACCTTTTTATCGCGTTAAACGCCTTTTCTCAACGAGAAAAGCACAATTTCATCAAAAACAAACAAAACAAGAAAAATGAATCTATTCAACAAGTCTATAACACGTCCTTAAGAGTTACATGATTTCACGCAATGTCAATGTGTCATTTCTCCAGTTCTGTTCATTTTTTAGGTTGTTGGTAGCTTGGTCAATGCCAAAACACAGTGAAATCTTTTTATGGCTTTAAACGCGTTTTCTCCTCGAGAGAAACACGATTTCACTAAAAACGTTATAGTTTAAACATGTCTGTTGTACATGTGTGCAAACACTCAGAGCCTTAAGATAGAGGTTTCACCAATGTGTTTTTTGGTGAGAAACCTTCTATTTCAAGGTTCTGTGCGTTTTCAGACAAGTACAATATGTATTTATAGTGTTTCTGATGAAATCCCTCCTTTTAGTGCATTTTCTCACAGAAAACGAGTCTCTCGCCATGGGAACATGGCTTTTTTGAAAAAGCATATTCTGGTCGAGAAATCGTGTTTTAAACAATAAAAACGACATCCGGCCTTTATTTAGTTCACATTTTTACTTTTGGTAAGCTAGCCCGTATTCATAACGCACTAAACCTTTTTATCGCGTTAAACGCCTTTTCTCAACGAGAAAAGCACAATTTCATCAAAAACAAACAAAACAAGAAAAATGAATCTATTCAACAAGTCTATAACACGTCCTTAAGAGTTAGTTACATGATTTCACCCAATGTCAATGTGTCATTTCTCCAGTTCTGATCATTTTTTTGGTTGTTGGTAGCTTGGTCAATGCCAAAACACAGTGAAATCTTTTTATGGCTTTAAACGCGTTTTCTCCTCGAGAGAAACACGATTTCACTAAAAACGTTATAGTTTAAACATGCCTGTTGTACATGTGTGCAAACACTCAGAGACTTAAGATAGGGGTTCCACCAATGTGTTTTTTGGTGAGAAACCTTCTATTTCAAGGTTCTGTGCGTTTTCAGACAAGTACAATATGTATTTATAGTGTTTCTGATGAAATCCCTCCTTTTAGTGCATTTTCTCACAGAAAACGAGTCTCTCGCCATGGGAAAGTGGCTTTTTTGAAAAAGCATATTCTGGTCGAGAAATCGTGTTTTAAACAATAAAAACGACTCCCGGCCTTATTTAGTTCACATTTTTACTTTTGGTAAGCTAGCCATTATTCATAACGCACTAAACCTTTTTATCGCGTTAAACGCCTTTTCTCAACGAGAAAAGCACAATTTCATCAAAAACAGACAAAACAAGAAAAATGAATCTATTCAACAAGTCTATAACACGTCCTTAAGAGTTACATGATTTCACCCAATGTCAATGTGTCATTTCTCCAGTTCTGATCATTTTTTAGGTTGTTGGTAGCTTGGTCAATGCCAAAACACAGTGAAATCTTTTTATGGCTTTAAACGCGTTTTCTCCTCGAGAGAAACACGATTTCACTAAAAACGTTATAGTTTAAACATGCCTGTTGTACATGTGTGCAAACACTCAGAGCCTTAAGATAGGGGTTTCACCAATGTGTTTTTTGGTGAGAAACCTTCTATTTCAAGGTTCTGTGCGTTTTCAGACAAGTACAATATGTATTTATAGTGTTTCTGATGAAATCCCTCCTTTTAGTGCATTTTCTCACAGAAAACGAGTCTCTCGCCATGGGAAAGTGGCTTTTTTGAAAAAGCATATTCTGGTCGAGAAATCGTGTTTTAAACAATAAAAACGACTCCCGGCCTTATTTAGTTCACATTTTTACTTTTGGTAAGCTAGCGCGTATTCATAACGCAATAAACCTTTTTATCGCGTTAAACGCCTTTTCTCAACGAGAAAAGCACAATTTCATCAAAAACAGACAAAACAAGAAAAATGAATCTATTCAACAAGTCTATAACACGTCCTTAAGAGTTACATGATTTCACCCAATCTCAATGTGTCATTTCTCCAGTTCTGATAATTTTTTAGGTTGTTGGTAGCTTGGTCAATGCCAAAACACAGTGAAATCTTTTTATGGCTTTAAACGCGTTTTCTCCTCGAGAGAAACACGATTTCACTAAAAACGTTATAGTTTAAACATGCCTGTTGTACATGTGTGCAAACACTCAGAGCCTTAAAATAGGGGTTTCACCAATGTGTTTTTTGGTGAGAAACCTTCTATTTCAAGGTTCTGTGCGTTTTCAGACAAGTACAATATGTATTTATAGTGTTTCTGATGAAATCCCTCCTTTTAGTGCATTTTCTCACAGAAAACGAGTCTCTCGCCATGGGAAAGTGGCTTTTTTGAAAAAGCATATTCTGGTCGAGAAATCGTGTTTTAAACAATAAAAACGACTCCCGGCCTTATTTAGTTCACATTTTTACTTTTGGTAAGCTAGCCATTATTCATAACGCACTAAACCTTTTTATCGCGTTAAACGCCTTTTCTCAACGAGAAAAGCACAATTTCATCAAAAACAGACAAAACAAGAAAAATGAATCTATTCAACAAGTCTATAACACGTCCTTAAGAGTTACATGATTTCACCCAATGTCAATGTGTCATTTCTCCAGTTCTGATCATTTTTTAGGTTGTTGGTAGCTTGGTCAATGCCAAAACACAGTGAAATCTTTTTATGGCTTTAAACGCGTTTTCTCCTCGAGAGAAACACGATTTCACTAAAAACGTTATAGTTTAAACATGCCTGTTGTACATGTGTGCAAACACTCAGAGCCTTAAGATAGGGGTTTCACCAATGTGTTTTTTGGTGAGAAACCTTCTATTTCAAGGTTCTGTGCGTTTTCAGACAAGTACAATATGTATTTATAGTGTTTCTGATGAAATCCCTCCTTTTAGTGCATTTTCTCACAGAAAACGAGTCTCTCGCCATGGGAAAGTGGCTTTTTTGAAAAAGCATATTCTGGTCGAGAAATCGTGTTTTAAACAATAAAAACGACTCCCGGCCTTATTTAGTTCACATTTTTACTTTTGGTAAGCTAGCGCGTATTCATAACGCAATAAACCTTTTTATCGCGTTAAACGCCTTTTCTCAACGAGAAAAGCACAATTTCATCAAAAACAGACAAAACAAGAAAAATGAATCTATTCAACAAGTCTATAACACGTCCTTAAGAGTTACATGATTTCACCCAATGTCAATGTGTCATTTCTCCAGTTCTGATAATTTTTTAGGTTGTTGGTAGCTTGGTCAATGCCAAAACACAGTGAAATCTTTTTATGGCTTTAAACGCGTTTTCTCCTCGAGAGAAACACGATTTCACTAAAAACGTTATAGTTTAAACATGCCTGTTGTACATGTGTGCAAACACTCAGAGCCTTAAGATAGGGGTTTCACCAATGTGTTTTTTGGTGAGAAACCTTCTATTTCAAGGTTCTGTGCGTTTTCAGACAAGTACAATATGTATTTATAGTGTTTCTGATGAAATCCCTCCTTTTAGTGCATTTTCTCACAGAAAACGAGTCTCTCGCCACGGGAACGTGGCTTTTTTGAAAAAGCATATTCTGGTCGAGAAATCGTGTTTTAAACAATAAAAACGACTCCCGGCCTTATTTAGTTCACATTTTTACTTTTGGTGAGCTAGCCCGTATTCATAACGCACTAAACCTTTTTATCTCGTTAAACGCCTTTTCTCGACGAGAAAAGCACAATTTCATCAAAAACAAACAAAACAAGAAAAATGAATTTATTCAACAAGTCTACAACACGTCCTTAAGAGTTACATGATTTCACCCAATGTCAATGTGTCATTTCTCCAGTTCTGATCATTTTTTAGGTTGTTGGTAGCTTGGTCAATGCCAAAACACAGTGAAATCTTTTTATGGCTTTAAACGCGTTTTCTCCTCGAGAGAAACCCGATTTCACTAAAAACGTTATAGTTTAAACATGCCTGTTGTACATGTGTGCAAACACTCAGAGCCTTAAGATAGGGGTTTCACCAATGTGTTTTTTGGTGAGAAACCTTCTATTTCAAGGTTCTGTGCGTTTTCAGACAAGTAAAATATGTATTTATAGTGTTTCTGATGAAATCCCTCCTTTTAATGCATTTTCTCACAGAAAACGAGTCTCTCGCCATGGGAACATGGCTTTTTTGAAAAAGCATATTCTGGTCGAGAAATCGTGTTTTAAACAATAAAAACGACATCCGGCCTTATTTAGTTCACATTTTTACTTTTGGTAAGCTAGCCCGTATTCATAACGCAATAAACCTTTTTATTGCGTTAAACGCCTTTTCTCGACGAGAAAAGCACAATTTCATCAAAAACAAACAAAACAAGAAAAATGAATCTATTCAACAAGTCTACAACACGTCCTTAAGAGTTCCATGATTTCACCCAATGTCAATTTGTCATTTCTCCAGTTCTGATCATTTTTTAGGTTGTTGGTAGCTTGGTCAATGCCAAAACACAGTGAAATCTTTTTATGGCTTTAAACGCGTTTTCTCCTCGAGAGAAACACGATTTCACTAAAAACGTTATAGTTTAAACATGCCTGTTGTACATGTGTGCAAACACTCAGAGCCTTAAGATAGGGGTTTCACCAATGTCTTTTTTGGTGAGAAACCTTCTATTTCAAGGTTCTGTGCGTTTTCAGACAAGTACATTATGTATTCATAGTGTTTCTGATGAAATCCCTCCTTTTAATGCATTTTCTCACAGAAAACGAGTCTCTCGCCATGGGAACATGGCTTTTTTGAAAAAGCATATTCTGGTCGAGAAATCGTGTTTTAAACAATAAAAACGACATCCGGCCTTATTTAGTTCACATTTTTACTTTTGGTAAGCTAGCCCGTATTCATAACGCAATAAACCTTTTTATCGCGTTAAACGCCTTTTCTCTACGAGAAAAGCACAATTTCATCAAAAACAAACAAAACAAGAAAAATGAATCTATTCAACAAGTCTACAACACGTCCTTAAGAGTTACATGATTTCACCCAATGTCAATTTGTCATTTCTCCAGTTCTGATCATTTTTTAGGTTGTTGGTAGCTTGGTCAATGCCAAAACACAGTGAAATCTTTTTATGGCTTTAAACGCGTTTTCTCCTCGAGAGAAACACGATTTCACTAAAAACGTTATAGTTTAAACATGCCTGTTGTACATGTGTGCAAACACTCAGAGCCTTAAGATAGGGGTTTCACCAATGTCTTTTTTGGTGAGAAACCTTCTATTTCAAGGTTCTGTGCGTTTTCAGACAAGTACATTATGTATTTATAGTGTTTCTGATGAAATCCCTCCTTTTAATGCATTTTCTCACAGAAAACGAGTCTCTCGCCATGGGAACATGGCTTTTTTGAAAAAGCATATTCTGGTCAAGAAATCGTGTTTTAAACAATAAAAACGACATCAGGCCTTATTTAGTTCACATTTTTACTTTTGGTAAGCTAGCCCGTATTCATAACGCAATAAACCTTTTTATCGCGTTAAACGCCTTTTCTCGACGAGAAAAGCACAATTTCATCAAAAACAAACAAAACAAGAAAAATGAATCTATTCAACAAGTCTACAAGACGTCCTTAAGAGTTACATGATTTCACCCCATTGTCAATTTGTCATTTCTCCAGTTCTGATCATTTTTTAGGTGGTTGGTAGCTTGGTCAATGCCAAAACACAGTGACATCTTTTTATGGCTTTAAACGCGTTTTCTCCTCGAGAGAAACACGATTTCACTAAAAACGTTATAGTTTAAACATGCCTGTTGTACATGTGTGCAAACACTCAGAGCCTTAAGATAGGGGTTTCACCAATGTCTTTTTTGGTGAGAAACCTTCTATTTCAAGGTTCTGTGCGTTTTCAGACAAGTACATTATGTATTTATAGTGTTTCTGATGAAATCCCTCCTTTTAATGCATTTTCTCACAGAAAACGAGTCTCTCGCCATGGGAACATGGCTTTTTTGAAAAAGCATATTCTGGTCGAGAAATCGTGTTTTAAACAATAAAAACGACATCCGGCCTTATTTAGTTCACATTTTTACTTTTGGTAAGCTAGCCCGTATTCATAACGCACTAAACCTTTTTATCGCGTTAAACGCCTTTTCTCAACGAGAAAAGCACAATTTCATCAAAAACAAACAAAACAAGAAAAATGAATCTATTCAACAAGTCTATAACACGTCCTTAAGATTTAGTTACATGATTTCACCCAATGTCAATGTGTCATTTCTCCAGTTCTGATCATTTTTTAGGTTGTTGGTAGCTTGGTCAATGCCAAAACACAGTGAAATCTTTTTATGGCTTTAAACGCGTTTTCTCCTCGAGAGAAACACAATTTCACTAAAAACGTTATAGTTTAAACATGTCTGTTGTACATGTGTGCAAACACTCAGAGCCTTAAGATAGAGGTTTCACCAATGTGGTTTTTGGTGAGAAACCTTCTATTTCAAGGTTCTGTGCGTTTTCAGACAAGTACAATATGTATTTATAGTGTTTCTGATGAAATCCCTCCTTTTAGTGCATTTTCTCACAGAAAACGAGTCTCTCGCCATGGGAACATGGCTTTTTTGAAAAAGCATATTCTGGTCGAGAAATCGTGTTTTAAACAATAAAAACGACATCCGGCCTTATTTAGTTCACATTTTTACTTTTGGTAAGCTAGCCCGTATTCATAACGCACTAAACCTTTTTATCGCGTTAAACGCCTTTTCTCAACGAGAAAAGCACAATTTCATCAAAAACAAACAAAACAAGAAAAATGAATCTATTCAACAAGTCTATAACACGTCCTTAAGAGTTACATGATTTCACCCAATGTCAATGTGTCATTTCTCCAGTTCTGATCATTTTTTAGGTTGTTGGTAGCTTGGTCAATGCCAAAACACAGTGAAATCTTTTTATGGCTTTAAACGCGTTTTCTCCTCGAGAGAAACACGATTTCACTAAAAACGTTATAGTTTAAACATGCCTGTTGTACATGTGTGCAAACACTCAGAGCCTTAAGATAGGGGTTTCACCAATGTGTTTTTTTGGTGAGAAACCTTCTATTTCAAGGTTCTGTGCGTTTTCAGACAAGTACAATATGTATTTATACTGTTTCTGTTGAAATCCCTCCTTTTAGTGCATTTTCTCACAGAAAACGTGTCTCTCACCATGGGAACGTGGCTTTTTTGAAAAAGCATATTCTGGTCGAGAAATCGTGTTTTAAACAATAAAAACGACATCCGGCCTTATTTAGTTCACATTTTTACTTTTGGTAAGCTAGCCCGTATTCATAACGCACTAAACCTTTTTATCGCGTTAAACGCCTTTTCTCAACGAGAAAAGCACAATTTCATCAAAAACAAACAAAACAAGAAAAATGAATCTATTCAACAAGTCTATAACACGTCCTTAAGATTTAGTTACATGATTTCACCCAATGTCAATGTGTCATTTCTCCAGTTCTGATCATTTTTTAGGTTGTTGGTAGCTTGGTCAATGCCAAAACACAGTGAAATCTTTTTATGGCTTTAAACGCGTTTTCTCCTCGAGAGAAACACAATTTCACTAAAAACGTTATAGTTTAAACATGTCTGTTGTACATGTGTGCAAACACTCAGAGCCTTAAGATAGAGGTTTCACCAATGTGGTTTTTGGTGAGAAACCTTCTATTTCAAGGTTCTGTGCGTTTTCAGACAAGTACAATATGTATTTATAGTGTTTCTGATGAAATCCCTCCTTTTAGTGCATTTTCTCACAGAAAACGAGTCTCTCGCCATGGGAACATGGCTTTTTTGAAAAAGCATATTCTGGTCGAGAAATCGTGTTTTAAACAATAAAAACGACATCCGGCCTTATTTAGTTCACATTTTTACTTTTGGTAAGCTAGCCCGTATTCATAACGCACTAAACCTTTTTATCGCGTTAAACGCCTTTTCTCAACGAGAAAAGCACAATTTCATCAAAAACAAACAAAACAAGAAAAATGAATCTATTCAACAAGTCTATAACACGTCCTTAAGAGTTACATGATTTCACCCAATGTCAATGTGTCATTTCTCCAGTTCTCATCATTTTTTAGGTTGTTGGTAGCTTGGTCAATGCCAAAACACAGTGAAATCTTTTTATGGCTTTAAACGCGTTTTCTCCTCGAGAGAAACACGATTTCACTAAAAACGTTATAGTTTAAACATGTCTTTTGTACATGTGTGCAAACACTCAGAGCCTTAAGATAGAGGTTTCACCAATGTGTTTTTTGGTGAGAAACCTTCTATTTCAAGGTTCTGTGCGTTTTCAGACAAGTACAATATGTATTTATAGTGTTTCTGATGAAATCCCTCCTTTTAGTGCATTTTCTCACAGAAAACGAGTCTCTCGCCATGGGAACATGGCTTTTTTGAAAAAGCATATTCTGGTCGAGAAATCGTGTTTTAAACAATAAAAACGACATCCGGCCTTTATTTAGTTCACATTTTTACTTTTGGTAAGCTAGCCCGTATTCATAACGCACTAAACCTTTTTATCGCGTTAAACGCCTTTTCTCAACGAGAAAAGCACAATTTCATCAAAAACAAACAAAACAAGAAAAATGAATCTATTCAACAAGTCTATAACACGTCCTTAAGAGTTACATGATTTCACCCAATGTCAATGTGTCATTTCTCCAGTTCTGATCATTTTTTAGGTTGTTGGTAGCTTGGTCAATGCCAAAACACAGTGAAATCTTTTTATGGCTTTAAACGCGTTTTCTCCTCGAGAGAAACACGATTTCACTAAAAACGTTATAGTTTAAACATGTCTGTTGTACATGTGTGCAAACACTCAGAGCCTTAAGATAGAGGTTTCACCAATGTGTTTTTTGGTGAGAAACCTTCTATTTCAAGGTTCTGTGCGTTTTCAGACAAGTACAATATGTATTTATAGTGTTTCTGATGAAATCCCTCCTTTTAGTGCATTTTCTCACAGAAAACGAGTCTCTCGCCATGGGAACATGGCTTTTTTGAAAAAGCATATTCTGGTCGAGAAATCGTGTTTTAAACAATGAAAACGACATCCGGCCTTTATTTAGTTCACATTTTTACTTTTGGTAAGCTAACCCGTATTCATAACGCACTAAACCTTTTTATCACGTTAAACGCCTTTTCTCGACGAGAAAAGCACAATTTCATCAAAAACAAACAAAACAAGAAAAATGAATCTATTCAACAAGTGTACAACACGTCCTTAAGAGTTACATGATTTCACCCAATGTCAATGTGTCATTTCTCCAGTTCTGATCATTTTTTAGGTTGTTGGTAGCTTGGTCAATGCCAAAACACAGTGAAATCTTTTTATGGCTTTAAACGCGTTTTCTCCTTGAGAGAAACACGATTTCACTAAAAACGTTATAGTTTAAACATGCCTGTTGTACATGTGTGCAAACACTCAGAGCCTTAAGATAGGGGTTCCACCAATGTGTTTTTTGGTGAGAAACCTTCTATTTCAAGGTTCTGTGCGTTTTCAGACAAGTACAATATGTATTTATAGTGTTTCTGATGAAATCCCTCCTTTTAGTGCATTTTCTCACAGAAAACGAGTCTCTCGCCATGGGAACATGGCTTTTTTGAAAAAGCATATTCTGGTCGAGAAATCGTGTTTTAAACAATAAAAACGACTCCCGGCCTTATTTAGTTCACATTTTTACTTTTGGTAAGCTAGCGCGTATTCATAACGCAATAAACCTTTTTATCGCGTTAAACGCCTTTTCTCAACGAGAAAAGCACAATTTCATCAAAAACAGACAAAACAAGAAAAATGAATCTATTCAACAAGTCTATAACACGTCCTTAAGAGTTACATGATTTCACCCAATCTCAATGTGTCATTTCTCCAGTTCTGATAATTTTTTAGGTTGTTGGTAGCTTGGTCAATGCCAAAACACAGTGAAATCTTTTTATGGCTTTAAACGCGTTTTCTCCTCGAGAGAAACACGATTTCACTAAAAACGTTATAGTTTAAACATGCCTGTTGTACATGTGTGCAAACACTCAGAGCCTTAAAATAGGGGTTTCACCAATGTGTTTTTTGGTGAGAAACCTTCTATTTCAAGGTTCTGTGCGTTTTCAGACAAGTACAATATGTATTTATAGTGTTTCTGATGAAATCCCTCCTTTTAGTGCATTTTCTCACAGAAAACGAGTCTCTCGCCATGGGAAAGTGGCTTTTTTGAAAAAGCATATTCTGGTCGAGAAATCGTGTTTTAAACAATAAAAACGACTCCCGGCCTTATTTAGTTCACATTTTTACTTTTGGCAAGCTAGCCATTATTCATAACGCACTAAACCTTTTTATCGCGTTAAACGCCTTTTCTCAACGAGAAAAGCACAATTTCATCAAAAACAGACAAAACAAGAAAAATGAATCTATTCAACAAGTCTATAACACGTCCTTAAGAGTTACATGATTTCACCCAATGTCAATGTGTCATTTCTCCAGTTCTGATCATTTTTTAGGTTGTTGGTAGCTTGGTCAATGCCAAAACACAGTGAAATCTTTTTATGGCTTTAAACGCGTTTTCTCCTTGAGAGAAACACGATTTCACTAAAAACGTTATAGTTTAAACATGCCTGTTGTACATGTGTGCAAACACTCAGAGACTTAAGATAGGGGTTCCACCAATGTGTTTTTTGGTGAGAAACCTTCTATTTCAAGGTTCTGTGCGTTTTCAGACAAGTACAATATGTATTTATAGTGTTTCTGATGAAATCCCTCCTTTTAGTGCATTTTCTCACAGAAAACGAGTCTCTCGCCATGGGAAAGTGGCTTTTTTGAAAAAGCATATTCTGGTCGAGAAATCGTGTTTTAAACAATAAAAACGACTCCCGGCCTTATTTAGTTCACATTTTTACTTTTGGTAAGCTAGCGCGTATTCATAACGCAATAAACCTTTTTATCGCGTTAAACGCCTTTTCTCAACGAGAAAAGCACAATTTCATCAAAAACAGACAAAACAAGAAAAATGAATCTATTCAACAAGTCTATAACACGTCCTTAAGAGTTACATGATTTCACCCAATGTCAATGTGTCATTTCTCCAGTTCTGATAATTTTTTAGGTTGTTGGTAGCTTGGTCAATGCCAAAACACAGTGAAATCTTTTTATGGCTTTAAACGCGTTTTCTCCTCGAGAGAAACACGATTTCACTAAAAACGTTATAGTTTAAACATGCCTGTTGTACATGTGTGCAAACACTCAGAGCCTTAAGATAGGGGTTTCACCAATGTGTTTTTTTGGTGAGAAACCTTCTATTTCAAGGTTCTGTGCGTTTTCAGACAAGTACAATATGTATTTATACTGTTTCTGATGAAATCCCTCCTTTTAGTGCATTTTCTCACAGAAAACGTGTCTCTCACCATGGGAACGTGGCTTTTTTGAAAAAGCATATTCTGGTCGAGAAATCGTGTTTTAAACAATAAAAACGACTCCCGGCCTTATTTAGTTCACATTTTTACTTTTGGTAAGCTAGCCCGTATTCATAACGCACTAAACCTTTTTATCACGTTAAACGCCTTTTCTCAACGAGAAAAGCACAATTTCATCAAAAACAAACAAAACAAGAAAAATGAATCTATTCAACAAGTGTACAACACGTCCTTAAGAGTTACATGATTTCACCCAATGTCAATGTGTCATTTCTCCAGTTCTGATCATTTTTTAGGTTGTTGGTAGCTTGGTCAATGCCAAAACACAGTGAAATCTTTTTATGGCTTGAAACGCGTTTTCTCCTTGAGAGAAACACGATTTCACTAAAAACGTTATAGTTTAAACATGCCTGTTGTACATGTGTGCAAACACTCAGAGACTTAAGATAGGGGTTCCACCAATGTGTTTTTTGGTGAGAAACCTTCTATTTCAAGGTTCTGTGCGTTTTCAGACAAGTACAATATGTATTTATAGTGTTTCTGATGAAATCCCTCCTTTTAGTGCATTTTCTCACAGAAAACGAGTCTCTCGCCATGGGAAAGTGGCTTTTTTGAAAAAGCATATTCTGGTCGAGAAATCGTGTTTTAAACAATAAAAACGACTCCCGGCCTTATTTAGTTCACATTTTTACTTTTGGTAAGCTAGCCATTATTCATAACGCACTAAACCTTTTTATCGCGTTAAACGCCTTTTCTCAACGAGAAAAGCACAATTTCATCAAAAACAGACAAAACAAGAAAAATGAATCTATTCAACAAGTCTATAACACGTCCTTAAGAGTTACATGATTTCACCCAATGTCAATGTGTCATTTCTCCAGTTCTGATCATTTTTTAGGTTGTTGGTAGCTTGGTCAATGCCAAAACACAGTGAAATCTTTTTATGGCTTTAAACGCGTTTTCTCCTCGAGAGAAACACGATTTCACTAAAAACGTTATAGTTTAAACATGCCTGTTGTACATGTGTGCAAACACTCAGAGCCTTAAGATAGGGGTTTCACCAATGTGTTTTTTGGTGAGAAACCTTCTATTTCAAGGTTCTGTGCGTTTTCAGACAAGTACAATATGTATTTATAGTGTTTCTGATGAAATCCCTCCTTTTAGTGCATTTTCTCACAGAAAACGAGTCTCTCGCCATGGGAAAGTGGCTTTTTTGAAAAAGCATATTCTGGTCGAGAAATCGTGTTTTAAACAATAAAAACGACTCCCGGCCTTATTTAGTTCACATTTTTACTTTTGGTAAGCTAGCGCGTATTCATAACGCAATAAACCTTTTTATCGCGTTAAACGCCTTTTCTCAACGAGAAAAGCACAATTTCATCAAAAACAGACAAAACAAGAAAAATGAATCTATTCAACAAGTCTATAACACGTCCTTAAGAGTTACATGATTTCACCCAATCTCAATGTGTCATTTCTCCAGTTCTGATAATTTTTTAGGTTGTTGGTAGCTTGGTCAATGCCAAAACACAGTGAAATCTTTTTATGGCTTTAAACGCGTTTTCTCCTCGAGAGAAACACGATTTCACTAAAAACGTTATAGTTTAAACATGCCTGTTGTACATGTGTGCAAACACTCAGAGCCTTAAAATAGGGGTTTCACCAATGTGTTTTTTGGTGAGAAACCTTCTATTTCAAGGTTCTGTGCGTTTTCAGACAAGTACAATATGTATTTATAGTGTTTCTGATGAAATCCCTCCTTTTAGTGCATTTTCTCACAGAAAACGAGTCTCTCGCCATGGGAAAGTGGCTTTTTTGAAAAAGCATATTCTGGTCGAGAAATCGTGTTTTAAACAATAAAAACGACTCCCGGCCTTATTTAGTTCACATTTTTACTTTTGGTAAGCTAGCCATTATTCATAACGCACTAAACCTTTTTATCGCGTTAAACGCCTTTTCTCAACGAGAAAAGCACAATTTCATCAAAAACAGACAAAACAAGAAAAATGAATCTATTCAACAAGTCTATAACACGTCCTTAAGAGTTACATGATTTCACCCAATGTCAATGTGTCATTTCTCCAGTTCTGATCATTTTTTAGGTTGTTGGTAGCTTGGTCAATGCCAAAACACAGTGAAATCTTTTTATGGCTTTAAACGCGTTTTCTCCTCGAGAGAAACACGATTTCACTAAAAACGTTATAGTTTAAACATGCCTGTTGTACATGTGTGCAAACACTCAGAGCCTTAAGATAGGGGTTTCACCAATGTGTTTTTTGGTGAGAAACCTTCTATTTCAAGGTTCTGTGCGTTTTCAGACAAGTACAATATGTATTTATAGTGTTTCTGATGAAATCCCTCCTTTTAGTGCATTTTCTCACAGAAAACGAGTCTCTCGCCATGGGAAAGTGGCTTTTTTGAAAAAGCATATTCTGGTCGAGAAATCGTGTTTTAAACAATAAAAACGACTCCCGGCCTTATTTAGTTCACATTTTTACTTTTGGTAAGCTAGCGCGTATTCATAACGCAATAAACCTTTTTATCGCGTTAAACGCCTTTTCTCAACGAGAAAAGCACAATTTCATCAAAAACAGACAAAACAAGAAAAATGAATCTATTCAACAAGTCTATAACACGTCCTTAAGAGTTACATGATTTCACCCAATGTCAATGTGTCATTTCTCCAGTTCTGATAATTTTTTAGGTTGTTGGTAGCTTGGTCAATGCCAAAACACAGTGAAATCTTTTTATGGCTTTAAACGCGTTTTCTCCTCGAGAGAAACACGATTTCACTAAAAACGTTATAGTTTAAACATGCCTGTTGTACATGTGTGCAAACACTCAGAGCCTTAAGATAGGGGTTTCACCAATGTGTTTTTTTGGTGAGAAACCTTCTATTTCAAGGTTCTGTGCGTTTTCAGACAAGTACAATATGTATTTATACTGTTTCTGATGAAATCCCTCCTTTTAGTGCATTTTCTCACAGAAAACGTGTCTCTCACCATGGGAACGTGGCTTTTTTGAAAAAGCATATTCTGGTCGAGAAATCGTGTTTTAAACAATAAAAACGACTCCCGGCCTTATTTAGTTCACATTTTTACTTTTGGTAAGCTAGCCCGTATTCATAACGCACTAAACCTTTTTATCACGTTAAACGCCTTTTCTCGACGAGAAAAGCACAATTTCATCAAAAACAAACAAAACAAGAAAAATGAATCTATTCAACAAGTGTACAACACGTCCTTAAGAGTTACATGATTTCACCCAATGTCAATGTGTCATTTCTCCAGTTCTGATCATTTTTTAGGTTGTTGGTAGCTTGGTCAATGCCAAAACACAGTGAAATCTTTTTATGGCTTTAAACGCGTTTTCTCCTTGAGAGAAACACGATTTCACTAAAAACGTTATAGTTTAAACATGCCTGTTGTACATGTGTGCAAACACTCAGAGACTTAAGATAGGGGTTCCACCAATGTGTTTTTTGGTGAGAAACCTTCTATTTCAAGGTTCTGTGCGTTTTCAGACAAGTACAATATGTATTTATAGTGTTTCTGATGAAATCCCTCCTTTTAGTGCATTTTCTCACAGAAAACGAGTCTCTCGCCATGGGAAAGTGGCTTTTTTGAAAAAGCATATTCTGGTCGAGAAATCGTGTTTTAAACAATAAAAACGACTCCCGGCCTTATTTAGTTCACATTTTTACTTTTGGTAAGCTAGCCATTATTCATAACGCACTAAACCTTTTTATCGCGTTAAACGCCTTTTCTCAACGAGAAAAGCACAATTTCATCAAAAACAGACAAAACAAGAAAAATGAATCTATTCAACAAGTCTATAACACGTCCTTAAGAGTTACATGATTTCACCCAATCTCAATGTGTCATTTCTCCAGTTCTGATAATTTTTTAGGTTGTTGGTAGCTTGGTCAATGCCAAAACACAGTGAAATCTTTTTATGGCTTTAAACGCGTTTTCTCCTCGAGAGAAACACGATTTCACTAAAAACGTTATAGTTTAAACATGCCTGTTGTACATGTGTGCAAACACTCAGAGCCTTAAAATAGGGGTTTCACCAATGTGTTTTTTGGTGAGAAACCTTCTATTTCAAGGTTCTGTGCGTTTTCAGACAAGTACAATATGTATTTATAGTGTTTCTGATGAAATCCCTCCTTTTAGTGCATTTTCTCACAGAAAACGAGTCTCTCGCCATGGGAACATGGCTTTTTTGAAAAAGCATATTCTGGTCGAGAAATCGTGTTTTAAACAATAAAAACGACATCCGGCCTTATTTAGTTCACATTTTTACTTTTGGTAAGCTAGCCCGTATTCATAACGCACTAAACCTTTTTATCGCGTTAAACGCCTTTTCTCAACGAGAAAAGCACAATTTCATCAAAAACAAACAAAACAAGAAAAATGAATCTATTCAACAAGTCTATAACACGTCCTTAAGAGTTACATGATTTCACGCAATGTCAATGTGTCATTTCTCCAGTTCTGTTCATTTTTTAGGTTGTTGGTAGCTTGGTCAATGCCAAAACACAGTGAAATCTTTTTATGGCTTTAAACGCGTTTTCTCCTCGAGAGAAACACGATTTCACTAAAAACGTTATAGTTTAAACATGTCTGTTGTACATGTGTGCAAACACTCAGAGCCTTAAGATAGAGGTTTCACCAATGTGTTTTTTGGTGAGAAACCTTCTATTTCAAGGTTCTGTGCGTTTTCAGACAAGTACAATATGTATTTATAGTGTTTCTGATGAAATCCCTCCTTTTAGTGCATTTTCTCACAGAAAACGAGTCTCTCGCCATGGGAACATGGCTTTTTTGAAAAAGCATATTCTGGTCGAGAAATCGTGTTTTAAACAATAAAAACGACATCCGGCCTTTATTTAGTTCACATTTTTACTTTTGGTAAGCTAGCCCGTATTCATAACGCACTAAACCTTTTTATCGCGTTAAACGCCTTTTCTCAACGAGAAAAGCACAATTTCATCAAAAACAAACAAAACAAGAAAAATGAATCTATTCAACAAGTCTATAACACGTCCTTAAGAGTTAGTTACATGATTTCACCCAATGTCAATGTGTCATTTCTCCAGTTCTGATCATTTTTTTGGTTGTTGGTAGCTTGGTCAATGCCAAAACACAGTGAAATCTTTTTATGGCTTTAAACGCGTTTTCTCCTCGAGAGAAACACGATTTCACTAAAAACGTTATAGTTTAAACATGCCTGTTGTACATGTGTGCAAACACTCAGAGCCTTAAGATAGGGGTTTCACCAATGTGTTTTTTTGGTGAGAAACCTTCTATTTCAAGGTTCTCTGCGTTTTCAGACAAGTACAATATGTATTTATAGTGTTTCTGATGAAATCCCTCCTTTTAGTGCATTTTCTCACAGAAAACGTGTCTCTCGCCATGGGAACGTGGCTTTTTTGAAAAAGCATATTCTGGTCGAGAAATCGTGTTTTAAACAATAAAAACGACTCCCGGCCTTATTTAGTTCACATTTTTACTTTTGGTAAGCTAGCCATTATTCATAACGCACTAAACCTTTTTATCGCGTTAAACGCCTTTTCTCAACGAGAAAAGCACAATTTCATCAAAAACAGACAAAACAAGAAAAATGAATCTATTCAACAAGTCTATAACACGTCCTTAAGAGTTACATGATTTCACCCAATGTCAATGTGTCATTTCTCCAGTTCTGATCATTTTTTAGGTTGTTGGTAGCTTGGTCAATGCCAAAACACAGTGAAATCTTTTTATGGCTTTAAACGCGTTTTCTCCTCGAGAGAAACACGATTTCACTAAAAACGTTATAGTTTAAACATGCCTGTTGTACATGTGTGCAAACACTCAGAGCCTTAAGATAGGGGTTTCACCAATGTGTTTTTTGGTGAGAAACCTTCTATTTCAAGGTTCTGTGCGTTTTCAGACAAGTACAATATGTATTTATAGTGTTTCTGATGAAATCCCTCCTTTTAGTGCATTTTCTCACAGAAAACGAGTCTCTCGCCATGGGAAAGTGGCTTTTTTGAAAAAGCATATTCTGGTCGAGAAATCGTGTTTTAAACAATAAAAACGACTCCCGGCCTTATTTAGTTCACATTTTTACTTTTGGTAAGCTAGCGCGTATTCATAACGCAATAAACCTTTTTATCGCGTTAAACGCCTTTTCTCAACGAGAAAAGCACAATTTCATCAAAAACAGACAAAACAAGAAAAATGAATCTATTCAACAAGTCTATAACACGTCCTTAAGAGTTACATGATTTCACCCAATCTCAATGTGTCATTTCTCCAGTTCTGATAATTTTTTAGGTTGTTGGTAGCTTGGTCAATGCCAAAACACAGTGAAATCTTTTTATGGCTTTAAACGCGTTTTCTCCTCGAGAGAAACACGATTTCACTAAAAACGTTATAGTTTAAACATGCCTGTTGTACATGTGTGCAAACACTCAGAGCCTTAAAATAGGGGTTTCACCAATGTGTTTTTTGGTGAGAAACCTTCTATTTCAAGGTTCTGTGCGTTTTCAGACAAGTACAATATGTATTTATAGTGTTTCTGATGAAATCCCTCCTTTTAGTGCATTTTCTCACAGAAAACGAGTCTCTCGCCATGGGAACGTGGCTTTTTTGAAAAAGCATATTCTGGTCGAGAAATCGTGTTTTAAACAATAAAAACGACTCCCGGCCTTATTTAGTTCACATTTTTACTTTTGGTAAGCTAGCCATTATTCATAACGCACTAAACCTTTTTATCGCGTTAAACGCCTTTTCTCAACGAGAAAAGCACAATTTCATCAAAAACAGACAAAACAAGAAAAATGAATCTATTCAACAAGTCTATAACACGTCCTTAAGAGTTACATGATTTCACCCAATGTCAATGTGTCATTTCTCCAGTTCTGATCATTTTTTAGGTTGTTGGTAGCTTGGTCAATGCCAAAACACAGTGAAATCTTTTTATGGCTTTAAACGCGTTTTCTCCTCGAGAGAAACACGATTTCACTAAAAACGTTATAGTTTAAACATGCCTGTTGTACATGTGTGCAAACACTCAGAGCCTTAAGATAGGGGTTTCACCAATGTGTTTTTTGGTGAAAAACCTTCTATTTCAAGGTTCTGTGCGTTTTCAGACAAGTACAATATGTATTTATAGTGTTTCTGATGAAATCCCTCCTTTTAGTGCATTTTCTCACAGAAAACGAGTCTCTCGCCATGGGAAAGTGGCTTTTTTGAAAAAGCATATTCTGGTCGAGAAATCGTGTTTTAAACAATAAAAACGACTCCCGGCCTTATTTAGTTCACATTTTTACTTTTGGTAAGCTAGCGCGTATTCATAACGCAATAAACCTTTTTATCGCGTTAAACGCCTTTTCTCAACGAGAAAAGCACAATTTCATCAAAAACAGACAAAACAAGAAAAATGAATCTATTCAACAAGTCTATAACACGTCCTTAAGAGTTACATGATTTCACCCAATGTCAATGTGTCATTTCTCCAGTTCTGATAATTTTTTAGGTTGTTGGTAGCTTGGTCAATGCCAAAACACAGTGAAATCTTTTTATGGCTTTAAACGCGTTTTCTCCTCGAGAGAAACACGATTTCACTAAAAACGTTATAGTTTAAACATGCCTGTTGTACATGTGTGCAAACACTCAGAGCCTTAAGATAGGGGTTTCACCAATGTGTTTTTTTGGTGAGAAACCTTCTATTTCAAGGTTCTGTGCGTTTTCAGACAAGTACAATATGTATTTATACTGTTTCTGATGAAATCCCTCCTTTTAGTGCATTTTCTCACAGAAAACGTGTCTCTCACCATGGGAACATGGCTTTTTTGAAAAAGCATATTCTGGTCGAGAAATCGTGTTTTAAACAATAAAAACGACTTCCGGCCTTATTTAGTTCACATTTTTACTTTTGGTAAGCTAGCCCGTATTCATAACGCACTAAACCTTTTTATCACGTTAAACGCCTTTTCTCGACGAGAAAAGCACAATTTCATCAAAAACAAACAAAACAAGAAAAATGAATCTATTCAACAAGTGTACAACACGTCCTTAAGAGTTACATGATTTCACCCAATGTCAATGTGTCATTTCTCCAGTTCTGATCATTTTTTAGGTTGTTGGTAGCTTGGTCAATGCCAAAACACAGTGAAATCTTTTTATGGCTTTAAACGCGTTTTCTCCTTGAGAGAAACACGATTTCACTAAAAACGTTATAGTTTAAACATGCCTGTTGTACATGTGTGCAAACACTCAGAGACTTAAGATAGGGGTTCCACCAATGTGTTTTTTGGTGAGAAACCTTCTATTTCAAGGTTCTGTGCGTTTTCAGACAAGTACAATATGTATTTATAGTGTTTCTGATGAAATCCCTCCTTTTAGTGCATTTTCTCACAGAAAACGAGTCTCTCGCCATGGGAAAGTGGCTTTTTTGAAAAAGCATATTCTGGTCGAGAAATCGTGTTTTAAACAATAAAAACGACTCCCGGCCTTATTTAGTTCACATTTTTACTTTTGGTAAGCTAGCCATTATTCATAACGCACTAAACCTTTTTATCGCGTTAAACGCCTTTTCTCAACGAGAAAAGCACAATTTCATCAAAAACAGACAAAACAAGAAAAATGAATCTATTCAACAAGTCTATAACACGTCCTTAAGAGTTACATGATTTCACCCAATGTCAATGTGTCATTTCTCCAGTTCTGATCATTTTTTAGGTTGTTGGTAGCTTGGTCAATGCCAAAACACAGTGAAATCTTTTTATGGCTTTAAACGCGTTTTCTCCTCGAGAGAAACACGATTTCACTAAAAACGTTATAGTTTAAACATGCCTGTTGTACATGTGTGCAAACACTCAGAGCCTTAAGATAGGGGTTTCACCAATGTGTTTTTTGGTGAAAAACCTTCTATTTCAAGGTTCTCTGCGTTTTCAGACAAGTACAATATGTATTTATAGTGTTTCTGATGAAATCCCTCCTTTTAGTGCATTTTCTCACAGAAAACGAGTCTCTCGCCATGGGAAAGTGGCTTTTTTGAAAAAGCATATTCTGGTCGAGAAATCGTGTTTTAAACAATAAAAACGACTCCCGGCCTTATTTAGTTCACATTTTTACTTTTGGTAAGCTAGCGCGTATTCATAACGCAATAAACCTTTTTATCGCGTTAAACGCCTTTTCTCAACGAGAAAAGCACAATTTCATCAAAAACAGACAAAACAAGAAAAATGAATCTATTCAACAAGTCTATAACACGTCCTTAAGAGTTACATGATTTCACCCAATCTCAATGTGTCATTTCTCCAGTTCTGATAATTTTTTAGGTTGTTGGTAGCTTGGTCAATGCCAAAACACAGTGAAATCTTTTTATGGCTTTAAACGCGTTTTCTCCTCGAGAGAAACACGATTTCACTAAAAACGTTATAGTTTAAACATGCCTGTTGTACATGTGTGCAAACACTCAGAGCCTTAAAATAGGGGTTTCACCAATGTGTTTTTTGGTGAGAAACCTTCTATTTCAAGGTTCTGTGCGTTTTCAGACAAGTACAATATGTATTTATAGTGTTTCTGATGAAATCCCTCCTTTTAGTGCATTTTCTCACAGAAAACGAGTCTCTCGCCATGGGAACATGGCTTTTTTGAAAAAGCATATTCTGGTCGAGAAATCGTGTTTTAAACAATAAAAACGACTCCCGGCCTTATTTAGTTCACATTTTTACTTTTGGTAAGCTAGCGCGTATTCATAACGCACTAAACCTTTTTATCGCGTTAAACGCCTTTTCTCAACGAGAAAAGCACAATTTCATCAAAAACAAACAAAACAAGAAAAATGAATCTATTCAACAAGTCTATAACACGTCCTTAAGAGTTATATGATTTCACGCAATGTCAATGTGTCATTTCTCCAGTTCTGTTCATTTTTTAGGTTGTTGGTAGCTTGGTCAATGCCAAAACACAGTGAAATCTTTTTATGGCTTTAAACGCGTTTTCTCCTCGAGAGAAACACGATTTCACTAAAAACGTTATAGTTTAAACATGTCTGTTGTACATGTGTGCAAACACTCAGAGCCTTAAGATAGAGGTTTCACCAATGTGTTTTTTGGTGAGAAACCTTCTATTTCAAGGTTCTGTGCGTTTTCAGACAAGTACAATATGTATTTATAGTGTTTCTGATGAAATCCCTCCTTTTAGTGCATTTTCTCACAGAAAACGAGTCTCTCGCCATGGGAACATGGCTTTTTTGAAAAAGCATATTCTGGTCGAGAAATCGTGTTTTAAACAATAAAAACGACATCCGGCCTTTATTTAGTTCACATTTTTACTTTTGGTAAGCTAGCCCGTATTCATAACGCACTAAACCTTTTTATCGCGTTAAACGCCTTTTCTCAACGAGAAAAGCACAATTTCATCAAAAACAAACAAAACAAGAAAAATGAATCTATTCAACAAGTCTATAACACGTCCTTAAGAGTTACATGATTTCACCCAATCTCAATGTGTCATTTCTCCAGTTCTGATCATTTTTTAGGTTGTTGGTAGCTTGGTCAATGCCAAAACACAGTGAAATCTTTTTATGGCTTTAAACGCGTTTTCTCCTCGAGAGAAACACGATTTCACTAAAAACGTTATAGTTTAAACATGTCTGTTGTACATGTGTGCAAACACTCAGAGCCTTAAGATAGAGGTTTCACCAATGTGTTTTTTGGTGAGAAACCTTCTATTTCAAGGTTCTGTGCGTTTTCAGACAAGTACAATATGTATTTATAGTGTTTCTGATGAAATCCCTCCTTTTAGTGCATTTTCTCACAGAAAACGAGTCTCTCGCCATGGGAAAGTGGCTTTTTTGAAAAAGCATATTCTGGTCGAGAAATCGTGTTTTAAACAATAAAAACGACTCCCGGCCTTATTTAGTTCACATTTTTACTTTTGGTAAGCTAGCCATTATTCATAACGCACTAAACCTTTTTATCGCGTTAAACGCCTTTTCTCAACGAGAAAAGCACAATTTCATCAAAAACAGACAAAACAAGAAAAATGAATCTATTCAACAAGTCTATAACACGTCCTTAAGAGTTACATGATTTCACCCAATGTCAATGTGTCATTTCTCCAGTTCTGATCATTTTTTAGGTTGTTGGTAGCTTGGTCAATGCCAAAACACAGTGAAATCTTTTTATGGCTTTAAACGCGTTTTCTCCTCGAGAGAAACACGATTTCACTAAAAACGTTATAGTTTAAACATGCCTGTTGTACATGTGTGCAAACACTCAGAGCCTTAAGATAGGGGTTTCACCAATGTGTTTTTTGGTGAAAAACCTTCTATTTCAAGGTTCTCTGCGTTTTCAGACAAGTACAATATGTATTTATAGTGTTTCTGATGAAATCCCTCCTTTTAGTGCATTTTCTCACAGAAAACGAGTCTCTCGCCATGGGAAAGTGGCTTTTTTGAAAAAGCATATTCTGGTCGAGAAATCGTGTTTTAAACAATAAAAACGACTCCCGGCCTTATTTAGTTCACATTTTTACTTTTGGTAAGCTAGCGCGTATTCATAACGCAATAAACCTTTTTATCGCGTTAAACGCCTTTTCTCAACGAGAAAAGCACAATTTCATCAAAAACAGACAAAACAAGAAAAATGAATCTATTCAACAAGTCTATAACACGTCCTTAAGAGTTACATGATTTCACCCAATGTCAATGTGTCATTTCTCCAGTTCTGATAATTTTTTAGGTTGTTGGTAGCTTGGTCAATGCCAAAACACAGTGAAATCTTTTTATGGCTTTAAACGCGTTTTCTCCTCGAGAGAAACACGATTTCACTAAAAACGTTATAGTTTAAACATGCCTGTTGTACATGTGTGCAAACACTCAGAGCCTTAAGATAGGGGTTTCACCAATGTGTTTTTTTGGTGAGAAACCTTCTATTTCAAGGTTCTGTGCGTTTTCAGACAAGTACAATATGTATTTATACTGTTTCTGATGAAATCCCTATTTTAGTGCATTTTATCACAGAAAACGTGTCTCTCACCATGGGAACGTGGCTTTTTTGAAAAAGCATATTCTGGTCGAGAAATCGTGTTTTAAACAATAAAAACGACTCCCGGCCTTATTTAGTTCACATTTTTACTTTTGGTAAGCTAGCCCGTATTCATAACGCACTAAACCTTTTTATCACGTTAAACGCCTTTTCTCGACGAGAAAAGCACAATTTCATCAAAAACAAACAAAACAAGAAAAATGAATCTATTCAACAAGTGTACAACACGTCCTTAAGAGTTACATGATTTCACCCAATGTCAATGTGTCATTTCTCCAGTTCTGATCATTTTTTAGGTTGTTGGTAGCTTGGTCAATGCCAAAACACAGTGAAATCTTTTTATGGCTTTAAACGCGTTTTCTCCTTGAGAGAAACACGATTTCACTAAAAACGTTATAGTTTAAACATGCCTGTTGTACATGTGTGCAAACACTCAGAGACTTAAGATAGGGGTTCCACCAATGTGTTTTTTGGTGAGAAACCTTCTATTTCAAGGTTCTGTGCGTTTTCAGACAAGTACAATATGTATTTATAGTGTTTCTGATGAAATCCCTCCTTTTAGTGCATTTTCTCACAGAAAACGAGTCTCTCGCCATGGGAAAGTGGCTTTTTTGAAAAAGCATATTCTGGTCGAGAAATCGTGTTTTAAACAATAAAAACGACTCCCGGCCTTATTTAGTTCACATTTTTACTTTTGGTAAGCTAGCCATTATTCATAACGCACTAAACCTTTTTATCGCGTTAAACGCCTTTTCTCAACGAGAAAAGCACAATTTCATCAAAAACAGACAAAACAAGAAAAATGAATCTATTCAACAAGTCTATAACACGTCCTTAAGAGTTACATGATTTCACCCAATGTCAATGTGTCATTTCTCCAGTTCTGATCATTTTTTAGGTTGTTGGTAGCTTGGTCAATGCCAAAACACAGTGAAATCTTTTTATGGCTTTAAACGCGTTTTCTCCTCGAGAGAAACACGATTTCACTAAAAACGTTATAGTTTAAACATGACTGTTGTACATGTGTGCAAACACTCAGAGCCTTAAGATAGGGGTTTCACCAATGTGTTTTTTGGTGAGAAACCTTCTATTTCAAGGTTCTGTGCGTTTTCAGACAAGTACAATATGTATTTATAGTGTTTCTGATGAAATCCCTCCTTTTAATGCATTTTCTCACACAAAAAACGAGTCTCTCGCCATGGGAACATGGCTTTTTTGAAAAAGCATATTCTGGTCGAGAAATCGTGTTTTAAACAATAAAAACGACTCCCGGCCTTATTTAGTTCACATTTTTACTTTTGGTAAGCTAGCCCGTATTCATAACGCAATAAACCTTTTTATCGCGTTAAACGCCTTTTCTCGACGAGAAAAGCACAATTTCATCAAAAACAGACAAAACAAGACAAATGAATCTATTCAACAAGTCTACAACACGTCCTTAAGAGTTACATGATTTCACCCAATGTCAATGTGTCATTTCTCCAGTTCTGATCATTTTTTGGTTGTTGGTAGCTTGGTCAATGAAAAAACACATTGAAATCTTTTTATGGCTTTAAACGCGTTTTCTCCTCGAGAGAAACACGATTTCACTAAAAACGTTATAGTTTAAACATGACTGTTGTACATGTGTGCAAACACTCAGAGCCTTAAGATAGGGGTTTCACCAATGTGTTTTTTGGTGAGAAACCTTCTATTTCAAGGTTCTGTGCGTTTTCAGACAAGGACATTATGTATTTATAGTGTTTCTGATGAAATCCCTCCTTTTAATGCATTTTCTCACACAAAAAACTAGTCTCTCGCCATGGGAACATGGCTTTTTTGAAAAAGCATATTCTGGTCGAGAAATCGTGTTTTAAACAATAAAAACGACTCCCGGCCTTATTTAGTTCACATTTTTACTTTTGGTAAGCTAGCCCGTATTCATAACGCACTGAACCTTTTTATCGCGTTAAACGCCTTTTCTCGACGAGAAAAGCACAATTTCATCAAAAACAAACAAAACAAGAAAAATGAATCTATTCAACAAGTCTACAACACGTCCTTAAGAGTTACATGATTTCACCCAATGTCAATGTGTCATTTCTCCAGTTCTGATCATTTTTTAGGTTGTTGGTAGCTTGGTCAATGCCAAAACACAGTGAAATCTTTTTATGGCTTTAAACGCGTTTTCTCCTCGAGAGAAACACGATTTCACTAAAAACGTTATAGTTTAAACATGACTGTTGTACATGTGTGCAAACACTCAGAGCCTTAAGATAGGGGTTTCACCAATGTGTTTTTTGGTGAGAAACCTTCTATTTCAAGGTTCTGTGCGTTTTCAGACAAGTACAATATGTATTTATAGTGTTTCTGATGAAATCCCTCCTTTTAATGCATTTTCTCACACAAAAAACGAGTCTCTCGCCATGGGAACATGGCTTTTTTGAAAAAGCATATTCTGGTCGAGAAATCGTGTTTTAAACAATAAAAACGACTCCCGGCCTTATTTAGTTCACATTTTTACTTTTGGTAAGCTAGCCCGTATTCATAACGCAATAAACCTTTTTATCGCGTTAAACGCCTTTTCTCGACGAGAAAAGCACAATTTCATCAAAAACAGACAAAACAAGAAAAATGAATCTATTCAACAAGTCTACAACACGTCCTTAAGAGTTACATGATTTCACCCAATGTCAATGTGTCATTTCTCCAGTTCTGATCATTTTTTGGTTGTTGGTAGCTTGGTCAATGAAAAAACACATTGAAATCTTTTTATGGCTTTAAACGCGTTTTCTCCTCGAGAGAAACACGATTTCACTAAAAACGTTATAGTTTAAACATGACTGTTGTACATGTGTGCAAACACTCAGAGCCTTAAGATAGGGGTTTCACCAATGTGTTTTTTGGTGAGAAACCTTCTATTTCAAGGTTCTGTGCGTTTTCAGACAAGGACATTATGTATTTATAGTGTTTCTGATGAAATCCCTCCTTTTAATGCATTTTCTCACACAAAAAACTAGTCTCTCGCCATGGGAACATGGCTTTTTTGAAAAAGCATATTCTGGTCGAGAAATCGTGTTTTAAACAATAAAAACGACTCCCGGCCTTATTTAGTTCACATTTTTACTTTTGGTAAGCTAGCCCGTATTCATAACGCACTGAACCTTTTTATCGCGTTAAACGCCTTTTCTCGACGAGAAAAGCACAATTTCATCAAAAACAAACAAAACAAGAAAAATGAATCTATTCAACAAGTCTTACAACACGTCCTTAAGAGTTACATGATTTCACCCAATGTCAATGTGTCATTTCTCCAGTTCTGATCATTTTTTAGGTTGTTGGTAGCTTGGTCAATGCCAAAACACAGTGAAATCTTTTTATGGCTTTAAACGCGTTTTCTCCTCGAGAGAAACACGATTTCACTAAAAACGTTATAGTTTAAACATGCCTGTTGTATATGTGTGCAAACACTCAGAGCCTTAAGATAGAGGTTTCACCAATGTGTTTTTTGGTGAGAAACCTTCTATTTCAAGGTTCTGTGCGTTTTCAGACAAGTACAATATGTATTTATAGTGTTTCTGATGAAATCCCTCCTTTTAATGCATTTTCTCACAGAAAACGAGTCTCTCGCCATGGGAACATGGCTTTTTTGAAAAAGCATATTCTGGTCGAGAAATCGTGTTTTAAACAATAAAAACGACATCCGGCCTTATTTAGTTCACATTTTTACTTTTGGTAAGCTAGCCCGTATTCATAACGCACTAAACCTTTTTATCGCGTTAAACGCCTTTTCTCGACGAGAAAAGCACAATTTCATCAAAAACAAACAAAACAAGAAAAATGAATCTATTCAACAAGTCTACAACACGTCCTTAAGAGTTACATGATTTCACCCAATGTCAATGTGTCATTTCTCCAGTTCTGATCATTTTTTAGGTTGTTGGTAGCTTGGTCAATGCCAAAACACAGTGAAATCTTTTTATGGCTTTAAACGCGTTTTCTCCTCGAGAGAAACACGATTTCACTAAAAACGTTATAGTTTAAACCTGCCTGTTGTACATGTGTGCAAACACTCAGAGCCTTAAGATAGGGGTTTCACCAATGTGTTTTTTGGTGAGAAACCTTCTATTTCAAGGTTCTGTGCGTTTTCAGACAAGTACAATATGTATTTATAGTGTTTCTGATGAAATCCCTCCTTTTAGTGCATTTTCTCACAGAAAACGAGTCTCTCGCCACGGGAACGTGGCTTTTTTGAAAAAGCATATTCTGGTCGAGAAATCGTGTTTTAAACAATAAAAACGACTCCCGGCCTTTTTTAGTTCACATTTGTACTTTTGGTAAGCTAGCCCGTATTCATAACGCACTAAACCTTTTTATCTCGTTAAACGCCTTTTCTCGACGAGAAAAGCACAATTTCATCAAAAACAAACAAAACAAGAAAAATGAATCTATTCAACAAGTCTACAACACGTCCTTAAGAGTTACATGATTTCACCCAATGTCAATGTGTCATTTCTCCAGTTCTGATCATTTTTTGGTTGTTGGTAGCTTGGTCAATGAAAAAACACATTGAAATCTTTTTATGGCTTTAAACGCGTTTTCTCCTCGAGAGAAACACGATTTCACTAAAAACGTTATAGTTTAAACATGACTGTTGTACATGTGTGCAAACACTCAGAGCCTTAAGATAGGGGTTTCACCAATGTGTTTTTTGGTGAGAAACCTTCTATTTCAAGGTTCTGTGCGTTTTCAGACAAGGACATTATGTATTTATAGTGTTTCTGATGAAATCCCTCCTTTTAATGCATTTTCTCACACAAAAAACTAGTCTCTCGCCATGGGAACATGGCTTTTTTGAAAAAGCATATTCTGGTCGAGAAATCGTGTTTTAAACAATAAAAACGACTCCCGGCCTTATTTAGTTCACATTTTTACTTTTGGTAAGCTAGCCCGTATTCATAACGCACTGAACCTTTTTATCGCGTTAAACGCCTTTTCTCGACGAGAAAAGCACAATTTCATCAAAAACAAACAAAACAAGAAAAATGAATCTATTCAACAAGTCTTACAACACGTCCTTAAGAGTTACATGATTTCACCCAATGTCAATGTGTCATTTCTCCAGTTCTGATCATTTTTTAGGTTGTTGGTAGCTTGGTCAATGCCAAAACACAGTGAAATCTTTTTATGGCTTTAAACGCGTTTTCTCCTCGAGAGAAACACGATTTCACTAAAAACGTTATAGTTTAAACATGCCTGTTGTATATGTGTGCAAACACTCAGAGCCTTAAGATAGAGGTTTCACCAATGTGTTTTTTGGTGAGAAACCTTCTATTTCAAGGTTCTGTGCGTTTTCAGACAAGTACAATATGTATTTATAGTGTTTCTGATGAAATCCCTCCTTTTAATGCATTTTCTCACAGAAAACGAGTCTCTCGCCATGGGAACATGGCTTTTTTGAAAAAGCATATTCTGGTCGAGAAATCGTGTTTTAAACAATAAAAACGACATCCGGCCTTATTTAGTTCACATTTTTACTTTTGGTAAGCTAGCCCGTATTCATAACGCACTAAACCTTTTTATCGCGTTAAACGCCTTTTCTCGACGAGAAAAGCACAATTTCATCAAAAACAAACAAAACAAGAAAAATGAATCTATTCAACAAGTCTACAACACGTCCTTAAGAGTTACATGATTTCACCCAATGTCAATGTGTCATTTCTCCAGTTCTGATCATTTTTTAGGTTGTTGGTAGCTTGGTCAATGCCAAAACACAGTGAAATCTTTTTATGGCTTTAAACGCGTTTTCTCCTCGAGAGAAACACGATTTCACTAAAAACGTTATAGTTTAAACCTGCCTGTTGTACATGTGTGCAAACACTCAGAGCCTTAAGATAGGGGTTTCACCAATGTGTTTTTTGGTGAGAAACCTTCTATTTCAAGGTTCTGTGCGTTTTCAGACAAGTACAATATGTATTTATAGTGTTTCTGATGAAATCCCTCCTTTTAGTGCATTTTCTCACAGAAAACGAGTCTCTCGCCACGGGAACGTGGCTTTTTTGAAAAAGCATATTCTGGTCGAGAAATCGTGTTTTAAACAATAAAAACGACTCCCGGCCTTTTTTAGTTCACATTTGTACTTTTGGTAAGCTAGCCCGTATTCATAACGCACTAAACCTTTTTATCTCGTTAAACGCCTTTTCTCGACGAGAAAAGCACAATTTCATCAAAAACAAACAAAACAAGAAAAATGAATCTATTCAACAAGTCTACAACACCTCCTTAAGAGTTACATGATTTCACCCAATGTCAATGTGTCATTTCTCCAGTTCTGATCATTTTTTAGGTTGTTGGTAGCTTGGTCAATGCCAAAACACAGTGAAATCTTTTTATGGCTTTAAACGCGTTTTCTCCTCGAGAGAAACACGATTTCACTAAAAACGTTATAGTTTAAACCTGCCTGTTGTACATGTGTGCAAACACTCAGAGCCTTAAGATAGGGGTTTCACCAATGTGTTTTTTGGTGAGAAACCTTCTATTTCAAGGTTCTGTGCGTTTTCAGACAAGTACAATATGTATTTATAGTGTTTCTGATGAAATCCCTCCTTTTAGTGCATTTTCTCACAGAAAACGAGTCTCTCGCCACGGGAACGTGGCTTTTTTGAAAAAGCATATTCTGGTCGAGAAATCGTGTTTTAAACAATAAAAACGACTCCCGGCCTTTTTTAGTTCACATTTGTACTTTTGGTAAGCTAGCCCGTATTCATAACGCACTAAACCTTTTTATCTCGTTAAACGCCTTTTCTCGACGAGAAAAGCACAATTTCATCAAAAACAAACAAAACAAGAAAAATGAATCTATTCAACAAGTCTACAACACCTCCTTAAGAGTTACATGATTTCACCCAATGTCAATGTGTCATTTCTCCAGTTCTGATCATTTTTTGGTTGTTGGTAGCTTGGTCAATGAAAAAACACATTGAAATCTTTTTATGGCTTTAAACGCGTTTTCTCCTCGAGAGAAACACGATTTCACTAAAAACGTTATAGTTTAAACATGACTGTTGTACATGTGTGCAAACACTCAGAGCCTTAAGATAGGGGTTTCACCAATGTGTTTTTTGGTGAGAAACCTTCCATTTCAAGGTTCTGTGCGTTTTCAGACAAGTACAATATGTATTTATAGTGTTTCTGATGAAATCCCTCCTTTTAATGCATTTTCTCACACAAAAAACGAGTCTCTCGCCATGGGAACATGGCTTTTTTGAAAAAGCATATTCTGGTCGAGAAATCGTGTTTTAAACAATAAAAACGACTCCCGGCCTTATTTAGTTCACATTTTTACTTTTGGTAAGCTAGCCCGTATTCATAACGCAATAAACCTTTTTATCGCGTTAAACGCCTTTTCTCGACGAGAAAAGCACAATTTCATCAAAAACAGACAAAACAAGAAAAATGAATCTATTCAACAAGTCTACAACACGTCCTTAAGAGTTACATGATTTCACCCAATGTCAATGTGTCATTTCTCCAGTTCTGATCATTTTTTGGTTGTTGGTAGCTTGGTCAATGAAAAAACACATTGAAATCTTTTTATGGCTTTAAACGCGTTTTCTCCTCGAGAGAAACACGATTTCACTAAAAACGTTATAGTTTAAACATGACTGTTGTACATGTGTGCAAACACTCAGAGCCTTAAGATAGGGGTTTCACCAATGTGTTTTTTGGTGAGAAACCTTCTATTTCAAGGTTCTGTGCGTTTTCAGACAAGTACAATATGTATTTATAGTGTTTCTGATGAAATCCCTCCTTTTAGTGCATTTTCTCACAGAAAACGAGTCTCTCGCCACGGGAACGTGGCTTTTTTGAAAAAGCATATTCTGGTCGAGAAATCGTGTTTTAAACAATAAAAACGACTCCCGGCCTTATTTAGTTCACATTTTTACTTTTGGTAAGCTAGCCCGTATTCATAACGCACTAAACCTTTTTATCTCGTTAAACGCCTTTTCTCGACGAGAAAAGCACAATTTCATCAAAAACAAACAAAACAAGAAAAATGAATTTATTCAACAAGTCTACAACACGTCCTTAAGAGTTACATGATTTCACCCAATGTCAATGTGTCATTTCTCCAGTTCTGATCATTTTTTAGGTTGTTGGTAGCTTGGTCAATGCCAAAACACAGTGAAATCTTTTTATGGCTTTAAACGCGTTTTCTCCTCGAGAGAAACCCGATTTCACTAAAAACGTTATAGTTTAAACATGCCTGTTGTACATGTGTGCAAACACTCAGAGCCTTAAGATAGGGGTTTCACCAATGTCTTTTTTGGTGAGAAACCTTCTATTTCAAGGTTCTGTGCGTTTTCAGACAAGTAAAATATGTATTTATAGTGTTTCTGATGAAATCCCTCCTTTTAATGCATTTTCTCACAGAAAACGAGTCTCTCGCCATGGGAACGTGGCTTTTTTGAAAAAGCATATTCTGGTCGAGAAATCGTGTTTTAAACAATAAAAACGACTCTCGGCCTTATTTAGTTCACATTTTTACTTTTGGTAAGCTAGCCCGTATTCATAACGCAATAAACCTTTTTATCGCGTTAAACGCCTTTTCTCAACGAGAAAAGCACAATTTCATCAAAAACAAACAAAACAAGAAAAATGAATCTATTCAACAAGTCTACAACACGTCCTTAAGAGTTACATGATTTCACCCAATGTCAATTTGTCATTTCTCCAGTTCTGATCATTTTTTAGGTTGTTGGTAGCTTGGTCAATGCCAAAACACAGTGAAATCTTTTTATGGCTTTAAACGCGTTTTCTCCTCGAGAGAAACACGATTTCACTAAAAACGTTATAGTTTAAACATGCCTGTTGTACATGTGTGCAAACACTCAGAGCCTTAAGATAGGGGTTTCACCAATGTCTTTTTTGGTGAGAAACCTTCTATTTCAAGGTTCTGTGCGTTTTCAGACAAGTACATTATGTATTTATAGTGTTTCTGATGAAATCCCTCCTTTTAATGCATTTTCTCACAGAAAACGAGTCTCTCGCCATGGGAACATGGCTTTTTTGAAAAAGCATATTCTGGTCGAGAAATCGTGTTTTAAACAATAAAAACGACATCCGGCCTTATTTAGTTCACATTTTTACTTTTGGTAAGCTAGCCCGTATTCATAACGCAATAAACCTTTTTATCGCGTTAAACGCCTTTTCTCGACGAGAAAAGCACAATTTCATCAAAAACAAACAAAACAAGAAAAATGAATCTATTCAACAAGTCTACAACACGTCCTTAAGAGTTACATGATTTCACCCAATGTCAATGTGTAATTTCTCCAGTTCTGATCATTTTTTAGGTTGTTGGTAGCTTGGTCAATGCCAAAACACAGTGAAATCTTTTTATGGCTTTAAACGCGTTTTCTCCTCGAGAGAAACACGATTTCACTAAAAACGTTATAGTTTAAACATGCCTGTTGTACATGTGTGCAAACACTCAGAGCCTTAAGATAGGGGTTTCACCAATGTCTTTTTTGGTGAGAAACCTTCTATTTCAAGGTTCTGTGCGTTTTCAGACAAGTACATTATGTATTTATAGTGTTTCTGATGAAATCCCTCCTTTTAATGCATTTTCTCACAGAAAACGAGTCTCTCGCCATGGGAACATGGCTTTTTTGAAAAAGCATATTCTGGTCGAGAAATCGTGTTTTAAACAATAAAAACGACATCCGGCCTTATTTAGTTCACATTTTTACTTTTGGTAAGCTAGCCCGTATTCATAACGCAATAAACCTTTTTATCGCGTTAAACGCCTTTTCTCGACGAGAAAAGCACAATTTCATCAAAAACAAACAAAACAAGAAAAATGAATCTATTCAACAAGTCTACAACACGTCCTTAAGAGTTACATGATTTCACCCAATGTCAATTTGTCATTTCTCCAGTTCTGATCATTTTTTAGGTTGTTGGTAGCTTGGTCAATGCCAAAACACAGTGAAATCTTTTTATGGCTTTAAACGCGTTTTCTCCTCGAGAGAAACACGATTTCACTAAAAACGTTATAGTTTAAACATGCCTGTTGTACATGTGTGCAAACACTCAGAGCCTTAAGATAGGGGTTTCACCAATGTCTTTTTTGGTGAGAAACCTTCTATTTCAAGGTTCTGTGCGTTTTCAGACAAGTACATTATGTATTTATAGTGTTTCTGATGAAATCCCTCCTTTTAATGCATTTTCTCACAGAAAACGAGTCTCTCGCCATGGGAACATGGCTTTTTTGAAAAAGCATATTCTGGTCGAGAAATCGTGTTTTAAACAATAAAAACGACATCCGGCCTTATTTAGTTCACATTTTTACTTTTGGTAAGCTAGCCCGTATTCATAACGCAATAAACCTTTTTATCGCGTTAAACGCCTTTTCTCGACGAGAAAAGCACAATTTCATCAAAAACAAACAAAACAAGAAAAATGAATCTATTCAACAAGTCTACAACACGTCCTTAAGAGTTACATGATTTCACCCCATTGTCAATTTGTCATTTCTCCAGTTCTGATCATTTTTTAGGTTGTTGGTAGCTTGGTCAATGCCAAAACACAGTGAAATCTTTTTATGGCTTTAAACGCGTTTTCTCCTCGAGAGAAACATGATTTCACTAAAAACGTTATAGTTTAAACATGCCTGTTGTACATGTGTGCAAACACTCAGAGCCTTAAGATAGGGGTTTCACCAATGTCTTTTTTGGTGAGAAACCTTCTATTTCAAGGTTCTGTGCGTTTTCAGACAAGTACATTATGTATTTATAGTGTTTCTGATGAAATCCCTCCTTTTAATGCATTTTCTCACAGAAAACGAGTCTCTCGCCATGGGAACATGGCTTTTTTGAAAAAGCATATTCTGGTCGAGAAATCGTGTTTTAAACAATAAAAACGACATCCGGCCTTATTTAGTTCACATTTTTACTTTTGGTAAGCTAGCCCGTATTCATAACGCACTAAACCTTTTTATCGCGTTAAACGCCTTTTGTCAACGAGAAAAGCACAATTTCATCAAAAACAAACAAAACAAGAAAAATGAATCTATTCAACAAGTCTATATTATGTCCTTAAGATTTAGTTACATGATTTCACCCAATGTCAATGTGTCATTTCTCCAGTTCTGATCATTTTTTAGGTTGTTGGTAGCTTGGTCAATGCCAAAACACAGTGAAATCTTTTTATGGCTTTAAACGCGTTTTCTCCTCGAGAGAAACCCGATTTCACTAAAAACGTTATAGTTTAAACATGCCTGTTGTACATGTGTGCAAACACTCAGAGCCTTAAGATAGGGGTTTCACCAATGTCTTTTTTGGTGAGAAACCTTCTATTTCAAGGTTCTGTGCGTTTTCAGACAAGTAAAATATGTATTTATAGTGTTTCTGATGAAATCCCTCCTTTTAATGCATTTTCTCACAGAAAACGAGTCTCTCGCCATGGGAACGTGGCTTTTTTGAAAAAGCATATTCTGGTCGAGAAATCGTGTTTTAAACAATAAAAACGACTCTCGGCCTTATTTAGTTCACATTTTTACTTTTGGTAAGCTAGCCCGTATTCATAACGCAATAAACCTTTTTATCGCGTTAAACGCCTTTTCTCGACGAGAAAAGCACAATTTCATCAAAAACAAACAAAACAAGAAAAATGAATCTATTCAACAAGTCTACAACACGTCCTTAAGAGTTACATGATTTCACCCAATGTCAATTTGTCATTTCTCCAGTTCTGATCATTTTTTAGGTTGTTGGTAGCTTGGTCAATGCCAAAACACAGTGAAATCTTTTTATGGCTTTAAACGCGTTTTCTCCTCGAGAGAAACCCGATTTCACTAAAAACGTTATAGTTTAAACATGCCTGTTGTACATGTGTGCAAACACTCAGAGCCTTAAGATAGGGGTTTCACCAATGTCTTTTTTGGTGAGAAACCTTCTATTTCAAGGTTCTGTGCGTTTTCAGACAAGTACATTATGTATTTATAGTGTTTCTGATGAAATCCCTCCTTTTAATGCATTTTCTCACAGAAAACGAGTCTCTCGCCATGGGAACATGGCTTTTTTGAAAAAGCATATTCTGGTCGAGAAATCGTGTTTTAAACAATAAAAACGACATCCGGCCTTATTTAGTTCACATTTTTACTTTTGGTAAGCTAGCCCGTATTCATAACGCAATAAACCTTTTTATCGCGTTAAACGCCTTTTCTCGACGAGAAAAGCACAATTTCATCAAAAACAAACAAAACAAGAAAAATGAATCTATTCAACAAGTCTACAACACGTCCTTAAGAGTTACATGATTTCACCCAATGTCAATGTGTAATTTCTCCAGTTCTGATCATTTTTTAGGTTGTTGGTAGCTTGGTCAATGCCAAAACACAGTGAAATCTTTTTATGGCTTTAAACGCGTTTTCTCCTCGAGAGAAACACGATTTCACTAAAAACGTTATAGTTTAAACATGCCTGTTGTACATGTGTGCAAACACTCAGAGCCTTAAGATAGGGGTTTCACCAATGTCTTTTTTGGTGAGAAACCTTCTATTTCAAGGTTCTGTGCGTTTTCAGACAAGTACATTATGTATTTATAGTGTTTCTGATGAAATCCCTCCTTTTAATGCATTTTCTCACAGAAAACGAGTCTCTCGCCATGGGAACATGGCTTTTTTGAAAAAGCATATTCTGGTCGAGAAATCGTGTTTTAAACAATAAAAACGACATCCGGCCTTATTTAGTTCACATTTTTACTTTTGGTAAGCTAGCCCGTATTCATAACGCAATAAACCTTTTTATCGCGTTAAACGCCTTTTCTCGACGAGAAAAGCACAATTTCATCAAAAACAAACAAAACAAGAAAAATGAATCTATTCAACAAGTCTACAACACGTCCTTAAGAGTTACATGATTTCACCCAATGTCAATTTGTCATTTCTCCAGTTCTGATCATTTTTTAGGTTGTTGGTAGCTTGGTCAATGCCAAAACACAGTGAAATCTTTTTATGGCTTTAAACGCGTTTTCTCCTCGAGAGAAACACGATTTCACTAAAAACGTTATAGTTTAAACATGACTGTTGTACATGTGTGCAAACACTCAGAGCCTTAAGATAGGGGTTTCACCAATGTGTTTTTTGGTGAGAAACCTTCTATTTCAAGGTTCTGTGCGTTTTCAGACAAGTACAATATGTATTTATAGTGTTTCTGATGAAATCCCTCCTTTTAGTGCATTTTCTCACAGAAAACGAGTCTCTCGCCACGGGAACGTGGCTTTTTTGAAAAAGCATATTCTGGTCGAGAAATCGTGTTTTAAACAATAAAAACGACTCCCGGCCTTATTTAGTTCACATTTTTACTTTTGGTAAGCTAGCCCGTATTCATAACGCACTAAACCTTTTTATCTCGTTAAACGCCTTTTCTCGACGAGAAAAGCACAATTTCATCAAAAACAAACAAAACAAGAAAAATGAATTTATTCAACAAGTCTACAACACGTCCTTAAGAGTTACATGATTTCACCCAATGTCAATGTGTCATTTCTCCAGTTCTGATCATTTTTTAGGTTGTTGGTAGCTTGGTCAATGCCAAAACACAGTGAAATCTTTTTATGGCTTTAAACGCGTTTTCTCCTCGAGAGAAACCCGATTTCACTAAAAACGTTATAGTTTAAACATGCCTGTTGTACATGTGTGCAAACACTCAGAGCCTTAAGATAGGGGTTTCACCAATGTCTTTTTTGGTGAGAAACCTTCTATTTCAAGGTTCTGTGCGTTTTCAGACAAGTAAAATATGTATTTATAGTGTTTCTGATGAAATCCCTCCTTTTAATGCATTTTCTCACAGAAAACGAGTCTCTCGCCATGGGAACGTGGCTTTTTTGAAAAAGCATATTCTGGTCGAGAAATCGTGTTTTAAACAATAAAAACGACTCTCGGCCTTATTTAGTTCACATTTTTACTTTTGGTAAGCTAGCCCGTATTCATAACGCAATAAACCTTTTTATCGCGTTAAACGCCTTTTCTCAACGAGAAAAGCACAATTTCATCAAAAACAAACAAAACAAGAAAAATGAATCTATTCAACAAGTCTACAACACGTCCTTAAGAGTTACATGATTTCACCCAATGTCAATTTGTCATTTCTCCAGTTCTGATCATTTTTTAGGTTGTTGGTAGCTTGGTCAATGCCAAAACACAGTGAAATCTTTTTATGGCTTTAAACGCGTTTTCTCCTCGAGAGAAACACGATTTCACTAAAAACGTTATAGTTTAAACATGCCTGTTGTACATGTGTGCAAACACTCAGAGCCTTAAGATAGGGGTTTCACCAATGTCTTTTTTGGTGAGAAACCTTCTATTTCAAGGTTCTGTGCGTTTTCAGACAAGTACATTATGTATTTATAGTGTTTCTGATGAAATCCCTCCTTTTAATGCATTTTCTCACAGAAAACGAGTCTCTCGCCATGGGAACATGGCTTTTTTGAAAAAGCATATTCTGGTCGAGAAATCGTGTTTTAAACAATAAAAACGACATCCGGCCTTATTTAGTTCACATTTTTACTTTTGGTAAGCTAGCCCGTATTCATAACGCAATAAACCTTTTTATCGCGTTAAACGCCTTTTCTCGACGAGAAAAGCACAATTTCATCAAAAACAAACAAAACAAGAAAAATGAATCTATTCAACAAGTCTACAACACGTCCTTAAGAGTTACATGATTTCACCCAATGTCAATGTGTAATTTCTCCAGTTCTGATCATTTTTTAGGTTGTTGGTAGCTTGGTCAATGCCAAAACACAGTGAAATCTTTTTATGGCTTTAAACGCGTTTTCTCCTCGAGAGAAACACGATTTCACTAAAAACGTTATAGTTTAAACATGCCTGTTGTACATGTGTGCAAACACTCAGAGCCTTAAGATAGGGGTTTCACCAATGTCTTTTTTGGTGAGAAACCTTCTATTTCAAGGTTCTGTGCGTTTTCAGACAAGTACATTATGTATTTATAGTGTTTCTGATGAAATCCCTCCTTTTAATGCATTTTCTCACAGAAAACGAGTCTCTCGCCATGGGAACATGGCTTTTTTGAAAAAGCATATTCTGGTCGAGAAATCGTGTTTTAAACAATAAAAACGACATCCGGCCTTATTTAGTTCACATTTTTACTTTTGGTAAGCTAGCCCGTATTCATAACGCAATAAACCTTTTTATCGCGTTAAACGCCTTTTCTCGACGAGAAAAGCACAATTTCATCAAAAACAAACAAAACAAGAAAAATGAATCTATTCAACAAGTCTACAACACGTCCTTAAGAGTTACATGATTTCACCCAATGTCAATTTGTCATTTCTCCAGTTCTGATCATTTTTTAGGTTGTTGGTAGCTTGGTCAATGCCAAAACACAGTGAAATCTTTTTATGGCTTTAAACGCGTTTTCTCCTCGAGAGAAACACGATTTCACTAAAAACGTTATAGTTTAAACATGCCTGTTGTACATGTGTGCAAACACTCAGAGCCTTAAGATAGGGGTTTCACCAATGTCTTTTTTGGTGAGAAACCTTCTATTTCAAGGTTCTGTGCGTTTTCAGACAAGTACATTATGTATTTATAGTGTTTCTGATGAAATCCCTCCTTTTAATGCATTTTCTCACAGAAAACGAGTCTCTCGCCATGGGAACATGGCTTTTTTGAAAAAGCATATTCTGGTCGAGAAATCGTGTTTTAAACAATAAAAACGACATCCGGCCTTATTTAGTTCACATTTTTACTTTTGGTAAGCTAGCCCGTATTCATAACGCAATAAACCTTTTTATCGCGTTAAACGCCTTTTCTCGACGAGAAAAGCACAATTTCATCAAAAACAAACAAAACAAGAAAAATGAATCTATTCAACAAGTCTACAACACGTCCTTAAGAGTTACATGATTTCACCCCATTGTCAATTTGTCATTTCTCCAGTTCTGATCATTTTTTAGGTTGTTGGTAGCTTGGTCAATGCCAAAACACAGTGAAATCTTTTTATGGCTTTAAACGCGTTTTCTCCTCGAGAGAAACATGATTTCACTAAAAACGTTATAGTTTAAACATGCCTGTTGTACATGTGTGCAAACACTCAGAGCCTTAAGATAGGGGTTTCACCAATGTCTTTTTTGGTGAGAAACCTTCTATTTCAAGGTTCTGTGCGTTTTCAGACAAGTACATTATGTATTTATAGTGTTTCTGATGAAATCCCTCCTTTTAATGCATTTTCTCACAGAAAACGAGTCTCTCGCCATGGGAACATGGCTTTTTTGAAAAAGCATATTCTGGTCGAGAAATCGTGTTTTAAACAATAAAAACGACATCCGGCCTTATTTAGTTCACATTTTTACTTTTGGTAAGCTAGCCCGTATTCATAACGCACTAAACCTTTTTATCGCGTTAAACGCCTTTTCTCAACGAGAAAAGCACAATTTCATCAAAAACAAACAAAACAAGAAAAATGAATCTATTCAACAAGTCTATATTATGTCCTTAAGATTTAGTTACATGATTTCACCCAATGTCAATGTGTCATTTCTCCAGTTCTGATCATTTTTTAGGTTGTTGGTAGCTTGGTCAATGCCAAAACACAGTGAAATCTTTTTATGGCTTTAAACGCGTTTTCTCCTCGAGAGAAACCCGATTTCACTAAAAACGTTATAGTTTAAACATGCCTGTTGTACATGTGTGCAAACACTCAGAGCCTTAAGATAGGGGTTTCACCAATGTCTTTTTTGGTGAGAAACCTTCTATTTCAAGGTTCTGTGCGTTTTCAGACAAGTAAAATATGTATTTATAGTGTTTCTGATGAAATCCCTCCTTTTAATGCATTTTCTCACAGAAAACGAGTCTCTCGCCATGGGAACGTGGCTTTTTTGAAAAAGCATATTCTGGTCGAGAAATCGTGTTTTAAACAATAAAAACGACTCTCGGCCTTATTTAGTTCACATTTTTACTTTTGGTAAGCTAGCCCGTATTCATAACGCAATAAACCTTTTTATCGCGTTAAACGCCTTTTCTCGACGAGAAAAGCACAATTTCATCAAAAACAAACAAAACAAGAAAAATGAATCTATTCAACAAGTCTACAACACGTCCTTAAGAGTTACATGATTTCACCCAATGTCAATTTGTCATTTCTCCAGTTCTGATCATTTTTTAGGTTGTTGGTAGCTTGGTCAATGCCAAAACACAGTGAAATCTTTTTATGGCTTTAAACGCGTTTTCTCCTCGAGAGAAACCCGATTTCACTAAAAACGTTATAGTTTAAACATGCCTGTTGTACATGTGTGCAAACACTCAGAGCCTTAAGATAGGGGTTTCACCAATGTCTTTTTTGGTGAGAAACCTTCTATTTCAAGGTTCTGTGCGTTTTCAGACAAGTACATTATGTATTTATAGTGTTTCTGATGAAATCCCTCCTTTTAATGCATTTTCTCACAGAAAACGAGTCTCTCGCCATGGGAACATGGCTTTTTTGAAAAAGCATATTCTGGTCGAGAAATCGTGTTTTAAACAATAAAAACGACATCCGGCCTTATTTAGTTCACATTTTTACTTTTGGTAAGCTAGCCCGTATTCATAACGCAATAAACCTTTTTATCGCGTTAAACGCCTTTTCTCGACGAGAAAAGCACAATTTCATCAAAAACAAACAAAACAAGAAAAATGAATCTATTCAACAAGTCTACAACACGTCCTTAAGAGTTACATGATTTCACCCAATGTCAATGTGTAATTTCTCCAGTTCTGATCATTTTTTAGGTTGTTGGTAGCTTGGTCAATGCCAAAACACAGTGAAATCTTTTTATGGCTTTAAACGCGTTTTCTCCTCGAGAGAAACACGATTTCACTAAAAACGTTATAGTTTAAACATGCCTGTTGTACATGTGTGCAAACACTCAGAGCCTTAAGATAGGGGTTTCACCAATGTCTTTTTTGGTGAGAAACCTTCTATTTCAAGGTTCTGTGCGTTTTCAGACAAGTACATTATGTATTTATAGTGTTTCTGATGAAATCCCTCCTTTTAATGCATTTTCTCACAGAAAACGAGTCTCTCGCCATGGGAACATGGCTTTTTTGAAAAAGCATATTCTGGTCGAGAAATCGTGTTTTAAACAATAAAAACGACATCCGGCCTTATTTAGTTCACATTTTTACTTTTGGTAAGCTAGCCCGTATTCATAACGCAATAAACCTTTTTATCGCGTTAAACGCCTTTTCTCGACGAGAAAAGCACAATTTCATCAAAAACAAACAAAACAAGAAAAATGAATCTATTCAACAAGTCTACAACACGTCCTTAAGAGTTACATGATTTCACCCAATGTCAATTTGTCATTTCTCCAGTTCTGATCATTTTTTAGGTTGTTGGTAGCTTGGTCAATGCCAAAACACAGTGAAATCTTTTTATGGCTTTAAACGCGTTTTCTCCTCGAGAGAAACACGATTTCACTAAAAACGTTATAGTTTAAACATGCCTGTTGTACATGTGTGCAAACACTCAGAGCCTTAAGATAGGGGTTTCACCAATGTCTTTTTTGGTGAGAAACCTTCTATTTCAAGGTTCTGTGCGTTTTCAGACAAGTACATTATGTATTTATAGTGTTTCTGATGAAATCCCTCCTTTTAATGCATTTTCTCACAGAAAACGAGTCTCTCGCCATGGGAACATGGCTTTTTTGAAAAAGCATATTCTGGTCGAGAAATCGTGTTTTAAACAATAAAAACGACATCCGGCCTTATTTAGTTCACATTTTTACTTTTGGTAAGCTAGCCCGTATTCATAACGCAATAAACCTTTTTATCGCGTTAAACGCCTTTTCTCGACGAGAAAAGCACAATTTCATCAAAAACAAACAAAACAAGAAAAATGAATCTATTCAACAAGTCTACAACACGTCCTTAAGAGTTACATGATTTCACCCAATGTCAATTTGTCATTTCTCCAGTTCTGATCATTTTTTAGGTTGTTGGTAGCTTGGTCAATGCCAAAACACAGTGAAATCTTTTTATGGCTTTAAACGCGTTTTCTCCTCGAGAGAAACACGATTTCACTAAAAACGTTATAGTTTAAACATGCCTGTTGTACATGTGTGCAAACACTCAGAGCCTTAAGATAGGGGTTTCACCAATGTCTTTTTTGGTGAGAAACCTTCTATTTCAAGGTTCTGTGCGTTTTCAGACAAGTACATTATGTATTTATAGTGTTTCTGATGAAATCCCTCCTTTTAATGCATTTTCTCACAGAAAACGAGTCTCTCGCCATGGGAACATGGCTTTTTTGAAAAAGCATATTCTGGTCGAGAAATCGTGTTTTAAACAATAAAAACGACATCCGGCCTTATTTAGTTCACATTTTTACTTTTGGTAAGCTAGCCCGTATTCATAACGCAATAAACCTTTTTATCGCGTTAAACGCCTTTTCTCGACGAGAAAAGCACAATTTCATCAAAAACAAACAAAACAAGAAAAATGAATCTATTCAACAAGTCTACAACACGTCCTTAAGAGTTACATGATTTCACCCCATTGTCAATTTGTCATTTCTCCAGTTCTGATCATTTTTTAGGTTGTTGGTAGCTTGGTCAATGCCAAAACACAGTGAAATCTTTTTATGGCTTTAAACGCGTTTTCTCCTCGAGAGAAACATGATTTCACTAAAAACGTTATAGTTTAAACATGCCTGTTGTACATGTGTGCAAACACTCAGAGCCTTAAGATAGGGGTTTCACCAATGTCTTTTTTGGTGAGAAACCTTCTATTTCAAGGTTCTGTGCGTTTTCAGACAAGTACATTATGTATTTATAGTGTTTCTGATGAAATCCCTCCTTTTAATGCATTTTCTCACAGAAAACGAGTCTCTCGCCATGGGAACATGGCTTTTTTGAAAAAGCATATTCTGGTCGAGAAATCGTGTTTTAAACAATAAAAACGACATCCGGCCTTATTTAGTTCACATTTTTACTTTTGGTAAGCTAGCCCGTATTCATAACGCACTAAACCTTTTTATCGCGTTAAACGCCTTTTCTCAACGAGAAAAGCACAATTTCATCAAAAACAAACAAAACAAGAAAAATGAATCTATTCAACAAGTCTATATTATGTCCTTAAGATTTAGTTACATGATTTCACCCAATGTCAATGTGTCATTTCTCCAGTTCTGATCATTTTTTAGGTTGTTGGTAGCTTGGTCAATGCCAAAACACAGTGAAATCTTTTTATGGCTTTAAACGCGTTTTCTCCTCGAGAGAAACCCGATTTCACTAAAAACGTTATAGTTTAAACATGCCTGTTGTACATGTGTGCAAACACTCAGAGCCTTAAGATAGGGGTTTCACCAATGTCTTTTTTGGTGAGAAACCTTCTATTTCAAGGTTCTGTGCGTTTTCAGACAAGTAAAATATGTATTTATAGTGTTTCTGATGAAATCCCTCCTTTTAATGCATTTTCTCACAGAAAACGAGTCTCTCGCCATGGGAACGTGGCTTTTTTGAAAAAGCATATTCTGGTCGAGAAATCGTGTTTTAAACAATAAAAACGACTCTCGGCCTTATTTAGTTCACATTTTTACTTTTGGTAAGCTAGCCCGTATTCATAACGCAATAAACCTTTTTATCGCGTTAAACGCCTTTTCTCGACGAGAAAAGCACAATTTCATCAAAAACAAACAAAACAAGAAAAATGAATCTATTCAACAAGTCTACAACACGTCCTTAAGAGTTACATGATTTCACCCAATGTCAATTTGTCATTTCTCCAGTTCTGATCATTTTTTAGGTTGTTGGTAGCTTGGTCAATGCCAAAACACAGTGAAATCTTTTTATGGCTTTAAACGCGTTTTCTCCTCGAGAGAAACCCGATTTCACTAAAAACGTTATAGTTTAAACATGCCTGTTGTACATGTGTGCAAACACTCAGAGCCTTAAGATAGGGGTTTCACCAATGTCTTTTTTGGTGAGAAACCTTCTATTTCAAGGTTCTGTGCGTTTTCAGACAAGTACATTATGTATTTATAGTGTTTCTGATGAAATCCCTCCTTTTAATGCATTTTCTCACAGAAAACGAGTCTCTCGCCATGGGAACATGGCTTTTTTGAAAAAGCATATTCTGGTCGAGAAATCGTGTTTTAAACAATAAAAACGACATCCGGCCTTATTTAGTTCACATTTTTACTTTTGGTAAGCTAGCCCGTATTCATAACGCAATAAACCTTTTTATCGCGTTAAACGCCTTTTCTCGACGAGAAAAGCACAATTTCATCAAAAACAAACAAAACAAGAAAAATGAATCTATTCAACAAGTCTACAACACGTCCTTAAGAGTTACATGATTTCACCCAATGTCAATGTGTAATTTCTCCAGTTCTGATCATTTTTTAGGTTGTTGGTAGCTTGGTCAATGCCAAAACACAGTGAAATCTTTTTATGGCTTTAAACGCGTTTTCTCCTCGAGAGAAACACGATTTCACTAAAAACGTTATAGTTTAAACATGCCTGTTGTACATGTGTGCAAACACTCAGAGCCTTAAGATAGGGGTTTCACCAATGTCTTTTTTGGTGAGAAACCTTCTATTTCAAGGTTCTGTGCGTTTTCAGACAAGTACATTATGTATTTATAGTGTTTCTGATGAAATCCCTCCTTTTAATGCATTTTCTCACAGAAAACGAGTCTCTCGCCATGGGAACATGGCTTTTTTGAAAAAGCATATTCTGGTCGAGAAATCGTGTTTTAAACAATAAAAACGACATCCGGCCTTATTTAGTTCACATTTTTACTTTTGGTAAGCTAGCCCGTATTCATAACGCAATAAACCTTTTTATCGCGTTAAACGCCTTTTCTCGACGAGAAAAGCACAATTTCATCAAAAACAAACAAAACAAGAAAAATGAATCTATTCAACAAGTCTACAACACGTCCTTAAGAGTTACATGATTTCACCCAATGTCAATTTGTCATTTCTCCAGTTCTGATCATTTTTTAGGTTGTTGGTAGCTTGGTCAATGCCAAAACACAGTGAAATCTTTTTATGGCTTTAAACGCGTTTTCTCCTCGAGAGAAACACGATTTCACTAAAAACGTTATAGTTTAAACATGCCTGTTGTACATGTGTGCAAACACTCAGAGCCTTAAGATAGGGGTTTCACCAATGTCTTTTTTGGTGAGAAACCTTCTATTTCAAGGTTCTGTGCGTTTTCAGACAAGTACATTATGTATTTATAGTGTTTCTGATGAAATCCCTCCTTTTAATGCATTTTCTCACAGAAAACGAGTCTCTCGCCATGGGAACATGGCTTTTTTGAAAAAGCATATTCTGGTCGAGAAATCGTGTTTTAAACAATAAAAACGACATCCGGCCTTATTTAGTTCACATTTTTACTTTTGGTAAGCTAGCCCGTATTCATAACGCAATAAACCTTTTTATCGCGTTAAACGCCTTTTCTCGACGAGAAAAGCACAATTTCATCAAAAACAAACAAAACAAGAAAAATGAATCTATTCAACAAGTCTACAACACGTCCTTAAGAGTTACATGATTTCACCCAATGTCAATTTGTCATTTCTCCAGTTCTGATCATTTTTTAGGTTGTTGGTAGCTTGGTCAATGCCAAAACACAGTGAAATCTTTTTATGGCTTTAAACGCGTTTTCTCCTCGAGAGAAACACGATTTCACTAAAAACGTTATAGTTTAAACATGCCTGTTGTACATGTGTGCAAACACTCAGAGCCTTAAGATAGGGGTTTCACCAATGTCTTTTTTGGTGAGAAACCTTCTATTTCAAGGTTCTGTGCGTTTTCAGACAAGTACATTATGTATTTATAGTGTTTCTGATGAAATCCCTCCTTTTAATGCATTTTCTCACAGAAAACGAGTCTCTCGCCATGGGAACATGGCTTTTTTGAAAAAGCATATTCTGGTCGAGAAATCGTGTTTTAAACAATAAAAACGACATCCGGCCTTATTTAGTTCACATTTTTACTTTTGGTAAGCTAGCCCGTATTCATAACGCAATAAACCTTTTTATCGCGTTAAACGCCTTTTCTCGACGAGAAAAGCACAATTTCATCAAAAACAAACAAAACAAGAAAAATGAATCTATTCAACAAGTCTACAACACGTCCTTAAGAGTTACATGATTTCACCCCATTGTCAATTTGTCATTTCTCCAGTTCTGATCATTTTTTAGGTTGTTGGTAGCTTGGTCAATGCCAAAACACAGTGAAATCTTTTTATGGCTTTAAACGCGTTTTCTCCTCGAGAGAAACATGATTTCACTAAAAACGTTATAGTTTAAACATGCCTGTTGTACATGTGTGCAAACACTCAGAGCCTTAAGATAGGGGTTTCACCAATGTCTTTTTTGGTGAGAAACCTTCTATTTCAAGGTTCTGTGCGTTTTCAGACAAGTACATTATGTATTTATAGTGTTTCTGATGAAATCCCTCCTTTTAATGCATTTTCTCACAGAAAACGAGTCTCTCGCCATGGGAACATGGCTTTTTTGAAAAAGCATATTCTGGTCGAGAAATCGTGTTTTAAACAATAAAAACGACATCCGGCCTTATTTAGTTCACATTTTTACTTTTGGTAAGCTAGCCCGTATTCATAACGCACTAAACCTTTTTATCGCGTTAAACGCCTTTTCTCAACGAGAAAAGCACAATTTCATCAAAAACAAACAAAACAAGAAAAATGAATCTATTCAACAAGTCTATATTATGTCCTTAAGATTTAGTTACATGATTTCACCCAATGTCAATGTGTCATTTCTCCAGTTCTGATCATTTTTTAGGTTGTTGGTAGCTTGGTCAATGCCAAAACACAGTGAAATCTTTTTATGGCTTTAAACGCGTTTTCTCCTCGAGAGAAACCCGATTTCACTAAAAACGTTATAGTTTAAACATGCCTGTTGTACATGTGTGCAAACACTCAGAGCCTTAAGATAGGGGTTTCACCAATGTCTTTTTTGGTGAGAAACCTTCTATTTCAAGGTTCTGTGCGTTTTCAGACAAGTAAAATATGTATTTATAGTGTTTCTGATGAAATCCCTCCTTTTAATGCATTTTCTCACAGAAAACGAGTCTCTCGCCATGGGAACGTGGCTTTTTTGAAAAAGCATATTCTGGTCGAGAAATCGTGTTTTAAACAATAAAAACGACTCTCGGCCTTATTTAGTTCACATTTTTACTTTTGGTAAGCTAGCCCGTATTCATAACGCAATAAACCTTTTTATCGCGTTAAACGCCTTTTCTCGACGAGAAAAGCACAATTTCATCAAAAACAAACAAAACAAGAAAAATGAATCTATTCAACAAGTCTACAACACGTCCTTAAGAGTTACATGATTTCACCCAATGTCAATTTGTCATTTCTCCAGTTCTGATCATTTTTTAGGTTGTTGGTAGCTTGGTCAATGCCAAAACACAGTGAAATCTTTTTATGGCTTTAAACGCGTTTTCTCCTCGAGAGAAACCCGATTTCACTAAAAACGTTATAGTTTAAACATGCCTGTTGTACATGTGTGCAAACACTCAGAGCCTTAAGATAGGGGTTTCACCAATGTCTTTTTTGGTGAGAAACCTTCTATTTCAAGGTTCTGTGCGTTTTCAGACAAGTACATTATGTATTTATAGTGTTTCTGATGAAATCCCTCCTTTTAATGCATTTTCTCACAGAAAACGAGTCTCTCGCCATGGGAACATGGCTTTTTTGAAAAAGCATATTCTGGTCGAGAAATCGTGTTTTAAACAATAAAAACGACATCCGGCCTTATTTAGTTCACATTTTTACTTTTGGTAAGCTAGCCCGTATTCATAACGCAATAAACCTTTTTATCGCGTTAAACGCCTTTTCTCGACGAGAAAAGCACAATTTCATCAAAAACAAACAAAACAAGAAAAATGAATCTATTCAACAAGTCTACAACACGTCCTTAAGAGTTACATGATTTCACCCAATGTCAATGTGTAATTTCTCCAGTTCTGATCATTTTTTAGGTTGTTGGTAGCTTGGTCAATGCCAAAACACAGTGAAATCTTTTTATGGCTTTAAACGCGTTTTCTCCTCGAGAGAAACACGATTTCACTAAAAACGTTATAGTTTAAACATGCCTGTTGTACATGTGTGCAAACACTCAGAGCCTTAAGATAGGGGTTTCACCAATGTCTTTTTTGGTGAGAAACCTTCTATTTCAAGGTTCTGTGCGTTTTCAGACAAGTACATTATGTATTTATAGTGTTTCTGATGAAATCCCTCCTTTTAATGCATTTTCTCACAGAAAACGAGTCTCTCGCCATGGGAACATGGCTTTTTTGAAAAAGCATATTCTGGTCGAGAAATCGTGTTTTAAACAATAAAAACGACATCCGGCCTTATTTAGTTCACATTTTTACTTTTGGTAAGCTAGCCCGTATTCATAACGCAATAAACCTTTTTATCGCGTTAAACGCCTTTTCTCGACGAGAAAAGCACAATTTCATCAAAAACAAACAAAACAAGAAAAATGAATCTATTCAACAAGTCTACAACACGTCCTTAAGAGTTACATGATTTCACCCAATGTCAATTTGTCATTTCTCCAGTTCTGATCATTTTTTAGGTTGTTGGTAGCTTGGTCAATGCCAAAACACAGTGAAATCTTTTTATGGCTTTAAACGCGTTTTCTCCTCGAGAGAAACACGATTTCACTAAAAACGTTATAGTTTAAACATGCCTGTTGTACATGTGTGCAAACACTCAGAGCCTTAAGATAGGGGTTTCACCAATGTCTTTTTTGGTGAGAAACCTTCTATTTCAAGGTTCTGTGCGTTTTCAGACAAGTACATTATGTATTTATAGTGTTTCTGATGAAATCCCTCCTTTTAATGCATTTTCTCACAGAAAACGAGTCTCTCGCCATGGGAACATGGCTTTTTTGAAAAAGCATATTCTGGTCGAGAAATCGTGTTTTAAACAATAAAAACGACATCCGGCCTTATTTAGTTCACATTTTTACTTTTGGTAAGCTAGCCCGTATTCATAACGCAATAAACCTTTTTATCGCGTTAAACGCCTTTTCTCGACGAGAAAAGCACAATTTCATCAAAAACAAACAAAACAAGAAAAATGAATCTATTCAACAAGTCTACAACACGTCCTTAAGAGTTATATGATTTCACCCCATTGTCAATTTGTCATTTCTCCAGTTCTGATCATTTTTTAGGTTGTTGGTAGCTTGGTCAATGCCAAAACACAGTGAAATCTTTTTATGGCTTTAAACGCGTTTTCTCCTCGAGAGAAACACGATTTCACTAAAAACGTTATAGTTTAAACATGCCTGTTGTACATGTGTGCAAACACTCAGAGCCTTAAGATAGGGGTTTCACCAATGTCTTTTTTGGTGAGAAACCTTCTATTTCAAGGTTCTGTGCGTTTTCAGACAAGTACATTATGTATTTATAGTGTTTCTGATGAAATCCCTCCTTTTAATGCATTTTCTCACAGAAAACGAGTCTCTCGCCATGGGAACATGGCTTTTTTGAAAAAGCATATTCTGGTCGAGAAATCGTGTTTTAAACAATAAAAACGACATCCGGCCTTATTTAGTTCACATTTTTACTTTTGGTAAGCTAGCCCGTATTCATAACGCAATAAACCTTTTTATCGCGTTAAACGCCTTTTCTCGACGAGAAAAGCACAATTTCATCAAAAACAAACAAAACAAGAAAAATGAATCTATTCAACAAGTCTACAACACGTCCTTAAGAGTTACATGATTTCACCCAATGTCAATTTGTCATTTCTCCAGTTCTGATCATTTTTTAGGTTGTTGGTAGCTTGGTCAATGCCAAAACACAGTGAAATCTTTTTATGGCTTTAAACGCGTTTTCTCCTCGAGAGAAACACGATTTCACTAAAAACGTTATAGTTTAAACATGCCTGTTGTACATGTGTGCAAACACTCAGAGCCTTAAGATAGGGGTTTCACCAATGTCTTTTTTGGTGAGAAACCTTCTATTTCAAGGTTCTGTGCGTTTTCAGACAAGTACATTATGTATTTATAGTGTTTCTGATGAAATCCCTCCTTTTAATGCATTTTCTCACAGAAAACGAGTCTCTCGCCATGGGAACATGGCTTTTTTGAAAAAGCATATTCTGGTCGAGAAATCGTGTTTTAAACAATAAAAACGACATCCGGCCTTATTTAGTTCACATTTTTACTTTTGGTAAGCTAGCCCGTATTCATAACGCAATAAACCTTTTTATCGCGTTAAACGCCTTTTCTCGACGAGAAAAGCACAATTTCATCAAAAACAAACAAAACAAGAAAAATGAATCTATTCAACAAGTCTACAACACGTCCTTAAGAGTTACATGATTTCACCCCATTGTCAATTTGTCATTTCTCCAGTTCTGATCATTTTTTAGGTTGTTGGTAGCTTGGTCAATGCCAAAACACAGTGAAATCTTTTTATGGCTTTAAACGCGTTTTCTCCTCGAGAGAAACATGATTTCACTAAAAACGTTATAGTTTAAACATGCCTGTTGTACATGTGTGCAAACACTCAGAGCCTTAAGATAGGGGTTTCACCAATGTCTTTTTTGGTGAGAAACCTTCTATTTCAAGGTTCTGTGCGTTTTCAGACAAGTACATTATGTATTTATAGTGTTTCTGATGAAATCCCTCCTTTTAATGCATTTTCTCACAGAAAACGAGTCTCTCGCCATGGGAACATGGCTTTTTTGAAAAAGCATATTCTGGTCGAGAAATCGTGTTTTAAACAATAAAAACGACATCCGGCCTTATTTAGTTCACATTTTTACTTTTGGTAAGCTAGCCCGTATTCATAACGCACTAAACCTTTTTATCGCGTTAAACGCCTTTTCTCAACGAGAAAAGCACAATTTCATCAAAAACAAACAAAACAAGAAAAATGAATCTATTCAACAAGTCTATATTATGTCCTTAAGATTTAGTTACATGATTTCACCCAATGTCAATGTGTCATTTCTCCAGTTCTGATCATTTTTTAGGTTGTTGGTAGCTTGGTCAATGCCAAAACACAGTGAAATCTTTTTATGGCTTTAAACGCGTTTTCTCCTCGAGAGAAACCCGATTTCACTAAAAACGTTATAGTTTAAACATGCCTGTTGTACATGTGTGCAAACACTCAGAGCCTTAAGATAGGGGTTTCACCAATGTCTTTTTTGGTGAGAAACCTTCTATTTCAAGGTTCTGTGCGTTTTCAGACAAGTAAAATATGTATTTATAGTGTTTCTGATGAAATCCCTCCTTTTAATGCATTTTCTCACAGAAAACGAGTCTCTCGCCATGGGAACGTGGCTTTTTTGAAAAAGCATATTCTGGTCGAGAAATCGTGTTTTAAACAATAAAAACGACTCTCGGCCTTATTTAGTTCACATTTTTACTTTTGGTAAGCTAGCCCGTATTCATAACGCAATAAACCTTTTTATCGCGTTAAACGCCTTTTCTCGACGAGAAAAGCACAATTTCATCAAAAACAAACAAAACAAGAAAAATGAATCTATTCAACAAGTCTACAACACGTCCTTAAGAGTTACATGATTTCACCCAATGTCAATTTGTCATTTCTCCAGTTCTGATCATTTTTTAGGTTGTTGGTAGCTTGGTCAATGCCAAAACACAGTGAAATCTTTTTATGGCTTTAAACGCGTTTTCTCCTCGAGAGAAACCCGATTTCACTAAAAACGTTATAGTTTAAACATGCCTGTTGTACATGTGTGCAAACACTCAGAGCCTTAAGATAGGGGTTTCACCAATGTCTTTTTTGGTGAGAAACCTTCTATTTCAAGGTTCTGTGCGTTTTCAGACAAGTACATTATGTATTTATAGTGTTTCTGATGAAATCCCTCCTTTTAATGCATTTTCTCACAGAAAACGAGTCTCTCGCCATGGGAACATGGCTTTTTTGAAAAAGCATATTCTGGTCGAGAAATCGTGTTTTAAACAATAAAAACGACATCCGGCCTTATTTAGTTCACATTTTTACTTTTGGTAAGCTAGCCCGTATTCATAACGCAATAAACCTTTTTATCGCGTTAAACGCCTTTTCTCGACGAGAAAAGCACAATTTCATCAAAAACAAACAAAACAAGAAAAATGAATCTATTCAACAAGTCTACAACACGTCCTTAAGAGTTACATGATTTCACCCAATGTCAATGTGTAATTTCTCCAGTTCTGATCATTTTTTAGGTTGTTGGTAGCTTGGTCAATGCCAAAACACAGTGAAATCTTTTTATGGCTTTAAACGCGTTTTCTCCTCGAGAGAAACACGATTTCACTAAAAACGTTATAGTTTAAACATGCCTGTTGTACATGTGTGCAAACACTCAGAGCCTTAAGATAGGGGTTTCACCAATGTCTTTTTTGGTGAGAAACCTTCTATTTCAAGGTTCTGTGCGTTTTCAGACAAGTACATTATGTATTTATAGTGTTTCTGATGAAATCCCTCCTTTTAATGCATTTTCTCACAGAAAACGAGTCTCTCGCCATGGGAACATGGCTTTTTTGAAAAAGCATATTCTGGTCGAGAAATCGTGTTTTAAACAATAAAAACGACATCCGGCCTTATTTAGTTCACATTTTTACTTTTGGTAAGCTAGCCCGTATTCATAACGCAATAAACCTTTTTATCGCGTTAAACGCCTTTTCTCGACGAGAAAAGCACAATTTCATCAAAAACAAACAAAACAAGAAAAATGAATCTATTCAACAAGTCTACAACACGTCCTTAAGAGTTACATGATTTCACCCAATGTCAATTTGTCATTTCTCCAGTTCTGATCATTTTTTAGGTTGTTGGTAGCTTGGTCAATGCCAAAACACAGTGAAATCTTTTTATGGCTTTAAACGCGTTTTCTCCTCGAGAGAAACACGATTTCACTAAAAACGTTATAGTTTAAACATGCCTGTTGTACATGTGTGCAAACACTCAGAGCCTTAAGATAGGGGTTTCACCAATGTCTTTTTTGGTGAGAAACCTTCTATTTCAAGGTTCTGTGCGTTTTCAGACAAGTACATTATGTATTTATAGTGTTTCTGATGAAATCCCTCCTTTTAATGCATTTTCTCACAGAAAACGAGTCTCTCGCCATGGGAACATGGCTTTTTTGAAAAAGCATATTCTGGTCGAGAAATCGTGTTTTAAACAATAAAAACGACATCCGGCCTTATTTAGTTCACATTTTTACTTTTGGTAAGCTAGCCCGTATTCATAACGCAATAAACCTTTTTATCGCGTTAAACGCCTTTTCTCGACGAGAAAAGCACAATTTCATCAAAAACAAACAAAACAAGAAAAATGAATCTATTCAACAAGTCTACAACACGTCCTTAAGAGTTACATGATTTCACCCAATGTCAATTTGTCATTTCTCCAGTTCTGATCATTTTTTAGGTTGTTGGTAGCTTGGTCAATGCCAAAACACAGTGAAATCTTTTTATGGCTTTAAACGCGTTTTCTCCTCGAGAGAAACACGATTTCACTAAAAACGTTATAGTTTAAACATGCCTGTTGTACATGTGTGCAAACACTCAGAGCCTTAAGATAGGGGTTTCACCAATGTCTTTTTTGGTGAGAAACCTTCTATTTCAAGGTTCTGTGCGTTTTCAGACAAGTACATTATGTATTTATAGTGTTTCTGATGAAATCCCTCCTTTTAATGCATTTTCTCACAGAAAACGAGTCTCTCGCCATGGGAACATGGCTTTTTTGAAAAAGCATATTCTGGTCGAGAAATCGTGTTTTAAACAATAAAAACGACATCCGGCCTTATTTAGTTCACATTTTTACTTTTGGTAAGCTAGCCCGTATTCATAACGCAATAAACCTTTTTATCGCGTTAAACGCCTTTTCTCGACGAGAAAAGCACAATTTCATCAAAAACAAACAAAACAAGAAAAATGAATCTATTCAACAAGTCTACAACACGTCCTTAAGAGTTACATGATTTCACCCCATTGTCAATTTGTCATTTCTCCAGTTCTGATCATTTTTTAGGTTGTTGGTAGCTTGGTCAATGCCAAAACACAGTGAAATCTTTTTATGGCTTTAAACGCGTTTTCTCCTCGAGAGAAACATGATTTCACTAAAAACGTTATAGTTTAAACATGCCTGTTGTACATGTGTGCAAACACTCAGAGCCTTAAGATAGGGGTTTCACCAATGTCTTTTTTGGTGAGAAACCTTCTATTTCAAGGTTCTGTGCGTTTTCAGACAAGTACATTATGTATTTATAGTGTTTCTGATGAAATCCCTCCTTTTAATGCATTTTCTCACAGAAAACGAGTCTCTCGCCATGGGAACATGGCTTTTTTGAAAAAGCATATTCTGGTCGAGAAATCGTGTTTTAAACAATAAAAACGACATCCGGCCTTATTTAGTTCACATTTTTACTTTTGGTAAGCTAGCCCGTATTCATAACGCACTAAACCTTTTTATCGCGTTAAACGCCTTTTCTCAACGAGAAAAGCACAATTTCATCAAAAACAAACAAAACAAGAAAAATGAATCTATTCAACAAGTCTATATTATGTCCTTAAGATTTAGTTACATGATTTCACCCAATGTCAATGTGTCATTTCTCCAGTTCTGATCATTTTTTAGGTTGTTGGTAGCTTGGTCAATGCCAAAACACAGTGAAATCTTTTTATGGCTTTAAACGCGTTTTCTCCTCGAGAGAAACCCGATTTCACTAAAAACGTTATAGTTTAAACATGCCTGTTGTACATGTGTGCAAACACTCAGAGCCTTAAGATAGGGGTTTCACCAATGTCTTTTTTGGTGAGAAACCTTCTATTTCAAGGTTCTGTGCGTTTTCAGACAAGTAAAATATGTATTTATAGTGTTTCTGATGAAATCCCTCCTTTTAATGCATTTTCTCACAGAAAACGAGTCTCTCGCCATGGGAACGTGGCTTTTTTGAAAAAGCATATTCTGGTCGAGAAATCGTGTTTTAAACAATAAAAACGACTCTCGGCCTTATTTAGTTCACATTTTTACTTTTGGTAAGCTAGCCCGTATTCATAACGCAATAAACCTTTTTATCGCGTTAAACGCCTTTTCTCGACGAGAAAAGCACAATTTCATCAAAAACAAACAAAACAAGAAAAATGAATCTATTCAACAAGTCTACAACACGTCCTTAAGAGTTACATGATTTCACCCAATGTCAATTTGTCATTTCTCCAGTTCTGATCATTTTTTAGGTTGTTGGTAGCTTGGTCAATGCCAAAACACAGTGAAATCTTTTTATGGCTTTAAACGCGTTTTCTCCTCGAGAGAAACCCGATTTCACTAAAAACGTTATAGTTTAAACATGCCTGTTGTACATGTGTGCAAACACTCAGAGCCTTAAGATAGGGGTTTCACCAATGTCTTTTTTGGTGAGAAACCTTCTATTTCAAGGTTCTGTGCGTTTTCAGACAAGTACATTATGTATTTATAGTGTTTCTGATGAAATCCCTCCTTTTAATGCATTTTCTCACAGAAAACGAGTCTCTCGCCATGGGAACATGGCTTTTTTGAAAAAGCATATTCTGGTCGAGAAATCGTGTTTTAAACAATAAAAACGACATCCGGCCTTATTTAGTTCACATTTTTACTTTTGGTAAGCTAGCCCGTATTCATAACGCAATAAACCTTTTTATCGCGTTAAACGCCTTTTCTCGACGAGAAAAGCACAATTTCATCAAAAACAAACAAAACAAGAAAAATGAATCTATTCAACAAGTCTACAACACGTCCTTAAGAGTTACATGATTTCACCCAATGTCAATGTGTAATTTCTCCAGTTCTGATCATTTTTTAGGTTGTTGGTAGCTTGGTCAATGCCAAAACACAGTGAAATCTTTTTATGGCTTTAAACGCGTTTTCTCCTCGAGAGAAACACGATTTCACTAAAAACGTTATAGTTTAAACATGCCTGTTGTACATGTGTGCAAACACTCAGAGCCTTAAGATAGGGGTTTCACCAATGTCTTTTTTGGTGAGAAACCTTCTATTTCAAGGTTCTGTGCGTTTTCAGACAAGTACATTATGTATTTATAGTGTTTCTGATGAAATCCCTCCTTTTAATGCATTTTCTCACAGAAAACGAGTCTCTCGCCATGGGAACATGGCTTTTTTGAAAAAGCATATTCTGGTCGAGAAATCGTGTTTTAAACAATAAAAACGACATCCGGCCTTATTTAGTTCACATTTTTACTTTTGGTAAGCTAGCCCGTATTCATAACGCAATAAACCTTTTTATCGCGTTAAACGCCTTTTCTCGACGAGAAAAGCACAATTTCATCAAAAACAAACAAAACAAGAAAAATGAATCTATTCAACAAGTCTACAACACGTCCTTAAGAGTTACATGATTTCACCCAATGTCAATTTGTCATTTCTCCAGTTCTGATCATTTTTTAGGTTGTTGGTAGCTTGGTCAATGCCAAAACACAGTGAAATCTTTTTATGGCTTTAAACGCGTTTTCTCCTCGAGAGAAACACGATTTCACTAAAAACGTTATAGTTTAAACATGCCTGTTGTACATGTGTGCAAACACTCAGAGCCTTAAGATAGGGGTTTCACCAATGTCTTTTTTGGTGAGAAACCTTCTATTTCAAGGTTCTGTGCGTTTTCAGACAAGTACATTATGTATTTATAGTGTTTCTGATGAAATCCCTCCTTTTAATGCATTTTCTCACAGAAAACGAGTCTCTCGCCATGGGAACATGGCTTTTTTGAAAAAGCATATTCTGGTCGAGAAATCGTGTTTTAAACAATAAAAACGACATCCGGCCTTATTTAGTTCACATTTTTACTTTTGGTAAGCTAGCCCGTATTCATAACGCAATAAACCTTTTTATCGCGTTAAACGCCTTTTCTCGACGAGAAAAGCACAATTTCATCAAAAACAAACAAAACAAGAAAAATGAATCTATTCAACAAGTCTACAACACGTCCTTAAGAGTTATATGATTTCACCCCATTGTCAATTTGTCATTTCTCCAGTTCTGATCATTTTTTAGGTTGTTGGTAGCTTGGTCAATGCCAAAACACAGTGAAATCTTTTTATGGCTTTAAACGCGTTTTCTCCTCGAGAGAAACACGATTTCACTAAAAACGTTATAGTTTAAACATGCCTGTTGTACATGTGTGCAAACACTCAGAGCCTTAAGATAGGGGTTTCACCAATGTCTTTTTTGGTGAGAAACCTTCTATTTCAAGGTTCTGTGCGTTTTCAGACAAGTACATTATGTATTTATAGTGTTTCTGATGAAATCCCTCCTTTTAATGCATTTTCTCACAGAAAACGAGTCTCTCGCCATGGGAACATGGCTTTTTTGAAAAAGCATATTCTGGTCGAGAAATCGTGTTTTAAACAATAAAAACGACATCCGGCCTTATTTAGTTCACATTTTTACTTTTGGTAAGCTAGCCCGTATTCATAACGCAATAAACCTTTTTATCGCGTTAAACGCCTTTTCTCGACGAGAAAAGCACAATTTCATCAAAAACAAACAAAACAAGAAAAATGAATCTATTCAACAAGTCTACAACACGTCCTTAAGAGTTACATGATTTCACCCAATGTCAATGTGTAATTTCTCCAGTTCTGATCATTTTTTAGGTTGTTGGTAGCTTGGTCAATGCCAAAACACAGTGAAATCTTTTTATGGCTTTAAACGCGTTTTCTCCTCGAGAGAAACACGATTTCACTAAAAACGTTATAGTTTAAACATGCCTGTTGTACATGTGTGCAAACACTCAGAGCCTTAAGATAGGGGTTTCACCAATGTCTTTTTTGGTGAGAAACCTTCTATTTCAAGGTTCTGTGCGTTTTCAGACAAGTACATTATGTATTTATAGTGTTTCTGATGAAATCCCTCCTTTTAATGCATTTTCTCACAGAAAACGAGTCTCTCGCCATGGGAACATGGCTTTTTTGAAAAAGCATATTCTGGTCGAGAAATCGTGTTTTAAACAATAAAAACGACATCCGGCCTTATTTAGTTCACATTTTTACTTTTGGTAAGCTAGCCCGTATTCATAACGCAATAAACCTTTTTATCGCGTTAAACGCCTTTTCTCGACGAGAAAAGCACAATTTCATCAAAAACAAACAAAACAAGAAAAATGAATCTATTCAACAAGTCTACAACACGTCCTTAAGAGTTACATGATTTCACCCAATGTCAATTTGTCATTTCTCCAGTTCTGATCATTTTTTAGGTTGTTGGTAGCTTGGTCAATGCCAAAACACAGTGAAATCTTTTTATGGCTTTAAACGCGTTTTCTCCTCGAGAGAAACACGATTTCACTAAAAACGTTATAGTTTAAACATGCCTGTTGTACATGTGTGCAAACACTCAGAGCCTTAAGATAGGGGTTTCACCAATGTCTTTTTTGGTGAGAAACCTTCTATTTCAAGGTTCTGTGCGTTTTCAGACAAGTACATTATGTATTTATAGTGTTTCTGATGAAATCCCTCCTTTTAATGCATTTTCTCACAGAAAACGAGTCTCTCGCCATGGGAACATGGCTTTTTTGAAAAAGCATATTCTGGTCGAGAAATCGTGTTTTAAACAATAAAAACGACATCCGGCCTTATTTAGTTCACATTTTTACTTTTGGTAAGCTAGCCCGTATTCATAACGCAATAAACCTTTTTATCGCGTTAAACGCCTTTTCTCGACGAGAAAAGCACAATTTCATCAAAAACAAACAAAACAAGAAAAATGAATCTATTCAACAAGTCTACAACACGTCCTTAAGAGTTACATGATTTCACCCCATTGTCAATTTGTCATTTCTCCAGTTCTGATCATTTTTTAGGTTGTTGGTAGCTTGGTCAATGCCAAAACACAGTGAAATCTTTTTATGGCTTTAAACGCGTTTTCTCCTCGAGAGAAACATGATTTCACTAAAAACGTTATAGTTTAAACATGCCTGTTGTACATGTGTGCAAACACTCAGAGCCTTAAGATAGGGGTTTCACCAATGTCTTTTTTGGTGAGAAACCTTCTATTTCAAGGTTCTGTGCGTTTTCAGACAAGTACATTATGTATTTATAGTGTTTCTGATGAAATCCCTCCTTTTAATGCATTTTCTCACAGAAAACGAGTCTCTCGCCATGGGAACATGGCTTTTTTGAAAAAGCATATTCTGGTCGAGAAATCGTGTTTTAAACAATAAAAACGACATCCGGCCTTATTTAGTTCACATTTTTACTTTTGGTAAGCTAGCCCGTATTCATAACGCACTAAACCTTTTTATCGCGTTAAACGCCTTTTGTCAACGAGAAAAGCACAATTTCATCAAAAACAAACAAAACAAGAAAAATGAATCTATTCAACAAGTCTATATTATGTCCTTAAGATTTAGTTACATGATTTCACCCAATGTCAATGTGTCATTTCTCCAGTTCTGATCATTTTTTAGGTTGTTGGTAGCTTGGTCAATGCCAAAACACAGTGAAATCTTTTTATGGCTTTAAACGCGTTTTCTCCTCGAGAGAAACCCGATTTCACTAAAAACGTTATAGTTTAAACATGCCTGTTGTACATGTGTGCAAACACTCAGAGCCTTAAGATAGGGGTTTCACCAATGTCTTTTTTGGTGAGAAACCTTCTATTTCAAGGTTCTGTGCGTTTTCAGACAAGTAAAATATGTATTTATAGTGTTTCTGATGAAATCCCTCCTTTTAATGCATTTTCTCACAGAAAACGAGTCTCTCGCCATGGGAACGTGGCTTTTTTGAAAAAGCATATTCTGGTCGAGAAATCGTGTTTTAAACAATAAAAACGACTCTCGGCCTTATTTAGTTCACATTTTTACTTTTGGTAAGCTAGCCCGTATTCATAACGCAATAAACCTTTTTATCGCGTTAAACGCCTTTTCTCGACGAGAAAAGCACAATTTCATCAAAAACAAACAAAACAAGAAAAATGAATCTATTCAACAAGTCTACAACACGTCCTTAAGAGTTACATGATTTCACCCAATGTCAATTTGTCATTTCTCCAGTTCTGATCATTTTTTAGGTTGTTGGTAGCTTGGTCAATGCCAAAACACAGTGAAATCTTTTTATGGCTTTAAACGCGTTTTCTCCTCGAGAGAAACCCGATTTCACTAAAAACGTTATAGTTTAAACATGCCTGTTGTACATGTGTGCAAACACTCAGAGCCTTAAGATAGGGGTTTCACCAATGTCTTTTTTGGTGAGAAACCTTCTATTTCAAGGTTCTGTGCGTTTTCAGACAAGTACATTATGTATTTATAGTGTTTCTGATGAAATCCCTCCTTTTAATGCATTTTCTCACAGAAAACGAGTCTCTCGCCATGGGAACATGGCTTTTTTGAAAAAGCATATTCTGGTCGAGAAATCGTGTTTTAAACAATAAAAACGACATCCGGCCTTATTTAGTTCACATTTTTACTTTTGGTAAGCTAGCCCGTATTCATAACGCAATAAACCTTTTTATCGCGTTAAACGCCTTTTCTCGACGAGAAAAGCACAATTTCATCAAAAACAAACAAAACAAGAAAAATGAATCTATTCAACAAGTCTACAACACGTCCTTAAGAGTTACATGATTTCACCCAATGTCAATGTGTAATTTCTCCAGTTCTGATCATTTTTTAGGTTGTTGGTAGCTTGGTCAATGCCAAAACACAGTGAAATCTTTTTATGGCTTTAAACGCGTTTTCTCCTCGAGAGAAACACGATTTCACTAAAAACGTTATAGTTTAAACATGCCTGTTGTACATGTGTGCAAACACTCAGAGCCTTAAGATAGGGGTTTCACCAATGTCTTTTTTGGTGAGAAACCTTCTATTTCAAGGTTCTGTGCGTTTTCAGACAAGTACATTATGTATTTATAGTGTTTCTGATGAAATCCCTCCTTTTAATGCATTTTCTCACAGAAAACGAGTCTCTCGCCATGGGAACATGGCTTTTTTGAAAAAGCATATTCTGGTCGAGAAATCGTGTTTTAAACAATAAAAACGACATCCGGCCTTATTTAGTTCACATTTTTACTTTTGGTAAGCTAGCCCGTATTCATAACGCAATAAACCTTTTTATCGCGTTAAACGCCTTTTCTCGACGAGAAAAGCACAATTTCATCAAAAACAAACAAAACAAGAAAAATGAATCTATTCAACAAGTCTACAACACGTCCTTAAGAGTTACATGATTTCACCCAATGTCAATTTGTCATTTCTCCAGTTCTGATCATTTTTTAGGTTGTTGGTAGCTTGGTCAATGCCAAAACACAGTGAAATCTTTTTATGGCTTTAAACGCGTTTTCTCCTCGAGAGAAACACGATTTCACTAAAAACGTTATAGTTTAAACATGACTGTTGTACATGTGTGCAAACACTCAGAGCCTTAAGATAGGGGTTTCACCAATGTGTTTTTTGGTGAGAAACCTTCTATTTCAAGGTTCTGTGCGTTTTCAGACAAGTACAATATGTATTTATAGTGTTTCTGATGAAATCCCTCCTTTTAGTGCATTTTCTCACAGAAAACGAGTCTCTCGCCACGGGAACGTGGCTTTTTTGAAAAAGCATATTCTGGTCGAGAAATCGTGTTTTAAACAATAAAAACGACTCCCGGCCTTATTTAGTTCACATTTTTACTTTTGGTAAGCTAGCCCGTATTCATAACGCACTAAACCTTTTTATCTCGTTAAACGCCTTTTCTCGACGAGAAAAGCACAATTTCATCAAAAACAAACAAAACAAGAAAAATGAATTTATTCAACAAGTCTACAACACGTCCTTAAGAGTTACATGATTTCACCCAATGTCAATGTGTCATTTCTCCAGTTCTGATCATTTTTTAGGTTGTTGGTAGCTTGGTCAATGCCAAAACACAGTGAAATCTTTTTATGGCTTTAAACGCGTTTTCTCCTCGAGAGAAACCCGATTTCACTAAAAACGTTATAGTTTAAACATGCCTGTTGTACATGTGTGCAAACACTCAGAGCCTTAAGATAGGGGTTTCACCAATGTCTTTTTTGGTGAGAAACCTTCTATTTCAAGGTTCTGTGCGTTTTCAGACAAGTAAAATATGTATTTATAGTGTTTCTGATGAAATCCCTCCTTTTAATGCATTTTCTCACAGAAAACGAGTCTCTCGCCATGGGAACGTGGCTTTTTTGAAAAAGCATATTCTGGTCGAGAAATCGTGTTTTAAACAATAAAAACGACTCTCGGCCTTATTTAGTTCACATTTTTACTTTTGGTAAGCTAGCCCGTATTCATAACGCAATAAACCTTTTTATCGCGTTAAACGCCTTTTCTCAACGAGAAAAGCACAATTTCATCAAAAACAAACAAAACAAGAAAAATGAATCTATTCAACAAGTCTACAACACGTCCTTAAGAGTTACATGATTTCACCCAATGTCAATTTGTCATTTCTCCAGTTCTGATCATTTTTTAGGTTGTTGGTAGCTTGGTCAATGCCAAAACACAGTGAAATCTTTTTATGGCTTTAAACGCGTTTTCTCCTCGAGAGAAACACGATTTCACTAAAAACGTTATAGTTTAAACATGCCTGTTGTACATGTGTGCAAACACTCAGAGCCTTAAGATAGGGGTTTCACCAATGTCTTTTTTGGTGAGAAACCTTCTATTTCAAGGTTCTGTGCGTTTTCAGACAAGTACATTATGTATTTATAGTGTTTCTGATGAAATCCCTCCTTTTAATGCATTTTCTCACAGAAAACGAGTCTCTCGCCATGGGAACATGGCTTTTTTGAAAAAGCATATTCTGGTCGAGAAATCGTGTTTTAAACAATAAAAACGACATCCGGCCTTATTTAGTTCACATTTTTACTTTTGGTAAGCTAGCCCGTATTCATAACGCAATAAACCTTTTTATCGCGTTAAACGCCTTTTCTCGACGAGAAAAGCACAATTTCATCAAAAACAAACAAAACAAGAAAAATGAATCTATTCAACAAGTCTACAACACGTCCTTAAGAGTTACATGATTTCACCCAATGTCAATGTGTAATTTCTCCAGTTCTGATCATTTTTTAGGTTGTTGGTAGCTTGGTCAATGCCAAAACACAGTGAAATCTTTTTATGGCTTTAAACGCGTTTTCTCCTCGAGAGAAACACGATTTCACTAAAAACGTTATAGTTTAAACATGCCTGTTGTACATGTGTGCAAACACTCAGAGCCTTAAGATAGGGGTTTCACCAATGTCTTTTTTGGTGAGAAACCTTCTATTTCAAGGTTCTGTGCGTTTTCAGACAAGTACATTATGTATTTATAGTGTTTCTGATGAAATCCCTCCTTTTAATGCATTTTCTCACAGAAAACGAGTCTCTCGCCATGGGAACATGGCTTTTTTGAAAAAGCATATTCTGGTCGAGAAATCGTGTTTTAAACAATAAAAACGACATCCGGCCTTATTTAGTTCACATTTTTACTTTTGGTAAGCTAGCCCGTATTCATAACGCAATAAACCTTTTTATCGCGTTAAACGCCTTTTCTCGACGAGAAAAGCACAATTTCATCAAAAACAAACAAAACAAGAAAAATGAATCTATTCAACAAGTCTACAACACGTCCTTAAGAGTTACATGATTTCACCCAATGTCAATTTGTCATTTCTCCAGTTCTGATCATTTTTTAGGTTGTTGGTAGCTTGGTCAATGCCAAAACACAGTGAAATCTTTTTATGGCTTTAAACGCGTTTTCTCCTCGAGAGAAACACGATTTCACTAAAAACGTTATAGTTTAAACATGCCTGTTGTACATGTGTGCAAACACTCAGAGCCTTAAGATAGGGGTTTCACCAATGTCTTTTTTGGTGAGAAACCTTCTATTTCAAGGTTCTGTGCGTTTTCAGACAAGTACATTATGTATTTATAGTGTTTCTGATGAAATCCCTCCTTTTAATGCATTTTCTCACAGAAAACGAGTCTCTCGCCATGGGAACATGGCTTTTTTGAAAAAGCATATTCTGGTCGAGAAATCGTGTTTTAAACAATAAAAACGACATCCGGCCTTATTTAGTTCACATTTTTACTTTTGGTAAGCTAGCCCGTATTCATAACGCAATAAACCTTTTTATCGCGTTAAACGCCTTTTCTCGACGAGAAAAGCACAATTTCATCAAAAACAAACAAAACAAGAAAAATGAATCTATTCAACAAGTCTACAACACGTCCTTAAGAGTTACATGATTTCACCCCATTGTCAATTTGTCATTTCTCCAGTTCTGATCATTTTTTAGGTTGTTGGTAGCTTGGTCAATGCCAAAACACAGTGAAATCTTTTTATGGCTTTAAACGCGTTTTCTCCTCGAGAGAAACATGATTTCACTAAAAACGTTATAGTTTAAACATGCCTGTTGTACATGTGTGCAAACACTCAGAGCCTTAAGATAGGGGTTTCACCAATGTCTTTTTTGGTGAGAAACCTTCTATTTCAAGGTTCTGTGCGTTTTCAGACAAGTACATTATGTATTTATAGTGTTTCTGATGAAATCCCTCCTTTTAATGCATTTTCTCACAGAAAACGAGTCTCTCGCCATGGGAACATGGCTTTTTTGAAAAAGCATATTCTGGTCGAGAAATCGTGTTTTAAACAATAAAAACGACATCCGGCCTTATTTAGTTCACATTTTTACTTTTGGTAAGCTAGCCCGTATTCATAACGCACTAAACCTTTTTATCGCGTTAAACGCCTTTTCTCAACGAGAAAAGCACAATTTCATCAAAAACAAACAAAACAAGAAAAATGAATCTATTCAACAAGTCTATATTATGTCCTTAAGATTTAGTTACATGATTTCACCCAATGTCAATGTGTCATTTCTCCAGTTCTGATCATTTTTTAGGTTGTTGGTAGCTTGGTCAATGCCAAAACACAGTGAAATCTTTTTATGGCTTTAAACGCGTTTTCTCCTCGAGAGAAACCCGATTTCACTAAAAACGTTATAGTTTAAACATGCCTGTTGTACATGTGTGCAAACACTCAGAGCCTTAAGATAGGGGTTTCACCAATGTGTTTTTTGGTGAGAAACCTTCTATTTCAAGGTTCTGTGCGTTTTCAGACAAGTAAAATATGTATTTATAGTGTTTCTGATGAAATCCCTCCTTTTAATGCATTTTCTCACAGAAAACGAGTCTCTCGCCATGGGAACGTGGCTTTTTTGAAAAAGCATATTCTGGTCGAGAAATCGTGTTTTAAACAATAAAAACGACTCTCGGCCTTATTTAGTTCACATTTTTACTTTTGGTAAGCTAGCCCGTATTCATAACGCAATAAACCTTTTTATCGCGTTAAACGCCTTTTCTCGACGAGAAAAGCACAATTTCATCAAAAACAAACAAAACAAGAAAAATGAATCTATTCAACAAGTCTACAACACGTCCTTAAGAGTTACATGATTTCACCCAATGTCAATTTGTCATTTCTCCAGTTCTGATCATTTTTTAGGTTGTTGGTAGCTTGGTCAATGCCAAAACACAGTGAAATCTTTTTATGGCTTTAAACGCGTTTTCTCCTCGAGAGAAACCCGATTTCACTAAAAACGTTATAGTTTAAACATGCCTGTTGTACATGTGTGCAAACACTCAGAGCCTTAAGATAGGGGTTTCACCAATGTCTTTTTTGGTGAGAAACCTTCTATTTCAAGGTTCTGTGCGTTTTCAGACAAGTACATTATGTATTTATAGTGTTTCTGATGAAATCCCTCCTTTTAATGCATTTTCTCACAGAAAACGAGTCTCTCGCCATGGGAACATGGCTTTTTTGAAAAAGCATATTCTGGTCGAGAAATCGTGTTTTAAACAATAAAAACGACATCCGGCCTTATTTAGTTCACATTTTTACTTTTGGTAAGCTAGCCCGTATTCATAACGCAATAAACCTTTTTATCGCGTTAAACGCCTTTTCTCGACGAGAAAAGCACAATTTCATCAAAAACAAACAAAACAAGAAAAATGAATCTATTCAACAAGTCTACAACACGTCCTTAAGAGTTACATGATTTCACCCAATGTCAATGTGTAATTTCTCCAGTTCTGATCATTTTTTAGGTTGTTGGTAGCTTGGTCAATGCCAAAACACAGTGAAATCTTTTTATGGCTTTAAACGCGTTTTCTCCTCGAGAGAAACACGATTTCACTAAAAACGTTATAGTTTAAACATGCCTGTTGTACATGTGTGCAAACACTCAGAGCCTTAAGATAGGGGTTTCACCAATGTCTTTTTTGGTGAGAAACCTTCTATTTCAAGGTTCTGTGCGTTTTCAGACAAGTACATTATGTATTTATAGTGTTTCTGATGAAATCCCTCCTTTTAATGCATTTTCTCACAGAAAACGAGTCTCTCGCCATGGGAACATGGCTTTTTTGAAAAAGCATATTCTGGTCGAGAAATCGTGTTTTAAACAATAAAAACGACATCCGGCCTTATTTAGTTCACATTTTTACTTTTGGTAAGCTAGCCCGTATTCATAACGCAATAAACCTTTTTATCGCGTTAAACGCCTTTTCTCGACGAGAAAAGCACAATTTCATCAAAAACAAACAAAACAAGAAAAATGAATCTATTCAACAAGTCTACAACACGTCCTTAAGAGTTACATGATTTCACCCAATGTCAATTTGTCATTTCTCCAGTTCTGATCATTTTTTAGGTTGTTGGTAGCTTGGTCAATGCCAAAACACAGTGAAATCTTTTTATGGCTTTAAACGCGTTTTCTCCTCGAGAGAAACACGATTTCACTAAAAACGTTATAGTTTAAACATGCCTGTTGTACATGTGTGCAAACACTCAGAGCCTTAAGATAGGGGTTTCACCAATGTCTTTTTTGGTGAGAAACCTTCTATTTCAAGGTTCTGTGCGTTTTCAGACAAGTACATTATGTATTTATAGTGTTTCTGATGAAATCCCTCCTTTTAATGCATTTTCTCACAGAAAACGAGTCTCTCGCCATGGGAACATGGCTTTTTTGAAAAAGCATATTCTGGTCGAGAAATCGTGTTTTAAACAATAAAAACGACATCCGGCCTTATTTAGTTCACATTTTTACTTTTGGTAAGCTAGCCCGTATTCATAACGCAATAAACCTTTTTATCGCGTTAAACGCCTTTTCTCGACGAGAAAAGCACAATTTCATCAAAAACAAACAAAACAAGAAAAATGAATCTATTCAACAAGTCTATATTATGTCCTTAAGATTTAGTTACATGATTTCACCCAATGTCAATGTGTCATTTCTCCAGTTCTGATCATTTTTTAGGTTGTTGGTAGCTTGGTCAATGCCAAAACACAGTGAAATCTTTTTATGGCTTTAAACGCGTTTTCTCCTCGAGAGAAACCCGATTTCACTAAAAACGTTATAGTTTAAACATGCCTGTTGTACATGTGTGCAAACACTCAGAGCCTTAAGATAGGGGTTTCACCAATGTCTTTTTTGGTGAGAAACCTTCTATTTCAAGGTTCTGTGCGTTTTCAGACAAGTAAAATATGTATTTATAGTGTTTCTGATGAAATCCCTCCTTTTAATGCATTTTCTCACAGAAAACGAGTCTCTCGCCATGGGAACGTGGCTTTTTTGAAAAAGCATATTCTGGTCGAGAAATCGTGTTTTAAACAATAAAAACGACTCTCGGCCTTATTTAGTTCACATTTTTACTTTTGGTAAGCTAGCCCGTATTCATAACGCAATAAACCTTTTTATCGCGTTAAACGCCTTTTCTCGACGAGAAAAGCACAATTTCATCAAAAACAAACAAAACAAGAAAAATGAATCTATTCAACAAGTCTACAACACGTCCTTAAGAGTTACATGATTTCACCCAATGTCAATTTGTCATTTCTCCAGTTCTGATCATTTTTTAGGTTGTTGGTAGCTTGGTCAATGCCAAAACACAGTGAAATCTTTTTATGGCTTTAAACGCGTTTTCTCCTCGAGAGAAACCCGATTTCACTAAAAACGTTATAGTTTAAACATGCCTGTTGTACATGTGTGCAAACACTCAGAGCCTTAAGATAGGGGTTTCACCAATGTCTTTTTTGGTGAGAAACCTTCTATTTCAAGGTTCTGTGCGTTTTCAGACAAGTACATTATGTATTTATAGTGTTTCTGATGAAATCCCTCCTTTTAATGCATTTTCTCACAGAAAACGAGTCTCTCGCCATGGGAACATGGCTTTTTTGAAAAAGCATATTCTGGTCGAGAAATCGTGTTTTAAACAATAAAAACGACATCCGGCCTTATTTAGTTCACATTTTTACTTTTGGTAAGCTAGCCCGTATTCATAACGCAATAAACCTTTTTATCGCGTTAAACGCCTTTTCTCGACGAGAAAAGCACAATTTCATCAAAAACAAACAAAACAAGAAAAATGAATCTATTCAACAAGTCTACAACACGTCCTTAAGAGTTACATGATTTCACCCAATGTCAATGTGTAATTTCTCCAGTTCTGATCATTTTTTAGGTTGTTGGTAGCTTGGTCAATGCCAAAACACAGTGAAATCTTTTTATGGCTTTAAACGCGTTTTCTCCTCGAGAGAAACACGATTTCACTAAAAACGTTATAGTTTAAACATGCCTGTTGTACATGTGTGCAAACACTCAGAGCCTTAAGATAGGGGTTTCACCAATGTCTTTTTTGGTGAGAAACCTTCTATTTCAAGGTTCTGTGCGTTTTCAGACAAGTACATTATGTATTTATAGTGTTTCTGATGAAATCCCTCCTTTTAATGCATTTTCTCACAGAAAACGAGTCTCTCGCCATGGGAACATGGCTTTTTTGAAAAAGCATATTCTGGTCGAGAAATCGTGTTTTAAACAATAAAAACGACATCCGGCCTTATTTAGTTCACATTTTTACTTTTGGTAAGCTAGCCCGTATTCATAACGCAATAAACCTTTTTATCGCGTTAAACGCCTTTTCTCGACGAGAAAAGCACAATTTCATCAAAAACAAACAAAACAAGAAAAATGAATCTATTCAACAAGTCTACAACACGTCCTTAAGAGTTACATGATTTCACCCAATGTCAATTTGTCATTTCTCCAGTTCTGATCATTTTTTAGGTTGTTGGTAGCTTGGTCAATGCCAAAACACAGTGAAATCTTTTTATGGCTTTAAACGCGTTTTCTCCTCGAGAGAAACACGATTTCACTAAAAACGTTATAGTTTAAACATGCCTGTTGTACATGTGTGCAAACACTCAGAGCCTTAAGATAGGGGTTTCACCAATGTCTTTTTTGGTGAGAAACCTTCTATTTCAAGGTTCTGTGCGTTTTCAGACAAGTACATTATGTATTTATAGTGTTTCTGATGAAATCCCTCCTTTTAATGCATTTTCTCACAGAAAACGAGTCTCTCGCCATGGGAACATGGCTTTTTTGAAAAAGCATATTCTGGTCGAGAAATCGTGTTTTAAACAATAAAAACGACATCCGGCCTTATTTAGTTCACATTTTTACTTTTGGTAAGCTAGCCCGTATTCATAACGCAATAAACCTTTTTATCGCGTTAAACGCCTTTTCTCGACGAGAAAAGCACAATTTCATCAAAAACAAACAAAACAAGAAAAATGAATCTATTCAACAAGTCTACAACACGTCCTTAAGAGTTATATGATTTCACCCCATTGTCAATTTGTCATTTCTCCAGTTCTGATCATTTTTTAGGTTGTTGGTAGCTTGGTCAATGCCAAAACACAGTGAAATCTTTTTATGGCTTTAAACGCGTTTTCTCCTCGAGAGAAACACGATTTCACTAAAAACGTTATAGTTTAAACATGCCTGTTGTACATGTGTGCAAACACTCAGAGCCTTAAGATAGGGGTTTCACCAATGTGTTTTTTGGTGAGAAACCTTCTATTTCAAGGTTCTGTGCGTTTTCAGACAAGTACATTATGTATTTATAGTGTTTCTGATGAAATCCCTCCTTTTAATGCATTTTCTCACAGAAAACGAGTCTCTCGCCATGGGAACATGGCTTTTTTGAAAAAGCATATTCTGGTCGAGAAATCGTGTTTTAAACAATAAAAACGACATCCGGCCTTATTTAGTTCACATTTTTACTTTTGGTAAGCTAGCCCGTATTCATAACGCACTAAACCTTTTTATCGCGTTAAACGCCTTTTCTCAACGAGAAAAGCACAATTTCATCAAAAACAAACAAAACAAGAAAAATGAATCTATTCAACAAGTCTATAACACGTCCTTAAGATTTAGTTACATGATTTCACCCAATGTCAATGTGTCATTTCTCCAGTTCTGATCATTTTTTAGGTTGTTGGTAGCTTGGTCAATGCCAAAACACAGTGAAATCTTTTTATGGCTTTAAACGCGTTTTCTCCTCGAGAGAAACACAATTTCACTAAAAACGTTATAGTTTAAACATGTCTGTTGTACATGTGTGCAAACACTCAGAGCCTTAAGATAGAGGTTTCACCAATGTGGTTTTTGGTGAGAAACCTTCTATTTCAAGGTTCTGTGCGTTTTCAGACAAGTACAATATGTATTTATAGTGTTTCTGATGAAATCCCTCCTTTTAGTGCATTTTCTCACAGAAAACGAGTCTCTCGCCATGGGAACATGGCTTTTTTGAAAAAGCATATTCTGGTCGAGAAATCGTGTTTTAAACAATAAAAACGACATCCGGCCTTATTTAGTTCACATTTTTACTTTTGGTAAGCTAGCCCGTATTCATAACGCACTAAACCTTTTTATCGCGTTAAACGCCTTTTCTCAACGAGAAAAGCACAATTTCATCAAAAACAAACAAAACAAGAAAAATGAATCTATTCAACAAGTCTATAACACGTCCTTAAGAGTTACATGATTTCACCCAATGTCAATGTGTCATTTCTCCAGTTCTGATCATTTTTTAGGTTGTTGGTAGCTTGGTCAATGCCAAAACACAGTGAAATCTTTTTATGGCTTTAAACGCGTTTTCTCCTCGAGAGAAACACGATTTCACTAAAAACGTTATAGTTTAAACATGACTGTTGTACATGTGTGCAAACACTCAGAGCCTTAAGATAGGGGTTTCACCAATGTGTTTTTTGGTGAGAAACCTTCTATTTCAAGGTTCTGTGCGTTTTCAGACAAGTACAATATGTATTTATAGTGTTTCTGATGAAATCCCTCCTTTTAGTGCATTTTCTCACAGAAAACGAGTCTCTCGCCACGGGAACGTGGCTTTTTTGAAAAAGCATATTCTGGTCGAGAAATCGTGTTTTAAACAATAAAAACGACTCCCGGCCTTATTTAGTTCACATTTTTACTTTTGGTAAGCTAGCCCGTATTCATAACGCACTAAACCTTTTTATCTCGTTAAACGCCTTTTCTCGACGAGAAAAGCACAATTTCATCAAAAACAAACAAAACAAGAAAAATGAATTTATTCAACAAGTCTACAACACGTCCTTAAGAGTTACATGATTTCACCCAATGTCAATGTGTCATTTCTCCAGTTCTGATCATTTTTTAGGTTGTTGGTAGCTTGGTCAATGCCAAAACACAGTGAAATCTTTTTATGGCTTTAAACGCGTTTTCTCCTCGAGAGAAACCCGATTTCACTAAAAACGTTATAGTTTAAACATGCCTGTTGTACATGTGTGCAAACACTCAGAGCCTTAAGATAGGGGTTTCACCAATGTCTTTTTTGGTGAGAAACCTTCTATTTCAAGGTTCTGTGCGTTTTCAGACAAGTAAAATATGTATTTATAGTGTTTCTGATGAAATCCCTCCTTTTAATGCATTTTCTCACAGAAAACGAGTCTCTCGCCATGGGAACGTGGCTTTTTTGAAAAAGCATATTCTGGTCGAGAAATCGTGTTTTAAACAATAAAAACGACTCTCGGCCTTATTTAGTTCACATTTTTACTTTTGGTAAGCTAGCCCGTATTCATAACGCAATAAACCTTTTTATCGCGTTAAACGCCTTTTCTCGACGAGAAAAGCACAATTTCATCAAAAACAAACAAAACAAGAAAAATGAATCTATTCAACAAGTCTACAACACGTCCTTAAGAGTTACATGATTTCACCCAATGTCAATTTGTCATTTCTCCAGTTCTGATCATTTTTTAGGTTGTTGGTAGCTTGGTCAATGCCAAAACACAGTGAAATCTTTTTATGGCTTTAAACGCGTTTTCTCCTCGAGAGAAACCCGATTTCACTAAAAACGTTATAGTTTAAACATGCCTGTTGTACATGTGTGCAAACACTCAGAGCCTTAAGATAGGGGTTTCACCAATGTCTTTTTTGGTGAGAAACCTTCTATTTCAAGGTTCTGTGCGTTTTCAGACAAGTACATTATGTATTTATAGTGTTTCTGTTGAAATCCCTCCTTTTAATGCATTTTCTCACAGAAAACGAGTCTCTCGCCATGGGAACATGGCTTTTTTGAAAAAGCATATTCTGGTCGAGAAATCGTGTTTTAAACAATAAAAACGACATCCGGCCTTATTTAGTTCACATTTTTACTTTTGGTAAGCTAGCCCGTATTCATAACGCAATAAACCTTTTTATCGCGTTAAACGCCTTTTCTCGACGAGAAAAGCACAATTTCATCAAAAACAAACAAAACAAGAAAAATGAATCTATTCAACAAGTCTACAACACGTCCTTAAGAGTTCCATGATTTCACCCAATGTCAATTTGTCATTTCTCCAGTTCTGATCATTTTTTAGGTTGTTGGTAGCTTGGTCAATGCCAAAACACAGTGAAATCTTTTTATGGCTTTAAACGCGTTTTCTCCTCGAGAGAAACACGATTTCACTAAAAACGTTATAGTTTAAACATGCCTGTTGTACATGTGTGCAAACACTCAGAGCCTTAAGATAGGGGTTTCACCAATGTCTTTTTTGGTGAGAAACCTTCTATTTCAAGGTTCTGTGCGTTTTCAGACAAGTACATTATGTATTTATAGTGTTTCTGATGAAATCCCTCCTTTTAATGCATTTTCTCACAGAAAACGAGTCTCTCGCCATGGGAACATGGCTTTTTTGAAAAAGCATATTCTGGTCGAGAAATCGTGTTTTAAACAATAAAAACGACATCCGGCCTTATTTAGTTCACATTTTTACTTTTGGTAAGCTAGCCCGTATTCATAACGCAATAAACCTTTTTATCGCGTTAAACGCCTTTTCTCGACGAGAAAAGCACAATTTCATCAAAAACAAACAAAACAAGAAAAATGAATCTATTCAACAAGTCTACAACACGTCCTTAAGAGTTACATGATTTCACCCAATGTCAATTTGTCATTTCTCCAGTTCTGATCATTTTTTAGGTTGTTGGTAGCTTGGTCAATGCCAAAACACAGTGAAATCTTTTTATGGCTTTAAACGCGTTTTCTCCTCGAGAGAAACACGATTTCACTAAAAACGTTATAGTTTAAACATGCCTGTTGTACATGTGTGCAAACACTCAGAGCCTTAAGATAGGGGTTTCACCAATGTCTTTTTTGGTGAGAAACCTTCTATTTCAAGGTTCTGTGCGTTTTCAGACAAGTACATTATGTATTTATAGTGTTTCTGATGAAATCCCTCCTTTTAATGCATTTTCTCACAGAAAACGAGTCTCTCGCCATGGGAACATGGCTTTTTTGAAAAAGCATATTCTGGTCGAGAAATCGTGTTTTAAACAATAAAAACGACATCCGGCCTTATTTAGTTCACATTTTTACTTTTGGTAAGCTAGCCCGTATTCATAACGCAATAAACCTTTTTATCGCGTTAAACGCCTTTTCTCGACGAGAAAAGCACAATTTCATCAAAAACAAACAAAACAAGAAAAATGAATCTATTCAACAAGTCTACAACACGTCCTTAAGAGTTATATGATTTCACCCCATTGTCAATTTGTCATTTCTCCAGTTCTGATCATTTTTTAGGTTGTTGGTAGCTTGGTCAATGCCAAAACACAGTGAAATCTTTTTATGGCTTTAAACGCGTTTTCTCCTCGAGAGAAACACGATTTCACTAAAAACGTTATAGTTTAAACATGCCTGTTGTACATGTGTGCAAACACTCAGAGCCTTAAGATAGGGGTTTCACCAATGTGTTTTTTGGTGAGAAACCTTCTATTTCAAGGTTCTGTGCGTTTTCAGACAAGTACATTATGTATTTATAGTGTTTCTGATGAAATCCCTCCTTTTAATGCATTTTCTCACAGAAAACGAGTCTCTCGCCATGGGAACATGGCTTTTTTGAAAAAGCATATTCTGGTCGAGAAATCGTGTTTTAAACAATAAAAACGACATCCGGCCTTATTTAGTTCACATTTTTACTTTTGGTAAGCTAGCCCGTATTCATAACGCACTAAACCTTTTTATCGCGTTAAACGCCTTTTCTCAACGAGAAAAGCACAATTTCATCAAAAACAAACAAAACAAGAAAAATGAATCTATTCAACAAGTCTATAACACGTCCTTAAGATTTAGTTACATGATTTCACCCAATGTCAATGTGTCATTTCTCCAGTTCTGATCATTTTTTAGGTTGTTGGTAGCTTGGTCAATGCCAAAACACAGTGAAATCTTTTTATGGCTTTAAACGCGTTTTCTCCTCGAGAGAAACACAATTTCACTAAAAACGTTATAGTTTAAACATGTCTGTTGTACATGTGTGCAAACACTCAGAGCCTTAAGATAGAGGTTTCACCAATGTGGTTTTTGGTGAGAAACCTTCTATTTCAAGGTTCTGTGCGTTTTCAGACAAGTACAATATGTATTTATAGTGTTTCTGATGAAATCCCTCCTTTTAGTGCATTTTCTCACAGAAAACGAGTCTCTCGCCATGGGAACATGGCTTTTTTGAAAAAGCATATTCTGGTCGAGAAATCGTGTTTTAAACAATAAAAACGACATCCGGCCTTATTTAGTTCACATTTTTACTTTTGGTAAGCTAGCCCGTATTCATAACGCACTAAACCTTTTTATCGCGTTAAACGCCTTTTCTCAACGAGAAAAGCACAATTTCATCAAAAACAAACAAAACAAGAAAAATGAATCTATTCAACAAGTCTATAACACGTCCTTAAGAGTTACATGATTTCACCCAATGTCAATGTGTCATTTCTCCAGTTCTGATCATTTTTTAGGTTGTTGGTAGCTTGGTCAATGCCAAAACACAGTGAAATCTTTTTATGGCTTTAAACGCGTTTTCTCCTCGAGAGAAACACGATTTCACTAAAAACGTTATAGTTTAAACATGACTGTTGTACATGTGTGCAAACACTCAGAGCCTTAAGATAGGGGTTTCACCAATGTGTTTTTTGGTGAGAAACCTTCTATTTCAAGGTTCTGTGCGTTTTCAGACAAGTACAATATGTATTTATAGTGTTTCTGATGAAATCCCTCCTTTTAGTGCATTTTCTCACAGAAAACGAGTCTCTCGCCACGGGAACGTGGCTTTTTTGAAAAAGCATATTCTGGTCGAGAAATCGTGTTTTAAACAATAAAAACGACTCCCGGCCTTATTTAGTTCACATTTTTACTTTTGGTAAGCTAGCCCGTATTCATAACGCACTAAACCTTTTTATCTCGTTAAACGCCTTTTCTCGACGAGAAAAGCACAATTTCATCAAAAACAAACAAAACAAGAAAAATGAATTTATTCAACAAGTCTACAACACGTCCTTAAGAGTTACATGATTTCACCCAATGTCAATGTGTCATTTCTCCAGTTCTGATCATTTTTTAGGTTGTTGGTAGCTTGGTCAATGCCAAAACACAGTGAAATCTTTTTATGGCTTTAAACGCGTTTTCTCCTCGAGAGAAACCCGATTTCACTAAAAACGTTATAGTTTAAACATGCCTGCTGTACATGTGTGCAAACACTCAGAGCCTTAAGATAGGGGTTTCACCAATGTCTTTTTTGGTGAGAAACCTTCTATTTCAAGGTTCTGTGCGTTTTCAGACAAGTAAAATATGTATTTATAGTGTTTCTGATGAAATCCCTCCTTTTAATGCATTTTCTCACAGAAAACGAGTCTCTCGCCATGGGAACGTGGCTTTTTTGAAAAAGCATATTCTGGTCGAGAAATCGTGTTTTAAACAATAAAAACGACTCTCGGCCTTATTTAGTTCACATTTTTACTTTTGGTAAGCTAGCCCGTATTCATAACGCAATAAACCTTTTTATCGCGTTAAACGCCTTTTCTCGACGAGAAAAGCACAATTTCATCAAAAACAAACAAAACAAGAAAAATGAATCTATTCAACAAGTCTACAACACGTCCTTAAGAGTTACATGATTTCACCCAATGTCAATTTGTCATTTCTCCAGTTCTGATCATTTTTTAGGTTGTTGGTAGCTTGGTCAATGCCAAAACACAGTGAAATCTTTTTATGGCTTTAAACGCGTTTTCTCCTCGAGAGAAACCCGATTTCACTAAAAACGTTATAGTTTAAACATGCCTGTTGTACATGTGTGCAAACACTCAGAGCCTTAAGATAGGGGTTTCACCAATGTCTTTTTTGGTGAGAAACCTTCTATTTCAAGGTTCTGTGCGTTTTCAGACAAGTACATTATGTATTTATAGTGTTTCTGATGAAATCCCTCCTTTTAATGCATTTTCTCACAGAAAACGAGTCTCTCGCCATGGGAACATGGCTTTTTTGAAAAAGCATATTCTGGTCGAGAAATCGTGTTTTAAACAATAAAAACGACATCCGGCCTTATTTAGTTCACATTTTTACTTTTGGTAAGCTAGCCCGTATTCATAACGCAATAAACCTTTTTATCGCGTTAAACGCCTTTTCTCGACGAGAAAAGCACAATTTCATCAAAAACAAACAAAACAAGAAAAATGAATCTATTCAACAAGTCTACAACACGTCCTTAAGAGTTACATGATTTCACCCAATGTCAATGTGTAATTTCTCCAGTTCTGATCATTTTTTAGGTTGTTGGTAGCTTGGTCAATGCCAAAACACAGTGAAATCTTTTTATGGCTTTAAACGCGTTTTCCTTTCGAGAGAAACACGATTTCACTAAAAACGTTATAGTTTAAACATGCCTGTTGTACATGTATGCAAACACTCAGAGCCTTAAGATAGGGGTTTCACCAATGTCTTTTTTGGTGAGAAACCTTCTATTTCAAGGTTCTGTGCGTTTTCAGACAAGTACATTATGTATTTATAGTGTTTCTGATGAAATCCCTCCTTTTAATGCATTTTCTCACAGAAAACGAGTCTCTCGCCATGGGAACATGGCTTTTTTGAAAAAGCATATTCTGGTCGAGAAATCGTGTTTTAAACAATAAAAACGACATCCGGCCTTATTTAGTTCACATTTTTACTTTTGGTAAGCTAGCCCGTATTCATAACGCAATAAACCTTTTTATCGCGTTAAACGCCTTTTCTCGACGAGAAAAGCACAATTTCATCAAAAACAAACAAAACAAGAAAAATGAATCTATTCAACAAGTCTACAACACGTCCTTAAGAGTTACATGATTTCACCCAATGTCAATTTGTCATTTCTCCAGTTCTGATCATTTTTTAGGTTGTTGGTAGCTTGGTCAATGCCAAAACACAGTGAAATCTTTTTATGGCTTTAAACGCGTTTTCTCCTCGAGAGAAACACGATTTCACTAAAAACGTTATAGTTTAAACATGCCTGTTGTACATGTGTGCAAACACTCAGAGCCTTAAGATAGGGGTTTCACCAATGTCTTTTTTGGTGAGAAACCTTCTATTTCAAGGTTCTGTGCGTTTTCAGACAAGTACATTATGTATTTATAGTGTTTCTGATGAAATCCCTCCTTTTAATGCATTTTCTCACAGAAAACGAGTCTCTCGCCATGGGAACATGGCTTTTTTGAAAAAGCATATTCTGGTCGAGAAATCGTGTTTTAAACAATAAAAACGACATCCGGCCTTATTTAGTTCACATTTTTACTTTTGGTAAGCTAGCCCGTATTCATAACGCACTAAACCTTTTTATCGCGTTAAACGCCTTTTCTCAACGAGAAAAGCACAATTTCATCAAAAACAAACAAAACAAGAAAAATGAATCTATTCAACAAGTCTATAACACGTCCTTAAGATTTAGTTACATGATTTCACCCAATGTCAATGTGTCATTTCTCCAGTTCTGATCATTTTTTAGGTTGTTGGTAGCTTGGTCAATGCCAAAACACAGTGAAATCTTTTTATGGCTTTAAACGCGTTTTCTCCTCGAGAGAAACACGATTTCACTAAAAACGTTATAGTTTAAACATGCCTGTTGTACATTTGTGCAAACACTCAGAGCCTTAAGATAGGGGTTTCACCAATGTCTTTTTTGGTGAGAAACCTTCTATTTCAAGGTTCTGTGCGTTTTCAGACAAGTACATTATGTATTTATAGTGTTTCTGATGAAATCCCTCCTTTTAATGCATTTTCTCACAGAAAACGAGTCTCTCGCCATGGGAACATGGCTTTTTTGAAAAAGCATATTCTGGTCGAGAAATCGTGTTTTAAACAATAAAAACGACATCCGGCCTTATTTAGTTCACATTTTTACTTTTGGTAAGCTAGCCCGTATTCATAACGCACTAAACCTTTTTATCGCGTTAAACGCCTTTTCTCAACGAGAAAAGCACAATTTCATCAAAAACAAACAAAACAAGAAAAATGAATCTATTCAACAAGTCTATAACACGTCCTTAAGATTTAGTTACATGATTTCACCCAATGTCAATGTGTCATTTCTCCAGTTCTGATCATTTTTTAGGTTGTTGGTAGCTTGGTCAATGCCAAAACACAGTGAAATCTTTTTATGGCTTTAAACGCGTTTTCTCCTCGAGAGAAACACGATTTCACTAAAAACGTTATAGTTTAAACATGCCTGTTGTACATGTGTGCAAACACTCAGAGCCTTAAGATAGGGGTTTCACCAATGTCTTTTTTGGTGAGAAACCTTCTATTTCAAGGTTCTGTGCGTTTTCAGACAAGTACATTATGTATTTATAGTGTTTCTGATGAAATCCCTCCTTTTAATGCATTTTCTCACAGAAAACGAGTCTCTCGCCATGGGAACATGGCTTTTTTGAAAAAGCATATTCTGGTCGAGAAATCGTGTTTTAAACAATAAAAACGACATCCGGCCTTATTTAGTTCACATTTTTACTTTTGGTAAGCTAGCCCGTATTCATAACGCACTAAACCTTTTTATCGCGTTAAACGCCTTTTCTCAACGAGAAAAGCACAATTTCATCAAAAACAAACAAAACAAGAAAAATGAATCTATTCAACAAGTCTATAACACGTCCTTAAGATTTAGTTACATGATTTCACCCAATGTCAATGTGTCATTTCTCCAGTTCTGATCATTTTTTAGGTTGTTGGTAGCTTGGTCAATGCCAAAACACAGTGAAATCTTTTTATGGCTTTAAACGCGTTTTCTCCTCGAGAGAAACACAATTTCACTAAAAACGTTATAGTTTAAACATGTCTGTTGTACATGTGTGCAAACACTCAGAGCCTTAAGATAGAGGTTTCACCAATGTGGTTTTTGGTGAGAAACCTTCTATTTCAAGGTTCTGTGCGTTTTCAGACAAGTACAATATGTATTTATAGTGTTTCTGATGAAATCCCTCCTTTTAGTGCATTTTCTCACAGAAAACGAGTCTCTCGCCATGGGAACATGGCTTTTTTGAAAAAGCATATTCTGGTCGAGAAATCGTGTTTTAAACAATAAAAACGACATCCGGCCTTATTTAGTTCACATTTTTACTTTTGGTAAGCTAGCCCGTATTCATAACGCACTAAACCTTTTTATCGCGTTAAACGCCTTTTCTCAACGAGAAAAGCACAATTTCATCAAAAACAAACAAAACAAGAAAAATGAATCTATTCAACAAGTCTATAACACGTCCTTAAGAGTTACATGATTTCACCCAATGTCAATGTGTCATTTTTCCAGTTCTGATCATTTTTTAGGTTGTTGGTAGCTTGGTCAATGCCAAAACACAGTGAAATCTTTTTATGGCTTTAAACGCGTTTTCTCCTCGAGAGAAACACGATTTCACTAAAAACGTTATAGTTTAAACATGCCTGTTGTACATGTGTGCAAACACTCAGAGCCTTAAGATAGGGGTTTCACCAATGTGTTTTTTTGGTGAGAAACCTTCTATTTCAAGGTTCTGTGCGTTTTCAGACAAGTACAATATGTATTTATACTGTTTCTGATGACATCCCTCCTTTTAGTGCATTTTCTCACAGAAAACGTGTCTCTCACCATGGGAACGTGGCTTTTTTGAAAAAGCATATTCTGGTCGAGAAATCATGTTTTAAACAATAAAAACGACTCCCGGCCTTATTTAGTTCACATTTTTACTTTTGGTAAGCTAGCCCGTATTCATAACGCACTAAACCTTTTTATCACGTTAAACGCCTTTTCTCGACGAGAAAAGCACAATTTCATCAAAAACAAACAAAACAAGAAAAATGAATCTATTCAACAAGTCTACAACACGTCCTTAAGAGTTACATGATTTCACCCAATGTCAATGTGTCATTTCTCCAGTTCTGATCATTTTTTGGTTGTTGGTAGCTTGGTCAATGAAAAAACACATTGAAATCTTTTTATGGCTTTAAACGCGTTTTCTCCTCGAGAGAAACACGATTTCACTAAAAACGTTATAGTTTAAACATGACTGTTGTACATGTGTGCAAACACTCAGAGCCTTAAGATAGGGGTTTCACCAATGTGTTTTTTGGTGAGAAACCTTCTATTTCAAGGTTCTGTGCGTTTTCAGACAAGTACAATATGTATTTATAGTGTTTCTGATGAAATCCCTCCTTTTAGTGCATTTTCTCACAGAAAACGAGTCTCTCGCCACGGGAACGTGGCTTTTTTGAAAAAGCATATTCTGGTCGAGAAATCGTGTTTTAAACAATAAAAACGACTCCCGGCCTTATTTAGTTCACATTTTTACTTTTGGTAAGCTAGCCCGTATTCATAACGCACTAAACCTTTTTATCTCGTTAAACGCCTTTTCTCGACGAGAAAAGCACAATTTCATCAAAAACAAACAAAACAAGAAAAATGAATTTATTCAACAAGTCTACAACACGTCCTTAAGAGTTACATGATTTCACCCAATGTCAATGTGTCATTCCTCCAGTTCTGATCATTTTTTAGGTTGTTGGTAGCTTGGTCAATGCCAAAACACAGTGAAATCTTTTTATGGCTTTAAACGCGTTTTCTCCTCGAGAGAAACCCGATTTCACTAAAAACGTTATAGTTTAAACATGCCTGTTGTACATGTGTGCAAACACTCAGAGCCTTAAGATAGGGGTTTCACCAATGTCTTTTTTGGTGAGAAACCTTCTATTTCAAGGTTCTGTGCGTTTTCAGACAAGTAAAATATGTATTTATAGTGTTTCTGATGAAATCCCTCCTTTTAATGCATTTTCTCACAGAAAACGAGTCTCTCGCCATGGGAACGTGGCTTTTTTGAAAAAGCATATTCTGGTCGAGAAATCGTGTTTTAAACAATAAAAACGACTCTCGGCCTTATTTAGTTCACATTTTTACTTTTGGTAAGCTAGCCCGTATTCATAACGCAATAAACCTTTTTATCGCGTTAAACGCCTTTTCTCGACGAGAAAAGCACAATTTCATCAAAAACAAACAAAACAAGAAAAATGAATCTATTCAACAAGTCTACAACACGTCCTTAAGAGTTACATGATTTCACCCAATGTCAATTTGTCATTTCTCCAGTTCTGATCATTTTTTAGGTTGTTGGTAGCTTGGTCAATGCCAAAACACAGTGAAATCTTTTTATGGCTTTAAACGCGTTTTCTCCTCGAGAGAAACACGATTTCACTAAAAACGTTATAGTTTAAACATGCCTGTTGTACATGTGTGCAAACACTCAGAGCCTTAAGATAGGGGTTTCACCAATGTCTTTTTTGGTGAGAAACCTTCTATTTCAAGGTTCTGTGCGTTTTCAGACAAGTACATTATGTATTTATAGTGTTTCTGATGAAATCCCTCCTTTTAATGCATTTTCTCACAGAAAACGAGTCTCTCGCCATGGGAACATGGCTTTTTTGAAAAAGCATATTCTGGTCGAGAAATCGTGTTTTAAACAATAAAAACGACATCCGGCCTTATTTAGTTCACATTTTTACTTTTGGTAAGCTAGCCCGTATTCATAACGCAATAAACCTTTTTATCGCGTTAAACGCCTTTTCTCGACGAGAAAAGCACAATTTCATCAAAAACAAACAAAACAAGAAAAATGAATCTATTCAACAAGTCTACAACACGTCCTTAAGAGTTCCATGATTTCACCCAATGTCAATTTGTCATTTCTCCAGTTCTGATCATTTTTTAGGTTGTTGGTAGCTTGGTCAATGCCAAAACACAGTGAAATCTTTTTATGGCTTTAAACGCGTTTTCTCCTCGAGAGAAACACGATTTCACTAAAAACGTTATAGTTTAAACATGCCTGTTGTACATGTGTGCAAACACTCAGAGCCTTAAGATAGGGGTTTCACCAATGTCTTTTTTGGTGAGAAACCTTCTATTTCAAGGTTCTGTGCGTTTTCAGACAAGTACATTATGTATTTATAGTGTTTCTGATGAAATCCCTCCTTTTAATGCATTTTCTCACAGAAAACGAGTCTCTCGCCATGGGAACATGGCTTTTTTGAAAAAGCATATTCTGGTCGAGAAATCGTGTTTTAAACAATAAAAACGACATCCGGCCTTATTTAGTTCACATTTTTACTTTTGGTAAGCTAGCCCGTATTCATAACGCACTAAACCTTTTTATCACGTTAAACGCCTTTTCTCGACGAGAAAAGCACAATTTCATCAAAAACAAACAAAACAAGAAAAATGAATCTATTCAACAAGTCTACAACACGTCCTTAAGAGTTACATGATTTCACCCAATGTCAATGTGTCATTTCTCCAGTTCTGATCATTTTTTGGTTGTTGGTAGCTTGGTCAATGAAAAAACACATTGAAATCTTTTTATGGCTTTAAACGCGTTTTCTCCTCGAGAGAAACACGATTTCACTAAAAACGTTATAGTTTAAACATGACTGTTGTACATGTGTGCAAACACTCAGAGCCTTAAGATAGGGGTTTCACCAATGTGTTTTTTGGTGAGAAACCTTCTATTTCAAGGTTCTGTGCGTTTTCAGACAAGTACAATATGTATTTATAGTGTTTCTGATGAAATCCCTCCTTTTAGTGCATTTTCTCACAGAAAACGAGTCTCTCGCCACGGGAACGTGGCTTTTTTGAAAAAGCATATTCTGGTCGAGAAATCGTGTTTTAAACAATAAAAACGACTCCCGGCCTTATTTAGTTCACATTTTTACTTTTGGTGAGCTAGCCCGTATTCATAACGCACTAAACCTTTTTATCTCGTTAAACGCCTTTTCTCGACGAGAAAAGCACAATTTCATCAAAAACAAACAAAACAAGAAAAATGAATCTATTCAACAAGTCTACAACACGTCCTTATGAGTTACATGATTTCACCCAATGTCAATGTGTCATTTCTCCAGTTCTGATCATTTTTTAGGTTGTTGGTAGCTTGGTCAATGCCAAAACACAGTGAAATCTTTTTATGGCTTTAAACGCGTTTTCTCCTCGAGAGAAACCCGATTTCACTAAAAACGTTATAGTTTAAACATGCCTGTTGTACATGTGTGCAAACACTCAGAGCCTTAAGATAGGGGTTTCACCAATGTGTTTTTTGGTGAGAAACCTTCTATTTCAAGGTTCTGTGCGTTTTCAGACAAGTAAAATATGTATTTATAGTGTTTCTGATGAAATCCCTCCTTTTAATGCATTTTCTCACAGAAAACGAGTCTCTCGCCATGGGAACATGGCTTTTTTGAAAAAGCATATTCTGGTCGAGAAATCGTGTTTTAAACAATAAAAACGACATCCGGCCTTATTTAGTTCACATTTTTACTTTTGGTAAGCTAGCCCGTATTCATAACGCAATAAACCTTTTTATTGCGTTAAACGCCTTTTCTCGACGAGAAAAGCACAATTTCATCAAAAACAAACAAAACAAGAAAAATGAATCTATTCAACAAGTCTACAACACGTCCTTAAGAGTTCCATGATTTCACCCAATGTCAATTTGTCATTTCTCCAGTTCTGATCATTTTTTAGGTTGTTGGTAGCTTGGTCAATGCCAAAACACAGTGAAATCTTTTTATGGCTTTAAACGCGTTTTCTCCTCGAGAGAAACACGATTTCACTAAAAACGTTATAGTTTAAACATGCCTGTTGTACATGTGTGCAAACACTCAGAGCCTTAAGATAGGGGTTTCACCAATGTCTTTTTTGGTGAGAAACCTTCTATTTCAAGGTTCTGTGCGTTTTCAGACAAGTACATTATGTATTCATAGTGTTTCTGATGAAATCCCTCCTTTTAATGCATTTTCTCACAGAAAACGAGTCTCTCGCCATGGGAACATGGCTTTTTTGAAAAAGCATATTCTGGTCGAGAAATCGTGTTTTAAACAATAAAAACGACATCCGGCCTTATTTAGTTCACATTTTTACTTTTGGTAAGCTAGCCCGTATTCATAACGCAATAAACCTTTTTATCGCGTTAAACGCCTTTTCTCTACGAGAAAAGCACAATTTCATCAAAAACAAACAAAAGAAAAATGAATCTATTCAACAAGTCTACAACACGTCCTTAAGAGTTACATGATTTCACCCAATGTCAATTTGTCATTTCTCCAGTTCTGATCATTTTTTAGGTTGTTGGTAGCTTGGTCAATGCCAAAACACAGTGAAATCTTTTTATGGCTTTAAACGCGTTTTCTCCTCGAGAGAAACACGATTTCACTAAAAACGTTATAGTTTAAACATGCCTGTTGTACATGTGTGCAAACACTCAGAGCCTTAAGATAGGGGTTTCACCAATGTCTTTTTTGGTGAGAAACCTTCTATTTCAAGGTTCTGTGCGTTTTCAGACAAGTACATTATGTATTTATAGTGTTTCTGATGAAATCCCTCCTTTTAATGCATTTTCTCACAGAAAACGAGTCTCTCGCCATGGGAACATGGCTTTTTTGAAAAAGCATATTCTGGTCAAGAAATCGTGTTTTAAACAATAAAAACGACATCAGGCCTTATTTAGTTCACATTTTTACTTTTGGTAAGCTAGCCCGTATTCATAACGCAATAAACCTTTTTATCGCGTTAAACGCCTTTTCTCGACGAGAAAAGCACAATTTCATCAAAAACAAACAAAACAAGAAAAATGAATCTATTCAACAAGTCTACAACACGTCCTTAAGAGTTACATGATTTCACCCCATTGTCAATTTGTCATTTCTCCAGTTCTGATCATTTTTTAGGTTGTTGGTAGCTTGGTCAATGCCAAAACACAGTGAAATCTTTTTATGGCTTTAAACGCGTTTTCTCCTCGAGAGAAACACGATTTCACTAAAAACGTTATAGTTTAAACATGCCTGTTGTACATGTGTGCAAACACTCAGAGCCTTAAGATAGGGGTTTCACCAATGTCTTTTTTGGTGAGAAACCTTCTATTTCAAGGTTCTGTGCGTTTTCAGACAAGTACATTATGTATTTATAGTGTTTCTGATGAAATCCCTCCTTTTAATGCATTTTCTCACAGAAAACGAGTCTCTCGCCATGGGAACATGGCTTTTTTGAAAAAGCATATTCTGGTCGAGAAATCGTGTTTTAAACAATAAAAACGACATCCGGCCTTATTTAGTTCACATTTTTACTTTTGGTAAGCTAGCCCGTATTCATAACGCACTAAACCTTTTTATCGCGTTAAACGCCTTTTCTCAACGAGAAAAGCACAATTTCATCAAAAACAAACAAAACAAGAAAAATGAATCTATTCAACAAGTCTATAACACGTCCTTAAGATTTAGTTACATGATTTCACCCAATGTCAATGTGTCATTTCTCCAGTTCTGATCATTTTTTAGGTTGTTGGTAGCTTGGTCAATGCCAAAACACAGTGAAATCTTTTTATGGCTTTAAACGCGTTTTCTCCTCGAGAGAAACACAATTTCACTAAAAACGTTATAGTTTAAACATGTCTGTTGTACATGTGTGCAAACACTCAGAGCCTTAAGATAGAGGTTTCACCAATGTGGTTTTTGGTGAGAAACCTTCTATTTCAAGGTTCTGTGCGTTTTCAGACAAGTACAATATGTATTTATAGTGTTTCTGATGAAATCCCTCCTTTTAGTGCATTTTCTCACAGAAAACGAGTCTCTCGCCATGGGAACATGGCTTTTTTGAAAAAGCATATTCTGGTCGAGAAATCGTGTTTTAAACAATAAAAACGACATCCGGCCTTATTTAGTTCACATTTTTACTTTTGGTAAGCTAGCCCGTATTCATAACGCACTAAACCTTTTTATCGCGTTAAACGCCTTTTCTCAACGAGAAAAGCACAATTTCATCAAAAACAAACAAAACAAGAAAAATGAATCTATTCAACAAGTCTATAACACGTCCTTAAGAGTTACATGATTTCACGCAATGTCAATGTGTCATTTCTCCAGTTCTGTTCATTTTTTAGGTTGTTGGTAGCTTGGTCAATGCCAAAACACAGTGAAATCTTTTTATGGCTTTAAACGCGTTTTCTCCTCGAGAGAAACACGATTTCACTAAAAACGTTATAGTTTAAACATGTCTGTTGTACATGTGTGCAAACACTCAGAGCCTTAAGATAGAGGTTTCACCAATGTGTTTTTTGGTGAGAAACCTTCTATTTCAAGGTTCTGTGCGTTTTCAGACAAGTACAATATGTATTTATAGTGTTTCTGATGAAATCCCTCCTTTTAGTGCATTTTCTCACAGAAAACGAGTCTCTCGCCATGGGAACATGGCTTTTTTGAAAAAGCATATTCTGGTCGAGAAATCGTGTTTTAAACAATAAAAACGACATCCGGCCTTTATTTAGTTCACATTTTTACTTTTGGTAAGCTAGCCCGTATTCATAACGCACTAAACCTTTTTATCGCGTTAAACGCCTTTTCTCAACGAGAAAAGCACAATTTCATCAAAAACAAACAAAACAAGAAAAATGAATCTATTCAACAAGTCTATAACACGTCCTTAAGAGTTACATGATTTCACCCAATGTCAATGTGTCATTTCTCCAGTTCTGATCATTTTTTAGGTTGTTGGTAGCTTGGTCAATGCCAAAACACAGTGAAATCTTTTTATGGCTTTAAACGCGTTTTCTCCTCGAGAGAAACACGATTTCACTAAAAACGTTATAGTTTAAACATGTCTGTTGTACATGTGTGCAAACACTCAGAGCCTTAAGATAGAGGTTTCACCAATGTGTTTTTTGGTGAGAAACCTTCTATTTCAAGGTTCTGTGCGTTTTCAGACAAGTACAATATGTATTTATAGTGTTTCTGATGAAATCCCTCCTTTTAGTGCATTTTCTCACAGAAAACGAGTCTCTCGCCATGGGAACATGGCTTTTTTGAAAAAGCATATTCTGGTCGAGAAATCGTGTTTTAAACAATAAAAACGACATCCGGCCTTTATTTAGTTCACATTTTTACTTTTGGTAAGCTAGCCCGTATTCATAACGCACTAAACCTTTTTATCGCGTTAAACGCCTTTTCTCAACGAGAAAAGCACAATTTCATCAAAAACAAACAAAACAAGAAAAATGAATCTATTCAACAAGTCTATAACACGTCCTTAAGAGTTAGTTACATGATTTCACCCAATGTCAATGTGTCATTTCTCCAGTTCTGATCATTTTTTTGGTTGTTGGTAGCTTGGTCAATGCCAAAACACAGTGAAATCTTTTTATGGCTTTAAACGCGTTTTCTCCTCGAGAGAAACACGATTTCACTAAAAACGTTATAGTTTAAACATGCCTGTTGTACATGTGTGCAAACACTCAGAGCCTTAAGATAGGGGTTTCACGAATGTGTTTTTTTGGTGAGAAACCTTCTATTTCAAGGTTCTGTGCGTTTTCAGACAAGTACAATATGTATTTATACTGTTTCTGTTGAAATCCCTCCTTTTAGTGCATTTTCTCACAGAAAACGTGTCTCTCACCATGGGAACGTGGCTTTTTTGAAAAAGCATATTCTGGTCGAGAAATCGTGTTTTAAACAATAAAAACGACATCCGGCCTTATTTAGTTCACATTTTTACTTTTGGTAAGCTAGCCCGTATTCATAACGCACTAAACCTTTTTATCGCGTTAAACGCCTTTTCTCAACGAGAAAAGCACAATTTCATCAAAAACAAACAAAACAAGAAAAATGAATCTATTCAACAAGTCTATAACACGTCCTTAAGATTTAGTTACATGATTTCACCCAATGTCAATGTGTCATTTCTCCAGTTCTGATCATTTTTTAGGTTGTTGGTAGCTTGGTCAATGCCAAAACACAGTGAAATCTTTTTATGGCTTTAAACGCGTTTTCTCCTCGAGAGAAACACAATTTCACTAAAAACGTTATAGTTTAAACATGTCTGTTGTACATGTGTGCAAACACTCAGAGCCTTAAGATAGAGGTTTCACCAATGTGGTTTTTGGTGAGAAACCTTCTATTTCAAGGTTCTGTGCGTTTTCAGACAAGTACAATATGTATTTATAGTGTTTCTGATGAAATCCCTCCTTTTAGTGCATTTTCTCACAGAAAACGAGTCTCTCGCCATGGGAACATGGCTTTTTTGAAAAAGCATATTCTGGTCGAGAAATCGTGTTTTAAACAATAAAAACGACATCCGGCCTTATTTAGTTCACATTTTTACTTTTGGTAAGCTAGCCCGTATTCATAACGCACTAAACCTTTTTATCGCGTTAAACGCCTTTTCTCAACGAGAAAAGCACAATTTCATCAAAAACAAACAAAACAAGAAAAATGAATCTATTCAACAAGTCTATAACACGTCCTTAAGAGTTACATGATTTCACCCAATGTCAATGTGTCATTTCTCCAGTTCTCATCATTTTTTAGGTTGTTGGTAGCTTGGTCAATGCCAAAACACAGTGAAATCTTTTTATGGCTTTAAACGCGTTTTCTCCTCGAGAGAAACACGATTTCACTAAAAACGTTATAGTTTAAACATGTCTGTTGTACATGTGTGCAAACACTCAGAGCCTTAAGATAGAGGTTTCACCAATGTGTTTTTTGGTGAGAAACCTTCTATTTCAAGGTTCTGTGCGTTTTCAGACAAGTACAATATGTATTTATAGTGTTTCTGATGAAATCCCTCCTTTTAGTGCATTTTCTCACAGAAAACGAGTCTCTCGCCATGGGAACATGGCTTTTTTGAAAAAGCATATTCTGGTCGAGAAATCGTGTTTTAAACAATAAAAACGACATCCGGCCTTTATTTAGTTCACATTTTTACTTTTGGTAAGCTAGCCCGTATTCATAACGCACTAAACCTTTTTATCACGTTAAACGCCTTTTCTCGACGAGAAAAGCACAATTTCATCAAAAACAAACAAAACAAGAAAAATGAATCTATTCAACAAGTGTACAACACGTCCTTAAGAGTTACATGATTTCACCCAATGTCAATGTGTCATTTCTCCAGTTCTGATCATTTTTTAGGTTGTTGGTAGCTTGGTCAATGCCAAAACACAGTGAAATCTTTTTATGGCTTTAAACGCGTTTTCTCCTTGAGAGAAACACGATTTCACTAAAAACGTTATAGTTTAAACATGCCTGTTGTACATGTGTGCAAACACTCAGAGCCTTAAGATAGGGGTTCCACCAATGTGTTTTTTGGTGAGAAACCTTCTATTTCAAGGTTCTGTGCGTTTTCAGACAAGTACAATATGTATTTATAGTGTTTCTGATGAAATCCCTCCTTTTAGTGCATTTTCTCACAGAAAACGAGTCTCTCGCCATGGGAAAGTGGCTTTTTTGAAAAAGCATATTCTGGTCGAGAAATCGTGTTTTAAACAATAAAAACGACTCCCGGCCTTATTTAGTTCACATTTTTACTTTTGGTAAGCTAGCGCGTATTCATAACGCAATAAACCTTTTTATCGCGTTAAACGCCTTTTCTCAACGAGAAAAGCACAATTTCATCAAAAACAGACAAAACAAGAAAAATGAATCTATTCAACAAGTGTACAACACGTCCTTAAGAGTTACATGATTTCACCCAATGTCAATGTGTCATTTCTCCAGTTCTCATCATTTTTTAGGTTGTTGGTAGCTTGGTCAATGCCAAAACACAGTGAAATCTTTTTATGGCTTTAAACGCGTTTTCTCCTCGAGAGAAACACGATTTCACTAAAAACGTTATAGTTTAAACATGTCTGTTGTACATGTGTGCAAACACTCAGAGCCTTAAGATAGGGGTTCCACCAATGTGTTTTTTGGTGAGAAACCTTCTATTTCAAGGTTCTGTGCGTTTTCAGACAAGTACAATATGTATTTATAGTGTTTCTGATGAAATCCCTCCTTTTAGTGCATTTTCTCACAGAAAACGAGTCTCTCGCCATGGGAACATGGCTTTTTTGAAAAAGCATATTCTGGTCGAGAAATCGTGTTTTAAACAATAAAAACGACATCCGGCCTTATTTAGTTCACATTTTTACTTTTGGTAAGCTAGCCCGTATTCATAACGCACTAAACCTTTTTATCGCGTTAAACGCCTTTTCTCAACGAGAAAAGCACAATTTCATCAAAAACAAACAAAACAAGAAAAATGAATCTATTCAACAAGTCTATAACACGTCCTTAAGAGTTACATGATTTCACGCAATGTCAATGTGTCATTTCTCCAGTTCTGTTCATTTTTTAGGTTGTTGGTAGCTTGGTCAATGCCAAAACACAGTGAAATCTTTTTATGGCTTTAAACGCGTTTTCTCCTCGAGAGAAACACGATTTCACTAAAAACGTTATAGTTTAAACATGTCTGTTGTACATGTGTGCAAACACTCAGAGCCTTAAGATAGAGGTTTCACCAATGTGTTTTTTGGTGAGAAACCTTCTATTTCAAGGTTCTGTGCGTTTTCAGACAAGTACAATATGTATTTATAGTGTTTCTGATGAAATCCCTCCTTTTAGTGCATTTTCTCACAGAAAACGAGTCTCTCGCCATGGGAACATGGCTTTTTTGAAAAAGCATATTCTGGTCGAGAAATCGTGTTTTAAACAATAAAAACGACATCCGGCCTTTATTTAGTTCACATTTTTACTTTTGGTAAGCTAGCCCGTATTCATAACGCACTAAACCTTTTTATCGCGTTAAACGCCTTTTCTCAACGAGAAAAGCACAATTTCATCAAAAACAAACAAAACAAGAAAAATGAATCTATTCAACAAGTCTATAACACGTCCTTAAGAGTTACATGATTTCACCCAATGTCAATGTGTCATTTCTCCAGTTCTGATCATTTTTTAGGTTGTTGGTAGCTTGGTCAATGCCAAAACACAGTGAAATCTTTTTATGGCTTTAAACGCGTTTTCTCCTCGAGAGAAACACGATTTCACTAAAAACGTTATAGTTTAAACATGTCTGTTGTACATGTGTGCAAACACTCAGAGCCTTAAGATAGGGGTTTCACCAATGTCTTTTTTGGTGAGAAACCTTCTATTTCAAGGTTCTGTGCGTTTTCAGACAAGTACATTATGTATTTATAGTGTTTCTGATGAAATCCCTCCTTTTAATGCATTTTCTCACAGAAAACGAGTCTCTCGCCATGGGAACATGGCTTTTTTGAAAAAGCATATTCTGGTCGAGAAATCGTGTTTTAAACAATAAAAACGACATCCGGCCTTATTTAGTTCACATTTTTACTTTTGGTAAGCTAGCCCGTATTCATAACGCACTAAACCTTTTTATCGCGTTAAACGCCTTTTCTCAACGAGAAAAGCACAATTTCATCAAAAACAAACAAAACAAGAAAAATGAATCTATTCAACAAGTCTATATTATGTCCTTAAGATTTAGTTACATGATTTCACCCAATGTCAATGTGTCATTTCTCCAGTTCTGATCATTTTTTAGGTTGTTGGTAGCTTGGTCAATGCCAAAACACAGTGAAATCTTTTTATGGCTTTAAACGCGTTTTCTCCTCGAGAGAAACCCGATTTCACTAAAAACGTTATAGTTTAAACATGCCTGTTGTACATGTGTGCAAACACTCAGAGCCTTAAGATAGGGGTTTCACCAATGTCTTTTTTGGTGAGAAACCTTCTATTTCAAGGTTCTGTGCGTTTTCAGACAAGTAAAATATGTATTTATAGTGTTTCTGATGAAATCCCTCCTTTTAATGCATTTTCTCACAGAAAACGAGTCTCTCGCCATGGGAACGTGGCTTTTTTGAAAAAGCATATTCTGGTCGAGAAATCGTGTTTTAAACAATAAAAACGACTCTCGGCCTTATTTAGTTCACATTTTTACTTTTGGTAAGCTAGCCCGTATTCATAACGCAATAAACCTTTTTATCGCGTTAAACGCCTTTTCTCGACGAGAAAAGCACAATTTCATCAAAAACAAACAAAACAAGAAAAATGAATCTATTCAACAAGTCTACAACACGTCCTTAAGAGTTACATGATTTCACCCAATGTCAATTTGTCATTTCTCCAGTTCTGATCATTTTTTAGGTTGTTGGTAGCTTGGTCAATGCCAAAACACAGTGAAATCTTTTTATGGCTTTAAACGCGTTTTCTCCTCGAGAGAAACCCGATTTCACTAAAAACGTTATAGTTTAAACATGCCTGTTGTACATGTGTGCAAACACTCAGAGCCTTAAGATAGGGGTTTCACCAATGTCTTTTTTGGTGAGAAACCTTCTATTTCAAGGTTCTGTGCGTTTTCAGACAAGTACATTATGTATTTATAGTGTTTCTGATGAAATCCCTCCTTTTAATGCATTTTCTCACAGAAAACGAGTCTCTCGCCATGGGAACATGGCTTTTTTGAAAAAGCATATTCTGGTCGAGAAATCGTGTTTTAAACAATAAAAACGACATCCGGCCTTATTTAGTTCACATTTTTACTTTTGGTAAGCTAGCCCGTATTCATAACGCAATAAACCTTTTTATCGCGTTAAACGCCTTTTCTCGACGAGAAAAGCACAATTTCATCAAAAACAAACAAAACAAGAAAAATGAATCTATTCAACAAGTCTACAACACGTCCTTAAGAGTTACATGATTTCACCCAATGTCAATGTGTAATTTCTCCAGTTCTGATCATTTTTTAGGTTGTTGGTAGCTTGGTCAATGCCAAAACACAGTGAAATCTTTTTATGGCTTTAAACGCGTTTTCTCCTCGAGAGAAACACGATTTCACTAAAAACGTTATAGTTTAAACATGCCTGTTGTACATGTGTGCAAACACTCAGAGCCTTAAGATAGGGGTTTCACCAATGTGTTTTTTGGTGAGAAACCTTCTATTTCAAGGTTCTGTGCGTTTTCAGACAAGTACATTATGTATTTATAGTGTTTCTGATGAAATCCCTCCTTTTAATGCATTTTCTCACAGAAAACGAGTCTCTCGCCATGGGAACATGGCTTTTTTGAAAAAGCATATTCTGGTCGAGAAATCGTGTTTTAAACAATAAAAACGACATCCGGCCTTATTTAGTTCACATTTTTACTTTTGGTAAGCTAGCCCGTATTCATAACGCACTAAACCTTTTTATCGCGTTAAACGCCTTTTCTCAACGAGAAAAGCACAATTTCATCAAAAACAAACAAAACAAGAAAAATGAATCTATTCAACAAGTCTATATTATGTCCTTAAGATTTAGTTACATGATTTCACCCAATGTCAATGTGTCATTTCTCCAGTTCTGATCATTTTTTAGGTTGTTGGTAGCTTGGTCAATGCCAAAACACAGTGAAATCTTTTTATGGCTTTAAACGCGTTTTCTCCTCGAGAGAAACCCGATTTCACTAAAAACGTTATAGTTTAAACATGCCTGTTGTACATGTGTGCAAACACTCAGAGCCTTAAGATAGGGGTTTCACCAATGTCTTTTTTGGTGATAAACCTTCTATTTCAAGGTTCTGTGCGTTTTCAGACAAGTAAAATATGTATTTATAGTGTTTCTGATGAAATCCCTCCTTTTAATGCATTTTCTCACAGAAAACGAGTCTCTCGCCATGGGAACGTGGCTTTTTTGAAAAAGCATATTCTGGTCGAGAAATCGTGTTTTAAACAATAAAAACGACTCTCGGCCTTATTTAGTTCACATTTTTACTTTTGGTAAGCTAGCCCGTATTCATAACGCAATAAACCTTTTTATCGCGTTAAACGCCTTTTCTCGACGAGAAAAGCACAATTTCATCAAAAACAAACAAAACAAGAAAAATGAATCTATTCAACAAGTCTACAACACGTCCTTAAGAGTTACATGATTTCACCCAATGTCAATTTGTCATTTCTCCAGTTCTGATCATTTTTTAGGTTGTTGGTAGCTTGGTCAATGCCAAAACACAGTGAAATCTTTTTATGGCTTTAAACGCGTTTTCTCCTCGAGAGAAACCCGATTTCACTAAAAACGTTATAGTTTAAACATGCCTGTTGTACATGTGTGCAAACACTCAGAGCCTTAAGATAGGGGTTTCACCAATGTCTTTTTTGGTGAGAAACCTTCTATTTCAAGGTTCTGTGCGTTTTCAGACAAGTACATTATGTATTTATAGTGTTTCTGATGAAATCCCTCCTTTTAATGCATTTTCTCACAGAAAACGAGTCTCTCGCCATGGGAACATGGCTTTTTTGAAAAAGCATATTCTGGTCGAGAAATCGTGTTTTAAACAATAAAAACGACATCCGGCCTTATTTAGTTCACATTTTTACTTTTGGTAAGCTAGCCCGTATTCATAACGCAATAAACCTTTTTATCGCGTTAAACGCCTTTTCTCGACGAGAAAAGCACAATTTCATCAAAAACAAACAAAACAAGAAAAATGAATCTATTCAACAAGTCTACAACACGTCCTTAAGAGTTACATGATTTCACCCAATGTCAATGTGTAATTTCTCCAGTTCTGATCATTTTTTAGGTTGTTGGTAGCTTGGTCAATGCCAAAACACAGTGAAATCTTTTTATGGCTTTAAACGCGTTTTCTCCTCGAGAGAAACACGATTTCACTAAAAACGTTATAGTTTAAACATGCCTGTTGTACATGTGTGCAAACACTCAGAGCCTTAAGATAGGGGTTTCACCAATGTCTTTTTTGGTGAGAAACCTTCTATTTCAAGGTTCTGTGCGTTTTCAGACAAGTACATTATGTATTTATAGTGTTTCTGATGAAATCCCTCCTTTTAATGCATTTTCTCACAGAAAACGAGTCTCTCGCCATGGGAACATGGCTTTTTTGAAAAAGCATATTCTGGTCGAGAAATCGTGTTTTAAACAATAAAAACGACATCCGGCCTTATTTAGTTCACATTTTTACTTTTGGTAAGCTAGCCCGTATTCATAACGCAATAAACCTTTTTATCGCGTTAAACGCCTTTTCTCGACGAGAAAAGCACAATTTCATCAAAAACAAACAAAACAAGAAAAATGAATCTATTCAACAAGTCTACAACACGTCCTTAAGAGTTATATGATTTCACCCCATTGTCAATTTGTCATTTCTCCAGTTCTGATCATTTTTTAGGTTGTTGGTAGCTTGGTCAATGCCAAAACACAGTGAAATCTTTTTATGGCTTTAAACGCGTTTTCTCCTCGAGAGAAACACGATTTCACTAAAAACGTTATAGTTTAAACATGCCTGTTGTACATGTGTGCAAACACTCAGAGCCTTAAGATAGGGGTTTCACCAATGTGTTTTTTGGTGAGAAACCTTCTATTTCAAGGTTCTGTGCGTTTTCAGACAAGTACATTATGTATTTATAGTGTTTCTGATGAAATCCCTCCTTTTAATGCATTTTCTCACAGAAAACGAGTCTCTCGCCATGGGAACATGGCTTTTTTGAAAAAGCATATTCTGGTCGAGAAATCGTGTTTTAAACAATAAAAACGACATCCGGCCTTATTTAGTTCACATTTTTACTTTTGGTAAGCTAGCCCGTATTCATAACGCACTAAACCTTTTTATCGCGTTAAACGCCTTTTCTCAACGAGAAAAGCACAATTTCATCAAAAACAAACAAAACAAGAAAAATGAATCTATTCAACAAGTCTATAACACGTCCTTAAGATTTAGTTACATGATTTCACCCAATGTCAATGTGTCATTTCTCCAGTTCTGATCATTTTTTAGGTTGTTGGTAGCTTGGTCAATGCCAAAACACAGTGAAATCTTTTTATGGCTTTAAACGCGTTTTCTCCTCGAGAGAAACACAATTTCACTAAAAACGTTATAGTTTAAACATGTCTGTTGTACATGTGTGCAAACACTCAGAGCCTTAAGATAGAGGTTTCACCAATGTGGTTTTTGGTGAGAAACCTTCTATTTCAAGGTTCTGTGCGTTTTCAGACAAGTACAATATGTATTTATAGTGTTTCTGATGAAATCCCTCCTTTTAGTGCATTTTCTCACAGAAAACGAGTCTCTCGCCATGGGAACATGGCTTTTTTGAAAAAGCATATTCTGGTCGAGAAATCGTGTTTTAAACAATAAAAACGACATCCGGCCTTATTTAGTTCACATTTTTACTTTTGGTAAGCTAGCCCGTATTCATAACGCACTAAACCTTTTTATCGCGTTAAACGCCTTTTCTCAACGAGAAAAGCACAATTTCATCAAAAACAAACAAAACAAGAAAAATGAATCTATTCAACAAGTCTATAACACGTCCTTAAGAGTTACATGATTTCACCCAATGTCAATGTGTCATTTCTCCAGTTCTGATCATTTTTTAGGTTGTTGGTAGCTTGGTCAATGCCAAAACACAGTGAAATCTTTTTATGGCTTTAAACGCGTTTTCTCCTCGAGAGAAACACGATTTCACTAAAAACGTTATAGTTTAAACATGACTGTTGTACATGTGTGCAAACACTCAGAGCCTTAAGATAGGGGTTTCACCAATGTGTTTTTTGGTGAGAAACCTTCTATTTCAAGGTTCTGTGCGTTTTCAGACAAGTACAATATGTATTTATAGTGTTTCTGATGAAATCCCTCCTTTTAGTGCATTTTCTCACAGAAAACGAGTCTCTCGCCACGGGAACGTGGCTTTTTTGAAAAAGCATATTCTGGTCGAGAAATCGTGTTTTAAACAATAAAAACGACTCCCGGCCTTATTTAGTTCACATTTTTACTTTTGGTAAGCTAGCCCGTATTCATAACGCACTAAACCTTTTTATCTCGTTAAACGCCTTTTCTCGACGAGAAAAGCACAATTTCATCAAAAACAAACAAAACAAGAAAAATGAATTTATTCAACAAGTCTACAACACGTCCTTAAGAGTTACATGATTTCACCCAATGTCAATGTGTCATTTCTCCAGTTCTGATCATTTTTTAGGTTGTTGGTAGCTTGGTCAATGCCAAAACACAGTGAAATCTTTTTATGGCTTTAAACGCGTTTTCTCCTCGAGAGAAACCCGATTTCACTAAAAACGTTATAGTTTAAACATGCCTGTTGTACATGTGTGCAAACACTCAGAGCCTTAAGATAGGGGTTTCACCAATGTCTTTTTTGGTGAGAAACCTTCTATTTCAAGGTTCTGTGCGTTTTCAGACAAGTAAAATATGTATTTATAGTGTTTCTGATGAAATCCCTCCTTTTAATGCATTTTCTCACAGAAAACGAGTCTCTCGCCATGGGAACGTGGCTTTTTTGAAAAAGCATATTCTGGTCGAGAAATCGTGTTTTAAACAATAAAAACGACTCTCGGCCTTATTTAGTTCACATTTTTACTTTTGGTAAGCTAGCCCGTATTCATAACGCAATAAACCTTTTTATCGCGTTAAACGCCTTTTCTCGACGAGAAAAGCACAATTTCATCAAAAACAAACAAAACAAGAAAAATGAATCTATTCAACAAGTCTACAACACGTCCTTAAGAGTTACATGATTTCACCCAATGTCAATTTGTCATTTCTCCAGTTCTGATCATTTTTTAGGTTGTTGGTAGCTTGGTCAATGCCAAAACACAGTGAAATCTTTTTATGGCTTTAAACGCGTTTTCTCCTCGAGAGAAACCCGATTTCACTAAAAACGTTATAGTTTAAACATGCCTGTTGTACATGTGTGCAAACACTCAGAGCCTTAAGATAGGGGTTTCACCAATGTCTTTTTTGGTGAGAAACCTTCTATTTCAAGGTTCTGTGCGTTTTCAGACAAGTACATTATGTATTTATAGTGTTTCTGATGAAATCCCTCCTTTTAATGCATTTTCTCACAGAAAACGAGTCTCTCGCCATGGGAACATGGCTTTTTTGAAAAAGCATATTCTGGTCGAGAAATCGTGTTTTAAACAATAAAAACGACATCCGGCCTTATTTAGTTCACATTTTTACTTTTGGTAAGCTAGCCCGTATTCATAACGCAATAAACCTTTTTATCGCGTTAAACGCCTTTTCTCGACGAGAAAAGCACAATTTCATCAAAAACAAACAAAACAAGAAAAATGAATCTATTCAACAAGTCTACAACACGTCCTTAAGAGTTCCATGATTTCACCCAATGTCAATTTGTCATTTCTCCAGTTCTGATCATTTTTTAGGTTGTTGGTAGCTTGGTCAATGCCAAAACACAGTGAAATCTTTTTATGGCTTTAAACGCGTTTTCTCCTCGAGAGAAACACGATTTCACTAAAAACGTTATAGTTTAAACATGCCTGTTGTACATGTGTGCAAACACTCAGAGCCTTAAGATAGGGGTTTCACCAATGTCTTTTTTGGTGAGAAACCTTCTATTTCAAGGTTCTGTGCGTTTTCAGACAAGTACATTATGTATTTATAGTGTTTCTGATGAAATCCCTCCTTTTAATGCATTTTCTCACAGAAAACGAGTCTCTCGCCATGGGAACATGGCTTTTTTGAAAAAGCATATTCTGGTCGAGAAATCGTGTTTTAAACAATAAAAACGACATCCGGCCTTATTTAGTTCACATTTTTACTTTTGGTAAGCTAGCCCGTATTCATAACGCAATAAACCTTTTTATCGCGTTAAACGCCTTTTCTCGACGAGAAAAGCACAATTTCATCAAAAACAAACAAAACAAGAAAAATGAATCTATTCAACAAGTCTACAACACGTCCTTAAGAGTTACATGATTTCACCCAATGTCAATTTGTCATTTCTCCAGTTCTGATCATTTTTTAGGTTGTTGGTAGCTTGGTCAATGCCAAAACACAGTGAAATCTTTTTATGGCTTTAAACGCGTTTTCTCCTCGAGAGAAACACGATTTCACTAAAAACGTTATAGTTTAAACATGCCTGTTGTACATGTGTGCAAACACTCAGAGCCTTAAGATAGGGGTTTCACCAATGTCTTTTTTGGTGAGAAACCTTCTATTTCAAGGTTCTGTGCGTTTTCAGACAAGTACATTATGTATTTATAGTGTTTCTGATGAAATCCCTCCTTTTAATGCATTTTCTCACAGAAAACGAGTCTCTCGCCATGGGAACATGGCTTTTTTGAAAAAGCATATTCTGGTCGAGAAATCGTGTTTTTAAACAATAAAAACGACATCCGGCCTTATTTAGTTCACATTTTTACTTTTGGTAAGCTAGCCCGTATTCATAACGCAATAAACCTTTTTATCGCGTTAAACGCCTTTTCTCGACGAGAAAAGCACAATTTCATCAAAAACAAACAAAACAAGAAAAATGAATCTATTCAACAAGTCTACAACACGTCCTTAAGAGTTACATGATTTCACCCAATGTCAATTTGTCATTTCTCCAGTTCTGATCATTTTTTAGGTTGTTGGTAGCTTGGTCAATGCCAAAACACAGTGAAATCTTTTTATGGCTTTAAACGCGTTTTCTCCTCGAGAGAAACCCGATTTCACTAAAAACGTTATAGTTTAAACATGCCTGTTGTACATGTGTGCAAACACTCAGAGCCTTAAGATAGGGGTTTCACCAATGTCTTTTTTGGTGAGAAACCTTCTATTTCAAGGTTCTGTGCGTTTTCAGACAAGTACATTATGTATTTATAGTGTTTCTGATGAAATCCCTCCTTTTAATGCATTTTCTCACAGAAAACGAGTCTCTCGCCATGGGAACATGGCTTTTTTGAAAAAGCATATTCTGGTCGAGAAATCGTGTTTTAAACAATAAAAACGACATCCGGCCTTATTTAGTTCACATTTTTACTTTTGGTAAGCTAGCCCGTATTCATAACGCAATAAACCTTTTTATCGCGTTAAACGCCTTTTCTCGACGAGAAAAGCACAATTTCATCAAAAACAAACAAAACAAGAAAAATGAATCTATTCAACAAGTCTACAACACGTCCTTAAGAGTTCCATGATTTCACCCAATGTCAATTTGTCATTTCTCCAGTTCTGATCATTTTTTAGGTTGTTGGTAGCTTGGTCAATGCCAAAACACAGTGAAATCTTTTTATGGCTTTAAACGCGTTTTCTCCTCGAGAGAAACACGATTTCACTAAAAACGTTATAGTTTAAACATGCCTGTTGTACATGTGTGCAAACACTCAGAGCCTTAAGATAGGGGTTTCACCAATGTCTTTTTTGGTGAGAAACCTTCTATTTCAAGGTTCTGTGCGTTTTCAGACAAGTACATTATGTATTTATAGTGTTTCTGATGAAATCCCTCCTTTTAATGCATTTTCTCACAGAAAACGAGTCTCTCGCCATGGGAACATGGCTTTTTTGAAAAAGCATATTCTGGTCGAGAAATCGTGTTTTAAACAATAAAAACGACATCCGGCCTTATTTAGTTCACATTTTTACTTTTGGTAAGCTAGCCCGTATTCATAACGCAATAAACCTTTTTATCGCGTTAAACGCCTTTTCTCGACGAGAAAAGCACAATTTCATCAAAAACAAACAAAACAAGAAAAATGAATCTATTCAACAAGTCTACAACACGTCCTTAAGAGTTACATGATTTCACCCAATGTCAATTTGTCATTTCTCCAGTTCTGATCATTTTTTAGGTTGTTGGTAGCTTGGTCAATGCCAAAACACAGTGAAATCTTTTTATGGCTTTAAACGCGTTTTCTCCTCGAGAGAAACACGATTTCACTAAAAACGTTATAGTTTAAACATGCCTGTTGTACATGTGTGCAAACACTCAGAGCCTTAAGATAGGGGTTTCACCAATGTCTTTTTTGGTGAGAAACCTTCTATTTCAAGGTTCTGTGCGTTTTCAGACAAGTACATTATGTATTTATAGTGTTTCTGATGAAATCCCTCCTTTTAATGCATTTTCTCACAGAAAACGAGTCTCTCGCCATGGGAACATGGCTTTTTTGAAAAAGCATATTCTGGTCGAGAAATCGTGTTTTAAACAATAAAAACGACATCCGGCCTTATTTAGTTCACATTTTTACTTTTGGTAAGCTAGCCCGTATTCATAACGCAATAAACCTTTTTATCGCGTTAAACGCCTTTTCTCGACGAGAAAAGCACAATTTCATCAAAAACAAACAAAACAAGAAAAATGAATCTATTCAACAAGTCTACAACACGTCCTTAAGAGTTATATGATTTCACCCCATTGTCAATTTGTCATTTCTCCAGTTCTGATCATTTTTTAGGTTGTTGGTAGCTTGGTCAATGCCAAAACACAGTGAAATCTTTTTATGGCTTTAAACGCGTTTTCTCCTCGAGAGAAACACGATTTCACTAAAAACGTTATAGTTTAAACATGCCTGTTGTACATGTGTGCAAACACTCAGAGCCTTAAGATAGGGGTTTCACCAATGTGTTTTTTGGTGAGAAACCTTCTATTTCAAGGTTCTGTGCGTTTTCAGACAAGTACATTATGTATTTATAGTGTTTCTGATGAAATCCCTCCTTTTAATGCATTTTCTCACAGAAAACGAGTCTCTCGCCATGGGAACATGGCTTTTTTGAAAAAGCATATTCTGGTCGAGAAATCGTGTTTTAAACAATAAAAACGACATCCGGCCTTATTTAGTTCACATTTTTACTTTTGGTAAGCTAGCCCGTATTCATAACGCACTAAACCTTTTTATCGCGTTAAACGCCTTTTCTCAACGAGAAAAGCACAATTTCATCAAAAACAAACAAAACAAGAAAAATGAATCTATTCAACAAGTCTATAACACGTCCTTAAGATTTAGTTACATGATTTCACCCAATGTCAATGTGTCATTTCTCCAGTTCTGATCATTTTTTAGGTTGTTGGTAGCTTGGTCAATGCCAAAACACAGTGAAATCTTTTTATGGCTTTAAACGCGTTTTCTCCTCGAGAGAAACACAATTTCACTAAAAACGTTATAGTTTAAACATGTCTGTTGTACATGTGTGCAAACACTCAGAGCCTTAAGATAGAGGTTTCACCAATGTGGTTTTTGGTGAGAAACCTTCTATTTCAAGGTTCTGTGCGTTTTCAGACAAGTACAATATGTATTTATAGTGTTTCTGATGAAATCCCTCCTTTTAGTGCATTTTCTCACAGAAAACGAGTCTCTCGCCATGGGAACATGGCTTTTTTGAAAAAGCATATTCTGGTCGAGAAATCGTGTTTTAAACAATAAAAACGACATCCGGCCTTATTTAGTTCACATTTTTACTTTTGGTAAGCTAGCCCGTATTCATAACGCACTAAACCTTTTTATCGCGTTAAACGCCTTTTCTCAACGAGAAAAGCACAATTTCATCAAAAACAAACAAAACAAGAAAAATGAATCTATTCAACAAGTCTATAACACGTCCTTAAGAGTTACATGATTTCACCCAATGTCAATGTGTCATTTCTCCAGTTCTGATCATTTTTTAGGTTGTTGGTAGCTTGGTCAATGCCAAAACACAGTGAAATCTTTTTATGGCTTTAAACGCGTTTTCTCCTCGAGAGAAACACGATTTCACTAAAAACGTTATAGTTTAAACATGACTGTTGTACATGTGTGCAAACACTCAGAGCCTTAAGATAGGGGTTTCACCAATGTGTTTTTTGGTGAGAAACCTTCTATTTCAAGGTTCTGTGCGTTTTCAGACAAGTACAATATGTATTTATAGTGTTTCTGATGAAATCCCTCCTTTTAATGCATTTTCTCACAGAAAACGAGTCTCTCGCCACGGGAACGTGGCTTTTTTGAAAAAGCATATTCTGGTCGAGAAATCGTGTTTTAAACAATAAAAACGACTCCCGGCCTTATTTAGTTCACATTTTTACTTTTGGTAAGCTAGCCCGTATTCATAACGCACTAAACCTTTTTATCTCGTTAAACGCCTTTTCTCGACGAGAAAAGCACAATTTCATCAAAAACAAACAAAACAAGAAAAATGAATTTATTCAACAAGTCTACAACACGTCCTTAAGAGTTACATGATTTCACCCAATGTCAATGTGTCATTTCTCCAGTTCTGATCATTTTTTAGGTTGTTGGTAGCTTGGTCAATGCCAAAACACAGTGAAATCTTTTTATGGCTTTAAACGCGTTTTCTCCTCGAGAGAAACCCGATTTCACTAAAAACGTTATAGTTTAAACATGCCTGCTGTACATGTGTGCAAACACTCAGAGCCTTAAGATAGGGGTTTCACCAATGTCTTTTTTGGTGAGAAACCTTCTATTTCAAGGTTCTGTGCGTTTTCAGACAAGTAAAATATGTATTTATAGTGTTTCTGATGAAATCCCTCCTTTTAATGCATTTTCTCACAGAAAACGAGTCTCTCGCCATGGGAACGTGGCTTTTTTGAAAAAGCATATTCTGGTCGAGAAATCGTGTTTTAAACAATAAAAACGACTCTCGGCCTTATTTAGTTCACATTTTTACTTTTGGTAAGCTAGCCCGTATTCATAACGCAATAAACCTTTTTATCGCGTTAAACGCCTTTTCTCGACGAGAAAAGCACAATTTCATCAAAAACAAACAAAACAAGAAAAATGAATCTATTCAACAAGTCTACAACACGTCCTTAAGAGTTACATGATTTCACCCAATGTCAATTTGTCATTTCTCCAGTTCTGATCATTTTTTAGGTTGTTGGTAGCTTGGTCAATGCCAAAACACAGTGAAATCTTTTTATGGCTTTAAACGCGTTTTCTCCTCGAGAGAAACCCGATTTCACTAAAAACGTTATAGTTTAAACATGCCTGTTGTACATGTGTGCAAACACTCAGAGCCTTAAGATAGGGGTTTCACCAATGTCTTTTTTGGTGAGAAACCTTCTATTTCAAGGTTCTGTGCGTTTTCAGACAAGTACATTATGTATTTATAGTGTTTCTGATGAAATCCCTCCTTTTAATGCATTTTCTCACAGAAAACGAGTCTCTCGCCATGGGAACATGGCTTTTTTGAAAAAGCATATTCTGGTCGAGAAATCGTGTTTTAAACAATAAAAACGACATCCGGCCTTATTTAGTTCACATTTTTACTTTTGGTAAGCTAGCCCGTATTCATAACGCAATAAACCTTTTTATCGCGTTAAACGCCTTTTCTCGACGAGAAAAGCACAATTTCATCAAAAACAAACAAAACAAGAAAAATGAATCTATTCAACAAGTCTACAACACGTCCTTAAGAGTTACATGATTTCACCCAATGTCAATGTGTAATTTCTCCAGTTCTGATCATTTTTTAGGTTGTTGGTAGCTTGGTCAATGCCAAAACACAGTGAAATCTTTTTATGGCTTTAAACGCGTTTTCCTTTCGAGAGAAACACGATTTCACTAAAAACGTTATAGTTTAAACATGCCTGTTGTACATGTATGCAAACACTCAGAGCCTTAAGATAGGGGTTTCACCAATGTCTTTTTTGGTGAGAAACCTTCTATTTCAAGGTTCTGTGCGTTTTCAGACAAGTACATTATGTATTTATAGTGTTTCTGATGAAATCCCTCCTTTTAATGCATTTTCTCACAGAAAACGAGTCTCTCGCCATGGGAACATGGCTTTTTTGAAAAAGCATATTCTGGTCGAGAAATCGTGTTTTAAACAATAAAAACGACATCCGGCCTTATTTAGTTCACATTTTTACTTTTGGTAAGCTAGCCCGTATTCATAACGCAATAAACCTTTTTATCGCGTTAAACGCCTTTTCTCGACGAGAAAAGCACAATTTCATCAAAAACAAACAAAACAAGAAAAATGAATCTATTCAACAAGTCTACAACACGTCCTTAAGAGTTACATGATTTCACCCAATGTCAATTTGTCATTTCTCCAGTTCTGATCATTTTTTAGGTTGTTGGTAGCTTGGTCAATGCCAAAACACAGTGAAATCTTTTTATGGCTTTAAACGCGTTTTCTCCTCGAGAGAAACACGATTTCACTAAAAACGTTATAGTTTAAACATGCCTGTTGTACATGTGTGCAAACACTCAGAGCCTTAAGATAGGGGTTTCACCAATGTCTTTTTTGGTGAGAAACCTTCTATTTCAAGGTTCTGTGCGTTTTCAGACAAGTACATTATGTATTTATAGTGTTTCTGATGAAATCCCTCCTTTTAATGCATTTTCTCACAGAAAACGAGTCTCTCGCCATGGGAACATGGCTTTTTTGAAAAAGCATATTCTGGTCGAGAAATCGTGTTTTAAACAATAAAAACGACATCCGGCCTTATTTAGTTCACATTTTTACTTTTGGTAAGCTAGCCCGTATTCATAACGCACTAAACCTTTTTATCGCGTTAAACGCCTTTTCTCAACGAGAAAAGCACAATTTCATCAAAAACAAACAAAACAAGAAAAATGAATCTATTCAACAAGTCTATAACACGTCCTTAAGATTTAGTTACATGATTTCACCCAATGTCAATGTGTCATTTCTCCAGTTCTGATCATTTTTTAGGTTGTTGGTAGCTTGGTCAATGCCAAAACACAGTGAAATCTTTTTATGGCTTTAAACGCGTTTTCTCCTCGAGAGAAACACGATTTCACTAAAAACGTTATAGTTTAAACATGCCTGTTGTACATTTGTGCAAACACTCAGAGCCTTAAGATAGGGGTTTCACCAATGTCTTTTTTGGTGAGAAACCTTCTATTTCAAGGTTCTGTGCGTTTTCAGACAAGTACATTATGTATTTATAGTGTTTCTGATGAAATCCCTCCTTTTAATGCATTTTCTCACAGAAAACGAGTCTCTCGCCATGGGAACATGGCTTTTTTGAAAAAGCATATTCTGGTCGAGAAATCGTGTTTTAAACAATAAAAACGACATCCGGCCTTATTTAGTTCACATTTTTACTTTTGGTAAGCTAGCCCGTATTCATAACGCACTAAACCTTTTTATCGCGTTAAACGCCTTTTCTCAACGAGAAAAGCACAATTTCATCAAAAACAAACAAAACAAGAAAAATGAATCTATTCAACAAGTCTATAACACGTCCTTAAGATTTAGTTACATGATTTCACCCAATGTCAATGTGTCATTTCTCCAGTTCTGATCATTTTTTAGGTTGTTGGTAGCTTGGTCAATGCCAAAACACAGTGAAATCTTTTTATGGCTTTAAACGCGTTTTCTCCTCGAGAGAAACACGATTTCACTAAAAACGTTATAGTTTAAACATGCCTGTTGTACATGTGTGCAAACACTCAGAGCCTTAAGATAGGGGTTTCACCAATGTCTTTTTTGGTGAGAAACCTTCTATTTCAAGGTTCTGTGCGTTTTCAGACAAGTACATTATGTATTTATAGTGTTTCTGATGAAATCCCTCCTTTTAATGCATTTTCTCACAGAAAACGAGTCTCTCGCCATGGGAACATGGCTTTTTTGAAAAAGCATATTCTGGTCGAGAAATCGTGTTTTAAACAATAAAAACGACATCCGGCCTTATTTAGTTCACATTTTTACTTTTGGTAAGCTAGCCCGTATTCATAACGCACTAAACCTTTTTATCGCGTTAAACGCCTTTTCTCAACGAGAAAAGCACAATTTCATCAAAAACAAACAAAACAAGAAAAATGAATCTATTCAACAAGTCTATAACACGTCCTTAAGATTTAGTTACATGATTTCACCCAATGTCAATGTGTCATTTCTCCAGTTCTGATCATTTTTTAGGTTGTTGGTAGCTTGGTCAATGCCAAAACACAGTGAAATCTTTTTATGGCTTTAAACGCGTTTTCTCCTCGAGAGAAACACAATTTCACTAAAAACGTTATAGTTTAAACATGTCTGTTGTACATGTGTGCAAACACTCAGAGCCTTAAGATAGAGGTTTCACCAATGTGGTTTTTGGTGAGAAACCTTCTATTTCAAGGTTCTGTGCGTTTTCAGACAAGTACAATATGTATTTATAGTGTTTCTGATGAAATCCCTCCTTTTAGTGCATTTTCTCACAGAAAACGAGTCTCTCGCCATGGGAACATGGCTTTTTTGAAAAAGCATATTCTGGTCGAGAAATCGTGTTTTAAACAATAAAAACGACATCCGGCCTTATTTAGTTCACATTTTTACTTTTGGTAAGCTAGCCCGTATTCATAACGCAATAAACCTTTTTATCGCGTTAAACGCCTTTTCTCAACGAGAAAAGCACAATTTCATCAAAAACAAACAAAACAAGAAAAATGAATCTATTCAACAAGTCTATAACACGTCCTTAAGAGTTACATGATTTCACCCAATGTCAATGTGTCATTTTTCCAGTTCTGATCATTTTTTAGGTTGTTGGTAGCTTGGTCAATGCCAAAACACAGTGAAATCTTTTTATGGCTTTAAACGCGTTTTCTCCTCGAGAGAAACCCGATTTCACTAAAAACGTTATAGTTTAAACATGCCTGTTGTACATGTGTGCAAACACTCAGAGCCTTAAGATAGGGGTTTCACCAATGTGTTTTTTTGGTGAGAAACCTTCTATTTCAAGGTTCTGTGCGTTTTCAGACAAGTACAATATGTATTTATACTGTTTCTGATGACATCCCTCCTTTTAGTGCATTTTCTCACAGAAAACGTGTCTCTCACCATGGGAACGTGGCTTTTTTGAAAAAGCATATTCTGGTCGAGAAATCATGTTTTAAACAATAAAAACGACTCCCGGCCTTATTTAGTTCACATTTTTACTTTTGGTAAGCTAGCCCGTATTCATAACGCACTAAACCTTTTTATCACGTTAAACGCCTTTTCTCGACGAGAAAAGCACAATTTCATCAAAAACAAACAAAACAAGAAAAATGAATCTATTCAACAAGTCTACAACACGTCCTTAAGAGTTACATGATTTCACCCAATGTCAATGTGTCATTTCTCCAGTTCTGATCATTTTTTGGTTGTTGGTAGCTTGGTCAATGAAAAAACACATTGAAATCTTTTTATGGCTTTAAACGCGTTTTCTCCTCGAGAGAAACACGATTTCACTAAAAACGTTATAGTTTAAACATGACTGTTGTACATGTGTGCAAACACTCAGAGCCTTAAGATAGGGGTTTCACCAATGTGTTTTTTGGTGAGAAACCTTCTATTTCAAGGTTCTGTGCGTTTTCAGACAAGTACAATATGTATTTATAGTGTTTCTGATGAAATCCCTCCTTTTAGTGCATTTTCTCACAGAAAACGAGTCTCTCGCCACGGGAACGTGGCTTTTTTGAAAAAGCATATTCTGGTCGAGAAATCGTGTTTTAAACAATAAAAACGACTCCCGGCCTTATTTAGTTCACATTTTTACTTTTGGTAAGCTAGCCCGTATTCATAACGCACTAAACCTTTTTATCTCGTTAAACGCCTTTTCTCGACGAGAAAAGCACAATTTCATCAAAAACAAACAAAACAAGAAAAATGAATTTATTCAACAAGTCTACAACACGTCCTTAAGAGTTACATGATTTCACCCAATGTCAATGTGTCATTCCTCCAGTTCTGATCATTTTTTAGGTTGTTGGTAGCTTGGTCAATGCCAAAACACAGTGAAATCTTTTTATGGCTTTAAACGCGTTTTCTCCTCGAGAGAAACCCGATTTCACTAAAAACGTTATAGTTTAAACATGCCTGTTGTACATGTGTGCAAACACTCAGAGCCTTAAGATAGGGGTTTCACCAATGTCTTTTTTGGTGAGAAACCTTCTATTTCAAGGTTCTGTGCGTTTTCAGACAAGTAAAATATGTATTTATAGTGTTTCTGATGAAATCCCTCCTTTTAATGCATTTTCTCACAGAAAACGAGTCTCTCGCCATGGGAACGTGGCTTTTTTGAAAAAGCATATTCTGGTCGAGAAATCGTGTTTTAAACAATAAAAACGACTCTCGGCCTTATTTAGTTCACATTTTTACTTTTGGTAAGCTAGCCCGTATTCATAACGCAATAAACCTTTTTATCGCGTTAAACGCCTTTTCTCGACGAGAAAAGCACAATTTCATCAAAAACAAACAAAACAAGAAAAATGAATCTATTCAACAAGTCTACAACACGTCCTTAAGAGTTACATGATTTCACCCAATGTCAATTTGTCATTTCTCCAGTTCTGATCATTTTTTAGGTTGTTGGTAGCTTGGTCAATGCCAAAACACAGTGAAATCTTTTTATGGCTTTAAACGCGTTTTCTCCTCGAGAGAAACACGATTTCACTAAAAACGTTATAGTTTAAACATGCCTGTTGTACATGTGTGCAAACACTCAGAGCCTTAAGATAGGGGTTTCACCAATGTCTTTTTTGGTGAGAAACCTTCTATTTCAAGGTTCTGTGCGTTTTCAGACAAGTACATTATGTATTTATAGTGTTTCTGATGAAATCCCTCCTTTTAATGCATTTTCTCACAGAAAACGAGTCTCTCGCCATGGGAACATGGCTTTTTTGAAAAAGCATATTCTGGTCGAGAAATCGTGTTTTAAACAATAAAAACGACATCCGGCCTTATTTAGTTCACATTTTTACTTTTGGTAAGCTAGCCCGTATTCATAACGCAATAAACCTTTTTATCGCGTTAAACGCCTTTTCTCGACGAGAAAAGCACAATTTCATCAAAAACAAACAAAACAAGAAAAATGAATCTATTCAACAAGTCTACAACACGTCCTTAAGAGTTCCATGATTTCACCCAATGTCAATTTGTCATTTCTCCAGTTCTGATCATTTTTTAGGTTGTTGGTAGCTTGGTCAATGCCAAAACACAGTGAAATCTTTTTATGGCTTTAAACGCGTTTTCTCCTCGAGAGAAACACGATTTCACTAAAAACGTTATAGTTTAAACATGCCTGTTGTACATGTGTGCAAACACTCAGAGCCTTAAGATAGGGGTTTCACCAATGTCTTTTTTGGTGAGAAACCTTCTATTTCAAGGTTCTGTGCGTTTTCAGACAAGTACATTATGTATTTATAGTGTTTCTGATGAAATCCCTCCTTTTAATGCATTTTCTCACAGAAAACGAGTCTCTCGCCATGGGAACATGGCTTTTTTGAAAAAGCATATTCTGGTCGAGAAATCGTGTTTTAAACAATAAAAACGACATCCGGCCTTATTTAGTTCACATTTTTACTTTTGGTAAGCTAGCCCGTATTCATAACGCACTAAACCTTTTTATCACGTTAAACGCCTTTTCTCGACGAGAAAAGCACAATTTCATCAAAAACAAACAAAACAAGAAAAATGAATCTATTCAACAAGTCTACAACACGTCCTTAAGAGTTACATGATTTCACCCAATGTCAATGTGTCATTTCTCCAGTTCTGATCATTTTTTGGTTGTTGGTAGCTTGGTCAATGAAAAAACACATTGAAATCTTTTTATGGCTTTAAACGCGTTTTCTCCTCGAGAGAAACACGATTTCACTAAAAACGTTATAGTTTAAACATGACTGTTGTACATGTGTGCAAACACTCAGAGCCTTAAGATAGGGGTTTCACCAATGTCTTTTTTGGTGAGAAACCTTCTATTTCAAGGTTCTGTGCGTTTTCAGACAAGTAAAATATGTATTTATAGTGTTTCTGATGAAATCCCTCCTTTTAATGCATTTTCTCACAGAAAACGAGTCTCTCGCCATGGGAACGTGGCTTTTTTGAAAAAGCATATTCTGGTCGAGAAATCGTGTTTTAAACAATAAAAACGACTCTCGGCCTTATTTAGTTCACATTTTTGCTTTTGGTAAGCTAGCCCGTATTCATAACGCAATAAACCTTTTTATCGCGTTAAACGCCTTTTCTCGACGAGAAAAGCACAATTTCATCAAAAACAAACAAAACAAGAAAAATGAATCTATTCAACAAGTCTACAACACGTCCTTAAGAGTTACATGATTTCACCCAATGTCAATTTGTCATTTCTCCAGTTCTGATCATTTTTTAGGTTGTTGGTAGCTTGGTCAATGCCAAAACACAGTGAAATCTTTTTATGGCTTTAAACGCGTTTTCTCCTCGAGAGAAACACGATTTCACTAAAAACGTTATAGTTTAAACATGCCTGTTGTACATGTGTGCAAACACTCAGAGCCTTAAGATAGGGGTTTCACCAATGTCTTTTTTGGTGAGAAACCTTCTATTTCAAGGTTCTGTGCGTTTTCAGACAAGTACATTATGTATTTATAGTGTTTCTGATGAAATCCCTCCTTTTAATGCATTTTCTCACAGAAAACGAGTCTCTCGCCATGGGAACATGGCTTTTTTGAAAAAGCATATTCTGGTCGAGAAATCGTGTTTTAAACAATAAAAACGACATCCGGCCTTATTTAGTTCACATTTTTACTTTTGGTAAGCTAGCCCGTATTCATAACGCAATAAACCTTTTTATCGCGTTAAACGCCTTTTCTCGACGAGAAAAGCACAATTTCATCAAAAACAAACAAAACAAGAAAAATGAATCTATTCAACAAGTCTACAACACGTCCTTAAGAGTTCCATGATTTCACCCAATGTCAATTTGTCATTTCTCCAGTTCTGATCATTTTTTAGGTTGTTGGTAGCTTGGTCAATGCCAAAACACAGTGAAATCTTTTTATGGCTTTAAACGCGTTTTCTCCTCGAGAGAAACACGATTTCACTAAAAACGTTATAGTTTAAACATGCCTGTTGTACATGTGTGCAAACACTCAGAGCCTTAAGATAGGGGTTTCACCAATGTCTTTTTTGGTGAGAAACCTTCTATTTCAAGGTTCTGTGCGTTTTCAGACAAGTACATTATGTATTTATAGTGTTTCTGATGAAATCCCTCCTTTTAATGCATTTTCTCACAGAAAACGAGTCTCTCGCCATGGGAACATGGCTTTTTTGAAAAAGCATATTCTGGTCGAGAAATCGTGTTTTAAACAATAAAAACGACATCCGGCCTTATTTAGTTCACATTTTTACTTTTGGTAAGCTAGCCCGTATTCATAACGCACTAAACCTTTTTATCACGTTAAACGCCTTTTCTCGACGAGAAAAGCACAATTTCATCAAAAACAAACAAAACAAGAAAAATGAATCTATTCAACAAGTCTACAACACGTCCTTAAGAGTTACATGATTTCACCCAATGTCAATGTGTCATTTCTCCAGTTCTGATCATTTTTTGGTTGTTGGTAGCTTGGTCAATGAAAAAACACATTGAAATCTTTTTATGGCTTTAAACGCGTTTTCTCCTCGAGAGAAACACGATTTCACTAAAAACGTTATAGTTTAAACATGACTGTTGTACATGTGTGCAAACACTCAGAGCCTTAAGATAGGGGTTTCACCAATGTGTTTTTTGGTGAGAAACCTTCTATTTCAAGGTTCTGTGCGTTTTCAGACAAGTACAATATGTATTTATAGTGTTTCTGATGAAATCCCTCCTTTTAGTGCATTTTCTCACAGAAAATGAGTCTCTCGCCACGGGAACGTGGCTTTTTTGAAAAAGCATATTCTGGTCGAGAAATCGTGTTTTAAACAATAAAAACGACTCCCGGCCTTATTTAGTTCACATTTTTACTTTTGGTGAGCTAGCCCGTATTCATAACGCACTAAACCTTTTTATCTCGTTAAACGCCTTTTCTCGTCGAGAAAAGCACAATTTCATCAAAAACAAACAAAACAAGAAAAATGAATTTATTCAACAAGTCTACAACACGTCCTTAAGAGTTACATGATTTCACCCAATGTCAATGTGTCATTTCTCCAGTTCTGATCATTTTTTAGGTTGTTGGTAGCTTGGTCAATGCCAAAACACAGTGAAATCTTTTTATGGCTTTAAACGCGTTTTCTCCTCGAGAGAAACCCGATTTCACTAAAAACGTTATAGTTTAAACATGCCTGTTGTACATGTGTGCAAACACTCAGAGCCTTAAGATAGGGGTTTCACCAATGTGTTTTTTGGTGAGAAACCTTCTATTTCAAGGTTCTGTGCGTTTTCAGACAAGTAAAATATGTATTTATAGTGTTTCTGATGAAATCCCTCCTTTTAATGCATTTTCTCACAGAAAACGAGTCTCTCGCCATGGGAACATGGCTTTTTTGAAAAAGCATATTCTGGTCGAGAAATCGTGTTTTAAACAATAAAAACGACATCCGGCCTTATTTAGTTCACATTTTTACTTTTGGTAAGCTAGCCCGTATTCATAACGCAATAAACCTTTTTATTGCGTTAAACGCCTTTTCTCGACGAGAAAAGCACAATTTCATCAAAAACAAACAAAACAAGAAAAATGAATCTATTCAACAAGTCTACAACACGTCCTTAAGAGTTCCATGATTTCACCCAATGTCAATTTGTCATTTCTCCAGTTCTGATCATTTTTTAGGTTGTTGGTAGCTTGGTCAATGCCAAAACACAGTGAAATCTTTTTATGGCTTTAAACGCGTTTTCTCCTCGAGAGAAACACGATTTCACTAAAAACGTTATAGTTTAAACATGCCTGTTGTACATGTGTGCAAACACTCAGAGCCTTAAGATAGGGGTTTCACCAATGTCTTTTTTGGTGAGAAACCTTCTATTTCAAGGTTCTGTGCGTTTTCAGACAAGTACATAATGTATTCATAGTGTTTCTGATGAAATCCCTCCTTTTAATGCATTTTCTCACAGAAAACGAGTCTCTCGCCATGGGAACATGGCTTTTTTGAAAAAGCATATTCTGGTCGAGAAATCGTGTTTTAAACAATAAAAACGACATCCGGCCTTATTTAGTTCACATTTTTACTTTTGGTAAGCTAGCCCGTATTCATAACGCAATAAACCTTTTTATCGCGTTAAACGCCTTTTCTCTACGAGAAAAGCACAATTTCATCAAAAACAAACAAAACAAGAAAAATGAATCTATTCAACAAGTCTACAACACGTCCTTAAGAGTTACATGATTTCACCCAATGTCAATTTGTCATTTCTCCAGTTCTGATCATTTTTTAGGTTGTTGGTAGCTTGGTCAATGCCAAAACACAGTGAAATCTTTTTATGGCTTTAAACGCGTTTTCTCCTCGAGAGAAACACGATTTCACTAAAAACGTTATAGTTTAAACATGCCTGTTGTACATGTGTGCAAACACTCAGAGCCTTAAGATAGGGGTTTCACCAATGTCTTTTTTGGTGAGAAACCTTCTATTTCAAGGTTCTGTGCGTTTTCAGACAAGTACATTATGTATTTATAGTGTTTCTGATGAAATCCCTCCTTTTAATGCATTTTCTCACAGAAAACGAGTCTCTCGCCATGGGAACATGGCTTTTTTGAAAAAGCATATTCTGGTCAAGAAATCGTGTTTTAAACAATAAAAACGACATCAGGCCTTATTTAGTTCACATTTTTACTTTTGGTAAGCTAGCCCGTATTCATAACGCAATAAACCTTTTTATCGCGTTAAACGCCTTTTCTCGACGAGAAAAGCACAATTTCATCAAAAACAAACAAAACAAGAAAAATGAATCTATTCAACAAGTCTACAACACGTCCTTAAGAGTTACATGATTTCACCCCATTGTCAATTTGTCATTTCTCCAGTTCTGATCATTTTTTAGGTTGTTGGTAGCTTGGTCAATGCCAAAACACAGTGAAATCTTTTTATGGCTTTAAACGCGTTTTCTCCTCGAGAGAAACACGATTTCACTAAAAACGTTATAGTTTAAACATGCCTGTTGTACATGTGTGCAAACACTCAGAGCCTTAAGATAGGGGTTTCACCAATGTGTTTTTTGGTGAGAAACCTTCTATTTCAAGGTTCTGTGCGTTTTCAGACAAGTACATTATGTATTTATAGTGTTTCTGATGAAATCCCTCCTTTTAATGCATTTTCTCACAGAAAACGAGTCTCTCGCCATGGGAACATGGCTTTTTTGAAAAAGCATATTCTGGTCGAGAAATCGTGTTTTAAACAATAAAAACGACATCCGGCCTTATTTAGTTCACATTTTTACTTTTGGTAAGCTAGCCCGTATTCATAACGCACTAAACCTTTTTATCGCGTTAAACGCCTTTTCTCAACGAGAAAAGCACAATTTCATCAAAAACAAACAAAACAAGAAAAATGAATCTATTCAACAAGTCTATAACACGTCCTTAAGATTTAGTTACATGATTTCACCCAATGTCAATGTGTCATTTCTCCAGTTCTGATCATTTTTTAGGTTGTTGGTAGCTTGGTCAATGCCAAAACACAGTGAAATCTTTTTATGGCTTTAAACGCGTTTTCTCCTCGAGAGAAACACAATTTCACTAAAAACGTTATAGTTTAAACATGTCTGTTGTACATGTGTGCAAACACTCAGAGCCTTAAGATAGAGGTTTCACCAATGTGGTTTTTGGTGAGAAACCTTCTATTTCAAGGTTCTGTGCGTTTTCAGACAAGTACAATATGTATTTATAGTGTTTCTGATGAAATCCCTCCTTTTAGTGCATTTTCTCACAGAAAACGAGTCTCTCGCCATGGGAACATGGCTTTTTTGAAAAAGCATATTCTGGTCGAGAAATCGTGTTTTAAACAATAAAAACGACATCCGGCCTTATTTAGTTCACATTTTTACTTTTGGTAAGCTAGCCCGTATTCATAACGCACTAAACCTTTTTATCGCGTTAAACGCCTTTTCTCAACGAGAAAAGCACAATTTCATCAAAAACAAACAAAACAAGAAAAATGAATCTATTCAACAAGTCTATAACACGTCCTTAAGAGTTACATGATTTCACGCAATGTCAATGTGTCATTTCTCCAGTTCTGTTCATTTTTTAGGTTGTTGGTAGCTTGGTCAATGCCAAAACACAGTGAAATCTTTTTATGGCTTTAAACGCGTTTTCTCCTCGAGAGAAACACGATTTCACTAAAAACGTTATAGTTTAAACATGTCTGTTGTACATGTGTGCAAACACTCAGAGCCTTAAGATAGAGGTTTCACCAATGTGTTTTTTGGTGAGAAACCTTCTATTTCAAGGTTCTGTGCGTTTTCAGACAAGTACAATATGTATTTATAGTGTTTCTGATGAAATCCCTCCTTTTAGTGCATTTTCTCACAGAAAACGAGTCTCTCGCCATGGGAACATGGCTTTTTTGAAAAAGCATATTCTGGTCGAGAAATCGTGTTTTAAACAATAAAAACGACATCCGGCCTTTATTTAGTTCACATTTTTACTTTTGGTAAGCTAGCCCGTATTCATAACGCACTAAACCTTTTTATCGCGTTAAACGCCTTTTCTCAACGAGAAAAGCACAATTTCATCAAAAACAAACAAAACAAGAAAAATGAATCTATTCAACAAGTCTATAACACGTCCTTAAGAGTTACATGATTTCACCCAATGTCAATGTGTCATTTCTCCAGTTCTGATCATTTTTTAGGTTGTTGGTAGCTTGGTCAATGCCAAAACACAGTGAAATCTTTTTATGGCTTTAAACGCGTTTTCTCCTCGAGAGAAACACGATTTCACTAAAAACGTTATAGTTTAAACATGTCTGTTGTACATGTGTGCAAACACTCAGAGCCTTAAGATAGAGGTTTCACCAATGTGTTTTTTGGTGAGAAACCTTCTATTTCAAGGTTCTGTGCGTTTTCAGACAAGTACAATATGTATTTATAGTGTTTCTGATGAAATCCCTCCTTTTAGTGCATTTTCTCACAGAAAACGAGTCTCTCGCCATGGGAACATGGCTTTTTTGAAAAAGCATATTCTGGTCGAGAAATCGTGTTTTAAACAATAAAAACGACATCCGGCCTTTATTTAGTTCACATTTTTACTTTTGGTAAGCTAGCCCGTATTCATAACGCACTAAACCTTTTTATCGCGTTAAACGCCTTTTCTCAACGAGAAAAGCACAATTTCATCAAAAACAAACAAAACAAGAAAAATGAATCTATTCAACAAGTCTATAACACGTCCTTAAGAGTTAGTTACATGATTTCACCCAATGTCAATGTGTCATTTCTCCAGTTCTGATCATTTTTTTGGTTGTTGGTAGCTTGGTCAATGCCAAAACACAGTGAAATCTTTTTATGGCTTTAAACGCGTTTTCTCCTCGAGAGAAACACGATTTCACTAAAAACGTTATAGTTTAAACATGCCTGTTGTACATGTGTGCAAACACTCAGAGCCTTAAGATAGGGGTTTCACGAATGTGTTTTTTTGGTGAGAAACCTTCTATTTCAAGGTTCTGTGCGTTTTCAGACAAGTACAATATGTATTTATACTGTTTCTGTTGAAATCCCTCCTTTTAGTGCATTTTCTCACAGAAAACGTGTCTCTCACCATGGGAACGTGGCTTTTTTGAAAAAGCATATTCTGGTCGAGAAATCGTGTTTTAAACAATAAAAACGACATCCGGCCTTATTTAGTTCACATTTTTACTTTTGGTAAGCTAGCCCGTATTCATAACGCACTAAACCTTTTTATCGCGTTAAACGCCTTTTCTCAACGAGAAAAGCACAATTTCATCAAAAACAAACAAAACAAGAAAAATGAATCTATTCAACAAGTCTATAACACGTCCTTAAGATTTAGTTACATGATTTCACCCAATGTCAATGTGTCATTTCTCCAGTTCTGATCATTTTTTAGGTTGTTGGTAGCTTGGTCAATGCCAAAACACAGTGAAATCTTTTTATGGCTTTAAACGCGTTTTCTCCTCGAGAGAAACACAATTTCACTAAAAACGTTATAGTTTAAACATGTCTGTTGTACATGTGTGCAAACACTCAGAGCCTTAAGATAGAGGTTTCACCAATGTGGTTTTTGGTGAGAAACCTTCTATTTCAAGGTTCTGTGCGTTTTCAGACAAGTACAATATGTATTTATAGTGTTTCTGATGAAATCCCTCCTTTTAGTGCATTTTCTCACAGAAAACGAGTCTCTCGCCATGGGAACATGGCTTTTTTGAAAAAGCATATTCTGGTCGAGAAATCGTGTTTTAAACAATAAAAACGACATCCGGCCTTATTTAGTTCACATTTTTACTTTTGGTAAGCTAGCCCGTATTCATAACGCACTAAACCTTTTTATCGCGTTAAACGCCTTTTCTCAACGAGAAAAGCACAATTTCATCAAAAACAAACAAAACAAGAAAAATGAATCTATTCAACAAGTCTATAACACGTCCTTAAGAGTTACATGATTTCACCCAATGTCAATGTGTCATTTCTCCAGTTCTCATCATTTTTTAGGTTGTTGGTAGCTTGGTCAATGCCAAAACACAGTGAAATCTTTTTATGGCTTTAAACGCGTTTTCTCCTCGAGAGAAACACGATTTCACTAAAAACGTTATAGTTTAAACATGTCTGCTGTACATGTGTGCAAACACTCAGAGCCTTAAGATAGAGGTTTCACCAATGTGTTTTTTGGTGAGAAACCTTCTATTTCAAGGTTCTGTGCGTTTTCAGACAAGTACAATATGTATTTATAGTGTTTCTGATGAAATCCCTCCTTTTAGTGCATTTTCTCACAGAAAACGAGTCTCTCGCCATGGGAACATGGCTTTTTTGAAAAAGCATATTCTGGTCGAGAAATCGTGTTTTAAACAATAAAAACGACATCCGGCCTTTATTTAGTTCACATTTTTACTTTTGGTAAGCTAGCCCGTATTCATAACGCACTAAACCTTTTTATCACGTTAAACGCCTTTTCTCGACGAGAAAAGCACAATTTCATCAAAAACAAACAAAACAAGAAAAATGAATCTATTCAACAAGTGTACAACACGTCCTTAAGAGTTACATGATTTCACCCAATGTCAATGTGTCATTTCTCCAGTTCTGATCATTTTTTAGGTTGTTGGTAGCTTGGTCAATGCCAAAACACAGTGAAATCTTTTTATGGCTTTAAACGCGTTTTCTCCTTGAGAGAAACACGATTTCACTAAAAACGTTATAGTTTAAACATGCCTGTTGTACATGTGTGCAAACACTCAGAGCCTTAAGATAGGGGTTCCACCAATGTGTTTTTTGGTGAGAAACCTTCTATTTCAAGGTTCTGTGCGTTTTCAGACAAGTACAATATGTATTTATAGTGTTTCTGATGAAATCCCTCCTTTTAGTGCATTTTCTCACAGAAAACGAGTCTCTCGCCATGGGAAAGTGGCTTTTTTGAAAAAGCATATTCTGGTCGAGAAATCGTGTTTTAAACAATAAAAACGACTCCCGGCCTTATTTAGTTCACATTTTTACTTTTGGTAAGCTAGCGCGTATTCATAACGCAATAAACCTTTTTATCGCGTTAAACGCCTTTTCTCAACGAGAAAAGCACAATTTCATCAAAAACAGACAAAACAAGAAAAATGAATCTATTCAACAAGTGTACAACACGTCCTTAAGAGTTACATGATTTCACCCAATGTCAATGTGTCATTTCTCCAGTTCTCATCATTTTTTAGGTTGTTGGTAGCTTGGTCAATGCCAAAACACAGTGAAATCTTTTTATGGCTTTAAACGCGTTTTCTCCTCGAGAGAAACACGATTTCACTAAAAACGTTATAGTTTAAACATGTCTGTTGTACATGTGTGCAAACACTCAGAGCCTTAAGATAGGGGTTCCACCAATGTGTTTTTTGGTGAGAAACCTTCTATTTCAAGGTTCTGTGCGTTTTCAGACAAGTACAATATGTATTTATAGTGTTTCTGATGAAATCCCTCCTTTTAGTGCATTTTCTCACAGAAAACGAGTCTCTCGCCATGGGAACATGGCTTTTTTGAAAAAGCATATTCTGGTCGAGAAATCGTGTTTTAAACAATAAAAACGACATCCGGCCTTATTTAGTTCACATTTTTACTTTTGGTAAGCTAGCCCGTATTCATAACGCACTAAACCTTTTTATCGCGTTAAACGCCTTTTCTCAACGAGAAAAGCACAATTTCATCAAAAACAAACAAAACAAGAAAAATGAATCTATTCAACAAGTCTATAACACGTCCTTAAGAGTTACATGATTTCACGCAATGTCAATGTGTCATTTCTCCAGTTCTGTTCATTTTTTAGGTTGTTGGTAGCTTGGTCAATGCCAAAACACAGTGAAATCTTTTTATGGCTTTAAACGCGTTTTCTCCTCGAGAGAAACACGATTTCACTAAAAACGTTATAGTTTAAACATGTCTGTTGTACATGTGTGCAAACACTCAGAGCCTTAAGATAGAGGTTTCACCAATGTGTTTTTTGGTGAGAAACCTTCTATTTCAAGGTTCTGTGCGTTTTCAGACAAGTACAATATGTATTTATAGTGTTTCTGATGAAATCCCTCCTTTTAGTGCATTTTCTCACAGAAAACGAGTCTCTCGCCATGGGAACATGGCTTTTTTGAAAAAGCATATTCTGGTCGAGAAATCGTGTTTTAAACAATAAAAACGACATCCGGCCTTTATTTAGTTCACATTTTTACTTTTGGTAAGCTAGCCCGTATTCATAACGCACTAAACCTTTTTATCGCGTTAAACGCCTTTTCTCAACGAGAAAAGCACAATTTCATCAAAAACAAACAAAACAAGAAAAATGAATCTATTCAACAAGTCTATAACACGTCCTTAAGAGTTACATGATTTCACCCAATGTCAATGTGTCATTTCTCCAGTTCTGATCATTTTTTAGGTTGTTGGTAGCTTGGTCAATGCCAAAACACAGTGAAATCTTTTTATGGCTTTAAACGCGTTTTCTCCTCGAGAGAAACACGATTTCACTAAAAACGTTATAGTTTAAACATGTCTGTTGTACATGTGTGCAAACACTCAGAGCCTTAAGATAGAGGTTTCACCAATGTGTTTTTTGGTGAGAAACCTTCTATTTCAAGGTTCTGTGCGTTTTCAGACAAGTACAATATGTATTTATAGTGTTTCTGATGAAATCCCTCCTTTTAGTGCATTTTCTCACAGAAAACGAGTCTCTCGCCATGGGAACATGGCTTTTTTGAAAAAGCATATTCTGGTCGAGAAATCGTGTTTTAAACAATAAAAACGACATCCGGCCTTTATTTAGTTCACATTTTTACTTTTGGTAAGCTAGCCCGTATTCATAACGCACTAAACCTTTTTATCGCGTTAAACGCCTTTTCTCAACGAGAAAAGCACAATTTCATCAAAAACAAACAAAACAAGAAAAATGAATCTATTCAACAAGTCTATAACACGTCCTTAAGAGTTAGTTACATGATTTCACCCAATGTCAATGTGTCATTTCTCCAGTTCTGATCATTTTTTTGGTTGTTGGTAGCTTGGTCAATGCCAAAACACAGTGAAATCTTTTTATGGCTTTAAACGCGTTTTCTCCTCGAGAGAAACACGATTTCACTAAAAACGTTATAGTTTAAACATGCCTGTTGTACATGTGTGCAAACACTCAGAGCCTTAAGATAGGGGTTTCACGAATGTGTTTTTTTGGTGAGAAACCTTCTATTTCAAGGTTCTGTGCGTTTTCAGACAAGTACAATATGTATTTATACTGTTTCTGTTGAAATCCCTCCTTTTAGTGCATTTTCTCACAGAAAACGTGTCTCTCACCATGGGAACGTGGCTTTTTTGAAAAAGCATATTCTGGTCGAGAAATCGTGTTTTAAACAATAAAAACGACATCCGGCCTTATTTAGTTCACATTTTTACTTTTGGTAAGCTAGCCCGTATTCATAACGCACTAAACCTTTTTATCGCGTTAAACGCCTTTTCTCAACGAGAAAAGCACAATTTCATCAAAAACAAACAAAACAAGAAAAATGAATCTATTCAACAAGTCTATAACACGTCCTTAAGATTTAGTTACATGATTTCACCCAATGTCAATGTGTCATTTCTCCAGTTCTGATCATTTTTTAGGTTGTTGGTAGCTTGGTCAATGCCAAAACACAGTGAAATCTTTTTATGGCTTTAAACGCGTTTTCTCCTCGAGAGAAACACAATTTCACTAAAAACGTTATAGTTTAAACATGTCTGTTGTACATGTGTGCAAACACTCAGAGCCTTAAGATAGAGGTTTCACCAATGTGGTTTTTGGTGAGAAACCTTCTATTTCAAGGTTCTGTGCGTTTTCAGACAAGTACAATATGTATTTATAGTGTTTCTGATGAAATCCCTCCTTTTAGTGCATTTTCTCACAGAAAACGAGTCTCTCGCCATGGGAACATGGCTTTTTTGAAAAAGCATATTCTGGTCGAGAAATCGTGTTTTAAACAATAAAAACGACATCCGGCCTTATTTAGTTCACATTTTTACTTTTGGTAAGCTAGCCCGTATTCATAACGCACTAAACCTTTTTATCGCGTTAAACGCCTTTTCTCAACGAGAAAAGCACAATTTCATCAAAAACAAACAAAACAAGAAAAATGAATCTATTCAACAAGTCTATAACACGTCCTTAAGAGTTACATGATTTCACCCAATGTCAATGTGTCATTTCTCCAGTTCTCATCATTTTTTAGGTTGTTGGTAGCTTGGTCAATGCCAAAACACAGTGAAATCTTTTTATGGCT